>NC_141690.1:252170877-252770877 GCF_964263255.1 Lissotriton vulgaris | reverse complement strand
AGCCCTGCAGCGCCACATTATACCTCACCTTGATATACACTTACCTTATGGCAGCCCTGCAGCGCCTCATTATACCTCACCTTGATATACACTTACCTTATGGCAGCCCTGCAGCGCCTCATTATACCTCACCTTGATATACACTTACCTTATGGCAGCCCTGCAGCGCCTCATTATACCTCACCTTGATATACACTTACCTTATGGCAGCCCTGCAGCGCCACATTATACCTCACCTTGATATACACTTACCTTATGGCAGCCCTGCAGCGCCTCATTATACCTCACCCTGATATACACTTACCTTATGGCAGCCCTGCAGCGCCTCATTATACCTCACCTTGATATACACTTACTTTATGGCAGCCCTGCAGCGCCTCATTATACCTCACCTTGATATACACTTACCTTATGGCAGCCCTGCAGCGCCTCATTATACCTCACCTTGATATACACTTACCTTATGGCAGCCCTGCAGCGCCACATTATACCTCACCTTGATATACACTTACCTTATGGCAGCCCTGCAGCGCCTCATTATACCTCACCTTGATATACACTTACCTTATGGCAGCCCTGCAGCGCCTCATTATACCTCACCTTGATATACACTTACCTTATGGCAGTCCTGCAGCATCTCACTATGCCTCACCCTGATCTGCACGGACCTCATGGCAGCCCTGCAGCGCCTCATTATACCTCACCTTGATATACACTTACCTTATGGCAGCCCTGCAGCGCCTCATTATACCTCACCTTGATATACACTTACCTTATGGCAGCCCTGCAGCGCCACATTATACCTCACCTTGATATACACTTACCTTATGGCAGCCCTGCAGCGCCTCATTATACCTCACCTTGATATACACTTACCTAATGTCAGCCCTGCAGCGCCTCATTATACCTCACCTTGATATACACTTACCTTATGGCAGCCCTGCAGCGCCTCATTATACCTCACCTTGATATACACTTACCTTATGGCAGTCCTGCAGCATCTCACTATGCCTCACCCTGATCTGCACGGACCTCATGGCAGCCCTGCAGCGCCTCATTATACCTCACCTTGATATACACTTACCTTATGGCAGCCCTGCAGCGCCTCATTATACCTCACCTTGATATACACTTACCTTATGGCAGCCCTGCAGCGCCACATTTTACCTCACCTCGATATACACTTACCTTATGGCAGCCCTGCAGCGCCACATTATACCTCACCTTGATATACACTTACCTTATGGCAGCCCTGCAGCGCCACATTATACCTCACCTCGATATACACTTACCTTATGGCAGCCCTGCAGCGCCTCATTATACCTCACCTTGATATACACTTACCTAATGGCAGTCCTGCAGCATCTCACTATGCCTCACCCTCATCTGCACGGACCTCATGGCGGTCCTGCAGCATCTTATTACGTCTCACCTTGCTCTACAGTGACCGCTTGCCACGCCTCATTACCATGAACATCCAATGTTAACAGCACAGCGAACACATATGTTTCTTTTTGTATAAAGTTTATTGATTTTTAATTCAACACATTTGAATAGCAAAGCAGTTTAAGGATTCACATGCATTAAAATATGCCGTTTAGTAGAAAGTGTCAGAATTACATATCCGTAGTATGTATGCAAGCATTTGCAAACAAATTATGGAACTGCTGTGCCTGTATTATTCGATTAGAACATTACAAAATAAAATCAACTTTATTTATTAAGTGTGAATGCCCTCGAGATGTATGAAACGGACTCACTTATGTATTTTACCCTTACGTGCTTGATTCGTTGTGATGTGCGGTGGTGCCCCTGACAGATGCGCTGATGTGTGCGTGGGGAGAGGGGGCTAACTCATATCCTAATTGTGCATAAGGGTGGAATGGAAGCCCTACGGTAAGTTATTTCCGTGCAGTGGTGCGGGGGAAGGGTGTGCAGAGTCGGGGGTTGAGATAGCTAGTTGCGTTGGCCCCATTCGGGATTAATTGAGAAGGGAAAGTTCCTGGCGGGGCGTTGTCAGGAGGAGTCAGTCCCATTGGGCAGCGCAATATGTTTGAAGTGGTGCAGATCTGATTCCACGTATGTTAGGTATTTCTGCCACTGTTTCGCGTATGTGCAATATCCTGTAGCTGTGAGTGTTCTGCAATTAGTGCTGACTTAAGATCTGTGAGCGATGCGCGTGCGCATGGAGGTTGACTTGATTATTATTTATTATTATTAACAAATTTGTACAGCACATAGCTTCCCCAGCAGCGGGGCGTCCCAACGCTACCCAAATATACCCGTAAGTAGTGACAGCCCAGGAGCGGGTGATAGAGTTACGCTGGGAAAAGCCAGGTCTTTATGGCTTTCCGAAAAGCTAGGTGATCTTGGAGCCCTCTAATAGCAGTCGGATGAGAGTTCCAGGGTTTGTTGGCCGCCAGGACACCTAGGGGTGTTTGCCAGCCCTTGGTCAGCTGACCGCATGCAACGGCTCGGGACATACAATGTTAGCAAGTCTGATAGGACCGGAGGGTGGGGGGGCTTGTTTAGTGATTTTGTGTGCGACACATAGGGGCCCATAAGGATGACGGGCGGACTGCCATCCCATCGTGGAAAGGGACCGCCCGCCATAAGGGCGGGGGTCCCGTGGGGGAAATTAGGATGCGCCCGTGGCGGGCGCATCCTGTATTTTTACCATTGCGGCGGGGGGTGCTGAAAGAACCGCGCGCCGCATTGGTAAAAATACATGTTAACATTTCAAAGCACAACGTGGCAGGCACCGCGCGGTGCCTGCCATGTTGTTCTTTGAAATGCAGGAGGGTACCATCCACCCCCCTGAGTCCCTGGGGGCCCACAACGGGCCCGTGCAGGGAGACTCCGCATGCCTTTCCGTGGCGGCATTGCGGCCACAGAAAGGCATTAGAAAATGCCCATTGTTTGAGTTTAAAATATTTATAGAGCGCACGTTCACCTGGCGGTTTCATGGCGCTATAGAGTACTGAACCCAAAAGGACAGGAAGATCGGGAGGAGGCAAAAAATAAGACAGTTATGATGGGAACGCTTGTGAGAAAAGAAAGGTTTTTAGCGCCTTTCGGAAGTGTGAATATTGAGTGGGAGATTTGAAGTGAATGGGAAGAGAGTTCCAAAAGGCAGGGGCAAGTGTGGAGAATTTCGTGCCTCCCCACTTTTTACGCCTAAAGCGGGGAACTGCCAACAGTTGTTGGGAGGATGAGCGTAGTTCCCTGGCAGGGGCGTAGGCTTTAATTTCCGAAGAGATGAAGGCAGGGGCTGCACCGACCCGGGCCTGAAAAGTAATGCAGCCCATCTTGAACTGAGCTCGTTCTCGGATAGGGAGACAGTGTAAAGACTTGAGGAGAGGAGTGACATGGTGGGATTTGGCCAAGTTGTAAACCAGGTGGGCAGCCTGGTTTTGGACCAGCTGTAATCGTCGCATACTGTAAGCGGGCATGCCACAGTATAGAGAAACTTTGCGGATGGTGCGGAGTGAGAGGAAAGAAGAGGACACCACTAGACTGACCTGGGAGTGCAGCGTGAGTTGGTCATTCAGCTTAATCCCAAGAGTTTTCACAGAGGAAGATGGAAAAGGGGGGGGACCTACGGAGGGGGGCCAGAAGAGAGAGGTCCAGGGACTGGATCAACCACCTGTCAAAACCAGCCCATTTTTATCTGGGTTTAACTTCAGGTGGTTGTAATTCATCCAGTCCCGGATAAAGATCATGACAGACTGGAACTTGATCATGGACTCAGGGGATGGGGACAAGGTAAAAATAAGCTGAAGGTCATTTGCATAGTTATAGACGGAGACCTCCATTTGTTGAAGGGCAAAAATGAGAGGGGCAATGTACAAATTAAATAATAGAGGGGAAAGGGAGGAGCCCTGGGGAACCCCGCATTGTACTTCACGGAAGTCCGCCGAGAAGTCGCCTAGGCGCACTGCCTGGGTGCGGTCCCGCAAGAAGGAGGACAGTCAGACCAAGGCCGAGCCCCCAATCCCCGCCGCCCTGACACGGGAAAGTAAGATGGAGTAGTCAACCGTGTCAAAGGCGGCGGAGAGGTCGAGGAGGACCAGGGCCTGGGGGTGGTTAGTGACCATGCCTTCTCTGAGGTTGTCGAGGACCGATAGCACCACGGACTCCGTGGAGTGTGCGGGGCGGAAACCAGCCTGACGGGGGGCTAACACCCTGTTCTCCTCCACAAAGGTACTGAGCGCTCTGGTCACATGGCGCTCCAATACCTTCCCCAAAAAGGGCAGTAATGAGATGGGGCTGTAGTTGACGAGAGCGGAGGGGTCAGCGCCAGGTTTTTTAAGGATAGGGACGATGATGGCCGATTTGAGAGGTGGAATAACAATGCCCTGGGACAGTGAACTATTGAGAAATTTAAGAGGGGGCTGCACACAAGCCGAGTAGTTGTGCTTAATGATGTGGGCAGGACAGAGGTCCAAAGGGGAGCCTGATTTTACCGTGGGCATGAGGGAATGAAAAGCCTCTTCTGTCAGAAGGGGGAAGGAGTCAAGGCGTGCCCCGACTGTCGGACACTGGGGGTCGACAAAGGAAGGGGGGGGAGGGATGTTTGCTTTGATGTTAGAGATTTTGTCCAGAAAATAAGTGTTAAGGGAGTCGCATAAGTCCTGGGAAGGGGAGGGTTTGAGGGTAGCTCTGTCAGAGTAGGCAAGGTCGTGCACAATGGAGAAGATTTCTTTAGGCTGATTTTCGTCAGCCAGGATTTTTGAAGAGAAGTAAGCAGTCTTGGTCGCCAAAATAGATTTTTTGTACAGAGACTGGAGGATGATATACTGATTTTTAAGATTGGGGCAATAATCTCCCCTCCAGGTCCGCAGCACGGCGCACAGTAAGTTTTAAGGCCTTCAATTCCTTATTGAACAAACGGTTCGCGTCGTTCGCGCGCCTAGAGGACACCCGCGTAAGGGGAGCGACAGAGTCGCAACCTGACAGGAGCCAGGAGTTAATGGAGTCGGCTTGTGCGGAAGATGACAGACCATGTAGGTCCGGACTGGATGCGGAGAGTGTGGCGGACAGAGAAGCCACATCCACCTGGTTCCAAGAGCGCGCCCAGGTGTTTTTGGGAAGAGAGGGTTTGGGGACTGAGCTAAGGTGTAGGGAAAAGGACATCAAGAAATGATCGGACCAAGTGCAGGGGGAGATGGACAGGGAGGCTACTGGACAATTAAGGGACCAAATCTGATCAAGGATGTGGCCCTGGATGTGAGTGGGGGAGTGAACGTGGGAGTCAAAGTTGAGGGAGCGAAGGGTATCCGAGAATTCTTTAGAGGTCGGACCTTCAGCGGGGTCTGAAGGCCAAAAGTTAAAATCTCCTAATACCACGATGGAGGAGTTGTTGACCGCTAAAGTGGCCACCAAATCTTGGAAGCCAGATAGAAAAAGTTGAGAGGGTTGGGGGGGGCGGTACATAAGTATGCAGGTAAGCGGGATACTAAAAGAGGGAGAGCGGACAACTAAAAAGTCTGAAGAGCCAATGGGGGAGAAGGCTAAAGACTGAAAGGAGATTTCTTTACGGGCGATCAAAGCGACGCTGCCGCCCGATTTGCCGGAGGATCGATCGGCGTGCAGAGCATAATATGAGGCAGGAAGGGCAGCTAACAAAGAGGAAATGGAGTTTTCACAAAACCAGGTCTCTGTAAGAAATAGGAGATCCGGTTTGTGCGATTCCAATAAGATAAAAAGTTTGTGGCAGTGCTTAACTGCTGACCTGGTGTTAAGGTAATAAACGGAGAGGGTGGTGGGCGCAAGAGGAGCAGGGAGGTCGGGAGATGGGCCAGGGTGGGGGAGGGAGGGTAAGGAGTGGAGAGAAGGGAGAAGGCACGGGGCTGTCAATCCCAACCTGCCGTTGCGCAAGATCACAGGGTCATCTAGAGGCCACGGGCCTTGGGGGTTGTAAAGCTGCGCAGAAGAATATTGTATAATCTGGGCATGGTGGGGAGCCCCTAGGCCCGGCCGGCCGCGGGCGGGCGCAGACGGGCTTACCTTTGGCGCGCCCTTGGCGCGCAAACATCGCACCCGCTTCGCTCGTCGGCTGCGCGTCCAGAAGGCGCACATGATTTATGGATAGGTAGGGGGGCCACCGGGGGGCGTGGCCTCAGAAAAAGGGGCGTGGCCTCCGGGCTCGCCAGAATGGCGGCAAGGAGTGTTTGAATTCAGGTGCCGTGGCAGCGCTAATTCCGCTGCGCGAACAAATCAGGAGCGATGTGGGTGAGTTATGTGTAATGTGGCTGGTAGTGTCTGATAGACACCGCCACCATATGGAACCCTTTTCGGCCCCAGTCGCAAGGCGACCGGGGAGGAAAAGCGGCGGACCCCCCAGCCATGTTAATATGGCGGGGGGGTCATTCCGGCAAGTATGACGGGTAGATCGCCCCCGCCAGGCTGGAGGTGGATACCGCCGGCCTGGTGTAGTCGATCCGCCCGCCATCCTTAAGGACCCCATAGTGTCTTGAACTGAATTCCAACGACAAGGCCAGTCGACGTTTGGCCATTCCGAGTGCAAAGTTCATATTAATATTTTTCCTCCCAGCGGTGCATTTGGTAATTCCTAATAGGAAGTGTTGCCCTTGTGCTATCACTGATGTTTCGGTGGCTCCTGATAGAAAGGTTTTGACCTCATCCCAATAACTTTTTATATTCAGACAGTCCCAGACCATGTGCATGAACGTGGCAATGGTGCAGTAGCAGCAGGGACAGATGTCTCGGAAGGTGATCACATTTGTTAACCAGGGATAAAACTGATGCAGTGCAGCAGCACATTTGTAATGAGTGGAAAATCGGTATAGCACAGAGGCTACAATAATGCGATGTACATATCATGCCTCCACCATTGCGCTCCATCACCACTGTTTGCCATTACTGCATTCAGATGTTGAACTACATGTGGCAAGTGTCTTTATTGGCCAGTTCTTTCTTTAATATGTATTTATGAACAGGCTTTATAGAGAGCATCATAGCCTATATCTCCTTCCAAACAAGCACAAGGAAAATCTAATTAGACATAATCCAACTCTTCCAACATGAAGAAGGCAACAGCACTGTAGAACCACAAACCACTGACGCAAAACCACCCATAACAAGATTGTACAATGTGGAACTAATTATTCTTCATGCTGGGCGAAGCTAACCATACAGCAACGCCAACACAGCTGTATCATCTAAGAGGAAGCAGCTGCAACACTGACATGCCAACACTAAAGTCCATCACTGCTCAGATGGGCTGAATCTCACCTTCATCATCAATGAAACGCTCTAACCAAGTGTGCAGAAGTATGCTTCTTTATTCCATTCATAATGCAAAATATAAGATGGCACAAACAGGTCCCAAAAGAACCTATCATCCTCAGTTTACAGCCTCGACCCCGTCTATGACAACAGTGAGACACTGTTAGAAATTGGGTTTCTGCTGTACTCCATCTTATGTCCAGCTCTTTCATGCTAAGCTCATGGGCCATTTTTCTCTCCACCTTTGACAGTCTTATCTCCTCTAGAGATTGCTCCTTCTCCATTTTAGCAAGGGCCTGCTCCTTCTCCAGATGTAATTTTGCAAGCTCTAGCTTCAGCCTTCTATCCTCCCTCCTGTCCTGCAGCACCTCTGGGGACAGGTTCCTTGAAGACACACTGCTGCTTGGTCTGCTGCGGACTTCTAGCCCTGGGAGGATGTTACCCCCTACATCTGTAGTAAGCATGACAAGACAACCAGACAGGTCTTGCTCTAATTCCTCCTCAGGCTCTGACCCCTCCACCTCATCATCTATGTTGGGCTGGTGGGCTTTTTGAAGCTCTGCCTTCTTTGCACTTCCCTTAGTGAATATCCTCCTTTCTTTGCAGAACCCCTTGCACTGGGCCACTATGTAGGTCTCCAGATTGGCCAGCTCAAATTCCCTATTGGCAGATAAGGCCATATACATTGAATATTAAAACTGAGTACTGGGAAAAAGACTTTTGGAAAAATCAAAGATGTCAATCAGGGAGAATTGAAAAAGGTTTGAATCGGTCCAGATAAGGAGTCGTAGTATACACCATGTCACTGTAAAGCAAAGTACGACCACAAGTCCTATCCTTACTGCTGATCACCAATGTCAGAAATTGGATTTCTTGTTGGCAGAGTATGCACCCTGTCCAAGCAGGAACCAGAATCCTAGTTAGAGTAAGTCAGATACACACGTTAAATTACCTGTGTTCACCTTCTAGTAGCTTGGCATAGAGCGTTCAGGCTTAACTTAAGAGGCACTGTGTTAAGTATTTGCGCAATACAACAAATATGAAACAGTGAAAACACAACAAAAAGATGCCACTTGGTTTAGAAAAATAGACTATGATTTTATAAATAAAACAAGAGCAAAACGACTAGAATCCAATAAGTAGAAGTTGAGATATACATTTTTAGAGTATAAAATCCAGTTATAGCGCTTAGAAACATATAGCGCTAATGGTGGTTATCTGGTGGCGCTGGACTAGCGTAAAGCCAAAAGTTTGTCCTGACCGCGATGAAGCGGAGGCTGGCTACAGGAACCACGTATACCCCGTTGAATGAAGTTCATAAGGAGAACTTCACAAAATCCAGTAGAGTTTCAGAGCAGCATCGATTCAGGCAGGTGAAATGAATTGGTCTCTCCGAGAAAATTAGGAAAAAAAAAACATAAACAGCTCTGCAGAGAGTCTAGAAAGGGTCTGAGGAAACTCTCTCACTACTCTAGGAACACGCACCAATATAATATTTTCATATCTATCACTAAGGTAAAGTATTGCATTCTTCTGTCTTTTCAGCCAATTATTGCTCAGTGCCACCATGGGAACAGGAAAGCTTCCATTGTTTAAGCGGCTCAGGACAAAAGGCTATAAGGGTAGGTTCCCACTGTTGATTTTTACTACAAGACAAAAGTTTATGATTAGGTCTTTATATCACAGAGATGAAATCATACAGTTCTCCACATTCTAACTTGCAACTTTTACTCATGAAGAAGCATTTTACACAAATTAAACTACACTATTTAATACATCTAAGGCCTCATTAGCATGTTGGTCGATAACACTCCGACTGCTCGTCGGAGGTTTACCGACTGACATCCTTGGTTTGAAGTCCGACCGCCACATTTCAATGACAGCAGTCGGAGTTGAAACTGACGGGTTAATATGACTGGCTTCCGATGGACTCAAGGAGCCTGTCGGCCAATCGGAACCACCAAATAATCCCTTACGGACGGTGTTTCTGCTGTTAGAAGAATTATGATGTTGGTTTCGAACAGGCTTTCCATGTTGGGCTTTCTGACATGGAAAGCCTGTCAAAAAGCGACTTTGAGGTCCCCTTCCTTCCGTTGTGTGCTGGGGGGACACATATGGTGCCCCCCTGTAAATCCCTGCACTGTGTGCATGCCTGCCACACGGTACAGAGATTTACAGTAACCCCCATTTATCTATGTGAGCTTGTGCTGCAGCCAGTTTCCAACTGCCGCACAAGCTCCCATAAGGAAACAGGAGTTTGTAACCATCGTAATTGTGGTTTCGGACCGCCAACCCGAGGTCAATCGGTCCTGAAACCGCAGAGATGTCGGTCAATGTTAGAAATGGGATTTCTGGTTGGCTAACATTTGCACCAAAACCAGGCAGAAACTACCACTCTAGTCAGGATAAGGGAGTTGCACTCCTAAAATAACCCCTGCTCACCCCTTAGTAGCGTGGCACGAGCAGTCAGGCTTATCTTAGAGACAGTGTGTAAAGCATGTGCAAATAACCAGCAGTAATACAGTATAAGCACTACAAAAGAACACCACACCAGTTTAGAACAAGCCTTTGCAATGCAATAGGTCTCGCATTTGCGAGAGTTTGAGCTAATTTCTAATTTCTAATTTAAAACATTTATAAAGCGCAGCGTGCACCGAACGGTTTCTTGGCGCTAGTGGCATTATGTTTTGGTTTTAAAAACATAAATGTAAGGCATTTTCACTTACCATGCCAATAGCTTAAACTCCCAAAAATGCGAGACCTATTGCATTGCAAATGCTTGTTCTTTAAAGGAGCTGGATGTAATTGTGGAACAAATGATCTCATAGGGACCTATCCTAAAAATGGACCATACATTGGATGAAAGAATGGAGTCTTGTGATTTGATAGAAACCCTTTTCAGTTAGTTTTACCTCATTATTGCACAGTGCGTAAATGCGTAAATTTGTCATAACTCCGTACAACACCATGCTTACCAATTTAGATTTAACACTTCCTTAAAGGTTGGCATGGGTCTAAAAACAGAGGGTATCTGGATTTTATATGAACAGAAAGGGGAGTTTGTGGTGAACATCTTTGATCACGGGTGAGTCTGTGATCCCTTTCCATGTCTCACTCTCTCTCTCCTATGTTGTTGGTTTACATATGTTGCTCACCATGGTGAAAGTTGGGTGTCTGATCACATGTCCCTTGCGATGCTGAAGATCTTCGCCGCTTGCCTATTTGGCCCAAGTACCGCTCTACATCCATGCATGTTCACATACAAGCTAATTGCAGAAAAATAAGACACCAGGCTTGGCTTATCTGTCAATTTAACTGCATATTTTAACAATAGAATATCCCATTTAGTGTCTATGGCATGGTCTTTCGTTCCCCCTTACACGTCTTTCACCATGCAGCTGTGAAGCTAGAGCCAAATGGCAGCCTACTCATGACTCTAGGAAAGCAAGTTTAAGATTTTCTGATGACATTGTGCCTGGTTTGATACTCTTGGATCAACTTAGTTTGCAGCTTTCCCTGGTAATAACGCATGTCACAGAAATAAAAGCAGCTATAGAGAGACTGCTAGGGTAACCACATGAGACGCGAACGTGCCATATTCATATCAAATCTCCCTTTTACTCTGGGGCTCATAGAAGTCTTATATCATGATATTACGCAGGTATTCTGTTCTTGCCAAAGCGGCGCACCCTATCATAAGACACATGAACACGTCATCTGAGACATTAGACTGCAATTATACAGCTTTTCACAGCAGTTGCAACACTTACTGTTTAACACTTGAACTTCACCATTGAACTGATAGTATGAAACGTCGAATCTGAGGCAGTACGGAGCTAGAACAGTAAAAATTAACAAGACTAAAGTATCGTCAAATAAAACACATCTTTAGTTAAACGTCAACCACGAGTTAACTCACAGCCCACACGCGAACAATGGTAAAAACAAGCAAGACCAAATAATGTGCCCAGTCTGCTGTTTAAAACAAGACTAAAACTCCCAGCATGCCCTGCTCTGTGCCTGCCCTGCTCTGTGCAATGCACGCACATGGAACCGGAGAGAAGAGGAGGAACGAGCTCCACCTCTGCGGAGGATGCAGACCCCCGGAGAGTCCTACTCACCGCCCTCGCCACATCCCCAGTTCTCAAGTGCCACGTCCAGAGCCCACTGTACCGGTAGAGCCGGGTGGAGAGCACTGCAGGAAGTGATGCAAACACGTCCCGGGTGGCTTTCGGTGCCGGATGCGCTGCACCTGCTCCTGCAGAGGCGGACTCAGCGGACTCTCCCTATTGTACCCGGTCACCGTCTCTGCCATTCCACCCGGTCACCGGGGCTGGACTCTTCCGCTTCCCCCAGCCTCCTGCCGCCTGTGAGAAGTTGGCCTGGTATATGATGCTCACTAGTTCAAGTGATCACCCTGTACCATGCCAAGCAACCCTTATGATGATTGGTTGTAAGTCAACCTTATAGACCAGTTATCCTAGTGGTAACGTGGACAAAGCAGTCTTAGGCTAAACTCTGAAAGGCATGTGACGCCAGCTGTATTACCATACACAATCCCCTTGAATACCAAATGAAAGGACACCACACAGATATATATTGAAACTATATATATATTTATCAACTACAAATATCCCCTATACTCTTTATGAGCACAGAAGCACAAGCGTTAAAACAAAACACAGTTAAAATACACAAAAGTTGCACAGTATGGCTGAGGCCTAGGGGCCACTTAAACCATATACTAAGAAAGTGGTATAAGAGATACCAATCGAAAAGGAAACAGGCCTAGGGCCTTGGGAATCGCTGGAGCTGATCGGGACTAGCAGTGACTAAGTCGGGAAAGGCCCGCGGGACTCGGGTGCAGTGTTTAAAGTGCACGCACTCACCAATGTTAAGTCTATGGTGCGTAAAAGTTGCAAAGTTAGTTATTTAGGAACCTTCCGAGTGACCTAGAGGAGTGAAACTTTAGACACAGACACTAGAGGTGTGTACCAGTGTGGGAACACTGGCGTTGCTGAGTTACCTCACCCACAGGAAGCGGGTGCATAGGGTCGTAGTAGTGTCGGGTTTCGTCACGCAGGTCAATGGTGCTTGGAGCTGAAGATGCTGCAGGCAGCTCGATGTGAAGAGTTCCGGTGGATCCAAGGGTGGATCCGAAGTGGTGAAGAACTGAAAGCAGAGGGGACAATGTTCAAAGTCACGAGCCAGTGATTACCGTGGAACCAGATTGGAACCAGGCGATGTCGGGTGCAAACAGGCGATGAGGTGTAGCTTCTCTCTGCAGCCACGTGGACACGAAGAGGTTGAGGATGTCAAGGAGTCAATCACGAGCTTTCTCATGCAGGTTTCCTGCTGTTGGCGGTGTTGGCAACTTGATTGGAGCAAACAGGCCTTGGCTAATGCAAGCCACGCAGGAATCAAAAAAGGCTTATCACTCGGACCAGCAAGGTCAGAGCGGGTGCTCCTTTTTACAGGAGCGAGGGCAAGTCTGGAGCAACCAGACCCCCAGTGTAGTTTATAGGTTTCATCGCCAAGATGGCCGCTGACCAAGTGGCCAGGATGGCGCGTCGAGTGGCACAATGCAAAAGGGCCCCACACAGATCGTGGAGATGCTGGGGGGCTGATCTTTGGTGCAAGGGCTGCTCGGTGGTGGGGCTTCTCAGTCCCCAAAGCACAATGTCGAGGGTGCCTTGGATGCTGCGCAGTCAGCTCTTCGAGGGTCTTTCAAGAGGTCCGGTCCCACGTCTCTCGGTGCCTCCACGGGTCCCTTCTTTGCAGAGACTGTGGATCAGGCTGTGAGAAATCTGGGAGTCTGGGTCTTGTCAGGCTCTGGGTCCGGGCTCCGGCGGTAGGCGGCGGCAAAGCAGACGTCGAGTTGCTGGATGGTGCCTGTGTTCACAGGGTGGCCACTCCTAGGCCACAAGGGAGATACTCTTCAGTCTTCTGTGCAGCAGAATGTCGAAGTCCAGTCGTCTTCTTAGTTTAAAGTTGATTTCAGGATGATCTGAGGTGCTATGGCACTGCTCCCACTCTTATTCCCAATCTGAGGGGTGGATCACCTGCTAGGTCCCTCCTCTGGGTGGGACCAGGAAGGGGGGCGGTTACACCCCCTTTCCTTTGTCCAGCTCCTCGCCAGGCCTGGGTCTGGAAAGTCCCAGGACCGGTTTGGACTGGCTTATGCACGGGGACACCTTGTGTGCCCCGGGCATGTCTGATTCTATTCAGCCCTGTCCTACCCAATACACAAAATCCTGTCTGGGGTGGTGCTCGCACCTCCCAAGGCAGGAAACCCTTTGCCCAAGCCTCCCTCGCTGGAAGGACTCCCAGCAGCAGGAGGTCAGACTTGTGGCTGTGGTGGCAGCATCCATTTTGTGATGCTGAGGCTCTGGTTAACTTTAACCGGGGTTAAGA
Source organism: Lissotriton vulgaris (assembly GCF_964263255.1). Lineage (NCBI taxonomy): Eukaryota > Metazoa > Chordata > Amphibia > Caudata > Salamandridae > Lissotriton > Lissotriton vulgaris. The sequence continues at coordinate 252,757,212 of NC_141690.1, read as the reverse complement.
CTATGTACATGTCGTGTCCCTCTACAAGGGTGGAATGCTATCCCCGTCGACAGAACTGTCGAGGGGATAGTATTCCAAATCGTATGACACCTTACTCGACATGTTTTGATAAAGCCAAACCAAAGTTAGCATATAACCGCGAGGATTATAATGCTCTTAAGAGTATATGGTATGGCAATATCCCGGAACAGCTAAGGGAGTGGTTCCCGACAGCTGCAGACAGGCTCAGCTCACGCTAGAGCACCATCTCACATATTTCCAAGCACTCTGCCTCCAGGATTGATGAGGCCTTCCATAGGAGTGGCTGATAGGAACATATGTGTCCAGTTTAAGGTTAGATATAGAGATACTATTCCTAAGCAAGAGGTGATTACACCAACTTACCCCAGCTGAGTGATCAGCCAGTTGTGTCAAATATGGAGGCCAGGCCAGGGGTGGCACAATACATGCTGCAGCCCCTGGTAGGCCTTGGAAACACCTATGCCCTGGGTACATAGGGTACACTGTTACAGGGGCCAATAAGGTGAACCAGTTCCAATTCATAATGCCCCTAGAGTGCATTGACAGTAATTTAGAGAGAGAACAGCAGGCTGTGGGTCTGATTAGCAGGCCCACAGCCACATTAAGTCATAAAACCAGTGAAGCAAAAAGCAAATATTTGGGGTGACCATAGGATAGCAGACCCTACTCTCCTACACCGCCCACTAACACAGTGAAACCGACAGGCTATATGGCACTGATGGAGTACAACAGGTGAGAGCGGGCCGAGTCAGAGAGCGTGGGCTGAAACGCCAGAGGGAGGGAAAGCGAAAGCAGAGGAGGAGGTAGGGGTGTGTGTTTGTGTGTGTGTTTGTGTCCTAATTAACGTGAAGCTAAAGCAGTGGTGGGCTGGCTGTGTGTGTGCGAGCGCACGCACTTACTGCATGCGAGCCTAATTAACGTGCACCAAGGGAAAGCGAAAGCAGGGGGGGCTGTGCGTGCGTGGCCTAATTAATGCGAAGCGAAAGCAGGGGGGCTAGCTGTGTGTATGCGCCCACACTTACTGCATACAAGCCTAATTAACGTACTCCAGCTTAACACACTTTTCAAGCAAGCATGTCTGGGCAAGCACATCTTCACAAGCGCGTCCACAGACCCCAATCTCCTGCGCGTGCCCCGGCCTGCACCACTTCGCAGGCAAGTCGATAACAATAGAACTTGTGGCGACAGCACTATCGCGCTGCATCGCCAGGGGAGACCTAAAAATATCCAATATTTTTACATACTTAAATAAGACCAAATATGATAAAGATCCAAAGTACAGTACTTTTAAAAATAGTTGTGTTGAAAGATGTCTTTAAATTGCAAAGTTACATTGAAAACACAGTTCATACGAGTCGGTAGCTCAGTCCGAGTCTACTGCGATGCTGAAAACAACAGAGTCTCACAGTTCTACCTGACCGTGTCAGTACGGGCCAGCAACAGCGGGACCGACTCGTTAACAGTACCTTCCTTAGTACGACTCACAGGGAGGTGCGAGTCGGTCTTGGCATTCGTCGCGGTTGTGATGCAAGGTGGCAGCGGTGCACGGTGCAGTGTCCCTCGATGCGGTGCGAGCAGCGGCTCGGTGACGATCGTCCAGACGGCGTCGGTGAGATCAAGGCTTGCGGTGCAGGGCATGGCGGTGCTCAATGCGGTGCTGACAGGTTGCGGTGCAGGTGACAGAGCCGGTCGTGGCGTCCGTCGTGGTTACGGTGCAAAGTGGAAGCGGTGTGTCCCTCGATGCGGTGCAGGCAATGGCTCGGTGAAGATCGTCCAGACGGCGTTGGTGAGACCAAGGCATGCGGTGCAGGGCGAAACGGTGCTCGATGCAGTGCTGGCAAGCCGCAGCTGCAGGCCAACCCATCAAAGTAACAACACAGCAAAGGGGCAGTACTCCTCCTGGCAGCTATTCCAGCTCTTTTTCTTGGCAGGTTCCTTGATTCCAGCGAGATCTAAAGTCTTGGGGTCTGGGCCCCAATATTTATACCAGTAATTCCTTTCTTCTCTGAAGGCAGAGGGGCCTGGACCTAGTTCAAACCAGTTTGGGGTGCATTCTGCCAGGGTGTACCTTCTTTCTTTGTCAGTGTAGGCCAGGGCCCTCAGACGCACCACAGGAGGTGGATTCAGCATTGTGGAAGGCAAGCCCAGCCCTATTCAGACCCAGGTGCTACTCCTCCCACCCATCTATGTGTAGATGTGCCTACTCAGCCCTGCTGTCTCACCCTGTTTCCCCCAGCCCTTGTCACGCGCAAACCACACAGCTAATACACAACCTAGCAGAGGCAGGCTGGATGGTTAGATCAGAAAATACCCACTTTCTAAAAGTGATATTTTCAAACACAGTCTGTTAAAACCAACTTTACTAAAATATGTATTTTATCATTCTGAGTTCTGACATACTAAACTCGAATTTCTACCATGTTTCCTGACTCAGTTAGGATCATAGGATGTAATGATCAAACAGCCCATCCTGGCCTATGGAGCACAGGTAGCCTTGCAATAGTGAAAAACGAGGTAGGCTATAAATCACTATCAGGACATGCCACACACACCAGGGCATGTCCAACTTTTACATACAACGCACCCTGCACATGGGGGTACCTTGGTCCTACCTTAGGGGTGACTCACATGTTGAAAAGGGAAGGTTTAGGGACTTGCAAGTGTGTGCACTTGCCAAGTCGACATGGCAGCCCCGGGCTGCGCACAGGCTCTGCAATGGCAGGCCAGAGTTACACTTTACAGGCTGTTTGCGTGGGTGGCACAATCCAGTGCTGCAGCCCATCAACAGCATTTGATTTATAGGCCCAGGCACTCGCAGTGCACTGGGGACTGACACATAAATCAAATATGCCAATCATGGAAATATCAATCCATAACACATTTTATACAGGAGTACTTGCACTTTACCACTGGACCGCAGTGAGGAAAGTGTGCAGAATCATTACACCAGCAAAAACAGAGTCAAAGCCGGGAGGTCAGAAAGCAAAAAGTCAGGGGATACACGCCAAAAGATGCCAAGTCTAACACATGTCCCCTCCAGCTGAAAGTAGGGAGAACTAACCACCTTCATGGGAGTTCTCTTCACTAAGGCGGAAGAACCTGGACAGACCATCTGCATTGGCATGTTCTGTACCAGGGCGGTGTTCCACCGTAAAGTCCATCTCCTGTAGGGAAATGGACCACCTCAGCAGTTTTGGATTCTCACCTCTCATTTGCATTAACCATCTGAGTGGCCTGTGGTCGTTCTGAACACGGAAGTGAGTCCCAAACAGGTATGGTCTCAGCTTCTTCAGCGCCCAGACCAAGCAAAAGCTTCCCTTTCTATGCCACTCCATCTCTATTGTAACCACAAAATCCAGAAAAATCTGGGATGAGGGAACCAGAGGCATGGGGTGCTGGGAGTTGGGAGTCAATGAAGCATGACACCAGGCAGTGTGTGAGACCAGTCCTTAACTTTTTGTGAGATTCCTGCACTCACAGACTAAACTGCACCAGCACTAGCGATACCTCACTGAGAGTGGCTTTATTGTGGTACATACTCCACCTCTGTTCATTGGGGAGTAGTCTCCTGCTAAGGAAGACTGCAGGCTGATCTAGGTCCTATTCGTTCAGTTGTGAAAGCACTGCTCCCACATCATGCTCTGAAGCATCAGGTGCCTTGAGCACGGGCTCAGGGCAGCGAAAGCCTTCTGGCAAGACTCAGTCCAGATCACCTTCCTGGGCTGCTTCTTAGAAGTCAGCTCTGTTTAGAGGGCAACGATGGTGCCGTAGCCCTTAACAAACCTCCTGTAGTAGCCGGTGAGACCTAAAAAGGCCCTCACCTCTGTCTAGGTCTTGGGGGGCTCCCAAGCCAGAATGGTGTCAATCCTGGGTTGTAGGGGAGCCACCTGGCCGCTTCCTACCTGGTGTCCCAAGTATACCACCGAACCCTGCCCGATCTGGCACTTACTAGCCTTGATCGTGAGGCCTGTACCTTGCAGAGCCCTCAACACTTTCTCAAGGTGCTGTAAATGTTCTTCCCAGCTGGAACTGAACACAGCAATGTCATCCAGGTAGGGGGCACTGAAATCCTCCAGTCCAGCCAACACCTGATTGACCAACCTCGGAAAGGTGGCAGGGGCATTCTTCAACCCAAAGGGCATCACCCGAAATTGGAAATGACCTTCTGGGGTTGAGAACGCTGATCTCTCCTTGGCCCCATCGGTTAAGGCAATCTGCCAGTACCCAGATGTCAAATCAAATGTGCTGAGGAACTGGGCAGCTCCCAACCGATCAATGAGCTCATCAGCTCTGGGGATTGGGTAAGCGCCAGTCCTGGTGACGCCATTGAGCCCACGGTAGTCCACACAAAACCGTAGTTTTGTAGTGGCACCGGGTGCAGCAGCCTTTGGGAGCAAGACCACTGGACTGGCCCAAGGACTGTGCGAGGGCTCAATCACCCCTATCGCCAACATCTTAGAGACCTCCTCGTTGATGCTAGCCCTGACCTGGTCAGTCAACCTGAAAATTTTGTGCTTTACAGGAGGGCTGTCACCAGTGTCCATGTCATGGGTACACCAGTGAATAACACCGGGGGTCAGAGAGAACAGTGGGGCGAACTGTCCCAACAACTAGAGACAGTCCCCCTGCTGCTCTTGAGTCAGTGTAGGGGAGAGGATCACACCCTCCACTGACTCATCATGCTCCTTGGTAGATAGGATGTCAGGGAGAGGCTCACTCTCCTACTCCACCCCATCATCTGTCGCCAAGAGCATACTCACTTCGGACATCTCGAAGTGGGGCTTGAGGCGGTTCACGTGAAGGACCCTCAGAGGGTTCCTTGGAGTCTGCAAATTCACCAGGTAGGTGACGTCACTTTTGCGCTCCACCACCTCATATAGCCCAGTCCACTTGTCCTGCAAGGCACAAGGTTCCACTGGGGCCATGACCCACACTTTTTGCCCAGGTTGAAATTCGACCAGAGTGGCATTCTGGTTATACCAAGTTCTTCATTTCTTCCTGGCTTGCTTCTAGGTTCGTCGGAGCGAGTTTCCCGAAGCGGGCATTCTGGTTTCGGAAGGACAGCATGTAACTAAACACATCCTAGGGAGTTTTCCTGGGAGCTGCCTCCCAGCCCTCCTTCACCAAACTTAGAGGTCCTCTGACAGAGTGGCCATACAGGAGCTCAAAGGGGCTGTACCCAAGAGACTTCTGAGGTACCTCCCTGTATGCAAAGACCAGGCATGGCAAGAGGACGTCCTACTTACGCCTCATGGGTTCTGTTAGACCCTTGATCATGCCCTTCAAGGTCTGGTTGAATCTCTCCACCAGACCGTTTCTTTGGGGGTGGTAAGGAGTGGTGAACTTGTCGGCTACACCACACTCCTTCCACTGGGATGTCATATACCTGGATATGAAATTGGTCCCCCTGTCAAAACGGGGTATAGATAAGGGGTTGTACCCAACTAGTGTCACTGGGACCTGGGTGATCAATGTAGTAAGAGGAAGGGGTCCCAGTAATCAAAGAACAATTTACAAAGCAAAAAATAAATCAATCAAGAAACAAATCTGTCCACATTGTTTTAATCACAATGTGAATGTTTATACCAAATATATGAAATTTATCTCAACACGTAAACATAGTTTTCGTAGTGCCCCAAGTATAGTGGAGAGACAAGGGAGGGGGGAGTGATCCTGTGAGGAAGAAGTGGAGGGAAGGAAGAAAAAATTCTCGAGTGACAATTGAATCAGTAAATATACATCATTTGTCCATACTACACAGTGTGTGTAGAGATGGGGACCACAAGGTTCAATTTATTCTTTCCACATAACAGCATACTCCACAAAGTTCAAATAATGAAAGCATTAGGGGGTGGAGTTGATAATACGAATAGTTGTCGACGTTTCGACCCTCTGGTATGCAGGTAGAGTTGCTATCCTTGCTGTGGGGTCTTCATCAGGACAGGGGTGGGGACACACCTATTTAATATAAATATATAAATTAATCTTGGGAAATGAATCCCCATATTATTCCAAAGGGAAGCACATCAGTACTGGCATGAAGTGGTAGGGGACTTAGAGGTCCTCTGACAGGGTGGCCATACAGGAGCTCAAAGGGGCTGTACCCAAGAGACTTCTGAGGTACCTCCCTGTATGCAAAGACCAGGCATGGCAAGAGGACGTCCTACTTACGCCTCATGGGTTCTGTTAGACCCTTGATCATGCCCTTCAAGGTCTGGTTGAATCTCTCCACCAGACCGTTTCTTTGGGGGTGGTAAGGAGTGGTGAACTTGTCGGCTACACCACACTCCTTCCACTGGGATGTCATATACCTGGATATGAAATTGGTCCCCCTGTCAAAACGGGGTATAGATAAGGGGTTGTACCCAACTAGTGTCACTGGGACCTGGGTGATCAATGTAGTAAGAGGAAGGGGTCCCAGTAATCAAAGAACAATTTACAAAGCAAAAAATAAATCAATCAAGAAACAAATCTGTCCACATTGTTTTAATCACAATGTGAATGTTTATACCAAATATATGAAATTTATCTCAACACGTAAACATAGTTTTCGTAGTGCCCCAAGTATAGTGGAGAGACAAGGGAGGGGGGAGTGTGTGTAGAGATGGGGACCACAAGGTTCAATTTATTCTTTCCACATAACAGCATACTCCACAAAGTTCAAATAATGAAAGCATTAGGGCGTGGAGTTGATAATACGAATAGTTGTCGATGTTTTCGACCCTCTAGTATGCAGGTAGAGTTGCTATCCTTGCTGTGGGGTCTTCATCAGGACAGGGGTGGGGACACACCTATTTAATATAAATATATAAATTAATCTTGGGAAATGAATCCCCATATTATTCCAAAGGGAAGCACATCAGTACTGGCATGAAGTGGTAGGGGACAGAATCATTATTGTGCCACAAAATTAGAGCGAGTGTATTAATACGCCACACAATTAGCATGCGTATGGTTGATCGACTCAATGGATCATAAGCGCATCTTGAATGAAAAACAAATGAAATTGCGCTAAGTGAGCAGATTAAATCAAGTGGTTTTTAAGGAAGAATTGGAGTGCAGCCAGTCCGGGGTGGACGGCAGCAAACGGACATTTCAGTACCCACTGGCTATGGGATAAGGTTGGCTCAAAGTATCGGTAAGACCGAGCGCTTACTCGGTATTTAGCAAGTGAAAGTAAACTTACCACGCAGTATTATAAACAGGACCGTGGTACCGTCTAACGGTGTGGTCCAACTGAGTCGTCAATGCTGGCAAAGCTGTTGATATGCAATGAGGGCTGGGGAGTGTAAATACAGAGGACCAGAGTTTAGCACAGGAAAGGCTAGCTGTATCACACCGGTCAGAGCTAGTTAAGGGTTGCACTCACCAAAAAGACGCGATCAAAATGCGATCGTGTGGGGGGTCTGGTCAAGTCAGACGGGTGCTTGGTAGATTATTCTAAGGGTAAAAGAGGACCAGAGTTTAGCGCAGGAGAGGCTAGCTATTTCACACCAGTCAAAGTTAGTTAATTAAGGGTTACACTCACCAAAAAGACGCGATCAAAATACGATCGTGTGGGGGTCTGGTCAAGTCAGATGGGTGCTTCGTAGATTATTCTAAGGGTAAAAGCAAAGCGGGAGAAACTGTTGAGGAACACCCGTCCAGGGGTAATCATTTCAACAGGCATCAACACGCTAGGAAAGGCGCTTACCGGTCTCGGAGTGAATCACGTCCCGCAACGAGCAGAGTTCGCAATGGCGATGCTCAGTTCCGGGTTTGGAGATATCTCCATAGCAATGAGATCACGTGGTGTGAAGCACCCGTGTGAGCATAGTAGAAAGACTACCGTTACGGCCAAAATGCGGTAACGTTTATCCATTAATAAATGGTCTGATACTGAAAAAGAATATTAGTGAAATACGTCCAAAATAACCATGATGGATTAGCATTTGGATACATGATTATACAAAGTCAGGGAAAACGCAGCGTGGGTGATAATCCTTAAGTGTATATATTATCTATTCCCATCCGCCAGTACAGGGACTCACTAAACTCTTATTATTCGAGCAGGAATGTTGTGCCAATAACGCACTGGAATCGCTTAACAATCTGATCATTCAAGAGAATACATTTACAGAAAAGCATCATGTAACACTATTAAGTAGATGGTACGATAGTGGATGTAGTTAGGTTAGAGAATAACAGCGTCACACCAAGGCGTAGCGTACCTCTCACATGAGGGTAAAGGCCACAGATCATTTGGATGCTTGAGGAGTTATATAGCATCATGTAACACTATTAAGTAGATGATACGACAGTGGATGTAGTTAGGTTAGAGAATAACAGCGTCACACCAAGGCGTAGCGTACCTCTCGCATGAGGGTAAAGGCCACAGATCATTTGGATCCTTGAGGAGTTATATCAGACATATATGATAGTGCCCATACTACAGGTAGATTAAGTGGTAGGTTGCATGGCGTACCTCTCACAAGAGGGTTAAAGCCATCCAGAATCTCATTCCAAGTTGATAGTTACACAAACACAGAGTTGTGGCGTACTACTGAACACAGGATAGGGGCCACATATGATTTATATGTCTTACAAAACTACATCACATTAAATTCAGGTAGATGATAAGGTTGCCAATTGGGAGAAAGAGCTATCTTGCTCATTGAGCCCATTCTCAATGGAGTCAAACCTTAACATCCATTTCAGCTCTCGAGTATTCAAAATACTTGCGATGTTACCACCCCGGGTTCCTAAGGTAGCTTTTTCAAGGATTACCCATTTCAAACTATCCGGTGTGTGACCGGCTGTGGAGAAATGTTCGACCAAAGGTGCACCTGGTGCTAGGCACCTGATCCTACTCATGTGCTGAAGGATCCTGGCCTTTGCTTTCTGCTGTGTCTGACCAACATATATCATCGAACATGGGCAAAGGATGGCGTATATAATGTTTGATGAATTGCAGTTGGTATGTGTTCTCAGCGGGATTTTATGATCACGATAAATGAATTCCTTGGTTTGGATGACACTGTTGCATGCCTTGCACTGACCGCATCTGAAATGGCCCACGATAGCAGGCAAGTTCCAAAGGGTTGCGACCGTAGGGTCATCTCTAGTCTTCAAAAAGAAGCGAACTACATGATCTTTTACACTACGTGCTTTTTTGAATGCATGTAGAGGCGGGTTAGATTGCTTGATGTCATCTGATATCAATTCCCAGTGGCGGTTGATAATGCGTTTAATTTTGTTACTCTGGGTATTAAAGGTGGTAGCGCATACAATCCTATCTTGTTGATCGTCCTTATCAGTTTTAGGGGTGAGCAACTCCTCACGGGGATAGAACCAAGCTCTTTTCCTCGCTCGCTTGAGTAGTTGTTTAGGATATCCCCTGCTCAGAAGTTGTTGTTTGAGTTCTTCTGATTCGGTGAAATAATGGTCCTTGTTGGAACAATTCCTGCGGATTCGCAGGAATTGCCCAAATGGTAAATTGTCTCGCAAAGCTCTGGGGTGGTGACTGTTATAGTGTAGTAATGAGTTCCTTTCGGGGGGTTTACGATAGAGTGTAGTTAGTAAGTGACCTGAACATTCGTAGATGGTAAGATCAAGGAAATTGATTCTGTGGTTATCTGATTCAATCGTAAATTTGAGATGTCCCGATTGATTATTTAGCCAACCAAAGAACAGCATCAGTCCTTCCAAGTCTCCGTTCCAGATTAGCAAGATGTCATCTATATACCGCATCCAGAGACCAAGCTGGTCTCTGAATGGGTTGACTGGATTGAGGATAGTATCCTGTTCGAAAGCTGCCATATACAAAATGGCTACATCAGGAGCAAAGGGCGCCCCCATTGCAACTCCGGAGGTTTGAATGTAAAATTTGTCTTTGAATATGAAAAAATTCTTTGTCATGGCTATGCGTAATAGGGCAACAATGAACTCGGTTGGTACTTGAACTGGTGCCGGGCGTTGGTTCAGGCAGCGTGTGATGACCATTAACGCCTCATGTTGGGGGATCGATGTATAGAGAGATACAACATCACAGGTGGCAAGTCGTTGCTTTGAGGGATCAAATGCAGAGTTTTCAATAATGTTAATGGTGTGCATAGTATCCCGTAGATAAGCAGGAGTGTCTTCAGCCAATGGATTCAAGAAGAAATCGATGTATTTGCCAAGAGGCTCAAGCATGGAGCCACACCCCGAGACAATTGGACGACCAGGGGGGGCTACCATGGACTTGTGAATCTTTGGTAAGGTATAGATGGTTGCAAGGCGTGGATACTTTTTGTTCAGGAAGTTAAACTCTAGATCTGATAGGAAACCCTGTTCGAGACCCGCTTGGGTTAGCCCCAAGATCACATTCGCAATAGTCTTTGAGGGATCTGATCTCAGTTGCTGATAACTGGTCCCATCGTTCAATTGTCTGAGAATTTCAGACTCATAGGCGGTGACGTCCTGTACCACGATTGCTCCGCCTTTGTCGGCAGGTTTGATAATAAGTTGTTCATTGTTGGCAAGCGGTTGCAAGGCCATTTTCTCATTCTTACTGGTGTTATATTTGATGAATGATTTAGTTCCCAACAGTTGTAACACATCTCTGATGACAATGGATTCATAGGCGAGAATCTTGTGCGACATAGTGCTATTGAATGGAACAAACGTAGAGGGAGGTCTGAGCCCCGTAATCGATGATGGTGTGGAAGGTTCAGAGTTGCGGAAGAAGTATTTCAACCTAATCTTCCGAAAAAATTGAAAAAGTTCAGTGCGAATGATGAATGCATCAGGGTTGTTGGTCGGAACATAGGATAATCCTTTACCTAGTACCTTGATCTCATCATCGTTCAGAGTCCGATTCGATATATTGACCACCGGGCTGTCCGCCACCGGTGGCGCTCCTCCGAGAAGTCTGAGTTTAGGGTAGATCTCACAACTTTTTACCATCTGTAGGTTTTGTTGCGGGTCACACGTTCTCCGTGTTGAGGTTCTGTCTGGAATTGCACCTGTGTTTGCGGTTGGCCACCACCTCCATTCCAGGTGTTCGTGCCCTGCTGTGATCCACGTTGTTGGCCGCGCTGCCAGTTGTTGCTTCTGCCGCGTGGTGGTCGCCATGACCATTGGCGTTGCCCTAAAAAAGGGTTGTATTGATGCTGTTGGTATTGGGCGTAGTCAGGGTAATATTGCTGGAAACTTGGGCCAGGTTATTCCTGTTCACCCTCAGAGCTAAAAGAGGAATCTGAAAATGTTTGATAGTTTCTTCTACCTCTGTAACCACCTCTTCCCCGATTTGTGAATCTGCCTTGTTGGTCTTGGCGAAAATAATCTTCCTGTAAATAAGGATACGTTTTTTTCTTATCGTACAGTCTGATATCTCTAGCCAATTTTTCAAGTTTCCGATTCTGCGTCGTTAGATCAAAATCCTTAAGGGTGGCTTCAAGATTGGTCAGGGTTTCTTTAGCACTGGCGAAGTTGGCATCCGCCGTTATTTCCGCTTTTAGAGTCTTTATTTCAGCCGTAATCACTTGGATCTGGTCCGCAGCAGTTTCCACGCCAAGGACCATCCAGTGACGGGAGCAGTTATTTGCCACGTGGCTGAATCCCTCTCTGAATTTAGGTACCTCGACAAAGATTGCCGGTTCAATCTTAATTTGCAGCCCAACGGGGATTATGTTTTCTTTTAGATATTTGGTTAAGAGATGTCCATGCCACCGAGTCCGGACCAGCTTTTTCTCCAGTCTTTCCAGACGAGTGATTTTATCCTTTAGTCAATGGTGGGGATATCGGATGAAATGAATATATTATTTGGATCCTCAAGGAGTTTATCTATATAGTCTTCAGAGAAAGATAAAAGTTCCCTTTCTACCATGATGTGCAAATGTCCAAATTAATTGAACATGAACTGTAACCTCGCAGACCAGCGTCTGCACGAAGTGGGGTATAGATAAGGGGTTGTACCCAACTAGTGTCACTGGGACCTGGGTGATCAATGTAGTAAGAGGAAGGGGTCCCAGTAATCAAAGAACAATTTACAAAGCAAAAAATAAATCAATCAAGAAACAAATCTGTCCACATTGTGATAGCAACTCTACCTGCAACTCTACCTGCATACTAGAGGGTCGAAACGTCGACAACTATTCGTATTATCAACTCCACGCCCTAATGCTTTCATTATTTGAACTTTGTGGAGTATGCTGTTATGTGGAAAGAATAAATTGAACCTTGTGGTCCCCATCTCTACACACACTGTGTAGTATGGACAAATGATGTATATTTACTGATTCAATTGTCACTCGAGAATTTTTTCTTCCTTCCCTCCACTTCTTCCTCACAGGATCACTCCCCCCTCCCTTGTCTCTCCACTATACTTGGGGCACTACGAAAACTATGTTTACATGTTGAGATAAATTTCATATATTTGGTATAAACATTCACATTGTGATTAAAACAATGTGGACAGATTTGTTTCTTGATTGATTTATTTTTTGCTTTGTAAATTGTTCTTTGATTACTGGGACCCCTTCCCCTGTCAATACGGCCTCTCTGGGGAATCCCACTAGGGAAAAGATCCCCATTAGCACCTGGCCCACCACTGGTGCCGTCGTTGTCCTGAGAGGGATTGCTTCCGGGTACTGGGTGGCATGGTCCACCAAGACCAGGATGGACCTGTTGCCCATGGCTGTCTTGTGAACCAGTGGCCCACAATAACCCATCCCTACCCTTTCAAAGGTACTAACAACAGGAAAAGGTTGGAGAGGAGCTTTGACCTTGGTCCCACTCTTACCACTTGCCTGGGAAGTTTGGCAAGACCTACAGTGCGCATCTGACTGCCTTTGCATTTGGGGCCAAAAGAAGTGGGTGACAAGCCTTTCAACTGTATTGTCCTGCCCCAAATGTCCTGCCAAAGGCACATCATGAGCCAGACCCAGTATGAAGGTCCTTAAGCACTACTGGGGTACCACCAGCACACGGGCTGACCCAGGCTCAGCGACCTTAGGCTCACTGTATAGGAGACCATTCTCCCAGTAGATCAGATGTGACCCGGACTGATTGCCAGCTGCCTGGTCTGCAGCCTGCTGCAGCAGACCCTCCAGAGTAGGGAAATCGCTCTGCTCACGGCAGAACTCCTCCCTGGTGGGACCCCCTTCTTGCTGCCAATGGGTCAGCTCATAGATGTCTCCCAGTTTGGCTACCTGCTCCCCTGTAGGCACCGGGGCGTCCCCCTTGAGGTCTGCCTCCTCCCAGTCTGCGTGAACTTCGGGGACAGTTTCCTGCGCCGCCTGCCCTTTTTTCTTGGCAGGGACTTGGGCCACTGTTTCTGGCTCCAAGTCCTCATGATCACCCTTTCTGGCCGCCATTGACCGAGTAGACACGCATGCCCACTCTGGCAACCCAAGCATCTCCAAGTGAGACCTGAATTCAACATCCTTCCACAAGGAGTGTTCCAGGTCGTTACCTAGCAGACAATCGACAGGCATGGAAGGGCTCACAACCACCCTCAAGGGACCTGAGACCCCCCCTCATTCAAAGGGAACCTGCACTACCTTACACTGGCGCTTTGAATTGTCTACAGCAACTACTTGGAGGAATGCCCCTGGGACTACCTGCTTCTCAGAGACCAGGTGACACGGGACTGAGGTCACACTGGCTCCAGTATCTCTGAGAGCCTCTACCCTTTTCCCATTAATGGTCACCCAGGTGCTATATTTATTTGTGTTAGGGGGCACCTGTTCTCCTGGGACCATCTCACTGTCCCCTAGTGAGACAAGGGTAATTTCTGCGGGATCCCCACCCTCCAGTGGGCACCCCTCCTCCCCATCTATGTGTAGATGTGCCTACTCAGCCCTGCTTACTCACCTTGTCTCCCCCAGGCCTTGTCACTCACAAACCAGACAGCTAAAACAGAAGCTAGCAGAGGAAGGGTGGATGGTTAGGTCAGAAAATACCCACTTTCTAAGTGTGGTATTTTCAAACTCAGAATGTTAAAACCAACTTTACTAAAAGATGTATGTTATCATTCTGAGTTCAAGCATACTAAACTCGAATTTCTACCATGTTACCTGAGTCAGTTAGGATCATAGGATGTAATGAGCAAACTGCCCATTTGGGCCTTTGGAGAACAAGTAGCCTGGCAATAGTGATAAACGAAGTAGGCTTTAATTCACTATCAGGACATGCCACACACACCAGGGCATGTCCTACCTTTTACATACAACGTACCCTGCCCATGGGGGTACCTTGGGCCCATCTTAGGGATGACTCACATGTAGAAAATGGAAGGTTTAGGGACTTGCAAGTGTGTGCACTTGCCAAGTCGACATGGCAGCGCCAGGCTGTGCACAGGCTGTGCAATGGCAGGCCAGAGTTACACTTTACAGACTGTTTGCGTGGGTGGCACAATCCAGTGCTGCAGCCCACTAACAGCATTTGATTTATAGGCCCCAGCACACACAGTGCACTTTACTGGGGACTGACACATAAATCAAATATGCCAGGCATGGAAACATCAATCCATAACACATTTAATACAGGAGCATTTGCACTTTATCACTGGACCATAGTGAGAAAAGTGCGCATAATCATTACACCTGCAAAACAGAGTCAAAACCGGGAGGCCAGAAAGCAAAAAGTCAGGGAAAACACGCCAAAAGATGCCAAGTCTAACAGTCATCATAATCAGGCCCTGTGTATTTTATGAAAATATCTCTATGGGAAGGTCAAAATCTAACTTATATTAGTTCATGTTCAAGTTCAGCATTTTTGTATCATTGAAAATCTTGCATCTTTCATTACTGACATTCCTGACATTAGGTCAGAGAAAAAGCAAAGCAAAAAATGCATTCAGAAGTCTTTCTAACTTAGTTTATGCAGCTATGAAAGCCTAGTGCTCTCACTTCCCTTTTATGCGCAACTTTTCGTTTTGAAGCCTACACGTTATTTCTACATGTTAATTGCATTAATTTGTATTGAATAAAAACAAGCTAGCAACATCTTGCTATTAGTGTACACAAGCTTTTGCATTATTGAAGCCTTAAAGAAAATCAGAGGTGCATAGAATCTCAAAGAGGCAATTAGCAATGTGCTGAAAGTAAACTGAGACTGGAAACTCCTTCCAACTTACAATGTGCATTTTGCACATTGCATCAGTTTGGAAGGTGAAGGTGAAATGGACATCCTTCTCTTTCTGAATCACAGTTCAATGATTCAATGGTTGTCCCCAGCATTGGCAAACCATCGATTGAATGTCCATTAGCAAAGAGAGAGCAGTCATGACAGAGCAGCTTCCACTTGGAATAAATGGGCTACAAAATTTAACTTTTCTCTTGGGCGCCTCAGATTTTTCCAATGTTCTCTTTGTTTGAAATTGGTTTGGGAATGTTATTATGTTGTATTCTTTACTTTGAAATTGTTGGGACTGTATGAGCTAAACACTCACTTCTCTGGGAATTGCCTGCTGCTTGTGCCATATCTTCCAGCCATTGTGCAGAGATTCTCTCAGAATTTTGCCAACTAGAGACATTTAGGTTACAGGACCTGGGTACACGTTGCATCATATAATAGGGACTTATAGGTAAGTTAATAATGCCAATTAAGAGTATAGCGAACGTCAACATATTTTTGGGGTCAGAGCACATGCACGGCCTTCAGGGCCTTCATTGCACAGAGTCAAAATACCAGTAGCATCAGTCCAAAAAAATGGGGGTGATCACGCAAAAAGGCATTTTCCTGCAAACTGGATTCAGAGAACCCCATAGAAGGATAACTTTGCTCTGTGATGGACTTGTATATCAGTTGAATAGCAGAATGAGTAGAAGGTTGCAAGTAGATGTGAAGAATCACCAACTCATTTGATACCTGACGGAGCTGCGTCAAATGTAACATGCTGAGCGGGACTGTCGCAGTCCCCTTCAGCATATAACGAGTTCCACCTCCTCCACTGCCAGCCATTTCACGGCGGTAGTCGATACAGAGCCCCCATGCCCCTCGCCATAGGGATACATTCAGAACGGCACAACATGTTGTGACCCCCTGTCTGTATTCCCCCAAAGTTTCAGCATGACAGGGATGTCACTTTCCAGGCTATGCTGGTACTTTTTTGCTGTTCCAATTGTGGTGCCTGTTTTCCAGGCAGCACCTTGGAAAAGGTGACGGACCATCTGCCTTACACAAGTTCAACTCGTAAGAAGGCAGGCAGTCCCCGCGTGGCTTTGGCACTGCTGTGTCGGCAGAGAGCCGGTGCAACTGTGCCAAAGTCGTAATCTCTGGTTATTTATGATCAGCCTTGGGGAATGCTGAAAGGGTAATTTAAATGGTAGAATTCAATAGCCGGTTTGACATCAAACCTGAGGACAATAATTTGATTGCAGTGACCGAGTTTCTAGATGAACAAACCTAGCACTGCATGAATGGGATACATGATTTCTTGTGGCTGGAGAGACACAATCAATTGACACAACCAATGGCCCACCAGTGTGCTCCTTGGTCACTTTTACATAATACACCAGGCTAGTCACAGTTCACACTTCTAAGTGATGCCTACTCCCACTGGACATAACAACACACCATGCACAACAAACACAAACACCTGCAACAACTCCAGTGCTTAATTTGTGCCAGTGGTTGCAGTTGGTGGGAACCAAGAGGTATGTTTCATAATCAGAATCTGACCCAGACAAGAGAGAGAAAGACAGAAAATGGTGTATCACTGAGGAAAGAGTTGCTGAAATAATCCTACCATTTACAAATTACCCTAATAAATGTTCAGCCTATGTCTGGGAGGGTCTGATCCATGCTATATTTAAAGGATAACTGCTGACTATGTAAATTGTTCACTTGCATTTTAATTTAATGCCATTCTTTCATATTAATAACTTCCAATTTGGGCTAGCTCTAGCCGTGGTTATTCTGAACCTACTTTAGACAACTGCAAGTGAACTGTGTCCATTTCAAGGTAAATAGGGCCACAAGTATGAAGCATTTTTGTTAGGGGAAACAGCCGAGCGGCCCTTTTCTGATCGCGAAAATGCTTTCAAATATGTACAAACACAAACTTGTATTTGATCTAAAGAGTGAAAGAATTTGAGTCAGAAACCTTTTTACAGAAAGTCAGCCAGAGCTGTTAAATGGCTGCAAAATTTGCAATGTTCACAGTTCCCTGGCGTGTTATGTCTTTGCATTATTAAAAGGGGAAAACTCGAATGTTAGATGTATTTAAGTTTTTGCCTCTGTGACACAATGTCATACTGCCATGAATATATTTCTACACTGTCTGGAAATTAACCACAAGTCCCCCATGCCTCGAAAATCACCGATAAAGGGAAGTTTAATGGGTAATATGAAAAGGCTGACAGATGTCCCAGCGACACTGGTGTGTGCAAGGTTGCCTCTTCCTCTGGTGGTTAATTAAGTGTGACCTGGTGGCAGGGTTGGCCCTGCACGTCAAACCTCGGTGACTTCATTTCCAGAGACAGGCAGTGATTGTGTGTAATGCGGTGTCTAATGAGTCATTTAAATGGTCTGTTCTTTGTGATCTATGAGGGGAGAGATGCTCAGAGTGAGCCAGGTGGCCCTGATGCATATTCCCTCCAGTGATGAAGTCCTCACTGCCCTGTGCAGGTTGCAGCAGAATGAGTGGTGGTACCCGCAGCGACCCCAGGCGGCGAGCGAGTAACCAACATCTGACAGCTGCATTAAGGCACTCAAACTTGCCTCCACTTGTAAGCAGAAATGAGGGGCTGATTTAGCGTTTGGTGGACTAGATACACCATGGAGTACCCTGTCCACCAAAACCTTAGTCTGCCCGCCTCATTTAGAGATGGGAAGACTTGAACCTTTCCTTCAAAGGAGGCGCTCCCATTGGCTCTTTCAACAGAAAATCTCCTCCAATGGCACAAAGGAGGAGGGGCTGTCAAAGAAAGGACATTACACCACCTGCCTTATTTAGGGCGGACGGTGAAAAATCAGCAGGGATAAAAAATAAATTACCCCCATATATTGGGGGTGGGGGGGATACTTTTTGATTTTTCAGAAGCAAACTTTTTTTTTTTTTTAAGTTTGGTAAATAGCTTTTAAAACTGATGGTGACCATCCATCAAACTTTTTATTACATTGAAAGATGGTTCCTTCCAATGTAAAGTAATGTCATTTGATACGGTGGTCATCTCTAAATTTGGTGGACGGTAGTTCGTCAGCAGGTAATCTTCTCCATCACCTGATGGACTGAGCACCATCCTTCAAACTTTAAATCAGGCCCCGAGTTTTCCAGATTGTCTGTTCTACTTTGTTGAGTTGCTCAGTGGACGGAACTTTGATATTCTTTCAAGCTACAGTTTTTTACATTTATTAGTCTCTGTTATCCAGCTCCATTAAAAGTATTAAACTCAGACCATGTATATTACCACTTTCTCAAGCTCCAAACCACAAAGTAGTTCAGATGGGCATGGCTTTTCTAGCAAGCGAATCTCTTGATCATGTGACATAGGGGTTTCTTTCTATGTAGATGGATGCTTTAATGATAGACAGAACCCTGCCATCACGATTCGACGTTTGAATCTGCTTGCTTTACTGAAACATGCTCTTACCTAGAAATAAAGAAATCTAAATAAAGTTCTTAATTTCAAAACTTTTTGGATGGATTTTCTACAGTTATAAGTGTAGGGTTAGAGGTAGGAACATGTGTGCTCACCAAGAAGATGCACTAGGGTGGACTTTGGAAATTGAGAATGCCCAAAACTTTGTAACCTTCTGTGTATTGAAAAACAAGTGGCTTCTTCCAATACATTTCTATAGGTACATTTTAGGTGAAAGAAAATGTTTTTAGATGGGAAAACAGAAAAATAAGTTTATGGTAATTATTATTGTGTGTGGTCTGGCCATAGTCGTTTAACCCCGGCAACAGTTCTTCACCAATAACGTATACCTCGGACCAACTGCTCAGCATCAAGCAAACAAGTAGGTTGTCCCACTCCTTACCTAAATTCTACTACAACAATCCCAGGATCGGACCTCTTAAGTGTCCTACCTGTACTGAGACGCCATCTACCCCTCACCCTACACCTCCGCCACTAGTGTCAGCAGCACTTATAAATGTAAGATCACTGCCGAAACACAAATTTGAAATCGCAGATTTCATAGAATCGCAACATTTAGATATTTTATTCATCACCGAGACGTGGGGAGACGAAGCCTCTGGCCCGGACTTCAGAGACGCCACGCCTAACAATTACTGCGTGTGTAAGTTAGACAGACCGATAAGGAAGGGTGGAGGAGTCGCGATCATTTACAAAAATCACCTTACGATAACTACAGCAGACACAACATACCCTGAATGCGAGGCCCTTCTCTTCTCAATAGGCTTATCCAGTAAAGCCACTTTCAAAGGTATGTTGATCTACTGCCCCCCAGGATCCAGAGCCAAATTCCTAGCACGCTTGGATCATATAATCGAGACATCAATTGGATCACCAAAGTTTACCATCTTAGGAGATCTAAACTTTCATCTCGAAGTTTTAGATGACCCAGACACCATAACGCTCCTGGGAGATTTAGAGACAGCCGGACTCACACAAATTGTTAAAAAACCCACGCACAAAGCAGGACATACGTTGGATGGATTATTCACCAACCACCCTGAAATCTCCATCACCGAGGTCTTCCCTTTAATCTGGACAGACCACTCAGCAATATGCTTCTCTATTCCCACTAAACCCACTTCTCCGTGCTTGCCTCTTCCCCCTCCCACCAAATTCAGAGACTGGAAAAACTTAAATCTTGAACGTCTCACTCAGATGATACAGGACAGCCCACTACCTAATGAGCATGATCCCATAGCAGCATCAGATACTTACATGGACAATCTGACTGAAGCCTGCGATAAATTAGCACCTTTCAAATCATCCCATCGGAGTAGAAAACTTCCTTCAGCCCCTTGGTTCTCTGAATCACTCAGACTCCAGCGCAGAAACCTCGAACGGCAGTGGCGCCGTAACTTTAATACGGCTGATAAGATCACTTACAAAAGCGCTCTCTCTAACTATAAAAAAATCATTAAAACAGAGAAAACCACGTATTACACAAACCAAATTAATCAGTTTAAAAATTTCTCAGGGAAACTATTCCAAGTAGTAACTTACCTGTCTAGCCCACCTGCCCCCCAGTCAGAGGGATCCCAAGCCCTCTCTGATTCATTGGCAAAATTCTTTGAGGACAAGGTCAGAGCCATTTTTAATACGTTTACACCTGACGTAGTGCGCTCTCCCCCTCAATCGATCGCCGATACTGGCCCCATATTCGCAGCTTTTGAACCTACCACCTGCGAAATCACCCTTCCCCTGATCGCTCGAACCAAATCTGGTTCACCTTTGGACCCTTGCCCTCCAAGTATCCTTAACCTCATCCCGGAAGTCATTGCCCCACCTCTAACCATCATATGCAATGCAATGTCTGCATCAGGTGTCTACCCCTCAGTATGGAAAAAAGCAATAATCAAACCCCTACTCAAAAAACCCAGCCTAGACCCTCTCCTGCCTGCCAGCTACAGGCCCATTGCCTGCCTCCCATTCCCTGCAAAAATCTTTGAAAAGATTATGAACACCCAGCTGTCACACTATATTCACCATAACAATCTACTAGATGACACCCAATTTGGGTTTCGACAAGGCCACGGAACGGAGACGGCTTTACTAAAAGCTGCAGATGAGATTAGGGCTACGATGGATAACGGAGGAGCCGCAGTACTGATACTCCTCGATCTATCCGCGGCCTTTGACACGGTCGACCATGGTACCTTGATCGACCGTGTCGAGGCCATAGGAATCACAGACAAAGCCAAAAACCTCCTGGCCTCATTTCTGGCAAACCGTCCGCAAACTGTAAAGCTAGGCAATTTTACATCCCAGACCTTCTCCCTGCCATGTGGAGTACCGCAGGGATCCTCGCTAAGTCCGACACTATTCAAAATCTATGTGTCGGACCTGGCGAGGGTCATAAAATCCTGCGGAATCTCCCTGACTACTTATGCCGACGACACCCAATTGGTGCTGTCAATACACAACGATGGAATCTCGGTGGCAGCCAACTTCCAAATGGGAATGATGGCAATAAGCTCCTGGATGTCATCCAACTGTCTTAAACTCAATTCTGATAAGACAGAAGTGATGACATTCGGGAGGCTTCAACCTACCTGGTCCCCACAATGGTGGCCCCACCAGATGGGACAACCCCCAGAACCTGTAACGAAGGTACGCAACCTGGGCGTTATCTTCGATAACAAGCTGTCATTTCAGCAACATGCTAATGCAGTGGTTTCTTCTTCCTTCCACACACTAAAAAGGATAAAAAAATTAATCCCATACCTTCCTTCTCATGCAGGCAAAACCCTGGTCAGTACTTTGGTATTCTCCAAAACTGACTACTGCAACGCACTGTTTCTCAATGCACAACAAAAGGTCCTCAATAAACTGCAAACAGTGCAGAATGCAGCAGCCAGGACACTGCTATCCATCCCTAAGTTTGCATCGGTCTCCCCCTACATCCGACAGCTGCACTGGCTACCGGTGAGGAGCCGTATCAAATTTAAAGCATTATGCATAGCATATAAGGCTATCCATGATCACGGACCCCTATTCTTAAGAAGAGCCTTCCGACCGCTTGAACACACAAGAACCTTGCGGTCATCCTCAGCACATTTACTCATGGTCCCTCGTACAAGAAGGGCCAACTGGGGCGACAAACGCTTCTCAGTGGCAACAGCCATTTTGTGGAACACACTCCCTCTACACATCAAGTGTGCTCCGACCCTTCTGAATTTCAGAAAGAAACTAAAGACCTGGTTGTTCCCTGCCTAAACCTCCCTACCCTCCCCCCCATGAGAGTTCTGCATCTACAGCGCCGAGACACCCAAGGGTATTTGCGCGCTTTAAAAATTGCCAAATAAATAAATAAATAAAATAAACTGAAGTTTATAATAGTAGGGCTGCATATGGAAATTTTAGATTGTTATATATTTCAACTGGCACTATGGAGATGTTTTTGATTTAACTAAATTTCAGAATTCTACACAATCAAAGGAGAAAGACGATGAGTAACAATGATTGTTTGTGAATCAGGCATGCGTGCCTCAATATTTATGTTTCAGGATCCTCATGACTTCTAGAATACTGAATGATAGCAAATGTACTAAAGCTAGTCACTTATTTTCTTTTATGAGTTATTAATAAAGGTACACTGTTAGAAATGTGGTTATTGGTTGACTGGGGTGGGAGCCCTGGTCAAACAGCAGTCGCAATCCTGGTCAGGGCAACATATCGGCAAACGTATCGGCAAACCTTAAATTAACCTGTACTCAACCCCCTGGAAGCTTGCCACAGAGCAGCCAGGCTTAACTTATAAGCAATATGTAGAGCATTTGTGCAACACTTCAAACAGTAACTTAGAGAAAACACCACACAAAAAGAATCCCACATCAGGTTAAAAAATAGACCTTAATTTAATAAATAAAATGATCAAAACAACAAAAATCCAATCAATAGAAAATATTAGATTTTGAAGTTTTAGGCCAAAATAGAACCAAAGAGCACAAAGCGCCAACTCTGGATACCTGGTTGTGCCGGACCGGGAAAAAGTCACAAGTTCAGGCTGACCGGCACGGAGCGCGGGCCAACTACAGGGACTAAGTTAGGCCCACTGAACATTCAGGGTATGAAGTGGTGTGCGTCGCACAGACGAGAAGATGCATTGGTTCTGAAATGCAGTGAGTCTGGAGTGTGAGGTCCTGTTGTGTCAAAGTTGAGGATCCCATCAACGGGCCTTGCGATGCAAAATATGTAATTGAGGATGAGGTGCGCAGTCGGGGAGATGAGTCAGTTCTGAAGAGCTGTAAGGATGCGATGCGGAGTCCATCTTCCTCGTCAAGGCCATTGATGAGAGTTGCGAGGGCCTGCTCTAGGATACGCCACACAGTGGCGATACGGGCTACAGCAGTGATGGGGTAACATCCTTTACAACGCAACTTTTACAACGCACTACCATTACGACGCAACTTTTACAATGCAAGTCATTACAACAAATTGCGCTGGAGGGCGTTCTAGGATAGGGAATAGTTTAATTACTATCCAACACCTTCCCTACTATCCACGGGGTCTGGAGTTGGAATAGTAAATTAAACTATTCACTATCCAGCGCCCCCCTACGCAAGTCGTTGTAACGACTTGCGTTGTAAAAGTTGTTTCGTAATGGCATGCGTTGTAAAAACATGCGTTGAAACATCATACAACCCAGTGATGCAGGTGTTTGTGATGGCTCAAGATCAAGACTACACAGCGGTGGAGATGCAACAGTTCTGCTTGGGATTGCGCCGCGCAGCACAGAAGATGCAGGATCCACAGTGGTCGGCAAAGCATCTTAAGCCCACTACCGAGGGTCCAGGACTGGTGTTGCATCACTTGGCAGAGTTGATTCACAGTTGGCAGAGTCCATATGCAAAGTTGTTGGGAACCTGTTATATCCTCATCAGTGATGTCATCAATGAGGAGGCAAGATGGCGGCTGCACTGACGGCTGAGTGAGCTGCTGTCCCTGCTCTTCACCACGGACCCGACTTTGCGGCGATGAGGAACCTTACCTGAGAGCCTGCCCTTTCATGCGAATAGCAGCAGCAGTGTCTAAAGTTCTCTGCCGTATGTTGGAGGAAAAGCGTAACTGACACATGAATGTGCTGGCGCTCATGGATTCCGCTGAGTCGAGCCCCGCTCCCATTCTACTTGGCGTCCTGTTTCAAGCTCAAGCCGGCTCCCGCTGCGTCAGCATCTCCTCAGCCTGCGGGGTGCTACTTCGGAAATATGCCACCAAAGGGCTCTACTAACAGGGGCCGCGGCGCAACAGTGCCAGCTGCAGGGGCCGCCTCAAAGAATTCCGCAGCAGCCCCGATCACCGAAAAACAGGATATACAGGATGTCGAGAACTCTCAGCTCGCAAACACGACTTTGACCGAAAAAACCAGCATTGCCGGTCGCAATATTAACAAACAGACGCTACCTGCTCTGTTTAAAGCTCAGTCTTCTAAGAGTAGATCCTCAGTTAGTAATCCTATGGTTACAAAGGGCTCTTCTGCTGTTAAAACCCCGCCTTTCTCCATGAACATACCGGTTGCCTGTACGAGTAAGGGGGGCCCGCATCACTTCTCCTTTTTAGCCGTGCCTGAAGCAGTACCAGCTACTCCCATAGGAGTGCAGTTTCTTCAGCCGCTCCTTGCAGGTAACGAATCTGATTGCGATCCTGGTCAGCAACCCTGCTGCATGCTGGTTAATGAAGTCCTGCTAGAGGAGAAATCGGATTTAAGCTGTACTACTACCTGCTGGAGGGGATCATTTGGAAGCTTTAGAGCTCAACAAAGAGGATGACCCATCAGATAAATTCTTTTCACTATCAGATACTTCTAACTCCTCAGAAGAAAACACCCAAGATAGGGATTGGGCTGCTGATGGTAGCAACACCAGTAGTTTTCACCGGGATGGAGATGGAGATCAGTCTCAATCAAGGACCGAGACGGTCAAAAAAATCAATCCATTCTCTGGCCTTCCTATTGCTAAGGAGACAAACATGGGTGCCATGTCTTGGGATTATTAGTTTTAATCTGGACTGGTTGATAAAGGGGGCACTGTGACCAACGCCACATCCGGTACGAATGGTACTGCCTGTCTCTCTCCTGAGGAAATTACACTCTCCACTATCTATTAGGTAATGATGGCACATAGAGAGGAGTCTAGGGTGGAAAGCTCCAGGATGCAAGGGGGCTGCAGGAAGCTGCAAAATTCTGTTCGTAGGATTGCGAAAACTTGTTCAGACTTCTCTTCCAGAATAACAGAGGCAGAAAACCGGATTTCCCAACTCGAAAATGATTTTGCCACACAGCATTCTAAGGTTGAAAATATGCAAGCTGACCAATTTGGAAATTCGTGCAAGGCGCAACAATTTGCGAATCCTGGCTAACCCGGAGGGCCAAGAGGGGACTAATGTCCGTTAATCTTTGTATGATCTTGAAAGACCTGACCGCAAAAGGACTGGTAAAGGCCACAGTTTGTTTGTGCACCCGGACTTTTGCCAGAAGACTGTCGAACTACGCTGGCATTTCAGACAACTGATTCCTGAGTTCCAGGCAAAGAGGGCTCAGGTATTTCTCCTGAACCCGGCTAAATTGAAGGTGATCTTCAAAGGTCAAACTCAATTTTTCCACACAGAGGTGCAGGCCATGGAGTATTTATCAATTCTGAAGGCAGGCTAGTGGATCATCACTGATACTGGCCTGGATGGTGGTCTCTTTTCAAATGTATTTTGCATGATGTAGACTAAATTTTTTGGTGTTTCTCCCTGTTGGACTTCGATTGGATTTCTGGACTTTTTGCTCCCCCCACTTCCTTTTTGGCTTATGACTTATTTTTCGATGTGGTTTGGTTCCTCATTGCTCCTGTCAATCTGTCCTTGAGACAATGTCTAGGTTTAGTGGTGGTCTGAGTCGGGATCTCGCAGCTCAACATCACCAGGGACAGCAGTCCCTATGCCTCTGATAATGGGAAAGGGTAGGGGGTGGGTTAGTTGAGGGGGGTAAGCAGTGGGGGGAGGGAGGGATGGCAGGACACGGTAGTGGGGAGTGGTGGGCGGCACAGCTTAATTATGCACAAGTTAGTTATGGCAATTTATATTAAAAAAAATTTAAGGCTTTTTTCTTGAATCTTATTCTAGAAGCTATCTTAGTCAGTGCTATTGGCAGGAGGAGTTGGAAGTTATTTTTGGCTGGTCAGTATGATATTCAAAAATGTTGGGTAGACATGATTTGAATTGGATTTGTTCTCTAAACTGCTGCGGCCTAAGTGATAGAAGGAAAAGGGGGTGCTTGCGAAGCTGATTAGACAATGGGATATAGACGTTTTATGCTTACAGGAGACGCATGTCCTGTGGAATAACCATGCTTGGTTAAAGGAACTTGGACTGGACTTGATTGCCTGCTTACAGCAAACACTCACTACTAGAGGGGTAACTATAATGGCCAGGCGGGGACCGCTAAGCAGGTTATGGTGGTTAACTTTGGCAGATGGGCTTTGGCTGACATAACTGTCGGGGGGAACCTGTTATATCCATGAGGCTTCAAATCAGGAGGCCAGCCAGCTGGCCCTTTGAGTCCGTCTGGGTTCTGGGTTCAAAAGATGCAGGTCTAGTCCTTCTCACCCAGATAAGAGGGCAGCATGTAGCTGGACAGCACAGCAGGGCAGCTGTTCCTTCTGAGCAGTATTTGGGCAGAGTGGCAGGCCTTTCAGCAGCACAGCAGCCCTTCTACCTGGCAGAGAATACACAGGTCTAGCTGTGTACTGAAGTGGTGGTGTCTGAGGTCTTCCTTTACATACAGTTGGGCCTTTGAAGTGGGGAGAAGCTTCTAGACACATACCTTTGAAATGTACAGAAGCCCTGCCTTCCGTGCCTTGTCTCCAGTCTAACTACCAAGAGTATGCAGCCCTTTCTGTGGAAACAGGACACAGTCTATTTAGATGTAAGTCGGGCTGTGCCCAGCTCCTTCCTATCATCCTGCCAGTGATGGACCTTCCAGTCACACCTAAGCTACCATTGTGTGTGGCTGTCTAGGAGGAATTCACAAAGCCTAATGGAAAGGGGCGACCACTCGGTCCCCCTGAACGTATGATCGGGTGCCCTGATCCTCCCGGGAAACCATTTTGGGCGGGGGGGCGTGTCTCGGCTGGTATGCCCGAAGCGGCGTAGACGGGGCGCGCCTCTTTCCCGCCCAAGAGGGGTTGTCCTAGATACCTACACCGATGACCACGCCCAGTAGGCGTACCTGGGGTGGGTATACGCCCTCCCGAAGAAGAATAAAGAGAGCGGGAATCCGAAGAAGCGTCCTCTTGTTCCTGTGCTTGGAAGGCTGCACCCACTCGTTGCTCGTGAGCCCTCGACGGAACAAGGAGCCATTTTTTGAGAACTTGTAATTCTTGTGTTTCTCTTTCAGTGACTGTACAGCGAAGGATCCAGGACCGTGTCGATCGACCCTGAGGAGATAATCGAAACCATGTCTGGCAAGAAGGCAGGAAAGGGTTCCGAGACAGACCAGGTGCTTCGCATGTTGGTGAACAGAATGGCGAGAATAGAACGGAGCATCGGGCAGGTCCCAGCGCTTGGTCGGGATATGGCGGGCATCAAGAAGCAACTGGCCGCAATGAACAAGCCTGGTAACCCGAAGAAGGTAATAGGCCCGGCATTGCCGGGAGTCGTCCCCGAGGGTAGAGGGAAACGGGTCAAGAGGAGGGCGGCGGCAGGGGAGGATCCGGTCCCTGAGGTGCCCCCGGTCAGCCCTGCCATACCAGCTGATGACCCAGTACCAACCCCAGACGCGGGCCAACCGATTCCGGTTGTGATTACGCCCGCTAACGAGGAGGATATGCCTCCTGAATTGGCCACCCAGTTGGCCGCATGGCTCAATAAGAAGGCAGGAGGTGCTACGGCGCCAGGAGACACGGCCGAAGAGGCCAAATTACTAATCCAGCAGTTGCGGCAGTTGCGAGATGCCGCGAAGGCGAATCTCCCTCTTGTCTCCCCACAGGCGACACCAGAAGGACCGGCAGCAGGTCTCGAGAAAACGGCGGGAACAACGACCGCACCAGGTAAGCTCGCCTTGCCAGTGGCAGGGGAGGGCTCATTACCCTCAAGGCGGGAGAGGGTGGTTCAACATATACCGTTGGCCACAAAAGAGTTGATCTGGGCAGACAAATATGTCAATATGTTTTCATTGTTAACTGACCATCGCGAGATGGAGTATGCTAAAACACAGAAATATTTGTGGCACCCGAGCGTCTGGCGTGCCAAGATGGCAGAGTTCAGGGTTGAAGAGACGATAACAAATTGGGCTAAGGCTTTTGCAATGTTTACTGCGATTATTGGGGAACGTAAG
Organism: Lissotriton vulgaris; assembly: GCF_964263255.1. Taxonomy (NCBI): domain Eukaryota; kingdom Metazoa; phylum Chordata; class Amphibia; order Caudata; family Salamandridae; genus Lissotriton; species Lissotriton vulgaris. The sequence goes on along the minus strand of NC_141690.1, from coordinate 252,729,264 downwards.
CCCGAGGTATTGCCCGAGCTGTCTTGTTATCAGGCACGTATAATGGATTTTTATGAAACGTATGAGCGGGGTGAATGGAAAGGTTACGACATGAAGTTCCGTAAAGCAAAAGAGTATGATTCCTCTCTGACATGGGATTGCCTCGACTCCATTTCTTGGCATAAACAGCTCCTGCCTGGGGCGGCAAGAACTTCCTCGGCAGGTGGGAATGGGTCGGGGGTTTCCCACCAGAAGCCCGCGGTGCCCTTTCGAGCAGGCACCGGCGACGATCACCAGCCGAAATCCGGCGGGAATGGTGGAAAGCGGGGGGTCTGTTGGGGCTTCAATAGAGGCAATTGCAACAGACCGCAAGGTACATGTAGGTTCAAGCAAGTGTGTGCGGGTTGTGGGAATCCCTCTCACACGGAGAGTTCATGCAGATCACAAAATAGCGGGGCGGGAGGTAAAGGAGGGTCCAAGCAGGACTGAGGTGGATTGTTGGGTACAATTGCCTACTCCCGTTGATCTCATGGCTATGACTCCTTGGTTAAACAAATACCCGGATTATGTCTCCGCTGGGGTGTTGAGGAAGGGATTCTTATATGGCTTCCACATCCCGGCGGGGGATTTTCATGGGGAACCTTTTTGCAAAAACCAGCTTTCAGCACAACAGAATCCAGGTGTTGTGGAAAGAAAAATCGATAAAGAGGTGAGACTAGGCTGTGTGGCTGGGCCCTTTCGGCTCCCGCCAGTGGCGAATTTCATCTGTTCCCCATTAGGGGTGGTCCCCAAAAAGGACCCGGGGGAATTTAGGCTGATCCATAATCTGTCTGCTCCAAGGGGCTTCTCAGTAAACGATGCTATTGACCCAGAAGTCTGTTCGGTGCGGTACGCATCGTTCGATGATGCCGTCACCATGTTAAATTGCCTGGGCCCCGGAGCGCTGATGGCGAAATTGGATATCGAATCAGCGTTCCGGTTGCTACCGGTACACCCACAGGATCAGCGTTTGCTAGGTTTTGCGTTCTAAGGACGTTATTACATGGATAAATGCATGCCGATGGGTTGCTCCATTTCTTGTGCCTATTTTGAAAAATTCAGCTGTTTCTTAGAGTGGGCATTCACCGAGGCCACGGGGCATAGGCATGTTATGCATTACCTAGATGACTTTCTGTTCTTGGGAGCAGCCGGCGACACGAAAATGCGCAGGCGCTACACGACTTTTGCATCCTTATGAGGGAGTTTGGAGTGCCATTGGCACCCGGTAAGACTGTTGGACCATCTACTTCACTCGAGTTTCTGGGAATTGAGCTCGATTCTGTGGAGGGATGTTTCCGTTTGCCTGTGGGTAAGGTATCTAAATTCAGGGCTTCCCTGGAACTTTGCCTTGGTAAGGCGAAGGTGACCCTGCACCAGTTACAGCAAGCAGTGGGTCAGCTTAACTTTGCCTTGAGAGTGATACCAATGGCCCGCCCCTTTTCACGCTCTATTGCCCAAGCTATGGTTGGTCTCAAAGAAGGACACCACCGCACGAGACTGTCTGCAGAGGTTCGCCAGGACATGCGCATTTGGTTGGCATTCCTTGCGGACTTCAACGGTCGAGTGGTGTGGAACAAGCCGCCAGCGTCCTCGGACGAGCTGGGTTTGTGGACCGACTCGGCGGGAAGCGTGGGATTTGGCGCCATCTTTGGTAATCGATGGTCGGCGCAAACATGGCCGACGTGGTGGCACACCAGCGGTCTCACAGGTAACATAGGGTTCCTAGAGCTATTCCCTATTTTTGTTGCTCTAATGGCATGGCCGAACGAGTACCGAGACCGCTCGGTGGTATTTTGGTCGGATAATATGACTGTTGTCGAATGCGTTAACCAACAGGCAGCACGCTGCAAATGGATCTTGTGACTGTTGAAGGAAATTGTGCTGCTTTGCATGAGACTGAATGTGCAGGTCAGGGCGAAACATGTGCCGGGTGTACTGAATCATGCGGTTGATGCACTCTCTCGTTCACATATGCAGGCGTTCAGGGTTTATCTACCTACAGCGGACCTAGTGGCTGCACCATTTCCCGAAGCACTCTGGCTAATCGGTGCCCTGGATTACAAGACCTCGTGGCAGCAAGCTTAGCCCCCAGGACGAGGAAAGCATACGAAGGAGCGGTTCGTTCCTATTGTGCATTTTTGGGTCCGACAGGGAGTCAGAACTGGGGTCAGGAGGATTCCTTCCTTGGGTTCCTGGTAGCACTGCACAGAGAAGGCCGATCAGCGGCTACGGCCAATAGACACAGGGCGGCCATCTCTTTCATGGCGCAGGTGCATGGCATCAAGGACCCAACAGGTTCCTTTTTGGCGAAAAAAGCCCTTCGCGGCTGGCAGCGCCTCGAGGTTTGCAAGCAAGACGTAAGGCGCCCGATTGGCTTAGAAAGATTGTCCCTGCTCATGGCAAGACTAGGCACGACATGCTCCTCCCAATTCGAGGCGGTGCTGTTCCGGGCAGCTTTCGCATTAGCATTCCATGGGGCTATGCGGGTGAGCGAACTGGTCGCAAGAAATAAGAAAGATGTGGAGGGTGGCTTGCGCAGGGATCACATCCTAATTAGGGGTGATTCGATGATAGTCACGATAGCTAAGTCCAAAACTGACCAGGGAGCGTTGGGAAACAGTGTTGTTGTCCAGCGCGTGCGAGGGTCCCCCACGTGCCCGATAATGTGTATTGAGGAATACTTGGCACTGAGGGCGGATACATGGGGGGGAGTTTGCTGAGGCACATCGATGCCACCCCACTGACAAAGTTTCAGTTTCAGAGGGTGCTGGCACTGACAATCGCTGCGGCGGGCATGGACCCGTGCGATTTCGGGACCCACTCCTTTAGGATAGGGGCTGCTACTGAGGCTACAGCCAGGGGTCAGAGTTCAGAAGAAGTGAAACAGTTAGGACGATGGTCCTCGAATTGTTTTAAAAGGTATGTGCGATTGCACATGTTGTGAAGTCAAGTTCCATGCACTCACGCTTCTTGTCTTCTGTTTGATTTACAGTTTCGCGAGCATGTCATGCGGGGCGGAATTTGCAGTCGACCCAGTACCAGGGGACCAGCGGTCATGGATCACCGTCTGAGGAGAAAGTGGTTTGGGTCGTGGGCCACTCATACGTGAGGCGGGCTGGGGACGTATTCAAAGCAGGTGACGCGACTCGCGCAGCTGGGGAATACGGGTACAGAGTGACCTTCCATGGAAGGGGCGGGCTCTGTGTTGACCAATTCGAATCGTTTATTGAGGGTCTCTTAGGGCGGCAGAGGTCACCGCCATCTGTAGTCATAGTACACCTGGGGGGCAATGACTTGGTGACTCTGGGGAGACGAGTATTACTCGAGCAAATGTTGTCGGCCGTTAGCTGGTTAGCAAAAAGAATCCCGGGGTGCACGATTGCCTGGTCCCACATGGTTCCCAAAAAGATGTGGCGGGGGGGCCTTTCAGTGTCAGCACTGAACCACTCGGTGAAGAAGGTTAACAATAAAATTGGTAGACTGTTTCGCTCGGCGCAGTTGCATAGCATTCCTCATGGGTGTATTCGGGGTGATCACATGTATCTGAATGATGGGGTTCACCTGTCCCGGGAGGGGAATGTTTCACTCATAGGAGACTTCATAGCATGGCTAAGGGGTTTGAGGAAGCATGACCTTTAGGAGGAGTTTGGGGGGGCCGGATAGCCGGTCAACTATCCGGCCTGTGGCGGTAAGGTCATGATCGGTGAGCAGTAATTTCAAGGTCCCTAGAGGGGGGCGCCACCCACTATGGATGGGAGCGCCCGGGGGAGGCGGCCATTGGCCCCTCCCACTGGGAGGCGGCACCCACTAAGGATGGGTCGCCTAAGGGGAGACGGCCATAGGCCCCTCCCAGGGGAGGAGGCGGCTATATGCCCCTCCTACGAATTTCCCGGGGCCCGGATATCCGCGACGGCAGATGTGATAGAGAGTGTGGGGGTGGGGGGGGAGTCCACGCTGTCCTTCCTACAGATACCTCACACGGGTGCTCGGACGACCTTTAAGATGGGGTCGAGCGGAAAGAACACGGGTGCTCGGACGACCTTTAAGATGGGGTCGAGCGGAAAGAGGGGCCCCCAACAAGACAAGGGAAATTACAGTTGGCCATGAGGGTACAGTCCTCTGCGCGGCCGTCACTCACACCGTGAGGGCGAGAGTTTTGGTAGTAGGGATCTGACACCGGTTAAGACCTTGCCGTTGGCCCTTAATGCTAGGATGTACAATTTTAATTTAGAAAGTATGCATTTGGAGGATGTTAGACTCAGCTAGGATACCTTTGTATTAGAGATTTGTTAAGGTTAGCCAAATAACATGTCTTCATCGAAATGTAATAAATGGAAAATTGATGTGAACAACAAGGACCCCCTGTTCAAGTACTGAATTTGTAATGCAGGGAAATAGACAATGTGTAACAAGGAAAATACAATTGATGATATAACTAGGGAAAAGGACAGTATGTAAAGCACAACAACCAATTAAAAATTACAAATTCGATTTATTAATGAAATTACATTATCATTTTAAAAAGACAATCAATACAATGTTTCTATAAAAATACACAAAATTATGTATAAAAGAAATATTTGTGACACAATTATACAAGGAAACATATAAAAAACATTGGTGGCAAACAATAAAAAGCATCGACGCGCGTTTCGGCGTTAACAAAACGCCTTCATCAGGAGCCACATTCAATCTAGTGAACACAAGATAGGTGTTCCCTATTTGTTCTCGAATCAGTCCGACATCTGTTTTCTTGGCGGAACTATATCTCGCCTGGCTAGAAGTATTTGTCGTTTCTGTTAAAATGTATGTTGTGTTATCGGCGTACAAGCAATCACAACCACGGAAACCTGTATAGTCCCGGTGTGGTTTTATCGTGCGAAAATGAAAGGAAGGCGAGCCGTGGCTTCAACCTGTCAAGAGCCAAAAATGCCACAGTCTGTAGTCTTTTACTGGCGCCTCGTAGCCGTTGGTATGCGTATGTTTGTTCCGGGAATAAAAAAAGTGCGAGCCGTAGCTTCAACCTGTCAGACGCCAAGAATGCTTCCGTCTGTAGTATTTGACGGCGTCTCGCAGCCGTTGGCATGCACGTGCTTGTTCCAGGAATAAAAAAAGTGCGAGCCGTAGCTTCAACCTGTCGGACGCCAAGAATGCTTCCGTCTTTAGTCTTTGACGGCGTCTCGCAGCCGTTGGCATGCACGTACTTGTTCCGAGAAAGGGTAGAATCCGGGCCGTGGCTTCAACCTGCGGGCGCCGCGTTTGAAACTTCGATCAGCGTCCCGCAGCCGTTGGAAAAGGATGGTTGACCAAAATGGAAAATTGTACATGAATATGAAACTTTTATTTAATGTTTTAATTTTGTTTCATATTTTTAATAAATACGGCCGGGAGGGTGACTCCCTCCCGCCTTCCAAAAGTTCAGAACTGCGTCCGTCTTCCCATCCTTGGGGATTGTGTTGGGAGGGGGTGACGGGCTTCCCGGGCATGTGGAAAGGGGCGACCACTCGGTCCCCCCGAACGTATGATCGGGTGCCCTGATCCTCCTGGGAAACCATTTTGGGTGGGGGGCGTGTCTCGGCTGGTATGCCCGAAGCGGCGTAGACGGGGCGCACCTCTTTCCCGCCCAAGAGGGGTTGTCCTAGACACCTACACCGATGACCACGCCCAGTAGGCGTACCTAGGGCGGGTATACGCCCTCCCGAAGAAGAATAAAGAGAGCGGGAATCCGAAGAAGCATCCTCTTGTTCCTGTGCTTGGAAGGCTGCACCCACTGGTTGCTCGTGAGCCCTCGACGGAACAAGGAGCCATTTTTTGACCCACCCACCAGCCCCTTATGGCAATGTTGGTTTTGCAATAAAGTTTTGCTCTGATAACACCTTTTTTCCCTCCGTATAGCAGGAGAATGAATGTCTAGATTGACGATGTGACTTTTGTCTGTCTGTTTTCTTTTAGGAGTAAACAGTTTGATACAATTAGATAGGCTGATATTTTCTTCCTTAGTAGGTGAACAAATGTCGTATTTATTTTTTGGTCGGTCGGTAAGGTCATGATCGGTGAGCAGTAATTTCAAGGTCCCTAGAGGGGGGCACCACCCACTATGGATGGGAGCGCCCGGGGGGAGGCGGCCATTGGCCCCTCCCACTGGGAGGCGGCACCCACTAAGGATGGGTCGCCTAAGGGGAGACGGCCATAGGCCCCTCCCAGGGGAGAAGGCGGCTATATGCCCCTCCTACGAATTTCCCGGGGCCCGGATATCCGCGACGGCGGATGTGATAGAGAGTGTGGGGGTGGGGGGGGAGTCCACGCTGTCCTTCCTACAGATACCTCACACGGGTGCTCGGACGACCTTTAAGATGGCGTCGAGCGGAAAGAGGGGCCCCCAACAAGACAAGGGAAATTACAGTTGGCCATGAGGGTACAGTCCTCTGCGCGGCCGTCACTCACACCGTGAGGGCGAGAGTTTTGGTAGTAGGGATCTGACACCGGTTAAGACCTTGCCGTTGGCCCTTAATGCTAGGATGTACAATTTTAATTTAGAAAGTATACATTTGGAGGATGTTAGACTCGGCTAGGATACCTTTGTATTAGAGATTTGTTAAGGTTAGCCAAATAACATGTCTTCATCGAAATGTAATAAATGGAAAATTGTACATGAATATGAAACTTTTATTTAATGTTTTAATTTTGTTTCATATTTTTAATAAATACGGCCGGGAGGGTGACTCCCTCCCGCCTTCCAAAAGTTCAGAACTGCGTCCGTCTTCCCATCCTTGGGGATTGTGTTGGGAGGGGGTGACGGGCATCCCGGGCATGCAACACCCAGTCATGTGACCAGAGATAGTCTGCATGCACCAAATGGCTAAGGCAAGAAATGGTAACTTTCTAAAAGTGGCATTTTCAGAATTTTAATTTAAAATCCGACTTTACCATAAATTTGGATTTTAAATTAGGATGCCAGATACAGCAAACTTGAACCAGTTATCTCTTCCTATTTGGAAATTATACTTATAAAATGTAATAAGGCAACTCCAATGTTATTCTCTGGGGGAGATAGGCCTTGCAGTAGTGAAAATCAAATGTATGAGTTTTATAATACCAGGACATGTAAAACTTAAAAGTACATATTCTGCTTTTGAAATACACTGGACCCTGCCCTCTTGGCTGTCCAAGGCCTGCCCTAGGGGTGACTTACATACATTAATAAGGATGGATTGGGCCTGGTAAAAGGTTTATTTTGCCAGGTCGACCTGACAGGTTAGAACTGCACACACAGGCTCTGTAATGGCAGGCCTGAGAAATGTTTAAAGGCTACTTAAGGGGGTGGCACAATCAGTGCTGCAGTCCCACTAGTTATGTATACAATAGGGGGGTTTTCGTCCTTAGCAAACCAGGTATGGACGAGTATTCAATAGTACAAAAAAGGAGAGGGTACCTGGTTATCCGTTTTACTAGTATTTATATTTGGCGGAAAAAACAATGACCAATAGGTTCATATGCTTTTTGCTGTATGAATTACATTTCTTTCGTATTAAATTCAAGCATATTTGTTATAGACATTCCCTTCATGCCTGAGATGCGATACATTTAACATGCAAAATTTGTGGTTTGGATACATGAACAATGTGAATATACAACAAAAACAATGCAAATATATTTACAAAGCCAATATTGAATGGACAAAGTACATGAAATTACAACAGCATAACACAATTATAGGAAGTTCCCCATTTTACCACTCAATAGGCGTTTTTTGTGAGGGAACTTTAGACCACATGGGAAAAATCTCTCCACTCCAAGGGGTGCATTGTGAATTGTCCACCCTTACTTCGGAGAACGGGAATTAACAGTTGCGCTATGTGGAAGAGAAATGAAAATGGCTGACACGTTCCTAATCCCTACAGTGATTCACGGGACTGTCATCAGGGCTTTGGGGCAAGGTGTAACCAACAAGTGAAATTAAATGCAAATAATAAAAAAAATGGGGCGTTTCGTCTTCTCTACTTATTTACAATGTGCTATTTAAAATGTTTTACCTGAAGTTCAAGGTGTCACTTTAATGAAGATGAAATAACTTTGAACTCACTTCACAGGACCTAAAACAATCAGGAGAGTGCCTCTCATTTAACACCATGCGCGCTAGCGTTATTCTGCTTGCACGCTGATATTTTACAAAACGCACTTTACGTGACGAGCTGGGCTCGTCATCAGCGTGCGAGGAGGCTACGCCATGACGAGCCCAGCTCGTCATCAGCGTGGAAGGGGTTAAAGGGTTAATTTTGCGGTATAACCCGAAATTGGTAAACTATTTGAAAAAGGTCTTACATTTGAAGTCAGCGGAGGACACATGAAATTATTTACTTTTAGGAATCTTCAACCGGCCGATGGCCGTCAATAATTAGTATTGTGCCACTAGTCATTGATTCCTTTATGTCTGTCAAAGCGGGAAAAAAAGGGTGAAACGAATAAACGGTTAACTCTTTCCAGTGGCCCATACAATGATCTTATAAATTTACTGTGAAGCGCATCTTGTGGCACCTGTGTATGTTGATAAACAACTTCTGAAACGGGTTGTGGACGCAGTGTTTCTGAACAAAGGATGAAACGCGGTTAATGCGTTTATTCATTCCTGCCTGTTTGCAGTATACTGAGGCGAGGATTGGTCTCAGCAATTCACTTACTTAAATTATGAGCGTGAAGTTCGGACAAAGACTCATCCCGCACCCAGTTTGTTTGGAAACTAGTAACCGCTTCTGAGGACGAACAGTGCCCCGGTGAGATGCACTAAGACGGCGCTGTGGTTCAATGCTGATTTAAGAGCAGCCAAGTCCACATGCAAAGGTTTAGAACGCTCTTGGCGCAAAAACTATGATAAGACTGCCTAGCTGGAATATAAGAACAGTCTGAAAGAGTACCATGGGCGGATAAGGAAAACTAAAAGAGAATTCTTAAATAAAAAAATTGAGCTAGCAGAGAACTCCTCCAAGGAAATCTTCTCCGTATACAAGGAGCTTACTTCACTTAATAGAACTCTTGTTCCGGACACTTACTCCAAGGAGGTCTGCCAGGCGCTCCCGGACTACTTTGTGAAGAAGGTTGAGACCATATATCGGGGTGGAGATTGTGTCCTACGCTGACGACACTCAGCTGGTGGTGACCCTATCCCAACCCCCGAAGAGGTGGCGGCCAACTTCTCCGCCTGTCTAGAGGAATTAGCAGGCTGGATGAATAACAACTACCTCCGCCTAAATGGGAGCAAAACCGAGCTTCTAGTGATGGGGAAAACACCGTCTATCTGGTCTTCAGCGTGGTGACCACCCGAACTTGGGCCCACTTCCAACCCCTCTGAGCAGGTGAAAAACCTGGGTGTACGACTGGATGCCAATCTTTCCTTTGAACATCATATCAGAGGGGTTGCAGGCAAGTGCTATGGCATTCTAAAAAGTCTTCGTAAAACCTTGGACCTACTCCCCACTACTAGTAGGAAAACGCTAATACATACCCTTGTCAGCTCCCATCTGGACTATGGGAACTCACTGTATATTGGTCTGGTAAGAAAGGTCTGCACCAACTTCAGTGCGTTCAGAATGCAGCTGCCAGGTTGGCATTGAATCTTCCCCGGAAGTCGTCCGGGACCCGTGCCTTAGCCACCTTGCATTGGCTTCCCATCCGGGAACGTATTGTGTTCAAAACTATGTGTATGGCACAGCGCATTGCACAGGGAAAGGGACCTATATATCTTCAAAATATGCTGACCATGTATCGCCCTAAGCGGCTACTGAGATCCCTAGGTAGTATGGTCTTCCAGGTCCCGCGTATTTATAGAGCACGGATGGGCGGTCGCTCTTTTAGATGCCTTGCCAGTAAACAGTGGAATGCACTTTCGATTGAGTTCCCTATGGAACCATCTGAGGTGAGGTTTCGTCAGAAATTAAAGACTCACCTATTTCCCAAGTAGTTAGGTCCAACTTCTGGTAAACCCCTTTTTGTGCTCCTTGTCAGACAGGTATTGTAGCTTTTTTGGTCTGTATCCATAGCGCGGGGACACACTGATCTAAGTGTAACCAGGTGCTTTACAAACTTTATAATTAATATTATTATTATTATTAGTAAAGCTAAATCAAGTCACCGCCGGAAGTGTGTGCGGTCTTTTTATTGGTGTTTACTGGGTGCTGAAGTTTTTTTAGGGTTTAAAGTGACGTGGTCTAATTCGTGTTAAATTTGTGGGTATTATCAACGTCTATTTTTATACCTCAAGTGTTACCAGCTAATAGAATGCTTTAATTTGGGTTTCAAACGCTTTACATACCAAAATGCACAATTTAAGTGTGACCTCCTAAATCAAGTCAGCGCCGGAAATTGCGCGGTCTCTGTGCTAATGTATTATGGGAGCTGAAGTTTCTTAGACATTAAATTGACATGATGGCATCAAGATCATCATGGTCTGGTTCATATTAGATTTGTGGATGTTGTCAATGTATATATTTTTTTTAAAACAAGAATGTTCCAGCGGATAGGATGCGTTATTATGAGTTTCAAAAACTTTGTAAACCAAAGTAAACAATTTAAGTGTGACCTCCTAGCTGAAAACTTATGGAAATAGAAACTTGATCGCCCACAAATTGAGACAACTCGCTTTCTCATAGCAGAAAAGGCCACTTTATTCAGGATATGTATATTCATAAATTTCCCAACAGATCATCAAACATGTAAATTTGGCAGTTGAACCGAAACCATTTCTTTATTTATTTATTTCATTTCATTATAAATTTAGACTTTTTACCGAAACCATCAAATAATCTCTTTTCTTGTATTGAACTCATCATAACTTCCCCAACATTTTCTTTCCATTTTTCCCCTCCATTTTTCTGTATAATTCCCCCTATCTAACTAATAACTGGAGGAGCCCGCTCTAGACTCCTCCTCCCTGGGGATTTTATGCCTAAAGCCATCTGTTATGGGAAACGCATCCTGAAGTGGCAAACCATCTATATATATATATAAATATATGTATATACAGCAAAAACATGCTCGTAAACTAGGCGATATACCAACGCATATATATATATATATATATATATATATACGCAAACACATATATCGTGTACATCTACTTCGTGAAGTACATCGTATGTTGCACCCTCTTTATGTATTTATCTTTTTTTTTTTTTTTTATAGGGTGGGTGGGTGGTATTTCGCTAAAGAAAGAATAAACCCCCTCTCTAAACTACCTGCGCCTAATCTCCTCAGAAACTACGCACTGATACCTGCCCTGACGCTCCCTCTATATCACGCTCCTGGACCCTACCATTATGCGCGAAATCCGCAGGGGGAGACGTCTCGCGCCGCTCGCCCCTGCGGAGCCATCGCCCACAAATTGAGACCACTCGCTTTCTCATAGCAGAAAAGGCCACTTTATTCAGGATATGTATATTCATAAATTTCCCAACAGATCATCAAACATGTAAATTTGGCAGTTGAACCGAAACCATTTCTTTCTTTATTTATTTCATTTCATTATAAATTTAGACTTTATACCGAAACCACCAAATAATCTCTTTTCTTGTATTGAACTCATCATAACTTCCCCAACATTTTCTTTCCATTTTTCTCCTCCATTTTTCTGTATAATTCCCCCTATCTAACTAATAACTGGAGGAGCCCGCTCTAGACTCCTCCTCCCTGGGGATTTTATGCCACCCAGGAAAACCAAGGAGTTTTCCTGGCCCCACCCAAAAGAAGACAGACTTTCTTCATAGTCTCAAATTGCACCATAGATTTACCTGTAGTTCTTGCGCTAGCATGTCTCTGATTTCAACTAAATAGTATGCCATGCCTAACTGAGACAAATGGACTCCATCATCCCGAAAAAGATGACTCTCGCTACTTGAGATGTTTTCATGTTGTACAACCCCAATCTTCATCACTTTACAAAACACCCTCATAGCCTTGTTTAGTTTCCGTCTGGCCTTCTCAACTGCTGTATGAGACCTGGCCTGTCGCCAAGATTGTCTGTATATGAACTCTGTCCAAAACAAGCGAGTGGTCGGCCAATTCATCCTCAGCACCGTCAAATCAAGTTGCATCTGTTTGATGAGCGCTAGTCCTGACATCTTAACCAAATCGTTCTCACCTACATGGATGATAAGGTGGTCCGGACAACCTCGCATGTGAAACATCTGTGTTAATGTTGGAAATAGATCGTCCCACTTCATGCCTCCTTTACCCTTCCAGACTACTTTGTGCTGCGAACTGGGAATACCCAGTGATCGTCCATAAATCTGCTTCCCTGCAAACAGAGTATTGATACGGGGTTGTACCCAAATAGTGTCCCTGGGACCTGGGTGATCAATGTAATGAAAGGAAGGGGTCCCAGTACTTAAGGATCAATTTACAAGGCAACCAATAAAAATAATAAATCAGTCAAGAAACAAATCTGTTCACATTGTTTTAATCACAATGTGAATATTTATAGCAAATATATGAATTTCATTACGTAAAAACAGTTTGCGTAGTGCCCCAAATACGGTAGAAGGAGAAGGGGGGGAGTGATCCTGTGAGGAAGTGGTGAAGGAAAGGAGGAAATTTTATAGTGACAATTAAATCAGTCAATATACATCATTTATACATGCTACACAGTGTGTGTAGGAATTTAGACCACAAGGTTCAATGTATCATTCCTACATAACAGCATACTCCACAAGTTTCAATTAATGAAGGCGTTTCGGGCGTGGAGTTGAATTCTACGGGTAGTTGTCGACGTTTCGACCCTCTATTGTGCAGGTAGAATTGCTATCCTTGCTGTGGGGTCTTCATCAGGACAGGGGTGGGGACACACCTAGTCAATATAAATATAAGACTTAGTATTGGGGAGTTAATCCCTATATTATTCCAAAGGGAAAGCACATCATTACTGACATACGTTGGTAGGGAACACACTCACTATAGTGCCATACAATTAGGGCGAATATAATCATGCATTACAAGTAAGGTTGACTCACTAGATAAATGGTCAATCATTATACAAGCGCCTCGGATGAGAGACAAAGGAAAACGCGTTAACTCAGTTGAATATATCTCGCGGTTTGTAAGGAAAAAGTTAGGAGTAAAGCCGGTCCTAAAAAGGCAGCAAAAGGACATTTCACTGGTTGTGAATAAAGGGCAGGGCGTGGTAGTTGCTCAGTATCAACAATTAAAAGAGGGAACTCACCACGACGTAGTATGAGGTGGACCGTGAGACCGACTAGTGGCTTGGTCCAACGGAATCGTCAAGGCTGATAAAGCTGTTAATGTACAATAATTGCGGGCGATTTAGATAGATTAGGGTATCTCAAAATTCGTGATAGAATCAAAAATACGAAGGGCGAACTCACCATGTAATGGTATCAGGGCGACCCCAGTTCAAATAGGTAATATGGTCAGAGGTAGCAGCAATTTAAATCGTGGCTGGGGGGTACATAAAGAACACCAGAGTTTAGCACAGAGGAAGTGAGCTGTGCCTCATCAGACAAGATAATTTAATTGAGGGTTGACACTCACCAAAAATGTGTGATATTGTTCACAATCATTAAGGGGTCTGGTCAATTCACACGGGTACCTCGTGGGTAATTCTAAAGATAGAGGAGAGTCAGGGTTTTAGCAGGGGTGAGGACAGCTCCGTACCACCAGACAGAGACGTTTTACCGATTGCACTCACCCGAAGGACGCGATCAGATTAGGATCGTGTGGGGTCCGGATCAGTCGGACAGGTAATTTCTCGGACGATACTGTTGGTAAAAACGGGAAACACTGTTGGGGAGCGCCCACAAGAACGTAATCATTTGTAAAACCCTTCCGAAGGTTAGAAAGGGCGCTTACCGGTGCAACGATGAATCGCGTCCCGCCAGGAGCCGAGTTCGCAATGGCGATTCTCGGTTCCGGGTTTAGAGTCATCCCCATGGTGATGGAATCACGTGGTGCAAAGCACCCGTGTAGGCATAAAGAAAAGACTGCAATCGCGGCCAAAATTCGGTAGTATCTCAAGTTAAACCGATAGTTAACTATCCTTTAGTGGCACAGAGAATTAATTAAATACTGCAAGGATAGCCATAATGAAATCCGATGAATAATTCATAAAGCCCGGTGCAGATGGTAGTACTCAAATATATATGTTATTATCTACCTATTAAACACATCTTACTCGAGTGGAGATCAGTTTCCTAAACAACAAGATCATAAAATAATCAGATCATTCGTAAAAACCAGAGAGAAGCAAAATGTACCATTTTAAATAAATACAGGATCATTTCACAATCAGGTCATTCAAGAGCAACACCTAAACATACGCATCATAGATGTAATTAAATTCAATAATTATGGCGGCATACCCAGGCGTGGCGTACCTCTCATATGAGGGTAAAGGCCACAAGTAAAGTCATATAAACACCCACCAGGAATGATATCAGACATATGTGTGTAAGAACAGAGAGGTTATATATGTCTTACAGAGCAATAATGAATGTGATTGAATTCGATAATTCTGCGGATACGCAGGAATTGCCCAAACGGTAAATTGTCTCGCAAAGCTCTGGGGAGATTAAACGCATTGTCAACCGCCACTGGGATTTGATATCTGATGACATCAGGCAGCCCAACCCGCCCCTCGAATTCAATCACATTCATTATTGCTCTGTAAGACATATATAACCTCTAAGTACTGGGACCCCTTCCCTGCAAACAGGGCTGCCCACTTTACAAACGAATGGCCTACTATCCAGGTCTGCTGTTTAAACTTCGAATTTGCACCCCGCACGGTACCTGAAATGAAACAAGAATTAGACCAACGCACCTCATCGAGGTACCCAAACAGCAAAGTCATTTTCGCACATAACGTTTGTAACTGTTAGACTTCCATCTGCCAATGTGTTTTAGTACATCCGGACCCAAACCCAACCTGCCAGCCTCCGTAGCCGCCCCTATACGAAAAGAGTGTGTGGCAAAAAAGTTTGGATTTTCTCCCAAGCATGTCAGAGCCCTTCTCAATACCGCTAAAAATTGTGAACTAGTATTCTTCTCCCCAGATTCATGAATGAAAATATGGCCTGTTGTAAGCGGTTCCCTGGAGACAAAACGAATCCACTCCTGCACAGGGCAACAGTGTGCCGTCCCACTACTATTCAGAAAGACCCACGTACCTCAGCCTAGCTGATCGGTTTTAGACTTCCTCACCCATATCCCCAATCTATTGTCTCTTAATGAAATCTCTGCACTGGATAGACCCCTGTCACTTCCCACTCACAACATCTCAGAGACCCTGAAAGCCTCAAAGAACATCCAAATCATAGCTAACCTAAAACGCCCAACCTCCCAAAGATCATAACAAACCAAACCTAACTGTTCTAATAACTTCTGCAACAACTCAAATGTTATAGGAGCTCGTGGCCGCTGTAAACCAATTGACCCCCTTTGCAAACCCCTCAACATTTTCTTTACTAGCTGGTCATCCACCGGGTCAAAACCCCACAACAATTGACCATAGAAAGATAAACCAGACAATTTTCCTGCAATTCTGGTGTGAGACAAACCTTTATCTATTAGAGTCAAAACAAAATCGCAAATACTACCTTTGACCTTCCCCACTGACTCTGATCCGCCCAAACTCTGTTTGTAATGTAAAAACTCCTGCCATGCTTGCACATAACTTCTCCTAGTCGAAGGGGCAATGGACTGCTCGACTAGCT
This sequence comes from Lissotriton vulgaris, assembly GCF_964263255.1. Classification (NCBI taxonomy): domain Eukaryota; kingdom Metazoa; phylum Chordata; class Amphibia; order Caudata; family Salamandridae; genus Lissotriton; species Lissotriton vulgaris. The sequence continues at coordinate 252,713,530 of NC_141690.1, read as the reverse complement.
GAACGATCCTCACTCCCCTAGGGCCCAAAGGTCGTGTGGCACTTCTGTTTTGTGGAGATCCGCCCCTGGCGCCAATTCGCGGAACTTCTGCCACTGAAATCGGGAAAGAGCATCAGCAATGCAATTATTAACCCCTGGGACGTGTCTAGCTTTGAACATCATGTTGAATCGTAAACTTAACAGCATGAACATTCTCAGCAATTGTAAAACTCTAACGTCTTTTGTTATGTTATGTTATGTTACATTAATTTATTATGCGCACAGATACTCCAGCCAAGGAGCGTCCCGGCGCAGAGACAAGGTAGAACATACCACAACAGTTGCCTTCTGGTTATTTATCAAGTTCACCACTGCCATGTTATCAACATTAAATAACACCGACCTGTTCTGAAATTCTTGGCCCCACACTAGTAATGCCACACTCAGCGGAAACAGTTCTAGAAAAGCGCTGCTTCTTCCATGCCTCTTCCAATGTTCTGGCCAACCCTCTGCGCACCACCTCCCTTCCCAAAAGATACCAAAACCACTGGACCCCGCAGCATCAGAATATATTTGAACTTGCCAAACGAACTTGTCATCCACAAATTGTAAAGGAATGCCATTGAAATTATCCAGAAAACACAGCCACACTCGCAAATCTTCTTTGATGTTCTTAGTCACTCGAACTCTGTGATGTGGGAGATATGCACCAGATAAAGCCATGCCTAGACGTCTGCAAAACGTCCTTCCCGCCCTCACCACTCGACATGCGAAGTTCAAATAACCCAACAATCGCTGCACCTGCCTCACCTCGATCTTATTTGAGCTCAGAACTGTGCGGAGAAAAGCCTTAATCTCGCAAATCTTACTCTGTGGTAGGCGTGCTGTAATTTGTGAGGTATCTAATTCAATGCCCAGAAAAGTTATGACTGTACCAAGACCTTCGATCTTGTCTGGTGCTAAAGGGACCCCCAAAACCTCAGCGAGCCTCTGGAATTGCGTCAGTGCTTTTCTACATTGTCCCGTGTTAGCCTTTCCTATGAACAGGAAATTGTCCAAGTAATGACAACTGACACCCTCTGTACACGTCTGAGAAAAAATCCATTGTATGAATGTGCTGAACATTTCAAAGAGCGCACAAGAGGCCGCACAGCCCATTGGCATCACCCTGTCAACAAAATAATGTCCTTGAAAGAACATCCCCAATAGTTCAAAATCAGTAGGGTGAATTGGCATCAAACGAAAAGCAGATTGAATATCACATTTCGCCATTTCAGCTCCTTTTCCCATCTTTGTCACTAGCTCCATTGCTTCATCCACTGTTGTGTAAGACACTGATGTGTCCAGCTCAGATATAAAATCATTTATAGATCCCCCTTCCGGCCAGGATAGATTCTGAATCATACGATATTCACCAGCAGCTTTCTTGGGAATGACTCCAATAGGGGACACAATCAAATTCGGTAAAGGAAAACGTTTGAAAGGGCCCGCTATTCTACCTGCTTCGATTTCAGAGTCCAGCTTTTTACTTACCACCTCCGGCATCTCCCTAGCCGAACGCAGGTTGTCAGCCCACCTCTGATGTCGTGGTCCCTGATATCCCAATTTGAAACCTTCCCGAAACCCCCTGAACAAACGAGATGCTGACTCGGTATTGTGATATTTATTCAACCAGGGCACCAAACTATTCAGTCTAATTGGAGTAGGCGCCTTTTGAGAAAATAGGGAAAGGTGCGCCTCTACCTCTCGCTGCCCACCCACCCTGCTCTGGAAACCGCTGTTGGTCACCGACTCTGTGCCCAATGAAACCCCCCGCTGAGGAATTACAGTGCGTGAGCGGATGACGCCCCCCACAATGTGAACAGTCATGCTTGAAACGGCACAATGGTCTGTTGCACATTCCTATGTTGTAATTCCAACAGGCTCCTGTACCTGACGAAAATCCTCTTCCCCATGTACCCGCTCCAGAGTGAGCGGGACGCCATAGAAAGGGCCGGCAGGGGACTGGCAAGCCACTAGCTGTGTGTGTCGTAGCCGATGGATGCGATGTGGACATCCATTGAAGCCAAAGCTCCGAATCTACGTTACCCCAAGGTTTCTCTACACAAATACTAATACGGGCTCAAAACTCCTCGTCATAGTTAAGCCAGGAGTATCCCCCGAAATGTAACTGTGCCTTCCTAACTATGTCCATGTACTTGTAAAGAGCGACAGACCTTTCCGGATACTTTTCACAATAAATGCTTGCGTAAATCAGGAAGGCTGAAGTCCAGTTCTCAATCGTACGAGGCACCCTGGGACGTCGCGCTAACTCCCATTCCTCCTCTTTTGAACCCTCTTTGGCCTGTACATCTCTGTGCAGCAACTTAAATATGTCTACAAACTCGTGATTCCATATCCGCTGCTTAGTTTTGTCTGACAAGTGGGACCCCAACTGCATTGCTAAACCCATATAAGGAAGCCGCTGCCTAACATTAATAGCTACCCTCTGCTCCGATGCTGCATCTAGAGCCTTCCCTCCCGTTATAACCTGTAACTCCTGAGGTAAAACTATTGTATTTAATGCATTAATCGGAAGCAGTGTACCAGAAACCGTCGAAGTACCTGGCGTAACCTTTCTCCCGCTTTCCCCTCCCCCAACAACTTTCACCACAGGTAACTCTCGATGATTCGCCCTGTCATCTCTTCCGTCATCCCACACCGCCCACCATTGCTGCTTACCGCATGGTAGCTGTCCGGCACGTTGCTGCAATTCTGTCGGAGACATCCGCTCTTGATAGTCTCTTGGGGTCACATTCACCACAGAAGTGTCCGCACTTGACCTCTGAAACAACAAAGAAGAATTTGTTGCTCCCCCCCCAACCTTGCCCCCTGTCCCCACCTTACCCACTACGCTCTGTTTGGAATGGACACTCTTTTTGCCTTTCTTTGAATTTCCAACCTGACCCCTTGCCTTCTGACTAAACTCACCCCTCACTTGAACCCCGCCACAAGTACCTGGGCAAGCTCCATCCCCCACTCCCCCATCAAAATTTGACCAAAGCAGATCAGAACTCCGCTCCTGAGGCCTGTCTGATCGCAAAAAATCCACTCTGGATTCACTGGAGTATACGTTACCAAGCTCCGCAGTATACCGTGACACGGTATGGGCAGCCGCCTGAACAGCTGGCGCGTTCTGAAAACTAACCAACTGCGCCTCAGCCATGTTGCGTGGTACTCGTGAGGTATTAACAACACCCATGGAAGCATGGCGCAGAACTGGATTGTCAGTGAACATGGGGCGCTCAACCCAATGCGACTGACCGTCTCCGCTTCCGACCTGTGCACACCCTTTGTGCGGTGCTTCATACGGTGAAGGGCGGGCATGTGGAAACAGATATTGGGTGTCCCACCGCCTGGCTTCTTGCTCAGCGGGCAATGTTCCATGTCCTTGCTCCTGTTCGAACTCTTCCTCCGTGTCAGTACCCTCATAATACTCATCCTCCCCCTCAGAATCACTCACGTCCTGTGTCCCTTGAAATGCTTCAACTGACTGTGGGCTGGTGGGGGTAGCGGACCGGAATAACAGGCGTGGAGGCCGTATGTAGTGGGCTATCTCGTAGCCGGTGTTTATTATTATACAAAGGTGCAACAAGAAAGTAGAGAGTTCCAAAGGGATGGGATTCCGATTCCGGGGAAGGAAGTTGTCCGGGTTGGGTCTTCCAGGGACAGCCGTTGGTCTTGACGGTAGTCGGGCCAATCCTCGAGGTCTCGATAGGCTCAGCTCTCGGACGGTGGTCCTCGGAGGGGGGGGGAAAAGGAGAGAGAAAAGAGGGCCGTTAGCTCTGTCGGTGGATCTAAGAACAAGATCCTGTTCCTTCACCGGAGTGTTGGGGTTTAGAACGACTGTGAGGAAAGGGACGGGAGGGGGTAAGAGGGACGGAGATATAGTTCGGGTAGGAAATAGGGTGACGTTGGTGTCAGGACGTGCAAGGATATTTATCTACAGTCGTGATAGTGCCACTCACTCGTATATACAACCTATATACAGTGTACAGTGAATCGTGAGGAGGGGGAAACTATATTATACACGTGCATAAATACAGACTACTTATTTACACACTCTCTTCACGCCTACTATTCACACACGGAACTGGTACTCACTTGGCCCGCCGCAACTCCGTCCTTGAGTTGCGGCCGCTCTCCAGCGTCCTCCTCTGGACTCCACCAGTCCTCCGTCCAGACCTCGTCTCCTGGTTCCGGATCGTCTCTCTCTTCCGGGGGTTCTTCGCACGCCGTCTCCTGCCACGAGTCTTCCTGCTTGAACGCTGTGTTTCGGATTCTTCCGGCTTTTCTGTGATCCGCCTCCTGAAAGGGGGAGGGACTTCCGGGGTCACGAGGAGGCACTTCCGTTGTGTTCCGCGTTGGGACTGGTTCCTGTAGGGAAAAAGAAAGGGGTGGAGTCCGGGTTGTTTTGGTGGTTCGGGACTGAGGTGCAGATCGAGAAGGATGACGTAACATCGGTGCGGCAGAGGCCGTGCTCTCATCACATTCCCTTCCCCTAGCTGTCTTTCTTGATCGGGTAATTTGACAAGGATATCGGGAAAGATAGTCAGCGTTGGCTTGATCTGCGCCCTTCCTGTGGAGAGTCTTGAACCTGAAGGGTTGGAGGGAAAGGAACCAACGAAGGACTCTTTCGTTGTGTCCTTTGTTACGGGCCATCCATTCCAGAGGGGCATGGTCAGTGTATAGTACAAATTCTCTACCCTCTAGATAGTAACGTAGACTGTCTACCGCCCACTTGATGGCGAGGGCCTCCTTCTCAACTACGGCATAGTTCTTCTCCCGGGGAAATAATTTTCTGCTCAAAAAAAGGATGGGTCGCTCTTCGCCATTGTGGTCGCTCTGAGAGAGAACTGCTCCCAGCCCCTGCTCGGAAGCGTCAGTTTGAAGTATAAAGGGTTTTGAGTAGTCTGGGCTGATAAGAACGGGACTGGAAAGTAGGACGTCTTTTAGACGTTGGAAGGCATCAAGCAAGGAGGGGTGGGGTTGTCTCAGTGCTTCTTCGGCTTTTACAGTTTTCTTTAACAGGTCTGTGAGGGGTGCTGCGATCTGAGAAAACCGGGGTATAAAGCGTCTGTAATACCCTAAAAGGCCTAAGAAAGCCCGTAGTTCTTTCTGGGTCTGAGGAAAAGGGATGGCATGGATAGCGGCTATTTTATTGTTTTGGGGGCGGATCAATCCTTCCCCCAACAGGAAACCTAAATATTTTACCGTCTGAGCAGCCAAGGTGGTTTTCAAGGGATTGATCGTGAACCCATAAGATCCCAAAGAGTGTACTACTTTGGCTAGATGACCCAAATGCTGCTCCCAATCATCACTATAGATGATGATGTCATCTAGATAGGCACCAGCGTAAGAAACATGGGGTTTTAATACCAAATTCATGGCTCGCTGAAAGGTGGCTGGAGCACCGTGCAACCCGAAGGGCATCACCGTGAATTGGTATAGACCTTCAGGGGTGGAAAAAGCAGTTTTCTTCTTGTCGGCAGGACGTAAGGGAATCTGCCAATACCCTTTACAAAGGTCTAACGTGCTGATGAATTTGGCCCTACCGATACGTTCGATCATTTCATCAACCCTAGGAAGGGGATATGTATCGAAGGAGGAGATCTTATTGATTTCACGGAAATCGATACAAAAACGAACCGATCCGTCTGGTTTGGGGACTAGTACTATCGGTGAGTTCCAATCGCTACTGGAAGGCTCGATGATCCCCATGTCAAGCATCTGGGCTACCTCCTCTCGGATAATGGGTCTACGAGCCTCAGGTAGCCGGTAAGGCCGCTGACGGACCGTTTTGCCTGGTTCCGTAATGATGGCATGTTCGACTACTGAGGTGAGGCCAGGAGAGGAGGAGAATACCTGTTGTAAGGGTCGAAGGGCGGACCTGAGCTCTTGTTTCCGTTGATCCCCTAGTTCCGAGTCGATACAGACGTCATAGGAGAGGTCTGACTCTGGGGAGCTGGTCAGTAGGACCGGACGAGGTCCAACCCACTCTTTTAATAGATTCACATGGAAGATTTGTGTGGTTCGACGGACAGGGTCGAGCTCAATTTCATAGGTTACGGGAGTGACCTGTCTCAGAATTGGAAAGGGACCTTGCCATTGTCCTAACAGTTTGTGGTCGGAAGATGGCATTAAGAGAAGGACCAACTGGCCAGGAAGAAAGGAACGAGGTTTGGTACCCTTGTCATATTGTTGCTTTTGTTTAGCTTGGGCTACAACCAGGTTCTGGCGAACAATGTCCCTTATTTGCCCCAGGTGGGTTTTGAGATTTTGTACGTACTCGGGCAGAGGTCGGGTTCGGTTGGGTTCTGCCTCCCAGGCCTCTTTGGCCATATCAAGCAGGGTCCGAGGGGGTCTACCATACAGAAGTTCATAAGGGGAAAACCCCGTACTGCTTTGCACCTTGCAGCGTATGGCAAAGAGGGCCAGGGGTAACATTTCCTCCCACCTCTTACTTTCTAGGGCCAAGAGTTTCTTCAGGGTAGTTTTCAGGGTAGCATTATAACGCTCCACCAGACCATCCGTTTGGGGGTGGTATGCGGATGTTCTAATTTGTTTTACACCTAGTTGGGAGCACACCTGTTTCATGAGGGAGGATATGAAAGGAGTTCCCTGGTCTGTCAGGATTTCCCTGGGAAAACCAACCCGGGAAAAAATGGAAATTAGGGCTTTAGCAATGTTCTGACTGGTAGGCTGACGGAGAGGGACGGCTTCAGGGAAGCGGGTCGCGTAATCTACTAGGACTAATGCATATCGACAACCGCTTCGGGAAGGGAGCAGAGGGCCTATAATATCCATCCCCACTCTACTGAAGGGGATGTCTATCAAAGGAAGGGGTTGTAGAGGGACTCTAGGAGGGCGATACCGGCTATTCTTCTGGCAAATGGGGCAGGCTCTACAGTACTGTTTGACTTGCTGATGGATGCCTGGCCAGTAAAACTTTTCTAGGATAGCCTGACTCGTCTTTTCGTCACTGAAATGACCCCCAAGTAGATGGCTATGAGCCAGAAACAATACTTTGTCGCGGAAGGGTCCTGGAACCAATAGCTGGGACGGTTGTTGGGGTCCTCCTTTTCTGTATAAGAGACCGTCCTTTTTATAGAAGTGAGGACCTACATGCTGTGGATCTTCTTGGTCCAGGGCTCTTCCCCAGGCTTCTTGTAGAATAGGGTCTTCCTGTTGAGCAGCGCGAAATTCTTGGTCGACTTCCCATGGATGTTCTTCTACACGTACTGGAAACGCTGTGGAGTAGTTCCTCTTCTCCTTTTTCTTTTGGGTTTTTGTTTTGACGGGTCGAATGTTTTCGGTTCCGACTACAGGAGAACTGTCGGGAAAAGGAGCTTCGGACCACCACTTCTCTAGGCTAGTGGTGGTGTCCTGGAGAAGTCGAGGAAGACCAGGGTAATCGCTGCCCAAAATAACCTGTTCTGGCAGGGAAGGAATAAGTCCGACATTCAGGGTACTTCCAGGATCCAGGGAGTGTTGCACTTTGACTTCGGCTGTAGGGTACACCTTGGTGTCTCCGTGTACACACTGAATAGCAACTGTACCAGTTATAGGTCCGATTGCATGGGGTATCTCTTGAGGTCTGAGAACGCTCTGTCTGCATCCAGTGTCAGCAAGGGCAGATACCTGATGTCCATCAATTCGTACTGGTCGATGGAAAGCAGGAGGAGATGGACCAGAAGCCAAACACACATAGTTCCGAGCCATTCCCACCTCCATCGGCTCTTCTTTTTGGGGACAAACCCGAGCAATGTGTCCGTAACCTCCACAATTGTAGCACTGGGGACCAGGCGGCGGGGGTCTGGACATCACTGGATAAGGGATTAACGGAGGAGGTTCTGCTTTCTTGGTTACAAATGGCCGGGGTCCTCGGGGTTGACCATGGGGCTGAGGGCGGTGACTATGTTCTTCTTTAGGTTTCTGTAAGTCCTGGGCGCGACTGTACGCGCTGGCAATTTCAATGGCGTTCTCTAGGGTCAACCGTGCGTGCTGGCGAACCCACTTTTGAGTGGCGGGATGGAGTGAAGCCAAGAATTGTTCCAAATAAATCTTTGAAAGTATTTCTTCCTTAGTGGCGGTTGCGGATTTCAGCCACCGGTCTGCCAGATCTTTGATTCGATAGGAGAGGGCTCTTGGTGTTTCCTGTGGTCCTTCCTTTGCTTGACGGAGTCGTACCCGATAGGTTTCATCATCGATACCTAACCTTTCAAGTATACACCTCTTGATGTCGGCATAAGGGGTCAGGCCCTGTACATTGGCCTGTTGGAAGGCTGCCTGCAGTTCACCGGTTAGTAACGGACCCAGGTAATGACCCCAGCGGTCGGCAGGCCAGGCAGCGGCTGTGGCTAACCGTTCAAAATTGGTAAAAAAGAAATCCGGATCTTCGCCCGGTACATATTTTTGGAGGACCACCGAAGGAAGGGATGCGATGGGTCGTTGTTGGCCCAGTACATCTGTAAGCTTCCCCAGAGCCTGACCCTGAGCGGTTCCTTGCCCCTTCAAGACATCGTGCAATTGTCCGCGGTCTTCTTCGGCCGTCTTGAGGAAGAGTTCCATCATTTTCCCAAGCTGTTCTTGGGAATCCGCTAGTTTCTGCACCGCGGCCTCCATGCTTCCGGTATATCCCACTTCTGACACCACTTGTGGGCTGGTGGGGGTAGCGGACCGGAATAACAGGCGTGGAGGCCGTATGTAGTGGGCTATCTCGTAGCCGGTGTTTATTATTATACAAAGGTGCAACAAGAAAGTAGAGAGTTCCAAAGGGATGGGATTCCGATTCCGGGGAAGGAAGTTGTCCGGGTTGGGTCTTCCAGGGACAGCCGTTGGTCTTGACGGTAGTCGGGCCAATCCTCGAGGTCTCGATAGGCTCAGCTCTCGGACGGTGGTCCTCGGAGGGGGGGGAAAAGGAGAGAGAAAAGAGGGCCGTTAGCTCTGTCGGTGGATCTAAGAACAAGATCCTGTTCCTTCACCGGAGTGTTGGGGTTTAGAACGACTGTGAGGAAAGGGACGGGAGGGGGTAAGAGGGACGGAGATATAGTTCGGGTAGGAAATAGGGTGACGTTGGTGTCAGGACGTGCAAGGATATTTATCTACAGTCGTGATAGTGCCACTCACTCGTATATACAACCTATATACAGTGTACAGTGAATCGTGAGGAGGGGGAAACTATATTATACACGTGCATAAATACAGACTACTTATTTACACACTCTCTTCACGCCTACTATTCACACACGGAACTGGTACTCACTTGGCCCGCCGCAACTCCGTCCTTGAGTTGCGGCCGCTCTCCAGCGTCCTCCTCTGGACTCCACCAGTCCTCCGTCCAGACCTCGTCTCCTGGTTCCGGATCGTCTCTCTCTTCCGGGGGTTCTTCGCACGCCGTCTCCTGCCACGAGTCTTCCTGCTTGAACGCTGTGTTTCGGATTCTTCCGGCTTTTCTGTGATCCGCCTCCTGAAAGGGGGAGGGACTTCCGGGGTCACGAGGAGGCACTTCCGTTGTGTTCCGCGTTGGGACTGGTTCCTGTAGGGAAAAAGAAAGGGGTGGAGTCCGGGTTGTTTTGGTGGTTCGGGACTGAGGTGCAGATCGAGAAGGATGACGTAACATCGGTGCGGCAGAGGCCGTGCTCTCATCACACTGACTTAAGCACCTGAGGACCCACGACTAAAGCCAAGGGCAGCTCTCATGCGCCAGACTCAATAGTTCTAGTCAGAATCGAACTATTCTGAGGTAATTGTAAAGGAATCCTGTGGAGAGGGGGGCATGTGTGGGCTGAGTATCATAAACAACTTCGTCATCGCTGTCACTAGAATAAGCCACCAACAAACCCGTCCCCCCTCTCATAATGAACTGCTGACTGACATTGTTCTGTCTATTGTCCACACCCGTTGCATCACGGAGAGGAATACAATTCAAGGGATGAGGAGGTAATGGAAACCCCCTGCCCACCCAAACTGTCCTGAGTAAGGGCCACCTTCTTAACAGCCTTTTCTTTCCCCTTCCTCTTCAGGGCCACCTGTGTACCCTTCTTAGCGACTCCCGGAGGATTTCCCGCCACCAGCATATTTACCTCAGCGGCGTTCGGTCCGTTGTCGAAGTCGCTCACTGGCTTCTGACGTGTGAGGGAAGACGCTCTTCGAACTGTCACGACCTTACTTGTCTCGCCGGGACGCAAAGACGCCTCCAAACCCGCACTCAAAGAACGGGTGCGCCCATTTCGTTTTCTGACAGAAGCCGGTTGACAGTCTTCAATGGCATACTTGACTCCTTTTGCCGCTTGTCTCTGTGGTGGGCGCCTCGGAGGAAGCATTTCATCGAGCGCTGCTTGTGTCAGCATGTCTTCTCTGCCTTCTTGCTGTATCACCCTCAACGCCGCCACCAGCTGTTCACTCATTTCCATTTTGAGAAAATAAACTTACTCTGACTAAACTATCCTTCGCTCTTATATCACCAAGTGATTAACCGCCTGAATCTCAGAATTTCGCTAAAGAAAGAATAAACCCCCTCTCTAAACTACCTGTGCCTAATCTCCTCAGAAACTACGCACTGATACCTGCCCTGATGCTCCCTCTATATCACGCTCCTGGACCCTACCATTATGCGCGAAATCCGCAGGGGGAGACCTCTCGCGCCGCTCGCCCCTGCGGAGCCATTGCTGGAACCTTTGGCTCACAGCATTAGTATGAATGTGGCTGCAGCGTATCTAAGAATGTGTCTCTTAGCCGAGGACCCAGGGCAATCGGTCAAGGTTGCTATGTCAACTCATCAAGGCATCTACCACACAATTGTATTTCATGATGAGGTATGTTTTTTTATTTCTTAGAAGTGTGTCGACATCTCCGCCTCTTGGTGGAATTTTCAGACAAGACTGTCCAGGCAAACTCCTTTTCAGAGTGCTGGCCGCTTCGCCACCATTGGTGCTGTCAGCATTGAACTAAATATTTACCTATTTAATAAATCATTACAAAGCTGTCTCCTGTATGCAGTGCCTACTTTTATTAAAGGTTATAAAAGTCTGACATGTGTGGGCAGGAGAGCAAATATCGGTTTATAGCAGGCCACCGTTGAGCAATCATTCGTAAACTCTTCCGCTTTGCCAACTACAGTAAAGTTCTGTGACTTCTCTGAAATAGGTTCATTTTTGCAGTGCCATCATTTGCACAACAAGACATATCTTTTTTGCTTTTCAAGGTCCTGCCTTAATCAGCTGTTTGAGTGGTCCTCATTTTCACTGATGCACTCTCGGTGACCATATTCAACATTTAATTGTGTGCTTTATTACCCAATTCTTGGGGTCCTGGTTAGAGTTGTATTGTTGCAACAAAAAGAACAAATATTCATAAGTAGCCTACGGGCATATTTTTATACATGACATCACCCACATTCGGGTTGTAATTGTTTGAAATGGGTAAGCAGGCACTTCTTGATGAAGATTACAAAGATTACCCGAGTAACATTTTTGCATCCGCATTTCCGGTCTTTGTAGATTGCACTGGAGTTCGTGCAATTGATGTCTTTACCAACATTTGAACTCACCCTCTTGTGCTAATCATTTTTTTTCCCGTCAGTTTTAGATCTCCCCTACACACAGCTTTTAGCTGTCTGTTTGTAAAATACCTTTTGTGGACTATTCCAAAAACTTACAGTAGACTTAGACCCAGCCCATGGCCTACCATTGGTTGACTTTATTAATGGCCTGGGCAAAATCTAACTTACGCTGATGCAATTCACCTAATTTTGTGAATTTCGCATTACCCTTGTCATGAAATTCCTAGTAGTACGGCTTTATATCACATCATGTAATTATGTGCCTTTCGCTGTAAATATTTGCCACAAATGCATGAGAACAGAATGTGCAGCTTTGTTCGTGATGCTTTCCTTTCTTACAGAAATATAGCGCAAAATGACCAATTTTTCTTTCAAGTAATTTTGTTTGCATAATTTTTCCATTATTCTGTGCAATTACGCAAAAGCAAATTATGCTAATTTCTTACACTCCTTCTTTGTTGTCACTCTAATTTACTTGCTTCTTATTTGATGTCTTGCCTTCCTCTTCTCATGTTTATCTCTCACCTGGAGCATCGCTTCTTTTCCATCCTTTTGATTGAGCTGTGTCCTTCCACTGCTCACATTTAAGGAACTAAGGGGTATATTCACAAGAACGTGTGATAACTACTGCAAGAGTACCGCAACGCAACTTTCAACAGCCCAGCCCATCGTGGGAAAATAACCCTGTGTCAAAGTGGAATTCACAACGCAGCGGTAGCAATCAATAGACACCAGATGATGTGTCAAATATCCGTGTGAAAATCAATGCCAAGCCGCAAGAATGCGATACGCGAACTCATAAAAAATGTGATGAGGCCAACCGCGGTACAAAAAGTAGGGAAAACCAGCCACAGGCCTGCAAATCCCATGCATCTGGTGAGACAATGCACAATAAAAACCACAGAAAAAACACACCAGAAACAAGCCAAAGCACGTAGCAACATGGATGCACCCTGACCCAGCACAGAGGCCAACTCGAACCCCAAAACCCACACAAACTACCAGCAAGGAACAACGGGGTCGGGGAAGGCCAAGGAAAAGAGGGAAAGGAAGACGGGGTGCAGACCGCAGGAAAACCAGATCAGCGTCACAGAGTTCACAGAACACTACCAGCAACTGACCCACTAGCATACCACCTGGATTGCAGTCGGAGTGCCGAGGAGGCCAATCGAGGAGACCAATAGGTGCCGGAATGACGTGACAACCTAAACCAGGCACCAACCCGCTGCCAACAGGAAGGCAGCAATGGCGACAGGAGGTGGCAGTCCAGCACCACTGGGGGAGCTGGAGGAACCCAGGCCACAGTCATCAGTGTGGAGACGGTGCAAGGAGTAGGGAGTACGGACACAGCTCGAGAGGACCTGACACAACAACAACAGGGAGTGCTACGAACAGGGACTGGGGGGATGGGGGAGATGGGCAAAATGGCATACATGCATAACGAGGTGTAGAGCACTGCACACCCACAATCACCCAGGATCACCTTGGCACACTGCAGCACACACACATAGCAAGAACAGCACAGCCACATTGATGACAACGCAGTACTATGTGCATAACTGACACTACAGAACAGAGGACACAACTGGCTCCGCACATGCACAGAAACATGCCTGTTACATCTGACAGAGCCGGAAACTGTGAAATGGAAATGTACGTGTACAATCTCACATCCGTCATGTAGTCCAAATGTACACTGTCCCACAGAAGAATCCAGCCCCCCCAAACAGTCACAATGTACATTGTCATACAGTCTGCAGCACAATGCGCCAACATACATGTCAACACAAAGTCAACATGCATCTCCCCTTCACATCGCATAGGGGTACACAACACCTTCAGCAGAGCACAGCATACAACACATCTGTGTTGGCTGAGAGGACCACCACATTGTCGACACTGATGCCCTACAACAACCCATGGATGTCCAACGCAACCCTCCACCAGGAACCGGCCAGCCCAGCAACTAAGAGGAGTACACCAAGTCTGCAACAGACCACACAGCAGGAAGCACCCGCAAGCACAGCTGGCTCTCAATACTTCACCCACCCACACATGGCACCCCAATGTCATGTGCCAGCATGCCAAAAGGAGGTGGCCCAACAGGTGTTGGTGGCTGCCAAAGTCATGGAATGCGAACCAGGACATATACGTAGGTGTCCATCACCCTTCATTGACTACTCACACCCCACTAAGGAGACCCACACTGCCATAGAGACACATGCAGATGCACATTCACAGTACAGAACCACACCCAGGGGCACTGTAATAGCAGTCACACACCCATGTTGGCTCTGCGTACGACAGCCCTGGCCACTCCCCTTATGAATTGGGTGGGTGACGGCAAAGCTCCAACCTGCTGCCTGCAGTGACATGCATCCAATGTACACAGCACAATGTAATGTCGTAGGGCCGAGGGCCCCCATGCATACAACAAGACCACAGGGACACACGCAGATATGTTGAACTGGCTACGGGCACATGCGCCCGGCCCCTTTATTGACAGGGCCACATGTACAGTGACGCCGGTGCTGGATGTGTGTGTGATGAGTGTAAACCATTACGCACGGAATGTCTGGTGCTGGCAACCACTTGAACATTGGACACCAGTGCAATGGAAACAGAAAACACATGCATAACAGAGTCAACTGCTGAGCAACATGGAGTGAGCTGGAGGAAGTCCAGAGGACAGCCAACATGCAAATAGATATGTCCTTGAGTTGCAGTGCACTGGGGTTGGTACACTAGAGACGAGCACCCTCATGTGAAGAAAAAAGTCTCGGATTGTGTCCCTTTGATATATTCCTGATGCAGATGCAGTGGGGTGAGTTAGACCTGCATCATCTTCCCCATCAACATCCCAGGGCCTCCACACTGTTTCAATCAGCAACGGACAATGGCACCTGGAGTGCTGAGCAGGGTAGCAGGCTGATGATGGCAACTCCGTAAGTCTGTCAGGACCACCGTTTCGACTCTGGCAGATGGCGGTTGGAGGTCGTCCTTGTGGTGGTGGCATGTGCCCATTGCGGTGATGCGACGTCCGGGCCGGTCAGGACTTGCTTTGGTGTGTGAGCCCTGGTGAGACGCATTCGGGCTGGAGGCTGCGTACAGCGCAACGCCACAGAGAAAAAACGCTGATGACTCCAAGTCCAACACTTCAGGGGCCATCGAATATCTCATGAGAAGGGGTCCCTGCCCGGACCAGCACAGAGTTAGTAGCCCCAGATGCACTGCGGCCGGCACAGGCACCCAGCCACGGGATGGTGACTTGCAGTGCAGTCAGATGGGGCATGCGACCTGAGCGGGTCCCCATCAATGTTTGAGGTGTTTCTTGCGGAGGGTTGCGGGGGACAGTGGAAAGTGTCCTCCAGGGCATGATGCGGAAGGTTTGATTTTATCTGGAAGCAGCAAATGGAGGAGTGGAATGCTACAGTATTGCTGCCACCACCAATTCGGTATCAGCTACATGAGGATGAAAACTACCCCCTAGTCCGTAGACTCAAATGCCACCAAAGTATGACCAGAGAGTGTCCATGAATGTCAGGGAACGGACTTAGTGGCACCGGGGCTGAGAGGGGATGCAGTCTGCGATGATGCCGGTACACTGATATGAACTTCGCCATTGCAGTATCAAGACTCTGTGACCTACTCGAGCGCAGCCTAGGCCGAGAGCAGTGTAGGCCGGAGGCAACAGTCAGCACTGGCCATTCACCGAGTGTCACCGGCATAGGTTGGTGGCACCAGCGGCCTGCGTAGTTCAGGTTCAGTGGCACCTCGTGTTCGGTCACCTCTGTGACTTTGACCAGGCTTTCATCTGGACTGAGCTGCCCCTTCCTCTTACTCCTCTCCGTGTGACCACTGGTGTGGACTCCGCCATTCGTGATTCATGACTAGGTGCTGGATGTGAGACCTACTGGTCCGCAGGATAGTCCTGATCCCTCATCCACCTGTCGCCGGCTGGCGTTGAACAGGGTTGTGGCAGCACGTGTTACCGGCTGACGTTGAACAGGGTTTGTGGCACCACGTGCGCAAGATGCCCATATGAAACTATGCCTCATGGATCGGGGAGGGTCTGGTGCTGTGGCCACTGGACCGGTTTGGGGTCACTGCCATTCGGGAACCAGGACACAGTTTCACATATGAGACCTACTGGGCCGCAGAGGATGCCAGTGTAGTACGTAAATGAGGAAGGAGTAATGTGGGCCGACATTGTGGGGCCAGCATTAGTCTGAGAGGCTGGCAGGGTTGCGGGCCTCGAGCTTGGAGCTTACAAAGGCACGTGGTGGGCCCTCATTGAAAACACGCCTGTGTCGGCTGGTGATCAGTGTTGTCTGGCTGGGCAGGGTCGGGCCAGATGGGTTTGTGGTCCAGCAGGCCAGGGTACGGAAGGATACGGCAGGAGCAGAGGATCGCACGCAACTCCACTAACGAGGACGGCGTCTGCCTCGTTGCAGGGTGGGAAGCGCTGTCCTGGCAGAGACGTTGGGCTTTCCAGAAGAGGACCACGCCCAGGGCTACTTTCTTTTTATTCATACCCCTACGCTGGCCTGGTGTATGCCGGCCCACCTCACTCTGCTCCCGCTTACATGGGGGGCGTAACAGGCACATTTCCGCAAGGACCCCCACTGGCTGGGATGACATGGTTGCGTCCACTGTCCACTAAACTTCATACACCAGAGATATTTGTCGCCATGGATATGGGTGTGTTCTGCATACTGCAGTCTGTCCAGCACCTCGTCGCCACTCTTGGCATTGTGTACTTTTACAATCATGGTTCTACTGCATCCTTCACATATGCCTGGTTGCTACCTCTCCCCACATTTGGCTATTGTGTAGCTGAGGTGCCATGCCGTTGATTGGTCATGTTCACAGCTTGCCCAGGTTACCATTGTAAGTTGTTCTGTCGTGTCTTTGTGGGTGGGCATGTTGTTGTGCATGTTGGCTGTGATTTTGTGACGTGTGCATTGCCAGAGTTGTGGATTGCATAGTTGTGGAGTTTAGGTGAGTGGGGTGTTAATTTAGTGTAGTGTAGTTCCTATTTTCCCAATAGGCTCTGTGCATTGGAATAAGATAAACAGCAGTGTAGACGTAGGACTGAGGTAATCTAGGTCTCTACTGACTATCTTAACCTTAATTTAAGTTTGCGCCAGCTAGCTCAGAGGTCACTGGAAACTTTCTTGAATGAATAGGGAGGGACAAGCTCCCCTGGCTCAGGCAAGAAGGGATTCAGTTTCCGACAACCGCATAAACATACAACTTTGCTCCCTCAGAATAAGAGTATATCTCTAGAGTCGTGTGAAAACAATAGACAGCTATTTCACTCAGTCAGCAGTGCATACTTAGTTTCACCAGAATGCAGAGAAATAGAGAGACGGGCGTTTTCAATAAAAAGGTGTTATTTATTGAGCAGTCTTCTTTCTCATGCAAGAGAAATGAATTACCACAATTGCAATACTTAAAGTAAATTAAAGTGCGTACAGTAAAAGAAGTATTATGAAATAATACTGTAAAAGCATTGATATGGTTTCTTAGCCATATGATACTTTAAAAAGGATAAAATATATACATAATCAATCAATCAATCAATCATGGCATTTATATCGCGCACTACTCACCCGGAAGGGTCTCAAGGCGCGTGGGGAGGGGGGTCTGCTACTGCTCGAACAGCCAGGTCTTGAGCTGTTTCCTGAAGGCGAGGTGGTCCTGGGTCAGCCGCAGGTGGACGGGCAGGGAGTTCCATGTCTTAGCCGCTAGGTAGGAGAAGGATCTTCCTCCGGCGGTGGCTCTCTGGATGCGAGGCACGACGGCGAGGGCGAGGTTCGCCGATCGCAGCTGGCGGGTGGGCGTGTAGAAGGTCAGGCGGTCGTTGAGGTACCTAGGGCCCAGGTCGTGGAGGGATTTGTGTGCGTGGGTGAGGAGTCTGAACGTGATCCTCTTGTTGACAGGGAGCCAGTGTAGGTCTCTCAGGTGGCTCGAGATGTGGCTGCGTCGGGGGACGTCCAGGATGAGTCGGGCGGAGGCGTTCTGGATGCGCTGGAGTCTCTTCTGAAGCTTGGCTGTTGTTCCGGCATAGAGGGTGTTTCCATAGTCCAGTCTGCTGGTGATGAGGGCCTGGGTGACCATCTTCCTTGTCTCGGTCGGAATCCATTGGAAGATCTTGTGGAGCATGCGGAGTGTGTGGAAGCAAGATGAGGAGACGGCGTTGACTTGTCTGGTCATCGATAGGGAGGAGTCCAGGATGATGTACCCAGGATGAGGACTTCTGTCTTGTCCGTGTTCAACTTTTGGCGGCTGTTGTTCATCCATTAGGCGACGTCTTTCATCCCTTCGTGGAGGCTCGCTTTGGCGGTGTCGGGGTCTTTGGTGAGGGAGAGGATCAGCTGGGTGTCATCAGCGTAGGAAATGATGTTCAGGTTGTGATTGCGAGCGATGGCAGCTTGTGGTTTCATGTAGATGTTAAAGAGAGTGAGGCTGAGCGATGATCCTTGCGGGACGCCGCAGATGACTTCGGTGGCCTCCGAGCGGAACGGCGGGAGGCGTACTCTCTGTGTTCTTCCGGAGAGGTATGAGGTGATCCAGTCCAGGGCCTTCCCTTGGATGCCGGTGTCGTTGAGTCATTGGACTAGGGTGCGGTGGCAAACAGTATCGAATGCAGCGGAGTGGTCTAGGAGGATGAGTGCCGCTGTTTCACCGTTGTCGAGCAGGGCTCGGATGTCGCCAGTGGCTGCGATGAGGGCGGTCTCGGTGCTGTGATTGGCTCTGAATCCGGACTGCGATGGGTCGAGGGATACGTTGGTCTCGAGGAAGGCGGCCAGTTGCTTGTTGACGACCTTTTCGATGACTTTGGCCAGGAAGGGAAGGAGCGAGAAGGGGCAGAAGTTCTTGAGGTCGGTCGGATCCGCTGTTGGCTTCTTCAGTAGTGCGCTGAGCTCGGCGTGCTTCCAGCTCTCGGGGAAGGTGGCTGTGTTGAAGGAGGTGTTGATGATGTCTCGGAGATGGGGTGCGATGGTGGGGGCCGCTTTGTTGAAGATGTGGTGGGGGCACGGGTCGGTCGGCGATCCAGAGTGGATGGTGTTCATCACGCTTGTCGTGTCTTCGGGGGTCACCTCGGTCCATGTCTGGAGGATGGCGGCTGGGTGCGTAGGTTCAATCGATGGGTGCGGGGGTTGAGCGCCGAAACTGTTGTGGATGTCGGAGATCTTGCGGTGGAAGTACGAGGCGAGGGAGTCGCAGAGGTCCTATGAGGGGGTGATGTCGTTGTTGCCGGTGCTGGGGTTGGAGAATTCCTTGACGATGTTGAAGAGCTCCTTGCTGTCATGGGCGTTCTTGTCCAGTCGTTCCTTCAGAGATTTCTTCTTTGTGGTGCGGATGAGCTGGTGATGTCTGCGGGTGGCGAGTTTGAGGGCGGTCATGTTGTCGGTGGTCTTGTCGAGGAGCCAGGTCTTCTCGAGGGTGCGGCAGGCCTTCTTGGAGTCCTTGAGTTCGTCGGTGAACCCGGGAGCCTTCTTGCTTCTGGGTCTGGTGAGTGGGTCCTTCAGTGGGGCGAGGTCATCAGCACTTGTGGTCAGCCACTGCGTGAGGTTGCAGGCTGCTGTGTTAGGGTCCGTTGTCCTGACGGGGGGGTTCTGGCTGAGGGAGGTGGCGAGCTGATCGGCGGTGATCTTGCTCCAGTTCCTGTGGGGAACCTGCTTCGGGTGGTGGTGGACCGTGTTCTTTGCGAAGCTAAAATGGACGCAGCTGTGGTCGGTCCAGTTGAGTCCGGTGGAGTGACTGAAGGAGACGTGCTTGCTGGAGGAGAAGATAGGATCGACCATGTGGCCGGCGTAGTGGGTGGGGGTGTTGACCAGCTGCTTGAGTCCGAGGTTGGCGAGGTTGTCCAGCAGGGTGGTGGTGTTGCGGTCGTTGTAAAAGCATTGATATGGTTTCTTAGCCATATGATACTTTAAAAAGGATAAAATATATACATACATAAATACATTGACTAACGTACTAAACTGGTGCTTCTAACTAAGCCTACCCCGGTGTACCTGACCTAAGCCTAATACGTGGGAAAGGATAAGTAAGTAGCAATTTAAGTTAAATTGGTTAAGATTATTTTGCCAAGAATCTGCATCAAGAATTCTCTCAAGGGTTTAGTCAGCTCTGTACCTGGGTAATAGAATGTGGGAGGTCTGGTATCCCTTTCCTCAGGACTCGAAATCCCAGCAACCCTCAAGGGTAGGCTGGATATACCGGAGCTGGATTTTCTCGGCTGGAGAAAAAGACAGCATCTCTCTCAGTGCGTCAATCGGGAGGGGCGGCTTCCGCGGGCTCTCACATCAGCTGGGCTCTCGGGCAAGTAGATAGCCGCTCTGCTCCAAACCACTGTGTGTTTGCTTAAGGCAACTGATGGTATTTTATACCTGGAAGGTGCCGGGTTTGACGTAAGGTTGGACACTAAGAACTAACAGTTCTTTCTGGACTCCAGGAGTTCTTGTTCAAATCAAAACAAAAGCAGGGGGGATTTCCCGGGCTGCTGGAGGCTTAGTTTGTTTAAAGAACGCATTGTACTTTCTAGGAGTCTAAGGGGAGTAGCCATGCCGTATACGGGCTGTAAGGGCTATTACTATATTTGGATATGATTCTTATGCCTTTATAAGGATATAGTTTATTATAACCACATAAGGGCATAAATCGGGAATATCGAATTAGGGTCCTAGATAGAAACACAACACCCACTCCACAGATTAATGTCCGTTATTACTAAAAAACTAAGCAATAGTAAACATATAACGATGTATGTGTGCTTTCCAACCAACCCCAAAATTCATAGTTCACATTTGAAATGGTATATGGTAAATACACAAAAAATGAGTATTGGTACTGTATGCTTTTTTAAGCAGTATCATCATTCAGTTAAAATGCATATATTTATCAGCTGAACGAATTGCGAAAATTACACATGAAATGGCTCCGAATGCAGAAAAGAAAGTCGAGAACATTTCATCACATATTTTTTTTTTTTTTTTAATTGCTGTACATGTGCTAGAGGCTGAGGTAAAATATTGTCTCTAGTATCCTAAGAATAGAAGCTCTGTTCTCTAAGAATAGTTCTACTTAAAGCAAAGTACCCTGTGCCTAAAAAAAGTAAATATTTTGGAAGTGGAAAAAAAAATAATTTCATTTTCAGGGGAAAAATAGTTCCAAATGTTTTCAGTAGCTTTGTTTTAACAAACTGAAGGCCAAATTCAGAGTTCAGGGAACGCTGTGTGCTTATTGTTTTTAAAAGTTATTCTCGTTGGTTGTAGAGAACATCATATCAGACAGGCTTGCAAAAAATTGGTCTACAACATCAGGTGAAAGTTCGACCAAGTTCGAAAATACTGCAACAGTGCAATTCTGTGCGTGATTGCTATCATTGGTGTTTGGATCATTAATGCTCACAGAAGGTTGTACCTGTTCGGTGCTGCTTTCCTCTCATACCTCACCACCACCTACTCGTAGTGGTGAAGTCTCAATGAATGCCGTCATCAGAATCATTAGTCGCTGGGGACAACACGATGCATGAGTCGTTACAGGACCTAGCAAAGTATCGATATCCATTGGTACTGCTGATTGTAGTGTAAGACAGACGTCCAACACGCATTCTTCTCCGCATAGCAGACATCGAAGCACAGGTAAAATGCAAGCTTGCCAGATTGGTCTGAATGAAAGAAACCAAGTTGCACTCAAATCTCTTAGCCGGGCCAATCCGAGGACCTTAGTGATATGGTCTTGGTATCGTATTGCTAGGATCGTTTCTTCCATCGTTGCTAGAGTCTTGTCTGTGGATTGGCTTGACATATCGGTGCAGAAGGAGTAAAAATAAAATTCCTGCCACGAGTCCCAAGATTAAGGGAAGACAGAATGGACAAAATTTGGGAAAATGCCCAGAACTGCTTCAAAGGGTGCTAACAGTCCCGAAAAAATTGTCTTAAATACATGTGTGATGCCACTGGTATCAGACATGTTTAAAATTTGGCTTAACACTTCTACAAAATGTACAGGGGGCAATTTGTCGATAAAAGGGTATGTATCTCTGCTGCTGTCCTTGCAACTTGCAGATCATATGTTTCTTTGGATGACGTTAAAGGCACAGTTGTCTGTAAAAGAATAAACTTCATTCTGCTTAAAGTATCAATTCGAATAGAAGAGATATTCAACCGAGGCCATAACGCAGCCTCCATGTCTGTATTGCTGTGTGGATACAATACTTGCATACAGCAAACGGCCCTGGAAGTTACAGTTGTCAGATAGGCTTTTTCTGGCAGCATGCCACAACAGCTGTGGTCACTTATTAAAACGTAACTACCGTTAGAAAGTGGTCTAAAAAATGGCTCCATCCGTTTTGCAGGCGGGCCATGCAGGTGACATGAAAGGTTATTTGAAGACCCTTCGCAGGCTCCATGCAAATTAATACCTTGACACACAGGTGTACCGCTTAGTGATTTTTTACAATTTTTCCACTAAGAAATACCTCCTTGTTCCCTTCACTATAACATCTGTGTATATAAGGTAAATCCCAGGTTGATTTGATGTATTCTTTACCCAACCTTTCATACTGGCCTGCTGGTATATACTCTTGGCAGTACTTAAACTGGAAAAGTGTCATCGGAATTGTACTCGTTCCACGTATTATCCATTCAATGACAGGTCTCTCTGACATTGTCAATGGTAATCTCTTGAGTTTTTCAATGCTCAGAATCGTATAGTCTGCTCCTTTTTGTGCCAAACTGATTTGTTTATCAGTAAGGTTAAAGATACCGAATAATGACGTTGTGTTGATTAAACGCCATGGTACGTAGCCTGAACGCAGATTTTGCAACGTCCAACCAAGCTGTACAATAGAACGTAATTGAGACTGACCATGTTGTAACATTAGTAAGTCCTGCTCTATTATATCAAAAGCAGATGATACAATGCTGTCCAGTGAATATATTCTGGAGGACAGAGTCGTTAACCCATTGTCCACAACAGAAAGTGATTTTTCCAAATTTATACGATCAATTTCTCGTATTTTTCTGCTGTCTCAATTTGCATTACTTTCCATGCTTCATTGTACGCAGCATATATACCGGCCACTATGAAACATTTTTGACGCTGTTTGTGTGGTCCCATTATGAAATGTCAGCACCGTCTTTAAGTAAAGTCAAGTGTTGCTTAATTTCAGCCAGTGTGGATTTCTGTAGCCACTCAAGGCATAGTTTCCCTACACTGCACGTTGTAACTATCCCTGGATGTTGTCTCTGGGAGTATCTAGGGTCTGGTCTGGTCATTTTGAACCCCAGTGTTTTGTTCAGGAGTCTATCTTGACAGTTATTTGTGTCTGTTGGCCAGATGAACCACTTTTTCCAATCAGTATGTGTTCTGTTTTGGTGTAAAATATGAGATACGTCTATCTCCTCATCAGTAGTGCTGTCACTATCAGGTATGGGTTTCGGAATAGACGGTGTATTTAAATCTTTTATCTTAGCTAGGCCAAGACAAGTAGTTTGTTGAATTGTGTCATTCAAGAATATTATTTTTCTGGGATCCTGAAAGCCCTAAATAGTGCTTCTAGGCCTTGTACTTGCCAATCTTTGGAACCCCAGATTGGTTTTGTTTCAATGGTGTTTTTCCAAAGTTAGAAACCAAATGTAGACATTTTGTCATAACATTTTTCAGAATAAATCAGTTTAGTATTTGTCAACATAGTTTTCATTCCTGTCCTATTTAACATTTTGAAATAAAATGTTCCTGGATCACTGTTATTAAACCCTGAGAAGTATTGGAATTTCTCATAAAATATTTTCAAACTGCCTTTTGGTGGAGTTGGACAGTGTTCCCACTGGTTATAAGATAAAACATTTCTAGGCTGGGCAGTTTTATGCAAATAGTGATCACCATAATGGTTGTAACAGTATAACTCTTCATAATTCGATGAACCCTGCAAGTAATCATGTTCAGTAAATATGGCTGACATTACTAAATCTGACATCATATTATTATTTTTCAAAGTCCCAGTCATCAGAGATGGTACTCGGTGTCATAAAGTCATGTCGCAGGGTTTCCGTTCTCCCACAGAACTGTGCACAGAGATCTAGAACCTGGGTGAGTTAGGATGCCCCAAAACTCACCTTTGTTTCAGAAATCCCCTTACCAAGCTAGCTACAGTGTCTCATCGGTAGTAATAACTTACCAATGACTTAGACAATCCAGAACATGAACTTAGGGTACCTCAGGTATCGTGGAACACATGAACACTCTTTCGTTATATAATCATTACAAACCGAAACTGGGAGGCAAAGAACACACGTGCAAGTTTGAAATGTTTATTTTTCAATGCAGCATTCTCAAACGCAGTATCTTGTATAATATCAACATACATATTATAAAAATCAGAGTCAGCAGCATAGTCACTAATCCATAATAAGCAAAAGGTGATAGCATGTTATGATGCAAAAATCTATAGAATTCTGTATCACCTATATTTCGCGCACCCTATTCAATATATTATATTATATCTAAGAAGGTCTCATCTGGGTTCTAGCAGGGCGGGCCCATACCTCTAATTCTCAGTAGGAGGAGATCACATCAACAGCTACCAGCTCTCTGCATGCGAAGCATCAAGTGTGTTTTTCCTTCTCTGTAACTCTATCTTAAACCCACGTAGAGCCCAATGTTGGCAGCAACATTATTTGTGTTATGTCTAACGTGGTGCGAGGATCAGGCCTTCAGCAACCTTGTGTTAGGTTATTCTTAGAGTGCGCAGTTCTCGGTGTGCAGACAGTTGTACCAAGTGTACCAAGCACGACTGATACCAGAGCAATAACATATTATTCTCAAATAAATCACATCTTTCGTCTAGGTTGAAAACTATAATAACAATTAGGTGTCGTGTGCAAACTGAAGCAGAAAGAAAATATGGCGTTTAAACATTTAATAAGCTCATGCTAACTTAACACAATATATAGAAACGTAGTAACCATATGACACCCCCCCAATGATCCGAGGACGGTTAAAAAAGAAAAAATATAAACTAATACTCTATGAGAGGCAAAACATGAAAGCAGAGTTCAATGATATTGAGCCAAGCTAAATGTATGTAAATGTATATAAGATTTTAATAACAAAAATATGTATGAATGCCTATAGTGGCCACACAAAATATAAAAAGTCTAACTTAAGGCCTACTCCCAGTTCATAGGCCCAGAACATATGAAAGTCGAATGTTCGTGTTAAAAAAGGCACCATTCAGAATTACTAAAAAGTCACGTGCCATAATAATGAAAGTCTTCAAAGTCACTCATGGGTTGAATTAATATGCAAAATAGGTAGCTACAGCTTCCAACATGAAATCACTGTCATCATCCGAAAACAGCTCAGCCATCCAATTAAGCAATGGGAAAGAACATACGTGCTCCTCCAACACCGATTCCTCTAGCAACATCAGAGGACAACTCAGTGGGTTCTCGAGTACGCTATGCGCCAGAAAGTCATGTGCCGCTGCGAATATGTCCCACTGACCCATTAGTCCATGCATCGCTGCCACAGCCATAACCCTTTCGCCAGAACAAACAGACTCGTGAGCAACTACGGGGCTCATCAGCTGATCAAAATTGACGTCAGGAGAAGTCGGTAAGCAGAGACACAAATCAATAGCCCAGTCGAAATCACAGCTCAGGCAATGAAACACGGGCTGGACACATGTGAAATAGGAAAATCTGAACGATAATCCAAAAGCTGTGCTTAAAGTCGCAAGCGGCAAGGAGCCATAGTAATCAAACATCCGGTTGCGAAACTGCATCAGTAGGGGCTGAGCGTTTCCTTGCGCAGGATGGGCATCCATGTTTTAGAAAGCAAAATAACACCAGAACGCCTGCAGCCAAAGCCAGCAAATCCGCCAAACAGGCTAGCGAATATAGAATGAAAGAACGCAGGGATAATACCAAATACTTTTTCAAATGTAGTCACGAGACCACTGCTAACCATTTTAAAAAAATGAGCCAGGCCTGTTGTGGAGGAGGCATTGAAGATTTGATGAACCAGCTCGGAGAAATGAAACGGCAAATCAGTACTTAAAAGTGCCTGCACCTCTGTGCGTGTGTTAGCTATGTGAAGGACATAAGTTTCGCGGGCAGAGCTCAGGGCCACCTGCTTTTGAGACAATAGGGCTCTTATACGGCTTAAACCATTGAACTCAGCTTTCAAGGTTGGTATTCGTGGCCAAATTGAAACATCTGAATTCCCATGCTTGGGTCGATATAACACATTCTTGCAACAAACCACCCTCTCTGAAACGGTTACCACATAAGCGATACCGACCTGTAACCCACAACACAGTTCGTTATTCAAAAGTAAATAACTACCGTTGGACAATAAAGTGAACGTGGGAACTATTGCAGGAACCGGTGTCCCTTTCAAAACACAGGCCAAATTAGGCTTGTCCTGATTACAAGAACCATGCAACTGGATGTGTCTGCATATTAGTGAGCGGTCAGGTGACTGTGTACATTCTTCACCATTCAGATTCACTTCATTCCCCTCTTTTAGGCATCTGTAAGTGTATGGTAAAGACCATGTCTCATGGAGGAAAGTACTGCCTAATGGTTCATATCGCCCTATAGCCATATATTTCATACAATTTGTAAATTTATACAGAGCAAAAGGTAAGGTAATAACACCATGGATAAGCCATGTAGCAGCAGTTACCTCAGCCACAGAAAAGGGCAAGGATTCCAATTTTTCAATGTGTAACATAGAAAATGATGCATCTCTCATTGAAAGCATGCGCTGTTTTTCAGTCAAATTAAATGGGGCATATAGTGATGAGACGTTCATAAAATTCCAAGGCACTCGACCAGACTTCAGAGTCTGTAGTGTCCAAACAAACTGCATCACAGAACGCAATTGATTTTGACCATGATATAACACGGACACTTCATCATGTACAATGTCAACAACAGAAGACACAATATTGTTCAACGTGTAAATTCGGGAAGAAAGCGTATTAATACTGTTATCGACAACTGCAAGCACCTTTTCTGAATTTGCTTGATCAATAGCTCTCAGGCGTTTAGCAGCCTCAATTTGGGAAACTTTCCAAATTTCATTGTAAATCGCATACAGCCAACGTTTAGTTCTACCTTTAGCTGGGCCTTTTATGAAATCGTTCAAATCCACATTATCATTCAATTGAGACAGATGTAGCTTGACTGCAGCTAATGTGGAATGTTGCAACCAATTCTGACACAGCTTTCCCACAGAATAAGTTGTGACAGTATAATCTTCTTCAAAACGGGGATCGGGTCTGACTTCTGTGAACCCTTCAGCCAAACCCAGAAAACGACGTTGGCAAGAATCAGCACTCCTATGCCACATCAGCCATCCCTTGGAATCCAAACTGGAAACGTTAAAGAATGAATTGTGCAATAGAGCTTGCAACTCATGAATGGACAATTCAGTAAAATTACCCCAACCTGAATATTCTTCTAAATCTGGAATGGTAGGTGTATTTAGTTTTTTAGAAGTAGCCAATCCAAAGCATGTTGTTTGGAAAATGGACGAATTTAAAAGCAACATGTGATTCGGGATGAGACATGCACGGTGCAAAGCCTCAGTGCCTTGTACCTGCCAATCCTTGGTACCCCAAACCGATTTAAGGTCAATTGTTCCTTTCCAAAACTCGTAGCCATCTACAGCCAACCTGTCTAGAAAGGACTTCGAATACAGTAATTTTGTATTGGTAAGTCTAACTTTGGACATGGACTTTTGTGTCAATTTAAAATAAAATGACTCGGGATTAGATTGATTAAAGTCTGTGAAATAAGTGTATTTTTTCAGAAACGTATTGGAGCTGCCACCTAATGGAGCAGGGCAATGTTCCCATTGTGTATAATTTACAGCAACCCTCCTTGAATTTGTCTCATGCAAAAAATGATTACCATAGTGTTGAAAACAAAACAAAACACCATAATTAATAGAATCTAAATACAGATCCTCAGCATCGAAGGCAGCATAATATTTCAAATCAGAGAATAATGCTTCTACGGCCTGAATATCCCAATCATCAGAACGTACATTTTGTTTAATCACATCTCCCATGTTTACTCTAAGCACATTTGGAACATTAATCACTTCAGTGGGCCCATGTATCTGAAACCTTACTGCATCCCACACAATCCCATCAAGGACAGGCCAAGCAGTAATGTTAACTGTATTCAAGTTTCGTTTCAGTCTGTGTGCTGAATGTGAAGAGGAAAGGGGGGCCAATGTTCCATTAAGGTACCGAATTCCTTTTCTTTCTTTAACGTAGTGACCATCGATCAGGCGGAAAAAATAAAACACAAAACCAATAGACATAAAAAGGTAAAATGAAAATAATATTAACCAAATGTATGTCCAAGGGGGAATTAAAAAATGTTTTTTAAACAACGTGGCACATTTTGCAATAGTTGAGGGTTTCTTTGAAAGTTCCGAAACAGAGTCAAAAGAGAATCTGGACTGGTCAGCCAAACGAGTTTGTAAATCGGGCATCGATAAATCTGCAGGATAGGTGTAGTTCAGCTCCTCAATGTTAGTAACAGGAATAGTATTTAATAAAGGACTGGATATGGCAGGCATCTCGAGGGACACCTCCTGTTCTGCACCAGATGTAATAGCAAGCACAGAGTGCCTCACCATGGAAGGACAGGATACAGCCGGTGTCATGCTATGAAGAATCAGCCACCCTGTGTGTCTTGACATTGTCAATAGAAATAAATCTGTTTTCTTTACGACCTGGAAGTGGTGGTAAAATGACTGTTCTTGTGCCCTTCACTCCAAGAACTCGAACCGGTGCACGATATGAGGGACCAAACTCTTTCTTGTTATCGATCTTCTCTCGAACCAGTTCTCCAACTTGGGGTAGCCAGCCAACTACCGGGATCTGCAGCGCATCATCCGATGTGGAGGGCAAATGTTCCTTTGCAAGACTGTCTCTGGTCTTTTGTAGATTCTGTAAAACATTGCAATGTTCATCTACGTCAAAGGCCGTGGCCTGGGCCTTGCAGTCTAGCCCATCGAGGTCAGGGACATACATCTTGATACCAAAGAGCATTTCATACGGGGTCCGCCCACCCAGAGACCTTCTAGGGAGATTATTAAGCGCACGCTGCATGCCCATGAGGTGGGCTAACCAGTTTCTGCCAGTGCCTATAACTCGAGCTGTCAAAGATTGCTTTAAGTCGCGGTTTATTCGTTCAACTACACTATTGCCCTCGGGTCTGTAGGGACTCGAAAACTTGACTTGGACCCCCATCGAAACCATAGCATCCTTATACGCCTTAGAGGCGAAAGCCGGACCCTGATCCGAATGGAAGGTACCACAGGCAAAAATTCCCACAAAGGCTCGCAAATCCTTAAAAACAGTACGTGAATCAGCGCTCCGATGTGGCCATACCCACACAAAGCGTGTGCATGAGTCAACTGCTACTAAGATATATTTGTATGCAGTATCAGAAGAAAATGGACCGCAGTGATCCAAATAAACGCATCCAAGCGGTTTATTCGAGATGTACAACTGTGTCTGAGGCGGACGCGCAGCAGTTGAAGGCTTAATCTGCTGGCAAATGTCACATTGAAGAACATAAATGTCTGACATATTATCGACAGACAGAATATCGACAGGCAAAAATATCGGAGCAAAAATATCGACAGCAAAAATATCGGAATCCTATCTTCATTAAGGTAAGTACAAAAATATCGAAAAAATAATATCGAAGTACAAAAATATCGGAATCAAAAATATAGTTTTTTTAAATGTATTAATAATAATGTAAAAATAATATTTAAATACATATAATTTTACAACTATTAAATAAAAATATTAAAACAAAATTAAAACTAATACATATACATTTAAAATAAATAAAACACTTAAAAATTTAAAGTAATTTTAATTTTTTTCATCTAATTTATTTGATTTAATGTAATGTTTTTTTGTTTTTACCCTGTACGCCTGTACCCCAAAAACCCAAAACTGACCCTGAACCCTAAAAATATCCCTGTACCCCAAAAACCTAAAACTGACCCAGAACCCTAAAAATACCCCTTTACCCAAATACTGAAAACTGACCCTGAACCCTAAAAATACCCCTTTACCCTGAAACTGAAAACTGACCCTAAACCCTAAAAATACCCCTTTACCCAAAAACTGAAAACTGACCCTGAACCCTAAAAATACCCCTTTACCCAAAAACTGAAAACTGACCCTAAACCCTAAAAATACCCCTTTACCCAAAAACTGGAAACTGACCCTGAACCCTAAAAATACCCCTTGACCCATGAACTGAAAACTGACCCAGAACCCTAAAAATACCCCTTTACCCAAAAACTGAAAACTGACCCAGAACCCTAAAAATACCCCTTTACACAAAAACTGAAAACTGACCCTGAACCCTAAAAATACCCCTTTACCCAAAAACTGAAAACTGACCCTGAACCCTAAAAATACCCCTTTACCCATGAACTGAAAACTGACCCTGAACCCTAAAAATACCCCTGTACCCAAAATTAATTAATATTATTTAATTACCAATTAATTATTAATTAACAATAACAATAAAGTAAATATATTAGCACATTTGCTGTAATTAATTTAATTTAATAATTAATATTATTTTGCCCAATTAATTAATTAAGAATAACAATAAATTATATATAAAAAAATTACTATCATTAATGTAATTAAATAATTAATATTAATTAATTACCAACTAATTAATAATTATAAATATGTAAACAATTATAATAATTAATTAACTAATTAATAGAAATTAATTACCAATTAATTATTAATTAAAATATGTACAAACATATATCAATTAATTAATTATTATTAAATTACTTCCCACCCTATTCCCCTATAAACCCACAACCCGCTACAGAACATATTTATCAATTAATCAATTAATTAAAAATAATTAAAAAATAATTCTCAATTAATTAATAATTCCTACTAATTAATAATTAATTTAACATAATTAAATTACTTCCCACCCTATTCCCCTATAAACCCACAACCCGCTACAGTAGTAAAAGACAATATTTAATTAAATTACATTAAAAATAAATAATAAAACATAATAAATACAATATAATATACACTAAATTTATTTAAAAATTGATATTAGTAACATCAAAGTTATTAATTTCGATATTATTGACATCGATATTTACAACTTCGATATTACTGATATCATACCAATATCGATATTTAGACTGTCGATATTACTTACCTTCGATATTTTTGTATATCGATATTTAAACTTCGATATTTTTGTTATATCGATATTTAAAAATCAATATTTTGTCTGTGTACCAAGAACATAATCGCGCGTCTGTTTGTACAGTCCCCGCCACCAGAACCTTTGTTGTAGCTGAGTTACAGTGGCTGAGACGCCCGCATGCGCAGACGCCACACCTTCATGAGCCGCTGTAATCAAAGTAGCCCTGCGATCCGAGTTGGGAACTAGACGTTCGCCAACATCAGGGATTTTCACATAAGGAACCTTATCGGGACTTAAGTGGTATGTGTATTTAGAAGGGAACCCCGCAGGATATTTACTTCCCTTCTCCGTTGCAGCAACAGCTGCCAAGATGTCATCATCTATTTTGCTTTTGGACCTCGTGACCGGTGCAACTAAGTATTTTGATACCGCTGACTTCGCTGCTTCATCAGCAAGCGAATTGCCAACAGCGTGGACCCCCACGCGCTGATGACCGAGAGTATGAATCACAAACACGAGCGGCAGCTTCTCTTTAAGTTCCGCCACTCGGACCCAGATCATTTTATGTTTTATTGTGCTACCTTTGGAGTCACGAAATTCATTCTGAATCCAAAAGAACAAGTTCTCATTGTAAGACTGGACACAGTAGTAAGAATCACTTACGATTAAAGTCGTCACACCAGGACCTGCGTATTCCAATGCAAGCATCAGAGCACGAAGCTCTGCTAATTGTGCAGTGCAGTCCCCAAGCGCCTGCGTGTGCACGACACTGGACTTGAACTCATCGTTCACCATGGCACCAACCACAATGGCGCAAGCGGAAACGTAGGCATGTTTAGAGCCATGCGCAACCTGCGCCGATCCATCAGTGTAAATGATGCAATGGAAATCCTCCAACGGCCGCATTGCTAATGGAGCAGGATGAACAAATTCATACTGTAAATACTCCTGCGACCGTAAAGTGGCGTCAAAAATAAACGTGACATCCTGGGACGTCAAGGACGCAGCCCATTGAATCCACCGAGGGTGCAAAGCTTTGGAATTAGGTACACTGGCTTTCGTAACCGCCTCTAAGGCAGGACACGGGGTAACAACCAACATGCGTTTTCCTTGTGACAGGGCACGTTCCTTAAGAATCACCATCTGCACTGCCGTTAAAACTTTCTCCACAGTGGAAAATCGCAGTTTAGCCGAAGTGTACAAGTGTGAATTGTAAGCAATAGGTACTGTATCTCCTTCATTAAAAGTCAGGTACGTGAAACCCACCGCCCCAGGGATAATTCTTATCACGAGGTTGGTCTGGTTATCACGAGTCTGTAAGTATTCAGAAGCGAGCATGTCGGCCTGCAAAGACTGCAAAAGGGCCGAATGCTCAGGCAGCCAGCATGATTTGGACAAAGATGGTTGTATCAAAGCATACAAAGGCTTGATACACTGGGCATATTCCGGAATGTAAGTCCTCCCGAAAATCAAAAAGCCCAGTAGAGATTGTAATTTTTTCAGTGTTGTCGGAGAGCGCAATTGTGCGCACTTCTCCAGGAAGTGGGGTGCTAAACCCTTCCCTTCGTTGTTAAGCTCGTAACCTAGAAACAACACTGTGTACTCTGCAATGTGCGACTTTGCAAAGTTAAACTTGTAACCTATGTCAGCAAAGTTACAAATTATGCTATTTACTCGACACAGATGCTCCCAAAGATCGTCGTCTGTGAGATAAATGTCATCCACATACGAACAAGCAACTGGGTCGATGCCCTCCAGAAGAGAGACAATGCGGGCGGAGAATACTCCAGGACTGTTCTTATAGCCCATTGGGAGACGCCGAAACATTTTTTGCACACCGCCGCATGTAAAACTGGTCCATTGGGAACTTAGACCGTCTAATCTATGGCATAAAAACCATTGGAAATGTCAAGCGTGGTTTTGAACCGTTTACGCTCAAACTATTCACTAACGCAGAGCCATGAGTATTCTGTACTGCGCAGTTATGGCAATGCGAGTTCAAATGCCTATAATCCAAAACCAAACGATATGAGCCGTCCGGCTTGTTTACAGTAAAAAGGGGGTTATTCATCGGTGACACACACGTTTCAATTACACCTTGATATTCTAATTGTTCAAGGATAGCCGCGACCGAAGCTTTTGCTTCACGCCGTATGGGATATTGAGGTTGAGGCTGCGGCTGAGACCGTAAAGGAATCTCGTGGCTTGGTGACAATTTATCCCAGCCACACTGATTGCGGTACACAGCCGGCGCAAGCGCCAGAGCCCACTCTTCTGCAAAATGCAGCGCTTCCACTCTCGGTACAGTGTGCGCGAAACTGGGTAGGATTACCTCCTCCCCTCGCGGAGCTGCGAGAACAAAAGGTGGGGGCCAGTCAGCCTCCGAAAGCAAAATGTCATACGTAGACGAGAGACTTTCCCAAAATACCCCTTTTACAGTTCGCTGCATGTCACCTTCAATTAACAGGACAATTTCAAAAAGACGTTCAGGGGGAGCAACATGCGTATCAGCAGTTTCAATCACAACATAAGTATCAGTCGCTGTCACCCACAACAGTGGACGGAGGGCCTCTCTCACTATGGTAATCTCTGCTGCGCTGTCCAGCAAGGTCAGAGCCCACGTCAGATTCCGAAGCCGCGTTCTCACTATCTGGGGCATAACGATGCGCTGTCAGGGCGGCGACTTTCTTCGTGGCAAACTGTGGTCTCTTGGGCGTAGAGCCTTCCTGCTGCTCTCCACTGTTACGCGGGCGGGGCTGACCATGTCCTTGCTGGCCACCCCGGCCCCTGCCGCTCCCTCCTCCACCGGTTGACGGAGCCGATGAGTCCTGAAAGGAACGAGGAGAGCGTTGGTCAGAAGCCTGAAACCTCTCAGGCGATTTAATCATTGCGCGGTCGCACAAATCATAAACACGATCCGACTGCGCAGGCAACGGAGACGCAGGAGCAGAAACCTGAGTTTGTTGTTGTTGTTGCTTACCCTGATTCTGCTTTTTAGGCCAATTTTGTTTCTTGGACTTTTGTTGACCACTAGTTTCCGATGTCTGACTCTGGGGCTGCTTTTTCTCTTTATCAGGAAAAGCTTTAAGCCCCTTTGCATTGCGGCCAACCGTTTTATAAGCAGCCACAATTATCCTTGCCAACCGTCGGGGTCTCTCGGCCTCGGGAACCAACGCCAATGCGTTAGCAACCTGAAAGTTCACTGCATCCCCCTTGACATTCGCAAGGATCAGATCGCAAACTACATCAAAGGTGCCACACAGGCGCATACCCAATTCAACCGCCGACTCCGGTCCGTGTTCGTCTTGAACACGTTTAAGGACCGCACCCAGATTGGTCACAGACAGGGTGCCATAGCACCTCGAATAGAGCACTGCAAAAGTATTACCCCAGGTCTCACAGTCAACAAGTTCAGGTGCCAAATCTTTCGGTAAACTTAGTGTAAGAATCCGGTGTTTATCACCCGGACTCGTGTTGGGAAACACAGCTTCCAGTTGGCCGAATTTCTCAGCAAGCCAGAACGGAAAATCATCCTTGTCCTGGGGCTTTTTACCCATCACGGAATTCACCATGACCGGATTGATTTTCAGACCAGCATGTTCTGCACGAAGCTGTGCACCCCTAGGGGCTACGTCCTGAACATTACGGCTAGTGTAATGAACAAGCGTTCTAATCACTTCCACCGCGACTTCATGAAGCCGCCGCAGATCCGCCACGTTACAAGTGGCGCGATTAGGGTGAGGAGTGAATCCAGCCAAAGCGGGCCAAGGTGTGCCCGGAATGGACAAAGGACCTAACCTCGGAGCGGTTAAAGCGTGTGGTAGGGCGCCACCAAACCAAACTCCATGCTGCCAAGTATCAATAGGAACCTCCAGTGCTCTGTACGGAGCATACGCAGCCGGTACAGCTGAAGCAGTGTAAGAATGGAACACTCCAGAATTAGCGTCCACCGGCGGAAATGTCACCCACGAATAAAACAGTTCGTACGGGTAAGCATGTTCCGCCCTCACTACCAGAACAACAGCCAAGCCTTCCACAGGAACATCATAAGCCAGCAAATGGTCACGCACCGCAATGCGACTATGCTGCGGGATGTCCACGGCTTGTGCCATGTCAGCATAGGAAAGTGAAAAAACAAAGATTACTTTGTAGCACAACTGGGTAGTAATTCAAAGAAACCGTTTACAGATAGATTCAAGCTTGAAAAAGACCTATTTAAAAATAGGTAGGTTTTTCCGACACTGCCGTTTTCCGGAAACGGGAATGAAGGCGTTAAGGTTTGAATGATATACTACTCGAGTGTCATGATATAAGGCCAACAACGTATGGGCGCCATGTCGCAGGGTTTCCGTTCTCCCACAGAACTGTGCACAGAGATCTAGAACCTGGTTGAGTTAGGATGACCCAAAACTCACCTTTGTTTCAGAAATCCCCTTACCAAGCTAGCTACAGTGTCTCATCGGTAGTAATAACTTACCAATGACTTAGACAATCCAGAACATGAACTTAGGGTTCCTCAGGTATCGTGGAACACATGAACACTCTTTCGTTATATAATCATTACAAACCGAAACTGGGAGGCAAAGAACACACGTGCAAGTTTGAAATGTTTATTTTTCAATGCAGCATTCTCGAACGCAGTATCTTGTATAATATCAACATACATATTATAAAAATCAGAGTCAGCAGCATAGTCACTAATCCATAATAAGCAAAAGGTGATAGCATGTTATGATGCAAAAATCTATAGAATTCTGTATCACCTATATTTCGCGCACCCTAGTCAGTATATTATATTATATCTAAGAAGGTCTCATCTGGGTTCTAGCAGGGCGGGCCCATACCTCTAATTCTCAGTAGGAGGAGATCACATCAACAGCTACCAGCTCTCTGCATGCGAAGCATCAAGTGTGTTTTTCCTTCTCTGTAACTCTATCTTAAACCCACGTAGAGCCCAATGTTGGCAGCAACATTATTTGTGTTATGTCTAACGTGGTGCGAGGATCAGGCCTTCAGCAACCTTGTGTTAGGTTATTCTTAGAGTGCGCAGTTCTCGGTGTGCAGACAGTTGTACCAAGTGTACCAAGCACGACTGATATAAGAGCAATAACATATTATTCTCAAATAAATCACATCTTTCGTCTAGGTTGAAAGCTATAATAACAATTAGGTGTCGTGTGCAAACTGAAGCAGAAAGAAAATATGGCGTTTAAACATTTAATAAGCTCATGCTAACTTAACACAATATATAGAAACGTAGTAACCATATGACAGTCACTTAATGAAATCTTGAACTGGTGGAGATACTTCAAGAGCTCGACCGGGCCAAAAATGTCATAATCAGTTCTGTCCCATGCTACCCCACCGGGTATTGGATTGGCTGTGATGTTCACTGATGACAGTTCTCTTTTCTCGATGTGAGAGGATGTGTGAGGTTTTAGGACCAAGTTGATGTTCTGACTTGCTGTGTCCATTGTACTATATTTTCCATCAATGAATTGTCCCAAACATAGAACCATGATGAGCCAAAGCAGGAGGAAAAGTACACCTAACACAATCCAAAATTCAATCCATGGTGAAATTAGATATGTTTCTTT
Organism: Lissotriton vulgaris; assembly: GCF_964263255.1. NCBI lineage: Eukaryota > Metazoa > Chordata > Amphibia > Caudata > Salamandridae > Lissotriton > Lissotriton vulgaris. The sequence continues at coordinate 252,677,087 of NC_141690.1, read as the reverse complement.
TAGTTGGTAAAAAAGTTCAATTACTTTGTCTTTGAAAGTTTTTGTTGGAGGCGTTTCTTCATGCTCGCTTTGATCTTCAGAGAAGTCGTCGAAATTGATGAAGTAGCCAGATGCAGTTCTGTCAATTGTTGGAATTGCTTCCGGATTTTCATTTGCTTTTGCATTTTTATTTGTTTCATTTGCATAGTCTGAGGTTACATCGTTGTAGACAGGTGTTTCCTGACGAACTGGTGAGATTTGGGTTTCAAGAGGCACAAGTTCCATGGCTTTGTTGCATAGTCCTTTTTTATTCACTGCAGGTTTATCAAATGTGATTAGTCTCTCAGTTTGAACCTCTTGGATCATTGCAAATTTTGGTATTCTGCTATTTCTTGGGAGTCCACTGGGCCTACTACTTATTTTTGGCCACATGATTGTGGTTTTACCAGGTCGATGGATACAACTCGGTTCTCCTTTTTACCAGCAAGTGGCGGTAGTACAACTGATCCTGTTCCGCTGATAGCTAAGACAGGTACTGCTTTTCTGTAAGAAGGCCCAAATTCCTTCTTTACCACAATCTTTTCTCTGACCAGATCCCCAATCTTTGGAATCCAGACAGGTCTTGCTGGGACAGGTGGTTTTTCTTCAGTGGCTGTCGGCTGTTGTTTCAACTTTATGTTACTCAGGTTTTTTCTTGTTTCATTTAAATCCTGTAAAACAGCCAAACGATCTTTGATATCAAAGGATTTTTCATCTACCACTGAAGTGTGACTATCAAGGTCTTGAATAAGCATTCTAGTTCCGAACAATAGTTCGTATGGAGTGAGACCTTTTAGAGAATTTCTTGGCAGATTATTAGGACTACGTTGGACACTTGTTAAATGTTTGACCCACCCATCACCCGAACCTAATACCCTCGCTGTTATAGATTGCTTTATGTCCCGGTTTTTTCTTTCCACAACCGCATTTCCCTCAGGATGGAAGGGAGAAGAGTGCCCCAATGCAATGCCCATGCAGCTCATGGCCTCTTTGTAAGCTTGAGAGCTAAACGCAGGACCCTGATCAGAATGTAGAATGCCTATTGCGTATGTGCCGATATAGACTCGCAAATCTTTTAAAACAGTTCTGGTGTCAGCCGAGTGGTGGGGCCACATTTTTAAGTGAATTAAGTCTTTATTAATTATGGGACGCACTTCTCCGACTTGATTTCTGCGCTATAGATAGCCTCATGCTATCTAATAGTGGTATCTGGGCTACAGGCTGGTCCGGTTCACAACTGCGATCTCTGTTGCAGTCATTGCAATTTTTTGCAAAATAGTAGATGTCTACGCTCATTCCTGTCCACCAGTACTCCGATTGTAGTTCCATCAGAGATTTCAGGATCCCTTGGTGCCTCAGACCCAACCCCATATGTGCTTCTTGTAGTAAGAAGATTCTCCGGTTCGTGTTTGGAATTACCCTATCCCCCACTCCAGGGATTTGAGCAAAAGGAACCGAGTTTGCATCAATTATGTATGTATTACTGAGTGGATAGTTCAGAGGTAATGCTCCGTAGTCGCCTTTTAAAGACGCTTTTATCGCAAGCATAGTTCCTCCGTCTATGTGTTTTTCTGAACGCTTTTTAGTGGCTACGGAAGCCGGTTGATCCGCTTCCGCTGTGGCTGTGTTAGCCAATGAATTCCCTGCAACATGAACGCCATCACGTCGATGACTCAGTGCGTGTATCACGTGAGTCTTTCGTTGTTCTTTCTGCAAAAGAACTACCTGTTTCCAAAGCGTTTTATGCTTTATTGTAGCACCTGTGTCATCTTTGTAACCGTTTTTGATCCATGTCTGCATGTCACTGTTGTATGATTTGACGCAGAAATACGAATTGCACACTATTAGTGTGGAGAATTCGCGATCGGCATTTTCAAGCGCCATCTTTAAAGTTCTTATTTCAGCTCGCTGAGCTGAACATTTCCTTAGTGATTCAGTTTTGATAATCATTGGTTTGAATTTACCAGAGCGCCAGCGACCTTTAACAATCGCGCACGCTGCATCGTAGGATTTATTTTCTATATCGTAGTGTTGTGCGAATCTGTCCATATAGATTACATAGGTATATTGTTCTAGAAGCAGAATTTCAGCTGGCAGAGGATATTCTCGTTCATATACTAGATCATCTCGTTTTTTCAGTATTTGGTCAAAATAGAATTTCACGTCTTCTGTAGCAAAAGAATTTTCCCATGCTATCCATTTTGGATCTAAGGCCACTTTAATCAGATTACATGGACTTAACGCCTCAAGGACTGGTTCTGATGAGAAAACAGCTATTCTTCTGCCTTGGGCTAGGACTCTTTCTTTTGCTACAGCAGTTTGAACCGCAGTTATAACTTTTTCTGTAGAGCTGAATTTCATTTCAGCTTCAGTGTACAAATGAGATTTGTAAGCTATAGGTACCATTTCTCCCTCATTAGAGGTCAGGTATGTGAATCCGTATTTTCCTGGGATGACTCGAATTACAAGATTGCGTGTGTTTTCGCGAGTTTGTAATTTTGTTTTAGCTAACATGTCTGTTTGCAATGATCTCAAAATCTCTGTGTGTTTCTGAGTCCAATTAGTTTGTTTGAAATCTGGTTTTATTAATTCATAGAGAGGTTTAACCCTCTCGGCATAATTTAGAATGTATGTTCTTCCGAAATTCAGGAAACCTAATATTGATTGTAAATTCTTCAGCATTTTTGGTGCTTGGAGTACAGCACATTTCTCTAAGAAATTGTCTGCCAGGCTTTTGCCTTCACTTGATAATTCATATCCTAAAAATAGGACAGTTAGACGGGCAATTCGTGACTTTTTGAAGTTGAATTTGTAACCCTCTGACGCGAATCCAAGTATTATGGTGTTCACCCTTTTTAAGTGAGTCTCCAGGTCATCATCTGTGAGATAGATGTCATCGACATATGATAATGCTTCATCATCATATATTTGTAGTAACTCTGTTACCCTATCTGAGAATAATCCTGGGCTATTCTTGAATCCCTGTGGGAGTCGACAGAAGTGTTTTTGTGACCCCATTATTGAGAAAGCGGTCAAATACCTGCTTTCAGGTGCAATGTTTTGACAAAAGAATCCATTAGAGATGTCTAATGTCGTTTTATATTTTTTGGGCACAATGTTATTCATTAGTGCTGCACTAAGTGAGTTTTGTACTGCAAATGTTTTACAACAGCAGTTAAGGGGTCTGTAGTCCAAAACTAGGGCGATATGAATCGTCTGGCTTGGAGACAGGAAGCAAAGGATTGTTCATTTGAGAGGTGCATGTTTCGATCACCCCTTGATATTCAAGTTGATCTAAGATCTCCCTGACTTGATTTTTAGCTTCCTGTTTAACTGGATACTGCCTTTGTGCAGTGGGCTGATTTTTTAACTGGATCTTGTGGTGAGGTGAGTCCTCATCCCATCCTACATGATTTTTGTATAAAGCAGGAGCTTGGGCCACTGCCCATTTTCTTGCCAATGTGTATTTTTTATGAATCGGGATATGATTCGAGAAGGCAGGCATAATCATTTCTTCGCCATGAGGGCACTACCTGACAAACTCCGGTGGCCAGTCTTTCTCAGCTAACAGAATATCATAGCCTTTTGAAAGTTTTTCCCAAAAGAGCCCTTATATTTTTCTAATTCTATCTCCCTCTATACGTAATGTTATTTCATATAGTTTATGGGGCACACTAACTCGTGTGTCTGTAGTTTCCACCTGAATGTACTCATTCGTGTCCACTGTCTCCAGAAGATTTTCACCACTTCTGCTGCGCTGTCTAGCATTGTTTGGGCCCACTCTCCGTTTTTCAGCTGTGTCCTCAGAATTCTCGGCATGTTTTATCTTAATACTTGCTACCTTCTTTCTGGGAAATTGTAATTTTTTACTTTGATGAGCAGGTTCTTTGTCTTTGGACTTGACGTGCTCTTCTCTGTGTTCTGACCGTCCTCTTCTTTCCGATTTCTGTGAGGAAGATCGAGAAAGATTGAGTGAGAAGGATCGAGAGGGACGTGTATCAACATCTTGATATCTGTCTGGTTTTCTTATTTTATCCCTATCTCTAAGGTAATATCTTTTTTCAGAGGGCTCCCTTTGGGAAGACTTGTTTTCTCGGCCTGGAGATCTCTCTCTACGCTGAGGAGACCTTCCTCTGGACTGGAAATGCTTTTCCCTGGGAGTGGATCGTCTATTACCATCCCAACTCTTTTTTGGAGTTTTAAAATTATTTTTAATAAATGTTTTTTCAGGATTTTCAGTTAGTTGGGTTTTACCGGTTTCCCACCTAAACTATCTCTTCCTAGTTCTTCATAGGATTTTTCTATGATTGTGGCAAGTTCAAATGGTTGGTCTGTTATATCTGTCTCCTTCAATTTCTGGCAGATCGCCACAGATGCTGCTTCACCTTTTATGTTGGCTAATAATATAGCCGAGACCAGCTTGAAGTCTTTCAGTAATTTCATACCCAGAGTTAAAGCAGGTTCTGGACCGTATTCATTTTGAATCTGTCTTAGTACATCTGGTATCACCGCCATAGACGGGACACCATGTGTTTTTGTGTGGATGGAAGCAAAGTCTGTGCCCCAAGTGTCACAGTCCTCCACATGTGGTGCGATCCCCATTGGGAGGCAGATAGTCAGAATTCTGTGTTTCTCAGTAGGAGTAGTATCTGGAAATACTGCCTCTATTTGAGTCATTTTTTGTTCTAACCAGAATGGAATTTGTTCCCGTTTTATGGGTACTTTATCAAGACATGATTGTATGTTCTGTGGTGTGATTTGGTTTGTGTTCCCCTGGTGAGGGGTCTGCTGTGGAATATTAATTGTCGGTTCGACTATTGAAGTCCGCATGACATATTGGACAAATTGTCTATGTATTTTAATTAAGAGTTTTAGCTGAGCTAAGAGTTCAGGAACTGACATTTTATCAATGTCTGGGTGTGGTGTGTAGCTGGCTAGAACCACCCACGTTGCTCCTAGTCTACCTAGTGGATCGAGCCTGGTGATGTGATTATTATGTTTTAGGGCGCCATTAAACCAGAGCAGGTGCTCTTGGTAATTTAGTGGGATTTCAACGTCCTCAAAAGGAGTGTATTCATCCGGAGGTTCCTCTATTTTGTAATAGTGGAAATGTTTTGTCACAGCGTGTGCTGCTGGAAAATGTATCCATGAATAGTATACCTCTGTCTGCCGATATTCATGTGCCTCTACCACGAATATGACTGTACCACCTCATGGTGTCAGTCCGTTTTCTATAAGTCTAAGAGTTATAGTTCTTCTTATATTGACCGGAATGATTATAACACTCGGGTCATTATCTTGGAGGGTTGTGTCTTCCTCTAAGAGTCGAGCTGCTAAGGCTTCTCTTTCTCTTTCTTTGTCACTTATGACATTTTACTGACTGAAAGTTTTCTGTTGCAGATCAAGTTTCAAGGAAACAAAGATTAGGTGCACAATATTTTGGAACACTGTATCCTTCAACGTTGATCAAACCAAAAACTAATACATAGGATTCTCATCCTACTAAGTTCCGGCGGATATTAACCTTTCACCCACTCCAGACGTCTATTGGAGTTTTTTCGGGAAAAAGGGGTCTGTGTGAAAAAGCACGACTGAGTTACTCTAGTGTCTTGCGTTAGATTATCGCCTTACCAAACGTTGGGCGCCATGTAGTGTCGTTCCTATTGTCCCAATAGGCTCTGCGCATTGGAATAACATAAACAGCAGTGTAGACGTAGGACTGAGGTCATCTAGGTCTCTACTGACTATGTTAAACTTAATTTAGGTATGCGCCAGCTAGCTCAGAGGTCACTGGAAACTTTCTTGAATGAATAGGGAGGGACAAGCTCCCCTGGCTCAGCCAAGAAGGGTTTCAGTTTCCGATAACCGCATAAACATAACAACTTTACTCCCTCTGAATAAGAGTATATCTCTAGAGTCGTGTGAAAACAATAGACAGCTATTTCACTCAGTCAGCAGTGCATACTTAGTTTCACCAGAATGCAGAGAAATATAGAGACGGGCGTTTTCAATAAAAATGTGTTATTTATTGAGCAGCCTTCTTTCTCATGCAAGAGAAATGAATTGCCACAATTGCAATACTTAAAGTAAAGTAAAGTGCGTACAGTAAAAGTAGTATTATGAAATAATACTGTAAAAGCATTGATATGGTTTCTTAGCCATATGATACTTTAAAAAGGATACAATATATACATACATAAATACATTGACTAAAGTACTCAACTGGTGCTTCTAACTAAGCCTACCCCGGTGTACCTGACCTAAGCCTAATACGTGGGAAAGGATAAGTAAGTAGCAATTTAAGTTAAATTGGTTAAGATTATTTTGCCAAGAATCTGCATCAAGAATTCTATCAAGGGTTTAGTCAGCTCCGTACCTGGGTAATAGAATGTGGGAGGTCTGGTATCTCTTTCCTCAGGACTCGATATCCCAGCAACCTGCAAGGGTAGGCTGGAAACACCGGAGCTGGATTTTCTCGGCTGGAGAAAAAGACAGCGTCTCTCTCAGTGCGTCAATCAGGAGGGGCAGCTTCCGCAGGCTCTCGCATCAGCTGGGCTCTCGTGCAAGTAGTTGGCCGCTCTGCTCCAAACCACTGTGTGTTTGCTTAAGGCAACTGATGGTATTTTATACCTAGAAGGTGCCGGGTTTGACGTAAGGTTGGACATAAGACGTCACTAAGAACTAACAGTTCTTTTTGGACTCCAGGAGTTCTTGTTCAAATGAAAACAAAAGCAGGGGGGATTTCCCGGGCTGCTGGAGGCTTGGTTTTTTCAAAGAACGCGTTGTACTTTCTAGGAGTCTACGGGGAGTAGCCGTGCCGTATTCGGGCTGCATGGGTTATTACTAAATATGGATATGATTCTTATGCCTTTATAAGGTTATAGTTTATTATAACCACATAAGGACATAAATCGGGAATATCGAATTAGGGTCCTGTTGTAACTTTGCTCTTGGTATCTCCCACGCTCCTCTTTTCCCCCCTCCTATTTCCTTCCCTCTTGGTATGGCCTGAGCTGTCACTTGAGGCAGCATTAGAATGTTGTTGAGTTTCAGTCCTGTCAAGCTGGGAGCACCTTGGTGATTTATGCTTAATAAACGTTCATGGAAACTAACCACGTGTGGATTACTTTGCTACATTTGTGGCGACGAGGGAAACGGAGCTGAGCCAGGGTCAGTGGAGTGCTCTCCCCTGGAATAAGTTGTGCTTGGACAAGGAAAAAGAAGATGAAGAAATGAAATGATAACCTACTTCGGGCGTTCTTGTGAGATTGAGATTGTGAAGAGGAGTAAGACCCGAGCTGATGAGCTTTGAAATAGGCGAAAGTTTGTGAGGTGAGCAGCTGAAGCTAATGAGGAGAGCTAAGCGGAGGTGGGGACGAAATTGGTGTTAATCGTTCTCACCGCGTTTTGAAGTTGAAAATATGAGCCTTGGTGACGAAGTTGATAAATGAGCTCTGGAAAAGGCGGAAGTCCGTGTGAAAAGGGGAGAAGTGAGACCCAAGTACATGGCGAAAGTTCGTGAGGTGAGCAGTTTCAGCTAGTGAGGAAAGCTGAACGGAGCGGGAAACGTATTTGAATCGTTGACTCCGTGTTTGAACTTGGAAAAAATGGAGCCATGGTGACAGAGTGGGAAAGCGAGTGAGGCAGGAGGGCCCAGAGTTCTCTGTTTCCGCAAGTGATATTGAGGGGAATCAGCAATATTAGCGTTTGAAAGTAAACCCTCCTCAGCCTTTCTGTGTGCAGCCAAAGTTCCGTCACGTTTTATAAAATTCTCCTCAAATCCGCCGGAAAAAACCCAAAACCATCACAGGGAAGATACTGCCACCGTGTGGACATTTTAAGCATTAAAGTGTGTGGAAAATCTCAGTTCAGCGCCTGACAGTTCAACTGTGTAACGGGGAAGTGAAGCAAAATTTTGCAGCGTTTTTCTTCGATTGTGGGAAATGCCGGAAGGAAAGAAGTGTAACTCTCCTCAGTGATTGCGTAGGAATTTAACCATACCAGAGCAAAAAAGCAGCATCAGAGAGAATCGACGGAAAGGAATAAGAAGACCCGGAGCTTCCTAGTATCTACTAATGGCAATTTGGTGAGTCATTGGGTCTGGGAGGAGGAGAAGTGAGAGGGGCAGGGAGCGATCCACTCCCGGAAACTGCATTTGGAACTATAGTGAGGCACGGCTGAGTGCAAGGTGGAGCCATCCTATGGTGAACTTAAAGGTTACAAAGGCTGATGTGATTTGAAAAGAAGCGAGAAAAGAAGCACCTAAGCGCGTAGGAGAGCGTGTTGTGGTAAAGAGACTTTGAGTATTCAACAGTTTAACACGCAGCGCGAGATCAATGTTCATGGAACAATTACATTAAAAGTGCAGCATCAGTGGTATCTTAACAGATGTGGTGGTAAAGAGACATTGAATATTCCACACAATAACACGCAGAGCGAGGGCAATGCTCATGGAGTAATCACATCAAAAGGCTGTGCATAATTGGCGTCAGGGCAGGCGTTTTCCCCCTGAGACTTTAATTGAACAAGTTGGTGAATGTAAATTTATAGAGGCTTCAAATTATAACGTGACGAAGAGGACACTGCAAGCGCTCCAGTTGAGTTCCCTCTCTGATCTCCAGTGTTCAGTTAAGAGCAACCGTCTTAACGTATTTGCGTCTAACGGCCATTTTGGGTCAGGGAGACACCTACCGTGTTTCCCAATTAAATGCACATGTGTTATCATTAAGGGAAGCTGATCTCAAATTTCACCAGTCGAGAGTATAAACTCCTACTCTTTTCACCCTTAGCGTGCTACGCTGGTAACTGTACCGAGAGAAACCTACAGGTTGTGTTCCATCAACCCGGTTTTATAGCAAAATCAGCATGGAAATGAACAAAAGGAACAACTTATCTCCAACGGAGCCATTTTTTGAAAGGGATGGCAATGATACTAATACTAGGGAAGAGTGGAAGGAGTATCTTCGTAATTTGGAAGCTATAAAAGAGAATGAGGAAAAACCATTACTTTCCAATGATATGGTGAAAATGTTGTTTAATAGATTAGGTGCAGGAGGGGAAGAAGCCTACTTTGACATTGAAAAGAAGAACCATGAGGGAGCTGAGAGTAATGTAGGTCTAGTAGTTATGGAAGATACAGTGGATCATTATATGCAAGTTAAGTCCCGTGAGGTACAAAGGAACAAAGTTATCGGAGATGACAAAGTGGGGATGAACATGAGTAAAGTTAACCCGGTGTGTACTATCAACTCAGGAGGTAGTGAAATTGAGAAAAAAGTTGATGCTAGGTCACATTATTCTATTGTGAGCACGAGTTGGTGGAAAAGTAAGTTAACTGGAGCGTTTGGATTTGTACTCAAAGGGACCAACATACCTCTTAATACGTATATAAGCGATGACAATGACATAATAGGGAGCAGAGAGCTGGAATGGAGACACATGAAAAGTGGTACTAGTAATACTATTTACGTCACAGAAATTGAACCCTTCGATCTGAGAGGGGTGGAACAAAGGAAATCTAGATTTATGATATACCTAGAAAGAAATTAACACAAGAGTAATCTGGAGAGAACCAACAGTGAACAAATCGCCAGGTTGGAGTGGTTTAAAGAAAGGAAACCACTATATAAGGGTGAGATGGCATGGAAAGGATCTGCTTGGAGAGTGGAATGGATAGAAAATGTTGTTATGGACAATCTCAAAGTAAAACGTGGTACGTTTAAAGGACTAGGAAGGAGAAAGAATAGGAGCAAGGAATTGGTGAAGGGAAAAAGTGAAGAAGGTAGGAACAAAGAAATAGAATTTGTTAGTAGAGGAAAATGTAAGGCAACCCCAACTAAAGGAGTAAAGGAGGAAAAGTATAGTCCTATTCGCCACAATGTTTGGAGAGAGTGGCTAGAAGTTTCACGTAATGAACCCATGTCAAGAGGTTCAAGTGCTGAGTGTGAAAAGAGATTCGAAGTGGGAGGATGGCCCAGACCAGACAACAAGGATGAAAAGTTGTATGAGGTCCGTGGTGTTACAAGGCGCAGACGCAGTGCTGTCTGGTCCAGGAAACTACCCAAGGTAAAGACGTTAAAGTTATAATCACTCACCAGGAGGAATCGATGATACGAGGGAGAGAGGTACGGAGCACAACAGTGAAAGAGTTTCCTAGTATCCGGGAGCAGGGTAAAGAGGCACACCATCAGGTGCAAAGCTCACTCCTCGAACTTAACTTAGGAATTGACTGGTGGCTGACTGGCATAGCAGAAAAGCAAGAGTCCTAGGAAACCTATACCCGGCAGTATCGCCTGGGCAGTCCGTGTTTCCACGTTGGATTAAGGCCAGGATATTCGGTTGGCCATCACTGATCAAAAACTCTTGTTGAAAGTATTACCTCCTGTGTAACTTTGAACTGAGGATTTCTAGAAGTTTGACATGAGGTTGGCCATCACAGAACTAGCAATTGTGGTATACAGTATACCCCATGTGACATTTGAATGAGAATAACTATAAGTTTGAATAGTTGGCCCCCACGGCCATGATTATGGGGTTGTGATATCCAACCAGTGATTGCATTATGTCCTTGAGCACAGTCACCCGTAGTAATTAGAGCATGATGTCTCAGGGTCTCTGGTTAAGAATTAGGGGGTCAGGGTGGACGGGATGTAGAGGGGTGCCCAGCCCACATTTAACCCCTCCCCACCAGATTCTACCGGGAGATTAAGGGGATCCTTAGTCTCTCTACGGTGGGTGGGAATGGGGGTGAAGATTAGACCCGGTTTCAGGTAACCACCCTCCCATCCCGGGATTTCTCCACCCCGCCCTTTTCAGTTACAGTTTATATCGTGTAATGTGGTCATCTGCCAGTCTTGGTAGAGGCCTTGGGGGTTCTTCCCCCTAGACGTCCCTGGTCCTCACCGGGGCTTAGGTCTTCTGTGTGGGACCCTCAGCCTTTCCTGTCAGCCCCCCCCGTAGCCTTCCCTTCCCTTCCCGCCATGCTCATCTGACCATCTCTCTCTCATTTTTCTCTTTTTCTCTCTTTACCCCACTTCACCCTCCTCTCCACTTCGCCCCCTCGCCCTCTCCGCTGTCCTATGCCTTTTCCCCTTTGTCTCCCTAGGGAGGATGATGTGTTGTAACTTTGCTCTTGGTATCTCCCACGCTCCTCTTTTCCCCCCTCCTATTTCCTTCCCTCTTGGTATGGCCTGAGCTGTCACTTGAGGCAGCATTAGAATGTTGTTGAGTTTCGGTCCTGTCAAGCTGGGAGCACCTTGGTGATTTATGCTTAATAAACGTTCATGGAAACTAACCACGTGTGGATTACTTTACTACAGGTCCTAGATAGAAACACAACATTAGAACTTGCCAGGGAACTGTGCATTTCCCTTGGTGCCATCCTGGGAATGCTGTGTGCTGATGGACTGTCGGATGGTGAAGGGATCATGCAAACTGGCTGTGTATTTGGAGGCAACATTGGTGAAGGTCCCACTGTGTTCTGATGTTGCCTGCACATTGATGTGTGACATGTGCTTCCTGTTATGGTGATTGTGTGCTGTGTCACCATCGGGCACAGGTGGGATATGTGTGCAGTGGATTGCCCCAAAAACGTGCGTGAATCCAGCTATGGCATATGGTCCTTGCTTGGTCTCCAGCGGTTCCTTCACATTGTGTTGGACGTATGGGACTGGGGTGCCAGGGTGATGGTGATGTCCAGGACAGGTGTGGGGGACTTGGATGTGGCTGGCTGTGAGACTCCGCCGACTCTGGCGAGTGTTGGTTAGGGTGTGCCAGGGGCCAACATGTACAGCCCAGCCAGCAGCTTGGTGTGGGGTGGGATGTTGGCCTGTTAGGCGATGATGGAAAGAATGCATCGGATGGTTTTCCCTTTCAGCCTGTAGTGGACAGTGACATTGTCAGATGTTGGGCCTGTGAGGTAGGTGCGTTTCCTCTGGGGCCACTGTCTTTGTCTGTGCTGCCTCTGTGGTGGTCCGGGGGGTGCTGGGTGGGTGTTGTAGCCATCTTGGGTGTCCGGGCTGCATGATGAGTTGCTCCATGTCATCTGTTGCCCTTCTGATGACGCCCTGGGCTGGGCTCTCTTTTGTAGTGCAGGCTGGGGTTCGACTTTACTCAAGGTCACAGCAGGTGTTAATTTCCTGCTGCTAATGCACCTTATCGCGTGTTTTGTGTTCTTATCGCTGGTCTGGCTGGTCGTTGTGAATGTTGAGATGTCGTGTTGTTGCAACTTTTTGCATGAGAACGCCTACTCTGCATCTCATTAGCGATAGTTGCGGGGGTCCTCTGTGGCGATGTTTTTTGTGCCTGCTATCACAGGAAAACTGGTGCTGTGGGCTGTTAGCACCAGCTTGTAAATGGGGGGGGGGTAAATTTATCACAACTTTGGCTGCGATAAAGTGCCGTTAATTTGGCGATAGATCCTTGTGAATATGCCCCTAATTTTTTAGGTGTACTCCTTGAGAGTGCACTTGTTTTCTTTCTCTCTGTAGTGAGGTGCTCTCCCCCGAAAATCTTGTCCACCTCGTCCTCTATGTTACTCTCTCATCACCCCACTTACTCTCTGTCAATAAATCATTGGCAAAGACAAATAGGCCAAAGAGACAAGATATAGTGGCTTTGCCAGTGCTTGTTTGTAAATGTTGGTGTGCAAAGTACCCTGTGCCCTACATTATGACAATATTGCAATTCATTTCAAGTGATAGCATAGGGTATTTTACCCCTTATAATACATGGACTTAAATATTGGGTGTCTTCCTCTTTCATATAACAAAGATCCTATGTTTGTAGGCATGACGAAAAAGAGTAGAATCTGTAGTGCCCATTAAACACACGAAAAGCAGTTACACATTTTTTGAAGAAATATATTAGAATCACTTTTGCAAATCAGATTAAAACATTCTTTTGCTCAGAAGCATGCTGAGTTTCTAGCTCTCCTGTAAAGGCCTAAAGCCACGAAAAAACAATGTTGACGTATATTTCTCCTTTCTGCTGATCAATGTTGATTTTAGAAAAACAGGTCAGAGTAAGGAAAAGTCAGTTCTCATTTTCGTTGTTTAAAATGCAGCTGTGATTATGCTCTGTGACGCCTTTTCAGTCGGCTGCTGGCTCTTAGGTCACAACTCAACTGCAATAAATTGTTACAGTTAGTCAATTCCTAGGAAATTGGAGACAAGCTTTTACACAGTGATTGAAGGATTCCATGTGTTTATTGTATATGGTATAAAGTACCCCTTGTCATACTTTATTTGAAAATCGTTGGTCAACGAAGAGTTGTATGACAATAGAGAGGAATTAGGACGAAGGCCGAGTTACTTTATAAGGTTATGGAATTCTGAGGTGACTTGCAAGATTCCTATTGTGAATGGCAGGGGATACTTTGTTCCTTATCATGCATGGTCTCACCATCACCTTTCCCACAAAATTATATAAATCATTGGCACAAAGCTCTTTAATGTAAAAGAGAGAGCATATTTACAAACATGAAAAAAAATAGAATCTTTATTGCAAAATTAAACTGTTAGATATTTATTGGAAAAAGATATTAGAAGAAGAAGTGTAATACGAGTCATTTTCTTTTTTAAAAGGTGTAGTAGCTTGTAATGTGTAGATATATGCAGAAAGATTCTAACTTTTCTATATTTACCTAAGGAGTGCAAAAAAATTCATTACCATATATGTTTCTTCTTTCTGCTTGTCACTGCACAGCATGACAAACTTATCGAAAGAAAGAACATCCACGTTTTGCTTTTTTCTTAAAACCACTGCTTTGATTATGCTCAGGGACTTGACCTGGCTTTCCCCTTGGCTGCCGCATTCAGCAGAAGGGATTGTAACGTCAAATCTCAACTGTACTAAGTTGTTACAGTGGAGCGGCTACACCATTTCTTTATAATAGGTGACTGGGTGCGACACAAGTCGCGTTTTTAGATATATATAATTAGAGATGGGTAACAGTGAAATATGGGGATATTTTACGCTGAGGGGGTCTTAGTGACATCAAATAGGCGAAAGCCAAGCTTGAGTTGTCTATGATGTGTCTCAGGACCCTGAGGTTAGAAACATACCTGCAGTACTGGTTTTACCTATCTATAATTTTATGTTATGGATTGCCCTCTACAAATCACCAGCCACTGCCCCTTCAAGGCAGGGGCCAAAGAGTAATGAGCTATACTTAACATGGACTCTCCTTAGTGGTGTAGCAAGGTGGGATGGGGGAGGGTGGTCTGCCTCTGGCAGCACTTTTTGGGGGGCGGCAACAAGCGCAAGGTAAGTTTTCTTTATTTTTCATTTTATTCTCTCTCGTAGTCGTCTTCGATCCATCCTCCCCACTCTTACCTGCACACCAGCCATCACTCAGCAGCAAACTCAGGGACCACCCGGGGTGGCAAAAGCTCAAGCTACACCACTGCCTCTCCTCCATGACACAGATGTGAATAATAAATACATTACCTGTCATCTATAACCAGCCCCTGCCACCTTCCCTGCCTTCAGTCCCCCTCCTCCAGCAGTGCTTTCTGCATTTCAGTCAAAGCAGACAGACAGTGCTGCACTGACAGGCTCTCAGGGAGGCCAGGCAGCCCGGCCTAGAAGGCCTTCATGATCTAGCAACAGTGGTAACAAGTTTTATTATCAGCTGTTGATGTTTCATAGCAGTGAGATACCAGATTTTTTATCTGCTGTAAATGATAGATGCTCTTGAGGAAAGCCATACATAACAAAGAAATTAGAGACAGGCTTTTATACAGGGATTGCATAATCAAATCTGTACTAACATAATAAAGAGAGAGCCCAAACCTTTGAGGCGGGTAATCTCAGGAACCAAAGCACCAATCACAACACCCAATACAGCGTTGGAAAGGGCAGGTGCAGCAGAAGGACATAGGCTATGCAGACGCCCACCATATACATTTAAAAGGTAAAAGAACCGTGCCAGCAAAGTAGTCCCTTGTGGGCGTGTCTGCGTTGTGCTGTGGGCGTGTGCTGGGGCGTGACAAACGCTGGGGGCGTGTGGTACGTTCCGCCCTTTATGCCATGTCTCATATCGTGTACTGTGGGCGTGTGCTGGTGGCGTGGGCGTGTGTGGGGCGCGGGATTACGGGAAAAAATAGTGAGCGTTGTGCCCAATATTTCATTTTTTTTTCCTCCCAGGTTCTGTACATTCCAGCTCCGGGTGTCCACCCTGCTCCCTTTAAATACCCCTGCACCCCATAATCATAACCCACCCTTACTCCTTAAAATACCCCAACACCCTTAAACACTAACCCATATTAACCCTATAAATATACCCTGTACCCCAAAACCCAAAACTATCCCTAAACCCTAAAAATACCCCTGTACCCCAAAACCCAAACCTAGCCCTGAACCCTATAAATACCCCTGTACCTCAAAACCCAAACCTACCCCTGAACCCTAAAAATACCCCAGTACCCCAAAACCCAAACTTAGCCCTTAACTCTAAAAATACCCCTGTACCCTAAAACCCAAACCTACCCCTGAACCCTAAAATACCCCTGTACCCAAAAACCCAAACATAGCCCTGAACCCTTCAAATACCCCTTTACCCCAAAACCCAAACCTACCCCTGAACCCTAAAAATACCCCTGTACCCGAAAACCCAAAACTAGCCCTGAACCATAAAAATAACCCTGATCCCCAAAACCCAAACCTACCCCTGAACCCTAAAATACCCCTGTACCCCAAAACCCAAACCTAGCCCTGAACCCTAAAAATACCCCTGTACCCCAAAACCCAAACCTAGCCCTGAACCCTTAAAATACCCCTGTACCCCAAAACCCAAACCTACCCCTGAACCCTAAAAATAGCCCTATACCCCAAAACCCAAACCTAGCCCTGAACCCTAAAAATACCCCTGTACCCCAAAACCCATACCTTTCCCTAAACCCTAAAACTACCCCTGTACCCCATAACACAAAACTATATCTGAACCCTTAAAATACCCAAACACCCCAGAACATATACCTCAGTACCCCAAAACATATACCCCTATACCCATACTTACCTTATCCAAACATTAAAAAAAACATGCTTTTACCATTCATGCATTACAACGAATTTCATTGTAAATGTATGCGTGTTAAAAGCATATAAAATGTAATGCCATGCGTTATAACGGCATTGCGGAGTCATGGTACTTTCGTAATGAAAGTATGCGGAGTGATGGTATGCGGAAAGAAAGTTGCGGAATAATGGGTGTTTATCCTCCCCCGGTAAGTACATTGGTGGCACGGCGGCCCACATCTCCAGCAACATACTCATATTTTTTCACCACCGATTTGAAAAATGCACAGGTCTCTCTTATTGATGGCCAGCACCGACATACACTTTTAGACACACCTCCCGCCACAAGTTCTGTAATTGCTAACTTTAGAGCTGGGGACCTACGTTCGAATCTCGGCATCAGGTCAACATCCTGTGATTCCAGGCAAATCGTTTCGTCTCCCCGTGCCTACCACAAATGAATGTGTTCTTCTGTAATGTAAATTGTGCTCATGCCATGTTGTCGAGTTCGCGCTATGTAATATTGCAAGGAAAAATAAAGTAGGGAAACTCGAGTTCACACACTACTGAACGTGCACTCTAAAGTGCATCAGCAGTGCACTGTGAATCGGAGCGTTTCACAGGCCTGTCACAGATAAGAAATGCTATCAAAACAAAATCCTACAAAACAATATACTACTGGCGGGCAGCAATTCATACCCGGACAACGTCGGGACGGGCTGCGAGTCTAATATACAATGATAAAACATCTGACATATAATTAACCCTAACTCTTTAGTGTTGTCTATGTTTATTCCTTATGAAGCACTATATAAAAAATAAAACATAATGACATCTCCTATAAAATTGTCAATAAGATGCACTCAGCAGCTCAGACATTTACTTTCAGATCCTGCATGCAGATTCCATATTCAGGTGAGACCAATCGATGCGTCTCAGCCTGATCCAGGAAGTGGTAAAACAACACAGCGATACGCTCGGTGTGCTCAAACTGAGCCTGGAGCAGGCCGACCTGTTTACAATAATGCGTTGTGAAGGCAAGTGGAACCAGTTGCCTTACAAGCCAGTCGCCTGTTGTTTTTTTTTGCATGAACACTAATGATGCATGCCTCTCTTCCGAGAAAGCTATTCAGTTTCCTAGGAGGCTGGCTGTTAACATGTCCCCTGAGTGTTGCATCAGCTTGGGGCTAGACTGACACAAAATTGGGCGAATTAGATAGAAAACAGGGTCGGCCTGACTACTGGGCAGTTTGGAATGCTGTCGAGCTGGGGGCTGATTTAATTGCAGTGGGGGCGGATTTCGTTCATGGAGACATGCGTGTGCTTCGAAATAATGAAAGCGAAACAAATTTAGTTTAGTACACGCAGGTCCCCATCAACGAAATCAGCCCCCAGCTCAGCAGCATTCCAAACTGCCCGGTAGCCAGTCCGGCCCTGATGGAAAACCAGCTAGGAAAGCTCACAGGCAAAATGATGCCAAGGTTGTGTGAGAGCCCAATGACTGGCAATGCATCCCTGCTGTTCTAGGTAATGAAAGTGAACATTTAAGGGCCTTGATGAAAGATCTAATTGTGAGACTCATCTGGGCTCATAGAAGATGAAGAAAACTGTTAGGGGCTGGAATGCAAGGGAAGAGCATGTCTCACTATGTACATTGATCATGCAGTAAGATTCACGATCCCTGCTTCTCTTTATCCTCCCCTTTGAAGAAGAGAGCATCTTTGAGGTATACTGACTCAGGGCCAGCTTCACAGTTCATGAAGATGACACTGTCTCTTCTTTCGTCCTGACATTTCATTAGAGATGCACCAGTTATCCCTTTAGACTACTGCTGGGGAGATGTTGGATATCTGTTATCAAGGCTGCAAGTCGTCCAAAATACGGCGGCACGCCTGGCCTTTAACAAGCCCACACTAACTCCATAATGACCCTTGTTACGAGCACTGCACGGGCTCTCCATCAGGAAAAGATCAGTGTTTAAACTTCCATGCCTGGGGCCTCATTTATGAAAAGTGACGCATCGCTGCGTGAAAACAGCGATGTGTCACTTTTCACTGCGCTCTCCCTGCGACACTAACGATGCGTCAGATTTACAGTATGACGCATCATGTCGCAAGGGGTTACAGATACGTCAGTATTTCTGACGTATCTGTAGGCGCAAAAGTGACGCATTGCTGGAGTGTGTCACAAAACGGACGCAACTCCAGCAATGTGTCCTTTCTCATGGGGCAAGCCCCATGTTGTTAGTGCCTGCGTCAGTCTTACGCCTGTCATGAGGCAGGCGTAAGATTTTGACGCATTAGCTTCCAAGAAATGGCGCAGTGAAATCTTATAGATTTCACGGCGTCACTTCTATGACTCTTTATTGCGTCAAAACGCCCCCCTTGCATACATTTTACCTGGGGCAGGTATAATGTGGCGCAGGGGTTTACAAAGTGACGCATAACTTTGTAAATATGGCGCAACAAGGAGCATTTTTTACGCCACTGGTGCGTCACAAAAAGGGACGCACCGGCGGCGTAAAGGTGACGCACAGAATCATAAATGAGCCCCCTGGTGTTTAAATCTCTCCATGGCTAGGCCCGGCATACCTAACAAAAAAACTAGAATGATATACCCTGATGCGCCATCTGAGATCTATCAGTCAAAAGCTGCTTTGCACCCGGAGAATTAGTAAAGTCAAGATGGGTGGCTGTGCCTTTTCTCATCTAGCCCCCAACCACTGGAACAGTCTACCAGAGGATCTTCGGGCATGCTCCAATTTGGCACTATTTAAAAAACGTCTTAAAACTTGGCTGTTTTAATGAGCACCCTCCAACTATGGTATCTGCTACCCAGGCACCGAGAGATCCCCGTGGGGATGATTCGTTGCGCCCTACAAATAATAGTAATAAAGAGCCGGTGTGTGAAAGAGAGTGCTTGAGAGAGAAAGAGGAGGTAAATCTGAAAGCTAGAACGAGTGGGTACGAAAGACAGAGTAACAGAAACAGTGAGTGTTTGTCAAGAGTGAGGGCGAGTGAAATTGAATGAGTCTTAGCGTGTGTCTGACTTCCACAAACTAGTCTTGCACCTGACGGTGGACCACGAACATTGTGATCAAGTTCTTCTTTCAGGTCATACTAATGCCTCACATAAAACTACATATCATTAATACTCACTCAATCCACAAACACTCTCTGCCCACCCTCAACATTTTTTCTGAAGCTAGCTGTCTGTCATTCAATCAGTTTCAAGAAGACCTGGATCAACAATAGCGCTTCCACAATCTTCATCAGTCTTCTCCTTCTGAGCCATAAGATAATCCTCAGTGCAGCTATTCAGCAGTACAGTCTGGTTTGGAGTGGTCTGATTAATGCCAACAATCTCTCTAGTTAGTGGTTGGTACCTAGTGGCAGATGGGACAGTGCAAGTGCCTTTAACATGTATTCAGATCCAATTTCTAGAGCTGGACAACTATCTTGTGGCCTTGCGCCCAGTGATGTTGAGTAATGGGAAGGGGTGAGGGCATTCTCAAGTGTGCATACTGCAGATGGAGAGCCCTTGAATCTTGGTATCTATCACAGCCATGGCATGCCAAGTGGCATTAGCGGATATGTAGTTAGGCATTAATAGCTATTGATTAATACTGGCGGGGTCTTTTATCGCCATGATTGGTACATGCATCTGGAAGGAGATGAGCAGAGCAAATGAGGTTCTTTGACAGTTCTAGCTTACATCTCAGGTGTTTCCTACACCCCAGAATACATGGCCTGTAATATGTACACGTTGGAAGCATCAGAGCACAATTGAAACTAGTGCAGCACTATACCACCTAAAAAATCCTGTGGTGGTGAAATCTCGCTTTCTTTTAACCTGGCAGTGCCCCACCTAAACACATTTATCCCTCTGATATTAGGAACCTCAAAGGAAAATAAGAATAGCTTTTCTAGCTGCTTCATTATGTGTCTACTGTGTTTTCTATTTTCATCTCTTTGAGTGTCTCTAAACGAGTAGGGAGGTAACATTCTCCCTTCTTTTTATCCCCTGGTGACTTGACCTCATGGAATTAATGCATTTTGCATGAAAATAAATAAATTTGTAAGAAACCATGTGTGCGCCTATTCCAACCATCTCTGCTCTGACTGTTTGTTCCAGGGGTAAATTAGATATCAGATTATCTTTCTACTCCATCAATTCACCAACAGTATGTGATGCAGTTCCATTGGCCCTGATCTATTTTTTCACTGCCATGTTCATCTGCTGGTATTTGGTGGCATATTTATGAAGGTTTTGCGTCGCCCTTGTGCCACGCAAGGGGGCACAAGGACCACGCAAAACCTAAGTCAGATGTATCAAGCCACACAAGACCACCTTTGCTGCGTTGCATTACTCTGCCCTAGTGTTGTGTAGTTCCTAGAAAACCTATATAGGAAACTGCACGTTTAGACAACATATACTGTAGGATTGGTGTCAGACTTATTCTAGAGAACCCCATCGGGTATGTTGGCCTGTGTACCAGCTAGCTCACAGTGCCACTAGAAACTCCACTTACCAGGGGGAGAGAATAGTTCTTGGCAACAATCGAACATTACAACCCTGATCCATCAGGACCGTGGAAACAGCGTACTACTTTTTGCTCAGTCACTCATGCTCACTTAGGGCCAGATGTAGGTAACCAAATACCGGTCGGTAACGGCCGAAATTCGGTAATTTCACGCCGTTACCGACCGCTATTTGGTAAATTAGATGGAGGATGCAAAAATGTCCCGATTCGGTAAATATGAGTCAGTCAGCCTGATTCATTAAAGGTAAATGCGCTCGCAAAGGGCCAGATTCTGAGAATCCGGCCCTTTGCGAGTGCGATTTTTGCATTTGGGATTCATCATCCCAAATGCAAAAATCGGTAATAGAGAATTCGCAAATTTGCGAGGAATTACATTTAAGGAATCTCTATTTGAGATTCCTTAAATGCAATTCATCATCCATTTTCAAATTGCGAAATCGCAATTTCGGGCCGCTATTTACCGCGTGGTCAAACCTCGTGGTAAATAGCGAAAACTCAGAAAAATGCTTTTAAAAGCATTTTTTTAAGTTGCATGTTGCATGTGTGCGCAACACCTATTTAAATTAGCATTTAAGGGGTGCTACAGGGTGTCCTCTGGACACCCCTGGCACCCTTTAAATCGCTTTCTTATTTGCGATTAGCTAATTGCTAATCGCAAATAAGGAATACTCCCCATTCATTCCTATGGGCCTTTTGGCCCATAGGAATGAATGGGGAGTAATTCCTTATTTGCGATTAGCAATTTGCTAATCGCAAATAAGGAATCTGTAGGAATCGCAAAAAATTTTGCTATTCCTACATGAATACTGTTTTGCGAGTCTGGAATAGCGATTCCTTATGATTCGCTATTTCAGACTCGCAAAACCTCCCATTGATGAATCAGGCTACCGATTCGGTATTTACCGAATCCCTATTTAACGAGTCCTCATTTACCGAATCGGTAAATAAGAAACGGTAAAAAATGTCCATCGAGATGTAGGAAACCCAAAAAATACTGAATTCCATGAAATTCGGTATTTAAGAGTCGGTATTTACCATGGTTTGAAAGCAGGTGGTAACCAGGTGCAGGCTATAAAAGAAGGTTCCAAAATGCAACAGTGCAAGCAGAATGGCGGCATTCTACGTCATAGCAAGGCGGCTATGGCTACAGGCAGCAGGAGAGAGGGTATGGAGAAGGGAGGAGCAAGTCTACAGGCAGAGGATAACGCTCTTCCAACTGACTGAGCCAGAGATACTGCAAAGGTACAGGCTACACCCCAGAACCATCCTGGACTCGATCAGGGACCTCCACCCACACATGGATCACCCAACACCAAGGGCCCACGCCATCCCACCCCATGTGCAGGTGCTGTGTAGCCTACACCTGCTTGCCTCTGGGAGCTACCAGAGTGTGATTGCTGCAGTAGGTGGTGTGTCCCAGAGCTGCCTGTCCCGTTTCTTCAGGAAGTTCATTGAGGCCATGATGCAGAGAATGCATCATTACTCGCAACGTAGTGGAACGCACATTTGGACTCCTCAAAAGCAGGTTCCGTAGCCTCCACAAGAGCGGAGGAGCACGCCAGTATATTCCCATTCTGTGCTGCAAAATGATAGCGATAGTGAAACCGAAGGCTCAGACACACGCGCAGCTGATGGCAGCCTCGGACTTCAGCTGGGCGTTCGGATGACCGCCTCTCTCTTTGTGTTTTCTGGAGCCGCCTGCGGGGGAGAAATGAGCGGAAGTACCCGGGCTGTTGCGGGGATGTCACTGTTGTGAGGAAATATAAATTTTATGGTCAAGTTGTGTTCCCTAGCGCGTACCCCACCGTCTCCATGTACCAGCTTAAAGTGCATGTAACTTCCCTCCTGTGTCAGTTATGAAGACGCAAATACATTTGCGTCCAACGTTAACTTGTCCTCTTTCAGATCCACCCTGAATGGATTAAATAGCCCGTTCCTAAGTATGCTATGCCAACGTCTTTTTGTAGTGTACTTTACATGTTTTCCTGCTCTGGCAAAGTAGGCCCTGAATTTCTGCCATCGAGCCTCTTTTCTGGCTTCTGACTCTGACAGCCTCAGCCCAGGCTGCTTCTGTACCCGTGAACTTACTTCCAGCGCGGCCCACCGCGCTCAGCTCAGCCTGCTTTCTGCCAAGACTGACTATAACCTTCGAGTTATCTGTTCCGCTCTTCGAAAATGCATTCCTGCCTACTAGCTCCAGTAAACATCCTCCCCAGCTGCAGAGCCAAAGGGCCGACCTGTCTCAGTGCAAGTAATTCATAGCGTCTGTTGCCATGCTTCCATGGAAGGCCCCTTGCCCCCACGCTTCTCATGCAGACACTTAGGCGCTTATACACGCATCCACGGTTAGTATAGAATGGCTTCTACCCTAGAGACCTTTCCGTCCAGATAATATGGTTCCTAAACACCAGATATCAGATATGATAGAAGTACAAGTTGATCTGACATGCCAGACTTCTGTCTCTTTCCGTCAGTGTAAATGTCAAGTCCCCTGCACCCCTCCAGTTTCACGTCTATCACACGTCATGCAGCTGCGCGCGCATCCAAGCTTCCGATTTCTGCTGACATTGCAAAATTTCTGTTAGTGCCACCCCTTTGTGACACCCATTTGTGACGTTTCTAGCACACACCCCCAGTTCACGCCTAGTCCACGCCTTCTGATTACGTACTAGTAACACGTGTATACTGTTATCTTGTCTTCTCTCAGCTGTTACGCCTACTATACTGTTTCCTATGACCTGAATTAAGTATATAAGCTATGTACTGTCAATAAAATAGAGCGCGCTCTATCCCTTCTTCCACCCCTGCGGTGGGAAGAACATGATATTATGGTCCTGACCATTCCTTTTTGAGGAATAAAACCCCTAA
Source organism: Lissotriton vulgaris (assembly GCF_964263255.1). Taxonomy (NCBI): domain Eukaryota; kingdom Metazoa; phylum Chordata; class Amphibia; order Caudata; family Salamandridae; genus Lissotriton; species Lissotriton vulgaris. The sequence continues at coordinate 252,653,641 of NC_141690.1, read as the reverse complement.
GAACTCTAACACCACGGACTCTGGTTCTTTCTTTCCGATTTGAGTTATTATTGATTAAGTACTTACCTGCATAGAAATTAAGAGAGTAAATTATATATTTACGACATTTTGGCGCCCGAATAGGGACCCCTCCCCCACCTCACGCGCCGGTTGGTGCGTTGCAAGCTATGTCCCCTGCCATCAGTTAGATGGAAACTACGCGTACCGGCAGGATTTCCTGCATCTCCCTCTGACCCACGGAGGTGACGAAGACTGCGATCAGTGCCCAGACGAGGCGGTGAGGAGTGCGGAGGATCCCGACCAGAGCCTAGCCGAAAGAAGCAAGGTCCGAGGTGTCAAGAGGCCCACCAGTTTTCCGAAGTTTTCCGAAGTTTTCCGAAGTCGAGCCGAGTCGAGTCGAGTCCAGTCGAGTTTTCCGAGGCCTTCTGTTTCCGTGCTTCCCGGTGAGTACCATTGCTGGGACGTATCTAGACGGGTTTGGGTACACAAGTCCGGTCTGCACTGTTTCTAGGCAGTGTATCTGTACTGTTTAGCAGTATATCTAGTATTCTGAATTTCTGAATTTCTGCACTGTTACATCAGTGTATCTGTACTGTTTAGCAGTACATCCAGTATAGGGGGTAGTCATCTATGTCTCAAAATGTCTTTTTCATGTGATTAATGTCGTGATATGAATGTGACCGTTTTTATGTGCATTATTGTGTTTCTTGTGTAAACTAGCTGTATCCAGTATTAAGTAGTAAGGATTGAGCATTCAGTAATAAGTCAACAAGATGCCGTTTTTCAACAAGCTAAAGCAGATAGGAACTAGGAAAGGGATACTGGAGGAAGAAATTCCTATTCCCCCTAGGGACACTCCAGGTAACTTTATGTATCACAAACATGGCATAGACGCCATATTGTATCTAGAGTTATGGGCCGACTATACCAAGCATCTAGACGAAAGACACAGATGGCCTGTTACCGGAACATGGGATGCCGAGTGCATCATGAAGGTAGAGGAAGTGCTATGGAAGAAGAAAGCTAGACAATCTCAGAAAGACGCCATAGAATTTTGGCGTAAGGAATCACACAAGCGTGCTGAGAAAGCACTCCGTAGAGAAGACAGACTTAAAGAATCAGAAAAAGCCCAAGAAAATGAATTAGTTACTGAAGGGATCCGAGTAAAAACAGAACAAATAGATCGTGCCCGAAACAATCTCGTGAACGGTATGTATCTCGCGGCCGAGGGTACACCTGAGGCCCTATCAGAAATACCGAAAAACTTACCGCCGCCATTAATTCCAACTAAAGTAATGCATAAGACTACTAAAGACATATTCCTAAATTCTTATCTAGAGGACGTAGCACCGGCTTACACCAATCTGCCTGTTCGTACCTTGTCTACTGACAGAGACGGGGGTGGTAACACGCCCCCAGATCATGTTCCGCCGGTACCGCGACAGACCTCCCCCGTTCCGCCAGCCCCACCACTTCCCGCACCCAAAATTGACCTACCGAAACCACGTCTACCTGATCCTACTAAACGACAAATTCAAGTTCAGATACAGACTCCACAGGGAGATAATGCCCAAGCCTCCGCTTCAGGAGGTGCGACCGCGGGTCTACGGACCCCGCCATTAACACACAGATTCAATCTCAGGGATGTGCAGAGTCCTCTCACGTTCCGGTCACCCCGCCTTGACGCATTAAAAGAAAACCTTTCAGTTTGCAGATATGATCCAGTACCCGGAAAAGACGATCTAATGATATTGGCATCACTACGGTTAAGATCTGCTACTGATATCTTGTTATGCTATGTAGGAATGAAGGACCGTCTAGACAGAATATATGAGTTTGTTCAGACAGGGAAAGACCCTGACAGTATCAAGGATGCCATGGAGAAACAGAAAGTTGACGTTCAAGCACAGCTACTACGATTTTTCATAAATTGTCTAATAAGAGAACGAGACAGGCCTGGAACAGATCAGAGTGAATTAGATGCACTGAACAAGTGGGGTCAAAATATAGCTGAAGGAAAACATGACAAGCGGACTTGCATAGCCAGTATGTACAAGAAAATTAGAAAAGCAGTGATAGCAGTACACCAAAAAGAGAAAGAAAAAGCTTCCTCCGAGGAGGAAGAAGAACTTGAAGAACCAGAAAGGACTACAGATACTATAGCGTATGTAGGTAAGGGAACTTACCTTAGGAAGGGCATCCGTCCGGAAAACAAGAGAGTTTTTCTCTCTGCTTTAACAAACCCGAATTCTTCTGAACATCAGTTCCAGGAGACTGATAAAAGACTACGAGAAAGAATGGGGTACCATGTACTCAATTCAATGGATGAACAAGAACTAGCCCGGTCAGCCATATTATGGGCTGAAAATGCAGACATATATAATGATGACACGTTAGCACAGACGTTTCTGAACCTTTCCCCAGACGAACAGAAATTAGAAGGTGTATACATGATTCAGCACCTCCTCACGAAATACAGAAACCAACATTCCGATCCAGGTCCCTTACACGAAACATTAGAAGCATTACTCATGGATAGATGGAGAGGTTTCAGTACTAAGTTAATACAAATAATTCTAGAACAACGACATAAATATAACACTTTCGTAAGCTCTGAATATGTTCCCGCCCCGCCTCCAGAAAGGAAAATGTACCACATGCAATGCGGGAGTGGCATTGAAAGCCAGAACCCCTTACGAGAAGTACACCCAGTTATGGGTGCGGATCACCTCTTGAAACGTGTATATGTACACACGCCACTGACTAAGTTAGAACTGTTAGAAATGAAGAAACTAGTCCCGTGTCATGATAAAGATCCTGCAGGTTTTCACAGAGAGCTTAAAGACATGTTACTAATGGGGGATTACACGTATGAGGATATCATGAAAATGTTGAAGGTACTGTTGCCTACGGGCATCTACGAGAAATTAAAGGAAAAAGAATGGGAGGTGGGGGACACAAAGATTGTATGGGCAGAAATAGAAGACGAAGAAAGCAAACGAGTCCCAGGGGTAGGCCTTGGGGATAAGACTAAAGCATTACCCGGTTTGATAGTACAGGTCCTGCCAAGATTATTGACAACTAGAAAGGAAGACTGGGACGCCATCTCGTCCTGTAAACAGAAACATGATGAAGATACTAGTGACTTCTATTCAAGATTCGAGAAATGTTTCATTATTAATAGTGGCCTAAAACCAAGTAGCGAGTCATATCCACACCTTTTTGTATCAAAACTAGTCGAGAACTCTCTACCATTAGTTAAAAACCGAGTGTACAAAGTTGAAAGTACTTGGCAGGCAAATACGCCATCCCAGATGTTACAAATGTTACAATACCATCAGAACAGAATTAGAGAAGAACAGGATCAGGAACAGAAGCGCATGAAAGACACGAAAATGAAAATGTTAGTAGCTCAGACGGTCCCAGCCGACGGTCAAAGGAAGGGTGGGACCCAGACAAGTCACACTACAGCTCCCGTTAAAGTGACATGCAATTACTGCAAGCAGCCAGGTCATTACGTACATGAATGCCCCGTCCTGAAACATAACATAGCAACAGGTAAAACTAAAGAGAGACCGCATCCACCTAGACAAGATCAGGTCCAGCATCAGACCTTACAGAACGTACAGCCCATGCAGAACACACAGCCTATGCATGCCCCATCTCATACAGCACAGACAATAGCAGTACCACAGCCCATTGCCGCGACTCAGCAAGTTTCACAACAGATGTACCAGTATGCCCAATCTGCATATCCAGATTACCCCCGATATACATGAAACAGCCTAGAGAGGGAAGGTGGCTTGCCTCTTATTGAAATTCCTGTAGATCAAGAAGGTCCTTATGTACACAGTCACGTATTGGGAAAAGACAGAAAGTTTTTAATTGATACGGGGGCAAGTCGCACCACAATCAGCCATAATGAAGTTCCAGGGGCACCCCTCTCAGGCTCACAGAATGTTTCCCTTGGTTTTTCAGGACAGCCTATTGTAAATGAAGTATCGGAACCAGTACCCTTGGCTGTGGGTCCATTATCACGAGTTACAGATTTGTTACTTACGAACTCATGCCCAGAAAATCTGTTAGGAATTAAAACATTGAAGGCTCTAGGAGCTATAATCTGCTGTTCCCCGGAGGGAGTTAGACTCTTTCTACGGGATTTCAAGGGTCACTATATGTTGCGAGAATTTGATGTCAGATTGAAAAATGTACCAGATCACCTATGGGCAAAAGGCCCAACTGATGTAGGTTGTATGCATATCACACCATACCGTGTTACACTTAAGACAGGAGTTGTTCTACCACGAATTAGACAATACAAGTTACCACCCGTGCTGTAGTGGCTTTACTGGAAATCATTGAAGAGCTAATAGCACAAGGAGTGGTCGTAGAGACTGACTCCAATATCTGTAATTCACCTATCATTCCAATTCTTAAACGTACTGACCCCAATGCACCGCCAGTATATCGGCTGGTGATTGATCTTCGAGAGCTGAATAAATGTATTGTACCACAGTACCCTGTGGTCCCCGATATCTCTTCCCTATTGACTGCTATTGATTCAGAAGCAACGTTCTTTACTATTAATTGATCTCAAGAACGCTTTCTTCAGTGTACCTATTGATCCGGAGAGCCAATATCTCTTCGGATTCAGTTTAAATGGACGAAGTTTCAAATTTTCCCGCGCACCTCAAGGATTCACAGAAAGCCCCAGCATCTATAGCCAAGCACTGAAAAGGCAACTAGATTGTATTCAAATGCCAGTTAACACAGCCTTACTGCAATACGTCGATGATCTGTTGATCACCGCACGAAGTGAGCCCGAATGTGAACAAGCATCGCTGACAGTTCTACATTTTCTGGCAGACAAGGGACACAAGGTGTCTCCTTCGAAGCTACAATTCTGTGTTCAGCAAGTTGTGTACTTGGGTCACTTGCTGTCCAAAGTGGGGAGACAGCTCACTCCCGATCGCATTCAGTTAATTGTAAATATGCCACGACCCCAGACACAAAAGGAAGTGCGGGCCTTCATAGGCCTCACCTCGTACTGCAGACAATGGATTCCTCAATATGCATTTCTAGCTAAACCACTCATCCAGTTAACAACGCAGGAGGCAGCAACCTCGACTGTCCTCCCTTGGACTCAGGAACATACACAAGCCTTTGAGGAATTAAAGAAAACATTATGTCAAGCACCAGTTTTAGCGACACCATGTTACAGCAAACCGTTTACACTTTTTGTTACAGAACGTGATGGTACAGCATTGTCTGTCCTCACTCAAGATCAAGCAGGTTCACATAAGCCTTGTGCTTATTTCTCAAGTACATTGGATTCAGTAGCCCAGGCACTCCCTGCATGCTTAAAGTCAGTAGCAGCAACAGCGTTAGCAATAAGACAGAGCGATTCAATTGTTTTAGGCCATCAGTTAACAGTACAAGTTCCACACTCTGTAGAGGTTCTTTTAAACAGAACTCAGACTCAACACTTGACTATAGCACGACTGACAGGTTATGAATTAACGCTATTCCAGCCACACATAGAAATAAGACGCTGCAGCATTCTGAACCCCGCAACACTGTTACCTACAATTATGACAGATCCAGCCCCGCATGATTGCATAGAGATCATTAATGCAGTAACAAAGCCCAGACGAGACTTAACAGATGTTCCATTGACAAATCCAGACCTGACACTTTATGTGGATGGTTCATGCATGCGAACAAGTACAGGAGAATTAGTGGCCGCATATGCCGTGACCACTGAAACCGAAGTTAAAGAAACACATCGTATCGATACACTGTCCGCTCAAGCGGCAGAGCTTATTGCTCTGACCCGAGCCTGTATACTAGCAAAGAGCAGAAATGTTAACATAAACACTGATTCCCGTTATGCGTTCGGAGTTGTACACGACTTCGGCATGTTAGGGTAAGAACGAGGTTTTCTGACCTCTCACGGTGCCAAGATCCAACATGGTCCCCTCATTCAAGCGCTGTTAGAAGCAATACATCTGCCTTCAGGCATATCCATCATGAAGTGTAAAGCACATACTAAAGTCACAGATTCTGTTTCCCAGGGTAACGACCTGGCAGACCAGACAGCAAAACATACAGCATTGACTCACACTCAGACAACTGACATGACAAAGACAACCGGACCGACACATTGTATGCCAGTCAGAGATCCCACACTAGATGTTATCGATATTCAGACACATGCTACCCCAGAAGAAATAAAGAAATGGATTGAACTAGGAGGGATCCAGACAGATCAAGGTTGGATGACGAAGGGAAAATCTACATGGTTTCTTCCTGACTCTATGGTTCAAGTCATGATTAATACAGCACATAGTGCAGCACATCTAGGAGAGAAAGCGATGTTAGACAATTTACAAAATCTTTGGAACAATAAACACTTACGAGCAGCAGCGAAACAGAAAGTGCGTACTTGCATGATCTGTTGTCAGTTCAATCCAGGTAAAAGCGTCCCTGTAGAGCAAGGTGGATTTCATCCTCCCGATCACCCTTTTGAAGTCCTCCAGATGGATTATATCCAGATGGACCGTTGTCGAGGATTTAAATATGTTCTCGTAGTTGTTTGTGCTCTGTCCCGCTGGACCGAAGCATACCCAGTCCCAGATTACACTGCTCCGACCACTGCCAGGCAGTTGGTTCGTGAATTTTTCCCACGGTATGGCTTGCCTCGTGTCGTGTACTCAGATAACGGTCAGCCATTCTCATCCGCATTAATGAAAGAAGTTTCTTTATTGCTAGGATACCAGTGGAAATTCCATTGTGTCCGACACCCCGAAGCCGCAGGCCTTGTAGAGAGGCATAATCAGACATTGAAAATACGACTTGCTAAAATATGTAAAGAGAAAGGGGTCGACTGGATAGTCGCCCTGCCAGTGGCACTATTCTATATGAGAATGGTTGCCCATTCAAGATCAGGGCTATCCCCGTACGAAGTGGTTTTTGGCAGACCACCGAATATGTGGGGGACGCCCATTCCGAAAAGAATTACTGATGTTGATTGCAATATGTTGACAGATTACCTTGCCTCCTTGATGTCTGCACTCCAATCATGTCGTTCACAGGTTGCCGCAGCCTTCCCTGACAACACTGATGTAAAGCCACATGATGTCCGTCCTGGGGACCTAGTATTGGTGAGAAACTTTGATAGGAAGAGTCCGTTGGAGCCCCGCTGGAAATCACCGAAGACCGTCCTTCTCACCACGAGGACCGCCGTGAAGATCGAAGGGAGAAAGGGGTGGGTTCATTCGAGTCATGTGAAAAAATTCCATGAACTGAAACCAGACCGAGACTCGTCCACCCCCACCAAAGACTGTGTTGAGCCAAAAGACTTTACAGCACCCGAACGAGAAAAAACTCCCCAAGAGGAGTACAGAACGAAACTCCGATCTAGCAAGTCAGACAGTTTAATTGTTTAAGTCCTCCCCTAGGTGAATCGGTTAAATAGTTTCTGACATGTATCCCCTAGATCGAGATAGAGAGAGAGAGTTCAAGAAACGTACATACTGTAATTCACTGCGTAGTCACTGTATAGTGACATTGTTAATAATGTTTTTTCTAAGTCTTCTGATCATAGTTGCCAGTATACTTCTCCCTATCTACTACCCTATTTTCAGGCGTGAACAATCTGTTTACAATGTCTCTGCTGAACACACTTTTAGCGAGTTGCCTCCTCATGAACTCTCCTACAGACTTGCGCTGCGCAACAACACTTTCATTAGTATGCTACATCATTCCCATCAAACTAACAATGCTACAGACTGCTGGATATGTGGCCGACTCCCTCCCTACCAGAATTACAAGGGAGCTCTGCCCCTCTTTCTGTACCCGTTCACTCACAATGGCTCCTGTGGTGCATGGTTTAAAATAATTAATTCCTTAGATCCTGATATTGCTGTTTTCGACGGGGGTTGGGTTTGGGGAAACCTGAACTTGGTCCTGCTCGACGTCTGTTACCCTGATAAGGAGGGACTCCCCACTAGAATAGGAACTGATCTAGAAAATGAAGTGTATGGATTAGGTAATTATACAATTAGCCTTATGATTCTTACTGTTGAATCCGAAGCCGCACCTGTTATACCCACTATGTCAGTATTGCCAGTCACTGGCGAATTATGTATCAGGAAGAAAGGTTCAGTACACTTAGGTCATAGTAAATGCACTACTGTGGTCGAATTCAGTGATCATGGAAAATCGTCCTTCAAAGCTATCAGTCATTCCTATTTTGTTTGTGGTCATACCGCATACATACGTCTACCTCCAGATTGGGACGGTACCTGTTATATTGCATTCCTTCTGCCACCTGTTTTCCTAGCTCCTCCTGATTACCACAGAAATACAAACCTAGTAAAGAATAGACCCAGAAGAGATATCCCACTTGTCGACTACACAGAAACGGCATGGGAACAGTACACCGATTTTAATAAAGGATTCTTTTTCTTTTTAGGACCTGTTCAAAATAGTAAACTAATACGCAGATTAACTAGAACACTCGAAGCAGTAGTGAATGAAACTGCCTCCGCCTTAGGTAACTTAACAGAAGAGCAGTCCGCCATGCGGGTTGTTGTCCTTCAGAATCGTCCTGTTATTGACGTCATCTTGGCAGATAGAGGTGGAGCCTGTAAGGTCATCGGGTCAAGTTGCTGTGTTTTCATACCACAAAACGCACCATCTGTATATCAAGCTATTACCCATCTCCACAAAATTGCAAATCAGATACATCAGAATCCAGGCACCTGGACTTGGTCCGGTTGGTTCTGGACAACGTTAACCGCTTGGGGATGGAAGATCCTATCCTTCCTAGGCATTGGCCTAGTCCTAGTATTCAGTTGCTGCCTGTGCCTGCAGTGCGGGCCAGCGATTTGTGGACTGTGTGCCACCTCTTGTATTGAACATTCCAGTTTCCTTTTAAGCCGTCAAAGAAAGAAAGATGAGCAAATGATGCTACAAGAACAAACTGATCGATTCATGAGGATCGAGATTTCATGAAGGGTCCGTAGGGAACAAGGAGGGAATGAGGAAATATAAATTTTATGGTCAGGTTGTGTTCCCTAGCGCGTACCCCACTGTCTCCATGTACCAGCTTAAAGTGCATGTAACTTCCCTCCTGTGTCAGTTATGAAGACGCAAATACATTTGCGTCCAACGTTAACTTGTCCTCTTTCAGATCCACCCTGAATGGATTAAATAGCCCGTTCCTAAGTATGCTATGCCAACGTCTTTTTGTAGTGTACTTTACATGTTTTCCTGCTCTGGCAAAGTAGGCCCTGAATTTCTGCCATCGAGCCTCTTTTCTGGCTTCTGACTCTGACAGCCTCAGCCCAGGCTGCTTCTGTACCCGTGAACTCTGACTTACTTCCAGCGCGGCCCACCGCGCTCAGCTCAGCCTGCTTTCTGCCAAGACTGACTATAACCTTCGAGTTATCTGTTCCGCTCTTTGAAAATGCATTCCTGCCTACTAGCTCCAGTAAACATCCTCCCCAGCTGCAGAGCCAAAGGGCCGACCTGTCTCAGTGCAAGTAATTCATAGCTTCTGTTGCCATGCTTCCATGGAAGGCCCCTTGCCCCCACGCTTCTCATGCAGACACTTAGGCGCTTATACACGCATCCACGGTTAGTATAGAATGGCTTCTACCCTAGAGACCTTTCCGTCCAGATAATATGGTTCCTAAACACCAGATATCAGATATGATAGAAGTACAAGTTGATCTGACATGCCAGACTTCTGTCTCTTTCCGTCAGTGTAAATGTCAAGTCCCCTGCACCCCTCCAGTTTCACGTCTATCACACGTCATGCAGCTGCGCGCGCATCCAAGCTTCCGATTTCTGCTGACATTGCAACATTTCTGTTAGTGCCACCCCTTTGTGACACCCATTTGTGACATTTCTAGCACACACCTCCAGTTCACGCCTAGTCCACGCCTTCTGATTACGTACTAGTAACACGTGTATACTGTTATCTTGTCTTCTCTCAGCTGTTACGCCTACTATACTGTTTCCTATGACCTGAATTAAGTATATAAGCTATGTGCTGTCAATAAAATGGAGCGCGCTCTATCCCTTCTTCCACCCCTGCGGTGGGAAGAACATGATATTATGGTCCTGACCATTCCTTTTTGAGGAATAAAACCCCTAAGAACTCTAACACCACGGACTCTGGTTCTTTCTTTCCGATTTGAGTTATTATTGATTAAGTACTTACCTGCATAGAAATTAAGAGAGTAAATTATATATTTACGACAGTTGTCTACCTCCCGGTCTGTGTCGTGCTGAGGCGCTGTGCTGTGGCGCTGGACGGCGTTCGGAAGTTGTTTGGGACCTGCACCCGCGGGGACGGTTTGCCGCATTGGGACATTTGGTTGGCGGGGCTGTTTCTCCTCGTTGTTCTGTCGCACCGCGTCCCGTTGATTTCTGGAGTGAAAGCCGCGCTGCATAACGTCGGACAGCGGGCGGTGTTCGGAACTTGCTCAGGACTTGTGGCCACAGGAACAAATTGCCACAGAAACAAATTGCCGTATGGTAAAGGAAGCCGTCTGCACTGTTGTTGGTGCACTCTGCTGCATTGTGCAGGGGGGAGACCTGACCCTGGACTGTGTCTCCCTGCCTCAAAGCCTACCTCTAGCCGCTCCGCGGGTGCTGCGTCGTTGTTTTCAGGAGCTGCAGGAGTTGCCGGGGAGAGGAGCACTTGTTGCTCGGGACGCTGTGTGGCTGGGCTGATCGGCATTCTAAGAAGGCAGCATTGTGAGCGGTGCTGCAGGGACTCACTTTCCCACGAGTCCCTGCCTGAGCCTCACCACCTGGCTTTCGCTGCCTGGCTGCCCCGCCCCCAGGACGAAATACGAGCTATAAAGTTCCCTAAGGATTCTGCAGCGCAGGAGCGCCCGGGGTTAGGCCCTCTGACCTTATTTGCAAGAAGGAATAAAGACTTACCCCTTTTGTCTAAAAACACCAATTGACTAATCTAAGGGAAATATTACCTGTTCATGAAATTTATATATCATAGTGCCCTTTTCTGTTAATTAATCATTCACCCATATCTTAAGATGAATCGGAAGGGGGTACCTAAAACAATTGTTATCCCGCTGAGGGATCCGTCCAAAGGGACACTGGTTCACTACCCAAACAAGTTAACCCTGACATCTCCACCACTAACAGATATTAATGAACTTTTTCCTCCTATAGAAATTATAACTAGTAAGCAATCCCCTTTACCCACAACCAACTCAGGGGACACCTTATCATGGTTAGAGGAACTGAGTAACTTGTGCGGAACTAAGTATGTTCCAGTGGTAAGCAGTCCCGAACCTACTACCCCCCCAAATCATTGTATAAAAAACACAAGTGCACTAAACCCAATCAACAGCCCGCGCGATCTTACTTTACCTGTCATATTCGGTGTACTAAGTACGCCTCCATCCCGCCCTGTATCTGCCAAAGGGAAGTGTGATGAAGCCGAACACAACGGTAACCATTCCAAACAATCTAAATTGTGTCTAAACCCCTCACTGTCTGCCTCCATTCCCCCCCTAACTCCAGATTCGGTTGAGTTTACGGAAATATTGGATGACCTAGCGCCTCCATCACAGTTGGCCTTACTGTCTCTTGTTAAACGGCTGATTAATTCCGTCGTTTCACCATTGATGGAAAAAATAACACTGCTTGGGGATAGGCTCACGAAATTAGAGGGTGCATTTCAAGTAAATTTGGCTTCTATAAAGTATCAGGTACCCTCTAACCTCTCTCACCCCCCTGTTATTGTTGAACCCCTTAAGTCATCTGCACTAAGCATTAATGCACATATTCAAGTACCAACCCCATCACACCAGTCCCAAAGGCCCCCAAAGCCCATCCAAAACGTGTTCCAGCACTGCGCAACTTTGTTAGAACAGGGTCGATCAAACCACCTCATATCCACCTACCACCGGAGGCTGACCCCTTCGTATTTGTCCTTTCGGGAGTTCCCACACTCGAACAGGAGAAAACTGAAAGTCAACTAGACCTACAAAATAAGGCTACATATTGACTATCAAAGAATAGACCTTTGCCAGCAGATCTTGACGGTAGAATTTTAAGTGTTAGAAGGGTGGGCTGGTTGGGTCCCTTCCGAAAAGACACGCCCGGGGATTTGGTCTTAGTAAAATTCAGAAGCAGACGTATCATTCCGTACCTCCAAACCTGGCAGCGTCAAAAAGAAGACGGCCCCATAAGTACTGGGGATCTACATGACTTTTATCCCAGCTCATTATATACTTCATTATTAAGGCCAAAGGCAGGATCTTTTTATCCAATGGGTATAAGCGCCTTGGAAATGAATGGCAGTAACTTTTTTCCACGTAATTATTCTGACGCTGTATACAACAATCATCTTTATGGAAGATTTTATTAATTGCCTACGTGAAGGTTCAATCTAAGGAATTGTCAGGTCTGCTTAAATGCTGAATTTTGTGATAAGTGCATTTCTAACAAAGTACCTATGTTTATGGGCAGGTTACTTTTTCTTCTTTCTTGTTTTAAATGTGTTAGTATTCTGTGTTATCATTTGCTAGTTCTACTTTTGTTGGTTTTTAATTTGTATGTTTTTTACTTGTACGCTTTTATGATTTGCATTTTCAAATCGAATAAAGCTAAATGAATGATAGCGACCTGTGCCATGTTGCACAATCTTGCCACCAAGGAAGGCACAGAGGTGGAAATCACACATCATGAGGACATTGATGATGACACAGAACAGGCAGGCCCCCATGCAACAGGAGCACCAGCAGCAACAGATGGGAGATTGAGACGGGCAGAGATCACACGCCGATATTTCTAAGTAAGTAAGGAGACACAGAATGGCGTAGTATGTGAAGTATGTAGTTTAATTGTCACTACAACACATAACAGATACCACACCATGGTACTACAATGTCTATTTCCATAACTGGGTGGTCACAGTTAACCTCACTGTGACCTGTCCTGTGGGATGAGGGCATTTTCAACGTTTGCGCCCACGCACTACAGTGCGGGATGCACGAAGCTGGGTCTCAACACTTTCGGTGGTGCCTGGGTCAGACAATTGGCGCCTGCTGCTCCTACGCATGTCAGTGACAGGAGTGCTAGAGCCACCCCTGCTGGTGGAGTCTTCTGTTTCCTTGAAACCTGTGTCTCCAGCAGTGCCTGTCTGGTTTGTGAGCATCTGCTCCATGGCAGAGGTGATTCTCCCCATCCCCCTTGACAAATTCGTACAGCAGTGCACAATTGTATCCTGCATGGCCACAGAACGCCGACACAGCACTGAGGTTGCTGTAGCAAAGCGGTTCAAGGCTTTTGACTGCTGCTGTATACACTGTTGCTCCCTGTGCCGCTCTGAGTGGTCTCTATCTAATTTGTCACAGAGAGCACTCATGTACTGTGTCATGTCTGTCATCCCCTTTGCAATGGACTGCATGCTCTCTGCCATGTTGCCAATACCATGGTCAATGTTCTACATTTTACAATTGATACTGCGCACCTGCCTGTGCACTGCTAACATTGCCTTTGCCTGCAGGTGCTGGACCTTTACAATGGTGGCCTCTAGTCCACAGAAGACACCCTCTCCATCCGGGCTTCACCTTCCGCCTCGGACGCTGGCCCGCACAGCTCCTACAGTACTCTGCTGCCCAGCGTTGTCAGCCACAGGTGGATTATTTTGAATTTCACCCTCCTCATCTGAGGTTTGCAGGATCCTCAGAGGGGGCACATCAAGCCTCCTTGCCCTTCCCTGCACAGATGAATGTGATGTTGGTGTTGGGGAAAGTGCTGCTGGTTCCAACTCTTCTGTCCCAAACAACAGAGGTGACTGAGGCTGTGGTGTGGTGGGTCGCTCAGGTGTTGTAGCTTCCTGCGCTGTCGTGTTGTTTTTTGGAACAGCGCTGTGACCTGCTCTTTTTTTGTGTTTTCCCTTCTCTCAGTTGTCAGTGCCCTCTCCTCCCTTTCTTGTGCTGTACTGCGTAATGCCTCTCCTGTGGACAGATATGGACATTGGGTCAGTGGTGTAGTTCACCTGTGTGTCATGATTAAATAACATTTCTATCACACAATTGTATATTCTTCATCAGCTTGTGGAAGTAGTGTGTGTCATGCCTTGCTGAATTCTATGGTGACTGCATTGCATGTATGTACCTATGACTACGTCTCCCATGATGCATTGCTGGACATAAGTAAAACCTGTTCTGGAGAGTAAATGCTTAAACACACAGTGGGGAAGAGGGACAGGGAAATGGGTGGGGATTACTGTCCATGCATCTTACCTTGCTTCTTTACAGCTCTGGCTGAGCTGTCAGCGTCCCCAATCCCATGGATGCTTTCAGGCTCCAGGGTGGATTCAGCCAGCTCCTCAAGGTCTGTCAGTCTTGGTGCTCTGTTCCACCCTCCACCTGTGGCTCCAGCTTCCTTTCTCAGTGCTGCAAGTTTTTTGTTGTTGTGATGATCCGGAGATCGTACCATCTTTGTTTGAGGTCATCTATCTCTCTGTGTGTGACCCCAATGGCATTGACCTTGGTCTGGATGTCAAGCCAGGTATTACGTTTGACAGACTCTGCAACATGCAGAGACTGTTTTCCAAAAATTTGGGTGTGGTGCTTAACCACCTCTTCAACTAGCACCTGCAGTTCTGCTGGGCTGAATTTTATTTTCCTCCTGCTCTCAGCTGTATCCTTCTGGCCATCCTGGGACTCCATTCTGATGATCGGGTATGCTCAGGGAAGCCTACTCCTCTCTCTTTCCTCCTGCTCTCCAAACAGCTCAGTTGCTCTGCACCTGCATGGGTGTGGCCACTCCCAGGTACTGGGGAATGGTGGTTGCATCTGATTGGTTGGATCCTGTGTAGCTTTGTTGTGGGGTGTGGTGGGTGTTCCTAATTGGTTCACAGGCTCACATGGGTTCTTTTTCAAATTCCCGATTCGGTATTTACCGAATCGGTATTTTCCTAATCTGTAAATACCAAATCGAAAAATACCGATTTAGTAATTCCAATTAATTCCTATGGGCCAGGAGGACCATAAGAATGAATGGGTATTACCGATTCGGAAAATAGCGATTCGGTAAATACCGAATCTGTAACTTTTTCCGACTTTTTTCCTACATCCCGATTTCAGATTCTTAAATACCGATTCGGTATGGGTCAGTATTTAAGAGTCGTAATCAGGATTTACCTACATCGGGCCCTTAGTCTCAGAATAAATGCTTTGGACATTTTTCAATAAGCATTTATTGAACAGTCGTTATTCTAGTGTAAAATAGGTGTGCTGAAGCAACCATTAGACAGTAACAGATATAAATGATTAGAAGCACTAGGAAAGTAGAAGGATGGTAGATTTCTACCATTTTGCTATAACCATGAATACAGGCAAGTATATAAACACATGACAGTAAAATGTGTACTCCTACAAAGCTACCCTAACTAGATGTACCTAAGTGTACCTAGCATGTATGTAGGTGTTAAGCCAAGAATCCCTCTAGGATAAAGTCAACCTGGATGAATGCCTCCTCAGCCCCCGACATCGCCATAGCCATCCCGGACAGCTACAAGATCATCCGGAGGGACCGCACCAACAAAACCGGAGGAGGCATCGCCATCATCCACAGAAACACCATCCGCATCACGACCAACGCGGAAGACACCCTCACAGCCGCCGAACACCTGCATTTCCAGATACACACCGACCCCAGGACTACCCTCAGAGGCACCCTAATCTACAGACCCCCGGGACCATGCACTCAATTCACCGAAGCCATCACAGATTTCATAAGCCCGCACGCCCTCACCTCCACTGACTACATCCTCCTATGGGACCTCAACTTCCACCTGGAGAACAACAACGACAGCAACACCACCGCCCTGCTGGACAACCTCGCCAACCTAGGACTCAAGCAACTGGTGAACACCCCCACCCACTACGCCGGCACATGATTGACCTCGTCTTTTCCTCCAGCAAGCACATCTCCTTCAGCCACTCCACCGGACTCCACTGGACACACCACTGCTGCGTCCATTCTCCATCAGGAAAACCACGACCCACCACCACCCGCAACAGGCCCCCCGCAGAAGCTGGAGCAAGATCACCGCCAACCACCTCTCCACCTCCCTCAGCCGGAACCCTCCCCCTACCATGATGGACCCCAATGAAGCAGCCCGCAACCTCGCACAATGGCTCGCCACCTGTGCCGACAAACTCGCACCACTAAAGAAACCACCCAACAGAACCCACAGCAAGAAAGCCTCGTGGTTCACGGACGACCTCATAAACTCAAAGAAAACCTGCCACTTCCTGGAGAAAACCTGGCGCCAAGAACAGACCATAGAGAACATGACAGCCCTCAAGTGCTCCGTCCGCAAGCACCACCAACTGATACGTACCACCAAGAGAACTACTTACAAACAACGTCTGGACAACAACACCCACAACAGCAAGTAACTCTTCAGCATCATTAAAGAACTCTCCAACCCCAGCGCCTGCAAAAACGACATTACACCCTCGCAAGACCTCTGCGACTCACTCGCCTTGTTCTTTCACCGCAAGATCGCTGACATACACGACATCTTCGGCGCACAGACCAACCACCCAACCACCGAATCAGCGCACCCAACCGCCACCCTAAGCGCCTGCACCCTGGTCAGCACCGAAGACACCGCCTACACTATGAGCACAATCCACTCCGGCTCCTCTACCGACCCATGCCCACACCACATCTTCAACAAAGCCGACTCCATCATCGCACCCCAACTCCGGGACGTCATCAACAGCTCCTTCGCATCCGCCACCTTCCCGGAGAGCTGGAAGCATGCCGAACTCAGCGCCCTCCTGAAAAAACCCACCACAGACCCCACGAACCTCAAGAACTTTCGACCCATCTTGCTCCTCCCTTTTCCTACCAAAGTCATCGAGAAGACGGTCAACAAACAACTCTCCGCCTTCCTCGAGACAAACGAAGCCCTCGACCCGTCGCAGTCCGGTTTCCGAGCAAACCACAGCAACGAGACCGCCCTCATCGCAGCTACCGACGACATCAGGTCCTTGCTCGACAACGGGGAAACCACCGCACTCATCCTCCTGGATCTCTCAGCAGCCTTCGACACGGTATGCCTCCACACCCTGATACAACGCCTCAGCGACACCGGGATCCAAGGCGCGGCTCTGGAGTGGATCATCTCATTCCTCTCCGGCAGAACCCAGAGAGTCCGCCTCCCCCCATTCCGGTCCACGGCCACCGAAGTCATCTGCGGCGTCCCACAAGGATCCTCGCTCAGCCCCACCCTCTTCAACATCTACATGAGCCCCCTCGTAGCCATCACACGCAAACACAACCTCAACATCATCTCCTACGCCGACAACACACAGCTGATCCTCTCCCTCACCAACGACCCAGACACCGCCAGAGCCAGCCTCCGGGAAGGAATGAAGGACGTCGCGGAATGGATGAAGCTCAGCCGTCTGAAACTGAACTCAGACAAGACGGAAGTCCTCATCCTGGGACTATCCCCATCTGCCCGGGACGACTCCTGGTGGCAACCTGCCCTGGGCACCGCCCCCAAACCCACTGACCACGCACGCAACCTGGGCTTCATCCTGGACTCATCCCTCACGATGACCAAGCAAGTCAACGCCGTCTCATCATTCTTTTTCAACACCCTGCGCATGCTCTGAAAAATCTTCCGATGGATCCCCACCGCAACCAGGAAGACGGTCACCAAGGCCCTTGTCACCAGCCGCCTGGACTACGGAAACACCCTCTATGCCGGAACCACAGCCAAGCTCCAGAAAAGACTATAGCGCATACAGAACGCCTCAGCAAGAGTCATCCTGGACATCCCTTGCTACAGCCACATCTCTGCCCATCTGAAGGACCTGCACTGGCTCCCCTTCAGCAAGAGAACCACATTCCGACTCCTCACCCACGCACACAAGGCTCTCCAGGACGCAGGCCCCATGTACCTCAACAACCACCTCGCATTCTACACACCAACCCGCCAACTCCGCTCCGCCAGCCTCGCCCTCCCCACCGTCCCACGTATTCACAAAGCCACCGCCGGAGGAAGATCCTTCTCCTACCTGGCAGCCAAGACATGGAACTCCCTCCCCACCCACCTCCGGCTGACCCAGGACCATCTTGCCTTCAGGAAACAACTCAAGACCTGGCTGTTCGAGCAATGGCGACCCCCCCCCAGCGCCTTGAGACCCTAACAGGTGAGTAGCGCGCTCTACAAATTCCTTGATTGATTGATTGTTGGAACCCCATTACCTGAAGTGAGAGACTGTGGGACCCTGTCTTGGTCTCGAGTTGGACACCCCGCAAAGGGATGTTAGACCACTGCGAGCTGGAGTATCTGCATGTAGGAACCTCAGTGTCTTACGTCAGTATGTCGGCAGGGAAAACCTGATCTCCTCTCTTTGTCTTAGCAAGATGTGATGTTTATATACCCAAAGGTCTCCCAGGGGTTCTACCTTGCTGTACCACTTGTTGTACTTAGGATGACGGTGGGAATTAACTTTATACATAGACATTATACAGGAGATGGTAGTCCTGATAAGATTCCAAGAATCCTCATCTATAATGTATGAGGCTTTTACCAGGGAAAATCCTGCGTTCTGTGTGCATTGTCGTATCTAGGTAAAAGGTCAGTCCCCAAGAGCTGTTATGTGTGTAATGTAGGGCAGAGTATTAGTGAAAGGGTACGATGTTACCTGATCCTTTATTGGGGTACCTATAAGGAATATAAGACCAGGGAGGTGTTCCGTGGCTGGAGCTTGAGTGTTCACATGCATCCACCCAAGGATTGTGGTTCATTCACAGATTTACCATTACTGGTAGACCCTGAAATGTGTCAACATGCTACACCTCCCCAGGTGAGGCATAATATCCTTATTTCTCCTCGTTACTTCCTCTGTCTCTGTGTGTTGCATTCTGCAGCACACATAGAAAGGGGAAATTGTCTCTCAGGATTGTTATTGTGCAGGAAGGTGTCCTTTCATGCCAAAAACAATCCTGATACAATGCAGGCATCCTTGCACCATGGTGCAAGGGTGCTTGCTTTGGTGCTCGGCAGCACACGGAAATGACAGGAATGCAATGTGTATTGTCAAATACGGCGCATTCCTGCCCTTTCGCGATCATGGAGCACAGCACAGCAAGGTGGCATGCTGTGCTGCTTTGCTAAGATTCCTAATAAATATGCCCCTTGATCTTAAACTATGTGCTTCCTCTGTTGTGTTGTGCGTGCAAGCTGAATCGCTTGCACATGTCATCCCTTATGGAGTTCTGGAAGGTTCTTGGCTGTTCCGCACAAAGGTAAAAAGAACAATTGATGGACATAATGCAGAACAATGTCATACATTCACCCCAGTGCAGAGATCTGGGCCTAAATCCATCTTTTTTTTGCTCACCATGCCATTCCAGATTGGACCCAGCCATATACAAATCAGTCTTGACCCTGCACCCAATGGGAACAGTCCAGGCCAGGTCCTCCCTGGACTGAAGACAAGCATCCTAGGACTGGTTTCGGGCTTTCAGCCCTCATCAGCCAGGATATCTTGACTCCAGTGGCATGGAGAGCACGGGACTTATGTCTGAGCATACCCGTCCCACTCAGGGTGACAAATGCAAAAACCACAGTTGATGGACAGAATGCAGAACAATGTCATACATTCACCCCAGTACAGAGATCTGGGCCTAAATACATCGTTTTTTTGCTCACAATGCCATTCCAGTTTGGACCCAGCCATATGCAAATCAGTCTTGACCCTGCACCCAATGGGAACAGTCTAGCCCGAACTGCCAGGCCAGGTCCTCCCTGGACTGAAGACAAGCATCCTAGGATTGGTTTTGGGCTTTCAGCACAAAAGTAGCGCAGCATCACAAGAGGCTGTAATAAGTGTGTTATGAGGACAATGTTACATTTGGTGAATTCATTCAGCTTGATTCCTCTGAACTGTCTGGCCCTGCAGTATTATACTTCTTAGATGTCGGCTACCTCTTTAATGTGTGTTCTTCATGTGTTTTCAACTGCATCGACCACAATGCTGATGACCCTTCAGCTATATCATCCTTACTACACTAACAATAATTTAATTAATTGCATTTCATTTTTATATGTAATTAACATAATTGTAACACAATTCTAATCACAATCCTGAATCATATTAAATAACATTGTATTATTAACCTCACCAATAATACTTCAGACAACTTCGACCCTAGCCATTATTCAGTATTAATTAAATGAAATCAAATAAATATCCATACTCTATTTTTAACATTTACTCTTTTCCTAATTTAATTCGTTTTTTAAAAAAGTTAACATTAAGCTTAACATACTGCTAACCATTGCCTGAACAACTGAAAACAAATGTATATGAATAATTAACCCTAATCCTACAGTGTTTCCCAAACTGTGGGTCAGGGGGCCCACTGGTGGATCATCAGCCGAATGTTGGTGGGTCAATCAAGCAATCAATTAGGCATTTGTTGAGCGTGACTACTCACCCGTAAGGGTCTCAAGGCACTGGGGTGGGGAGTTGCAGTTTGCAGTCCATCAAGGAGGGGGTCTGTCGAAGAGGCAGGTTTGGAGGTTTCTTGCGAAGATGGAGCTGCTCCATCTGCTCAAAGTGTAGCCAGGTAAGCCTCAACCTTCACCCGTCGACCTCGGCGTTACAGCCCTCAATTGTCCCGCTAATGGTAATGATCTTTTACCATACAGCAACCAGCTCCAAGAGCCGGAAAGAGAAATCAACATCTTTCCCAACGAGGAACAATCATGCCATCACGACCTTGATCCAGGACTCGTGAAGGTAATTGTCCTGACCTCGGCTTGATGACTGCCCATAGACAGTCCCATGGCCAACCTTATCCCTCACCAACTTTCACCACCACCGCACCTCAATTGAATCCAACTCTGCCCCCTTATCCGAACCACGGAACCACCTCGCACGTACCACGAATTGCGCGCAACGAAGATGTCACTACCTACACTGATACAGCACTTTAGGACACAATTAGTAGTGGATGACAAATCTATCACCTTGTCACTGCGCCGTTTTTTCACTCCGTTTTTTCACTCCATAAAAACGATATGAATATCACAACTCACCTTCACATTAGTTAATTGTCCGTGAGTAGTAACAGAGAAACAGCCTTTTTAACTTGCACTTGGGCCCTGTCGAATGGTTTTAAATTCTTATCATTTCAGGCGGATGCCTTACTTTGTGTTTCCATTTTTTCCCCCCCTTTTTCCTTACAGGCGTTCGCATTGTAATACAGGCAGTGATCTTAAATTGTCCTGATGATGATCCCATTTTACTAAGAGCCCTTAGGGATCGAAACGTCGACGCTTTAAACAGTGTAACAAATGACTCAATGTGTATATCTAAGTGTTGACACTGTTGGGTGTATTTTGCGAAACTGCTTATTGAAATCGCAAGCCACTCTTTGGCTCTAAAAAACTTTTTTCATGCCTGAAAAACCTCTTTCCTTCCTTCTATCTTTCTTGATTCTGTTGGTTTTCCTACCTTCTTGGGATAGGTACAGGACCGTACCCTATCTTGATGTTCATATTGGACCCTCTCCAGGTCAATGAAATTCTATGTTATTTCTAAATAAATTACTCCACGCCCGGCTGGGCGTCGAAAAATATAGTACTGATTGTGGTCTATATTATCATCTCTTGCTAAATCGTAACTCCTTAGGACCCCTGTTTCCTATAATAAGTAAATTAACCCATGGTCCGAAGGCCCCTTTTTGGGTTTCCTTGTGTTCCAAAATGTATTTTAGTACTGTAGCGGGTTGTGGGTTTATAGGGGAATAGGGTGGGAAGTAATTTAAATATGTTAAAATAATTATTAATTAGTAGGAATTAATAATTAAATAATTGAGAATTATTACTAATTAATTTTAATTAATTGATTAATTGAGAAACATGTTCTGTAGCGGGTTATGGGTTTATAGGGGAATAGGGTGGGAAGTAATTTAATAATGTTGAATTCAATATTAATTAGTAGGAATCATACATTAATTTCAATTAATTGGTAATTACATTTAATTAATTTGGTAATAATTTTTAACTAATTGATTAATTGATAAATATGTTCTGTAGCGGGTTATGGGTTCGGTAGCAGCCTAGCTATCGCTGATTCTACCTCTTTGATGGTAATGGTCTCAGTATTTCCCTGGCCTAGCTCTACCACAAATCCCTCCCCTTCCCATGAGCTATCCCAGCCGGCGGCCCTCCGCCGCCGGCACTCAAGCGGAGGACCTTGGTCTAGTAAAGGCTGCCGTGTACTGACTGGTTCAAGTGTCCTAGCCCCAGTCGGGCAAATTGTGATGTCGAATTCGGGGTTAGAGTAGAGGGCCGCAAAGTGCGCCTGCCAAACAGAGGGGGCAATATTTGGCAAAGATATCTCCCCACCCTTGCTTGAACCAGTGCATACTAATGCCCAAAATAATTTGGAGTCCCTTGCCTGCAAGGCGCCTCTCAATAGTTCCCATCTCTCCTCCTCCCACTCCCTATTAGCCCTGCTTAATTCTTCTTTGTACCTAGTCCTAATTGCCCTAATTTTGGCCATATCACTAGATTTAATAGCCGCCAGAAGCAGAATTTTCTGCTTCTTGCAAGCGGCATCAAACCAGGGGTGTGTCCTAGGCACAGGTCGTTTGTTCCTACACGCAGGGTAGAGAACTTCCCCCAAGGCCACTGCAAGTTGCGTGTGTATATCGACTGGGTCCCTGGCTAGCCTTGGCTCGCCCATCTGCGTTAGTAGAGGGAGTGCACACTGATATAATTTCGCAAGCTGGGAAGGTGATTCAACAAGGTGGGTCCATTTAACCCTTCTTTTATTATTAGTTGGTACCAATTGGGGTGAAATCATGCCAAAATTAGCGGCCGGATTGGCGAAGCCAAAGGAACCGGGTTATTAATTAGTAGGAATCATGCATTAATTTTAAAAAATTGGTAATTACATTTAATTAATTTGGTAATTATTTTTAATTAATTGATTAATTGAGAAATATGTTCTGTAGCGGGTTATGGGTTTATAGGGGAATAGAGTGGGAAGTAATTTAATAATGTTGAATTAATTATTAATTAGTAAGAATCATACATTAATTTTAATTAATTGGTAATTACATTTAATTAATTTGGTAATTATTTTTAATTAATTGAATAATTGATAAATATGTTCTGTAGCGGGTTATGGGTTTATAGGGGAATAGGGTGGGAAGTAATGTCATTATGTTGAATTAATTATTAATTAGTAGGAAGCATACATTAATTTTAATTAATTGGTAATTAATTTTAAATAATTGGCAATTAATTTTAAATAATTCATTAATTGATAAATGTGTTCTGTTGCGGGTTGTGTGTTTATAGGGGAATATGGTGGGAACTAATTTAAATGTAATTAAGTAATAATGATTTAAAAATCATTGTTAAGTTAATTTTATAATTGTTAATTATTTATTAATTGGTAAATAAATATAATAAAATGGTATTTTTTAATGATTATTTTTGGTTACATATATTTAGCTAATCATGTTTTTAATAATTATGTATATGTATTGTAAATGGTTAATATTTAATTAATAGTTCATATTTGTGTTATTAAAAAAAAGCATTTTTTATAAGTATGTCATTTTAACCCCTACACTATCCAACATTTTCCCTACTGTTGCACTCTCTGGAGTTGGAATAGTAATTTTTACCCCTACGCTATCCAACACTTTCCCTACTGTTGCACTCTCTGGAGTTGGAATAGTAATTGTTACCCCTATGCTATCCAACACTTTCCCTACTGAAGCACTCTCTGGAGTGGGAATAGTAATTGTTACCCCTACGCTATCCAACACTTTCCCTACTGCTGCACTCTCTGGAGTTGGAATAGTAATTGTTACCCCTACGCTATCTAACACTTTCCCTACTGTTGAACTCTCTGGAGTTGGAATAGTAATTGTTACCCCTACGCTATCCAACACTTTCCCTACTGTTGAACTCTCTGGAGTTGGAATAGTAATTGTTACCCCTACGCTATCCAACACTTTCCCTACTGTTGCACTCTCTGGAGTGGGAATAGTAATTGTTACCCCTACGCTATCCAACACTTTGCCTACTGTTGCACTCTCTGGAGTTGGAATAGTAATAGTAATTTTTACCCCTACGCTATCCAACACTTTCCCTACTGTTGCACTCTCTGGAGTTGGAATAGTAATTGTTACCCCTACGCTATCCAACACTTTCCCTACTGTTGCACTCTCTGGAGTTGGAATAATAATTGTTACCCCTACACTGTTGTACTCCCTGGAGTTGGAATAGTAATTTTTTCCCCTACGCTATCCAACACTTTCCCTACTGTTGCACTCTCTGGAGTTGGAATAATAATTGTTACCCCTACGCTATCCAACACTTTCCCGACTGTTGCACTCTCTGGAGTGGGAATAGTAATTTTTACCCCTACGCTATCCAACACTTTCCCTACTGTTGCACT
Organism: Lissotriton vulgaris; assembly: GCF_964263255.1. NCBI lineage: Eukaryota > Metazoa > Chordata > Amphibia > Caudata > Salamandridae > Lissotriton > Lissotriton vulgaris. The sequence goes on along the minus strand of NC_141690.1, from coordinate 252,629,123 downwards.
CTCTGGAGTTGGAATAGTAATTGTTACCCCTACGCTATCCAACACTTTCCCTACTGTTGCACTCTCTAGAGTTGGAATAGTAATTTTTACCCCTACGCTATCCAACACTTTCCCTACTGTTGCAGTCTCTGGAGTTGGAATAGTAATTGTTACCCCTACGCTATCCAACACTTTCCCTACTGTTGCACTCTCTGGAGTTGGAATAGTAATTTTTACCCTACGCTATCCAACACTTTCCCTACTGTTGCAGTCTCTGGAGTTGGAATAGTAATTTTTACCCCTACGCTATCCAACACTTTCCCTACTGTTGCAGTCTCTGGAGTTGGAATAGTAATTTTTACCCCTACGCTATCCAACACTTTCCCTACTGTTGCACTCTCTGGAGTTGGAATAGTAAATTTTAACCCTACGCTATCCAACACTTTCCCTACTGTTGCACTCTCTGGAGTGGGAAGAGTAATTGTTACCCCTACGCTATCCAACACTTTCCCTACTGTCGCACTCTCTGGAGTATGAATAGTAATTTTTACTCATACGCTATCTAAAATGTATTTAGCAATTTTATTAGTTTTATGTTGTTATTAATTGTTATTTATATGATTTTATGTATATAAATGTATTAGTAATTTATTATATTTTTATTTGTTTATAAGTTATGAAAATAATTAATTTATTATTAATGAAAAACATATTATGTATTATATATTTATTAATAATAATTTGTATTACATTATGTATTAATTTAAAATATTATAGTATATTTTTTAATATGTTTATTACATTTATAAGTATTATTTAGCTAATATTAGATTTTTATTTTATAAAAATAAAACGATATTTTACAAAAAAAGATATTTTTGTCATTCTATATTTCTTTTCGATATATTTGTACTTACCTTCTTAGGGATAGGATTCCGATATTTTTTCCATCGATATTTTTGTTGCGATATTTTTGATTCTCGATATTTGTGTATTCGATATTTTGTCAGACATTCATTACAGTGATCTGGCCCTTCACATAAACTGCTAGAAAATAAGCCGGGTCCAAGAAACTAAATGAAGGCATTGGCTCAGGATATTACCAGAAAGGTTGTTTGTGTGAGACAATCCTGCTGCTGAGAAAGGCAATTTGCGCATTGTGCATTTAGCTCTACTCTATTGACTTGCATCTCAGCGTGCAGACAAACCTGTAGAAAGGCGATACTGACTACACTCCCGCCAACCTTCTGGCGCCAAGCGTACCCATGAAAAGGCGCAATCCTTCCCTTTGATTGTAATTACACATGTGCCAGACCCCCCGAGGAGCGCATCTGAATTCGACAAGAGAACAGCAGGGAAATAAATGCATTTCTTTTTCTGAAACAACAGCTTAGCATGCATTTTGAGGACTGAATTCTCAATTATACCTACATTATTTTGGTGGCCTTAAGGTACAACGTGTTTTCTTACTTACAGGGCATTGCTAAACTTTGTCAGAGTGGACTGACAAGTAAAATATTAGATTTATTTTGTACTTTAAAGAGCTATGACCTCGTGTGTGGGAGGCCATGATTTTTGGGGAGTTTATGCAGATTTAGGTACACCAGAGCAGGAAGCCGTGCTCCTGCTTTGCGGTAACAAACAGTGTGGTTTAGTAGCATTTCTCTTTTCCTGTGCTTTGGTGATCAATTCCACCTGTCTTTCATCAGTAGATCCAAAGAGCCAAGTAAACCTCTGTGATAGGACGATTGTCAGGAATACACGCCTTTAATGTCTTCTCTAGATGTTGCTGCTCTCATAGACCTTTGCTTGAGAAAAGCGATACCCCAATGCCCGTTTGTTTATTTTAAAGAATGCAGACTCTGAGGGGTGTGGTCTCTTCCGGCTGCAAGATGGCCGCACCTTGAGTGCGCTCTGCTGGTCGAGTGCTCAATCCGCCATAATCCTGGGGAAACACGAGGCTCCTGACCAATATTGTGACAGGGGTGGATCGCCTACCCCCTGGGGTGCGCACCGAATGGCCTGGCTGCTAGCCATTAAGCTAGAGAACCGACAAAGGCCTAGCTGCAGCTGTGGCCACCGGCTGCACCGGGCTAGGGAGGCCTCTACCAAGACTGAAGGTGGTGCAGCTCGCATTGCGGCTGCTCCACGCAAAGCCACCATACATAGACGGTGTTCTAACTCCAAGAGATGGTGTGTTGGGTTTCCGCTGTCGCCCACCTGTGCATTGCGGGCGGCATTGGATTGCAACCTGCGTGCATGTTGATGCTGGTGGGTCTACCCGGTGGACAAACAGCCTTCCCTGAACCACGGCGGGGTGAAGTCTCATTGGAAGCCGTGTGTCTGCTGGGTAGAGCGAGTATGAGAGGCTAATCTGGCGCGGTGACCAGAAGGGACCCGATGCGGCACAGACCGTGATCCGCAAAGTGCAGGAGCCTGTGTGTGTGACCGAGACATCCGCTACAAAGATCAGACAGTAAGGAGGTGGGGTTGGCTGGGGGGGGTGTACTAACAGGACAGCAGAAGGCTCCTTCTGAGCACACGCAGCACCCATGTCCCACCGTGCCCCCGCCAAAGGCTGCCGGTGTTACCGAATGGTTCCTTCCTAAGGAGATCCGGAAGCTGAGAGGTGCAGCACGGTACCTCAGCGGGCACATAGGGGTGCCAGAGCCTAAGACCTCGGGCCTCATGGGAGGTTCCGGGAACACGTGTTGGTGCCCCAGTAGTCCTTCGGGCGGTTGTGGGCCTGTTCAACCGGGGGTTTGCCTAGCTACGCCCCGCAAGGGGGGGTGAGTATAATGTTTACCATAAGGGGCAGCACATGGTGGTTCGCCACGGTGCTGCCTGGCTCATCAGGCGGGCAGGTGGCGAGAATGCGGCCTGCCCTTGGATCGCGCGTAAGATAACCCACTATGATTACATAACGTTGTATGTAATAAACCTGCAGCAGTTTCTTCCCAATCTAACACTGGTGTCTAGTGTGTTATTTGCGGGATGCATGCTATGTTGTGGGGTGGGGGGTCCTGTCGCCATGATATGTCTATGGCAGTGGGCTGCTGGGCTGGGGTGTGTAAGCCACTGGACCATTTGGAGACCCTCACCTGCTTCGAAACATAGCTGCATACCCCCTCCCGGTACATGCATGGGCACTACACTTCAGTGCTCATCGCCATGGAGAAAACAGGGAGAAATCGGTTGCTTTCTCCTCGTAAAGAAAAGGTGTGTGTTCTATCGTGAAATTCTCAGACAATGAAGAAGAAAAGACAGTGAAAAAACAAATATAAATGCAATGTCAGTGCAAAGTGTCACTAAAATGCCCACTGGACCCAGTGAGAATAGAGATGCAATTCCCAACGTTTGAAATGTGGTACTGCTTACTGGCTCGACATAACTTTATTCAGTGCTGTAAGCGTCCCCAATTAAAAAATGGTTTAAATCAGACCATTTTCAATTCCAAAGAGCCGACATGTTTTTTTGCCAACAGTTTGCGCAACTTCATAAGGCCTGCAGGGGTTACCAGTTTACATTTAATTCGAGATTAACACTAGACAGAGTCCCGCCGGTGTAGTGAAGCTCCGAGCTTCACTACGGTGGTGAGACTCGATAATGATGACGTCAATGTGTGCAGTCACCCAATGGATACGTGATCCGCTGACGCGTGTGCCTTGAAGAGGTGGTTGCAGGTATAAGTTATGTTCGCAACCACCCGGTCTGGGGTCTAGATTTAGGGTTTTGGGAAGGTTCAGGAATTTTTTAACAGGGAAAGGGTCACGCTGGGGGTCTAGATTTAGGGCTTAGGGAAGGGTCAGGTAATTTTTAACAGGGCATAGGTCATGCTGGGGTCTAGAATTAGGGTTTAGGGTCCCAGCTTAAGGACTGAGGGCACGGGTTAAGGAAAACTTTTAACACGCACATGCCTTTACCATACATTCTTTACAGCAAAATAAGTTGAAAAGCATACGTAGCAAAGGAATTTGCGTTTTAACACATGCGTGGTAATGGCATGCATGACAACGGAATGCGTTGTTCCAACATACAACCCTCTAAATCATTCTGTGAGTTCTGAAAAATTCTTAATGAACTTTGAGTAAAATTTACATAGACCAATGAACAAATGTAACTGATTTTCTTCAGCAGGATAAGGTGCATTGACAAAACCACCAACAATACTGGGCTTAGGTTTCATACCTTCATTTGAAAGCACATGACCTAGATTCTCAATCTCATTCTCGCACAAAAATGCATTTTTCCTCTCTAACTGTAACTCCCTTGGTTTGCAAAATAGATCAAACGCTCTCCACAGCGTTGTCATGTGTTTCACGGGTGTTAACATGAAATATAATATTGTCTATTGACAATATTCAATGTCTACATGTCCCCATTAGAGGAGGTTGTCATCCCGTTCGGTGTGAAAATTATCAGCTACGCGGATGACACCCAGCTGGTGGTGTCTCTATCCCATCCCAACCAAGAACCAGTGAATCTGCACAGCTGCCTCTCCAAAATCCAGGGGTGGATGAACAACTCAGCATTGAAACTTAACGGGTCCAAGACGGAAATCCTGCTTCTCGGGCATAATGGACCCTCTCTTCCCCCCAACATCTGGCCCTCCTGTTTAGGTGAACCCCCCACCCCCAAAGCTGAGATCAAGAGTCTGGGAATCTGGATCGAGAAAGATCTGTCCTTCAAAACCCAGGCTAAGAAAACCGCTGGGATTTGCTTCGGGCTCCTTAGATCAGTCAGGAAAATCCTGCCTTTGCTCCCTCCCATCTCCCGGAAACTGATCATCCAAGGCCTCATTCTTTCTAGGCTGGATTATAGCAATGCTATATATCTGGGAGCTCCCGAAGCCACCTTCAATAAACTACAAAGGATTCAAAACGCCGCAGCCAGGCTTCTTACTAACATCCCGGCTATATCCTCGGCCAAACCAGCCCTGAAGCTCCTTCACTGGTTGCCTGTAAGAGAAAGAGTCAAATTCAAGGCTCTCTGTCTGGCCCATAAACTCCTACAGGACAAAGGCCCCCCCATCCTCAAAAACCTTATCAGGCCCTACAAGGCCACACGGTCCCTCCGCTCTGATCACGAATACCTCATCACAGTTCCCAGAGTGAAAAGGGCGCGCACAGGCGGACGGCGCTTCTCCGTGAACACAGCCATCCTATGGAACTCTCTCCCCCGCAAACTAAGGTTGGAATCGGACTACCTCCGGTTTAGGAAACTACTCAAAACGCACCTCTTTCCCTGATCCTTATCCCCCCGCCCCCCTTTCTTTTCCCGGTACTCTACCCTCATGATTGGTTTGGATCCCAGCGCTGGGATGCCTCAGGGTTACTACGCGCTCTACAAAACCCTAATAATAATAATAATAATAATAATCTTGAAAGACGACAACATCATTTACCTCTGCAAAAATCCTAGACATGACATTCTGAAATACAGAGGATGCTGAAGCCAGTCCAGATGACATACAGCAGAATTGAAAGGTACCATCAGGTGTGACAAAGGCAGTGAGATGACGTAACTGTTCATCCTAAATAGTAGGCTGCACGCAGATACAGTTTAGTAACCCTTTAAAGTGTTTTACAGTCATAATCAGATCTTCAATACATGCTAAAGGATACTTTTCCACTCAGATGGCATTATTAAGAGATCTAAGGCATACACAAAGTTGTAAGTTATCAGATATCTATTTTGCTAAAACAATCTGTTCAAGCCCAAAAGTGGCATCAACAGGATTAACAATGTCGCCATTCAGCATTTCGTTTTAAATTTGTATCAAATCACCTTGTATATTATTTGGCACATTGCTGAGTTTATGTTTTATAGGGAGCACACCCTCCTTGACCTTAATGGTGTGTATAAAGTTTTTGATTTTGCCCATTCAACCTTGGAATACCTTTCTATCTACACATGGTCGGTAAAAGAGCTAACCAGAGAAACTGGACACTTCTGACCAGGTCTGACAGTCCTTCCAAAGTCTGCTCAATACCACTACACTAAAACATGTATTTCTTTTCACACTTTCACTTTAATTGTTTTGTTTGCAAAAGAAATGTCAGCCCAGTAATATCTAACCAAATCTATTCGTCTTTCCTCAAAGGCAGTAGTAATAACATCTGGAGGTAAGAATCCTTTTAAAATGTATTAGGAACTTCATCATCAGTACAAACACATTCTGGTAGAGGTTCGAACACATTCTGACCTTCAACGTCTAGATAGTAATGGAGAAAATTTTGTTTTCGATCAGACTTTAATTTTACGCCATCTATTGCACCTACGTGTGCATTGAATAATCTGATCATACGTGGACGGGTTGCACTCCAATTTATCTGAACAAAAGCACACTTTTTTAGACCACACAATTAAACCACACAATTCATCTTGTGGCGTGCTCTCTGGGGACGTGCCAAGCCCAAACAGCACATGCAGAACAAAACACCGTCACTGTGAGGCTACTATTTTCCCCCAAACCAGTGGCGTCAGCCTTATTTGCAATTGCAAGTACTTTTAATCCTTCATCATCTTTTTGTTTATTTTTCTGTCTCCTTTTATGCTATATTTTTCACATTCTTTTACTTCTAAACATTCTGCATCCCATGCAAGGAAATGCAATTTCCAACGTTTCTCATGTCCAAGTGAGCCATCAGGTCCCTTCGTCAGGGCTAACTCGGTTCTTTACCCCATATATCTTAGGATATTTAGTAATTAAGTTGAGGGTGTGGGTTTAATGTAGTGAGGAAGTGAAAGGAGGTGGGGGAATGTTTGGAAGATGAAGGTTCCAAAAGTAAAAGGATGGGATCTTTTGACTGAGGTAAATGGGGCAGCAAAGAGGCCACAAAAAGAATGGGGGACATTGAATGATAATTACTAAATATCCTGAGATATATGGGGTAAAGAACCAAGTTAGTGCAACTGGATTGATAATATGCATTGTTATGGTAAACTTACTGCTGCGTGCGTTTGGGTTTTAAATACATGTCCTATTGTTCATTTACAGTTACCCCTGACGAAGGGCCATGAGGGGCCCGAAATGCATTGGGTTGCAATAAACTGCTTTTGACAAACGCTGCCTTTTTACGTGTTCTTTTGAAGAGGTTCGGATGGCCCACTTGGACATGAGAAACGTTGGAAATTGCATTTCCTTGCATGGGATGCAGAATGTTTAGAAGTAAAAGAATGTGAAAAATATAGCATAAAAGGAGACAGAAAAATAAACAAAAAGAAGATGAAGGAATAGAAGTACTTGCAATTGCAAATAAGGCTGTCGCCACTGGTTTTGGGGAAAATAGTAGCCTCAAAGTGACGGTGCGTTGAATAATCTGAACCATAAACACCATTTTAATGGTGCATCCAAAGGTTCTTTAAGAAATGGTCTTGGTTGTGTAACTGCTTACATTTTATAAATATTTAAGAACATTAAAAATGTTAAGGGAAATTAAGAAAAGTAAATTTAAATATGCAACTGAGCAATGTATATGAAATGCAAACAATGCTTTTACAAATTGAAGAACAGAAAAAAAATACTTAAATATTCCACCAAAATGATCCTTGCAATAACTTTTAGAGTATGCCAAACTCTGTTGACACCTCCTTTATTTAGAAACAAGCAATGTGAATTCTAAATAGAAGGTGGCGCCCTTCCATCAACCACAGAAGAGAAGAGTCTTGAACACTCCGTAAGGGTGATCAGTGAAATGAAAACTGCTCCCATAGAGATCTTCCCTATGAATTGGTGAAACAGTGTCCAGAGGAAAGCTATTTCTTATGATTATGGTCCTGCATGTTCGGACACTTATGTGCTCCTCTGTCACCGATACCTGCCGCTTGTTGTGCGAGGCACATATGGATTCTCCCTCGCCGACAAAAGAATGTAGCACATGTAGAGCTGTACACTCATGACTATGGATTTCTACATCACATTTGTTCACCTGAACAAGTAAGTAGATGGGCAGCTGCTCATGACAACCAAAATCCCTCTGAGCGCTCGCTTTGTGTCCAACAAGTAAAAGCCATAGGTATAGGAGGAAAGGCCCTCTCCCTTTTAACATCGTTTCTGTCAGACAGAACCCAAACAGCACACCTGGGCGAGTTTAAGTCAGCACCTTTTGTCCAGCCTTGTGGGGTTCCGCAGGGTTCCTCATTGAACCCTACACTCTTTAAAATTTATATTTCCAAACTCGCACCGCTGATTAGACGTTTTAACTTGATTCCTACTTCCTATGCCGATGATACCCAGTTGGTAATCTCAACAGTGGATAAGGATGTTGAACACTCCCTCAAACTACATGACTGTAGGACCACACTGAGCAGTCGGATAAGTAGGCACATGCTTGAGGTTGAATTCAAGCAAAACTGAGGTGGTTCTGTTTGGAAACCTTTTTGCTCCATGGTCTCCAGCTTGGTGGCCAGACACCCTTGGCCCCCCCCACACCAGTAGTTAAAGCCAAGAATCTTGGGGTCATTAGAGATGGGAAACTTAATTTTAAGTCCCAGGTCTTCTCGTACTTTACCATTAGAACCTTACGCAAAATTCTCCCATTCATTCCCAAAAACACCAGAAAGACGGTTCTGACCTCCATGGTTTCATCAAAACTAGATTATTGTAATGGTCGATATATCAACCTCCAATCCAACCTCCTTGGAAGGCTGCAGGCGGTACAAAACGCCGCCGCGAGGCTAGTCCTGGAAGTTCCCAAATATTAGTCTGTTAGGGCTGGTATCCAGGATCTGCATTGGTTGTCAGTTGGTCAGCGTGTTAAATTTAAGTCTCTCTGCATTGCCCTCAAGGCACTGCACAGAGAAGGTCCACAATTTCTCTAGAGCCTTTTCAGCTGGTACTCCCCAAATAGACCTCTACGATCGGCCAATGCCAACATGATGCCGACTGCCAGAATTAAAAAGACGAACTGGGGTGTGAGCAGTTTCAGTTATAATACCATCAAGGAATGGAACTCCCTTCGATTACATCTTAGGATGATTCCCTCCCTTCTTGAGTTTAGGAAACAACTCGAGACATGGCTAAAGTAATTATCCTGGCACAGTATGCAGAACCGGAAGTGCCAAGACACCTACGTGTATAAGTGCGCTATATAAATTGCAATAAAATAGCACAAAATAACAACCGACAGATTCAAGTGGTGAATCTTTGTGTAGTTCACTTTTTTTGTTAACTCCTTCGATGCTCATGACGAGCTCAGCTCGTCATGCAGTACACTGCTCGTGTCCCCATGACAAGCTGAGCTTGTCATGAACAATGGGATTCAAGGGAGTCCAGCATCCGGGGTGAATTGCTGCAGCCCTGATGGTGTTAAAGAAAATACACGCAGTGGAAAAATAAGGGTTCGGTAGATTTAAAAATCAACTCCTGGGCCATTAAGCAGTTAAAAGACAGTACCTTATAAATGAAGTATAAAAGCCAAGTGATCATTCTAGTCAAATTGTCAAGAATCTGTAGAATACGATGTCCATCCGATACAGTTGTGCAAAAGTAGTTAATTCAATTTATTAAGGCTGACGTTTATATAGGTGTAAAGGGCCCAGTGGAAGCACTCCAACTGTCCTGCATGCAAAGGATTACAGAATCAACATTCTCATAAAACATAATAGCAGAACCCAGCAAATTCCCCACTATTACATCGCAAGAACATATAAAGACTAAGAGACCCAAGTGACCACATGTCTTCCACAATTTTGGACTGAAGGGTGTCTTAATTAGTTGAACAGCTCAAGCAGTGGTATTTTATTCTGCATTCAGTGAGGTTTCTGCTTTTGTAGAACCTTTATTTTTATAGAGGCTCAAGGATGTGTCTGATCCACGACCGGCCAGGAATACCCACTAGCCGTGAGAGATGATTGTTTTTAGAGGGTGTTGGCTCCCCTGACATGGACGACCCCTGAATGGGTCAATCTCCTCAAGGGGATTGGAGGCATGTTAGTAGTTTTAGCATTTTGCTTTCCCTAAGGGTAATGGAGAGTATGGCAGACATTTTGTTTGTAGTCATATCTACCTGGGGGTTTTTGCCTCTCTCCAGGCAACAATTCTTACATGAGGGTTGAGACTATAATGAGTAGAATGTTCCCTTTCCAATAGTACCACACCGTCATGAATTCCAGAATTGATCACAACAGCGATCTCTGAGCAGCAATCGTAGTAGGCCACAAAGGAGTTTTTTGTGCAGGAAGACCAGTGCCCCCCTCTATCTTTGCAGGAAGTCCAACCCCCTCATGGGTCAGCCCACTTTACTCATAGGTCGCTTTGTGTCATTCACATTTTGCTCCCACCCTCCACGACATACCTTTGGATGGCGACAGAAATTTGTGAATTGCAGCAGAATAGGAACGCTTATCTCACAGATATGTGTGGAAAATGCAGGTTTTTACCAAAGTTTGATGTTTTAAGGGAATTCTGGGCACACACGGGGATTGGGATCCACAGAGGTTACAGAACATTGTACTCTTGTGGGTGTTTAGTTCAGAAATATCCGGGCTTGATAGGTTTTCCTGGGTGGCGCCGAGGCCGGCCCAAAATTGTACAGCTTCCTACATCACCAAAATAGGTAATTTTTCATGGGGAAAGCAAAATGTCTACAATTTGTGATTTGAGGCCAATTGTCTCACAGGTGCTCCGTTCACCCACACAAGCAGCATACTGTTTTTATTGGAAGGAGTATGGGAACGCTGGGTGGTAGGGATTTGGTGAATCCCTGCAGATTCCAGAAGTTTCCCTCATAGAAATGTACGGGAAAAGTATGATTGTACACAAAGATTGGGGTTTAAGGATTTTCTGGACAACAAAAGGTAATTGGACTTATGTAATTCATACCACTCAGGACTTCCCTGGATGACTAGCAAGCTACTAATTAATATGTGATTTTAAAGAAAATCTGATGAATAAAGAATGTTTGGAAGAAGAAGCGATTCCTACATTTGTTCATTGGAATAACACTGTTTAGCCATTCCTATATGTGTACTATTGATTATAAAAAAAATTGCTACATAAATAATTGCCTTGGAAGCTGAGTGCTGAACCACCATTGCTGATGCTAAAGTCTTAAAAATGTCTGGGTTTGGTTGGCAACAAATTAAAGTATCCCTTTATACTAAACTGACTGCTAAAAACACATTGCTTCATTACAGTAGTTTGCACCCACGGTGTCAGAAGCAAGGTATACCTTTTAGTCAAATTCTTCAGCTTTGTAGAAACTATAAAAACATTGATGGTTTCACGATGCATGCTGAAACTCCTAAGGAAAAACTTCTAGTGAGAGGCTATCCTAAAAGGTTGATTCGTAAGTCTTTTAAAAGGGCTATGTACTATAATAAATGTAAATGTAAATGTAAATGTATAGGCATTTATATAGCGCACTACTTACCCGGAGGGTCCCAAGGCGCTTCGACCGCTGCGAAACCCTTCCTGACTTCCCTAAGAGATGGTCCCTTAATCGGTATCTCCAGGGTGATACCAGGCATCCCCGGCGGTCTGGTGGGGCCGTTAGTGAAGATGAGGCAAGCTAATCCCCAGAGTTGCCAAGTGTGATCGCTGATCAGAGTGGGCACCGAGGCGAGAGAATTATCGAGTCCGCTGACCCTGGTCCAGAAACCTGCTGCGCCGGGAATCGAACCCTGGTCCCGGGCCGTCCTCTGCTCTCGGGTCTGCCGCCTCTAACCAGTGAGCCACACTACTTCACTATATAATAGAGAGATTATGGGGGTCATTAGGATGACGGGCGGACTTTGTCCACCCGTCATCCTAGCGGTGAAAGGGACCACCTGCCATAAGGGCGGGGGTCCCATGGCCAGCATTAGGATGCGCCCGCCACAGTGGCGGGCGCATCCAGCATTCCTACCATTGTGGCGGACGGTGCACTCAGCACCTCACGCCACAATGGCAGGAAGGCATGCTGTGCACTTCCATGCACAGCATGGCAGGCACCGTGCGGTGCCTGCCATGCTGTGCATGGAACTGCTGGAGGGTATTTCCGCCACGGAAAGGCATCTGAAGAAGCCCATACTAATATGGCTGGTGGTGTCTGATAGACACCGTCACCATATAAACCCTTTTCCGCCCTGGTCGCAAGGCGACTGGGGCGGAAAAGCGGCGGACGGTATTTCTGTCCGCCGCAGACCCCCCCAGCCATGCCAATATGGCGGGGGGGTCATTCCGGCTAGGATGGCGGGCGGATCACCACCGCCAGGCCGGCGTTGGCTACTGCCAGCCTGGCGGGGGCAATCCGCCCATCATCCTAATGACCCCCTATGTTTCCTCGAAACCGGTCCGGTCCTCGGATGCTTGATTCCGTTCTGGGAAGGACATGGCTTTTGTAGTTCGGACTGGACTGTTCCCATGGGGCACAGGGTCAGAGCTGATTTGCATAAAATGCTCAGTGCGGGTGAATTGTTTGTGTATTTACTTTCCTGCATACTAACTCTCCCTCTCCCGCCCCGGTCCGCCGCGTCCAATCATGGACGATTGATGCGGAGGGCGAGGAGGAGCCTTGTACATCCGGGCTCTGGGAGCTGAGCTCAGCGCTCTAGCGACCCCTCCCCCCTTTAGGATAAATGTGCTTAGGACAGCGTCCGCGCAGCGGACGCGTGCAGCGGGCGCGCCGGAAGCGTGCCGAAGTCGAGCCAAAGTCCAGCCCGTCTGCGCCCGTCCGCGGCCGGACGGGGCGCGGGGCCACGGACCCTGGCAGTCTGACACTAACCTCTATAAGGTATGATAGACATGCTTTACTAGCACTACAACCCGACACGTATGCTACCTGCAAGCACACCATGATGGCCCAGTCACTCACAAAATGCGGGAGGTGTAGCTTCGATCCCCGCCCCCAAGTCCCAGATACTAGCTCCGGGCCTATCATTAAGGCAGCTCTACTGAATTGTAGATCGCTGCGTAAGCATGCGCTGGAAATCTACCACTTGATTGACGACCTGAATCTTGACATCCTTTTCTTAACGGAAACCTGGCTGGATGAATATTCGGATCCGGACATCATTCAGGCGTTACCTAACGGATATTCTATATCCAGGTTAGATAGAAAGGACGGTAGAGGTGGTGGCATCGCCATTATCACTAAAGCACCTCTCGTCTGCTCCCTTGCACACACACAGGTTGATCATAGTGAAGCTGGCATCTTTAGTATCAACACTGGTCCTAATCACTCGATATCAGGCATTCTGATATATCGCCCACCGGGTAGATTATATGATTTCACTTCCACCCTCATGGAGGTGGTCACCCATCTTGCTCTAAGGAAATCTAAACTGTTAGTTCTGGGTGACCTTAATGCTCACTTTGATGACCCTTTAGATAAAGATGCAGCTGACATATGTATGGAACTGCAATCAGTTCAAGTTGACCTCAAAAATAAAGAACCCTCACACCAACTAGGGCATCTATTAGACCCCGTCTTTGGTAACTGGCTGGGAGTGTATACTACTGATCCCATACCCATACCCTGGTCGGATCATTATATCATTCCCATCTCAGTCCAACTTGAAAAAACTGAGCTCTTTCGGCAGCAGTCTCTGCGGTATAAACGCAGGAAATGGAAAAGTTTTTCCTTAGACTCCTTCACTCAAATTGTCAAGGATGAAGGTCCTCCGAAAGGAGCTGACTGTGAGGCTGCCAATGAAAGCTTGAACGATATTGTCACAAAGGCTCTGGACATTACAGCCCCTAGCCGCACCATGCCCAATGCTAGAAGGTCTCAGAAAAGTGCTCCTTGGTTCGGACAAGATCTACAGACCATGAAAACGGCCTGCAAGAAACTTGAGAGAGCCTGGCGTTATAAATTCTGTGCAGACATAAAAACACAGTATAAAACTGCACAGAAAGAATATAACAAAGCCGTCCGCCTGGCAAAAGCTGAGCACTATCACATCCGTATTACGGAAGCTGGCAACTCCTCTAGGGAATTATTCCAAATATATAAGGAGATATCCATAGTGGAGACGTCCTCCTCTATCCAAAATGACTCAGTGGAATCATGTAACAACATAGCTCAGTACTTTGCTGGTAAAATAAGTAAGATCTATACCAGTTTCTCTAAACAGGGAGCCCCGGCCGCAGATTTCGTTGAAAATGAGAAAAGTGTAAACACACCGGTCTGTCTCAAATCTTTTGAAGTCCCTTCCTATGAAATGCTGTCTAAGATGTGTAACAAGATCAAGTCGGGATCGCCCAGAGATCCGGCTCCTCCTAAAATATTAGCTGAAGCTTTCTCAGTTCTGGAACCTCACTTGAGGCACCTGTTACTAACTTCCTTTTCAACCGCTTGTCTCCCGGAGGAATGGAAACAGGCTATAGTGCTACCTATTAAGAAAAAGCCCAACATCAGTGTGGACGTAATGGATAATCTACGACCCATATCCCTTCTACCGTATGTCGCCAAGTTGGCAGAAAAAATCGCTAACACCCAACTGATGGAACATCTGGAGACCCATAATGTTTTCCATAAATCCCAGTCGGGTTTTAGATCAGGGTTCTCAACGGAGACAGCCCTCCTGAGGGCCACAGAAACCCTACGTGAGGGAGCAGATGAGGGAAAGACAATGGCCCTCATCATGCTTGATCTCAGTGCCGCTTTTGACACTGTAGCACACTCCATCCTGCTACAGTGTCTAAATAAAGCTGGAGTCACCAATAAGGCACTGGGATGGCTGAAGGCTTTTTTGCTTGACAGAAGCTTTCAAGTCCAAAGGGGGAGCTTTCTCTCCGATAGGGTGAGGCTGGAGCAGGGGGTGCCTCAGGGCTCTGCCCTGAGCCCTACCCTGTTTAATCTATATATGGCCCCACTGGCAGAGGTAGTGCAATCGTTCGGCATGGAGCTTGTCTCCTACGCCGACGACACGCAGCTCCTTATTTCTCTGACCCAAGCCCCTTCCAAGGAAGCTGATAATTTCAATGTCTGCATGACTAAACTTGCCACTTGGATGAACGACCACTGTCTGAAACTGAACGGGACTAAGACAGAGGTCCTCATCATGGGAGGCAACGAGGCTAAATGGACGAATGAGTGGTGGCCCAGCTGCCTTGGTCCTTTGCCCTCCCCATCCCGAGAGGCGAAGAACTTGGGTGTGTGGGTGGACAATAAACTGTCCTTTGACAGCCACATAAGAAAAACGGTGGGCAAATGCTTTGGGGTAATGAAAACTCTGAACCGTACCCTTGACTTGTTACCTATTAATTCCAGGCGTACCATGACGCAAGCACTGATAACGTCCCGTATTGATTACGGAAACGTGCTGCTCATGGGTACATCTGAGAAAAATATTAAAAAGCTTCAGGTGTTACAAAATTCGGCAGCTCGCCTGGTCTTAAGGCTCCCTCGGCGAGCTCCATCTTGCCCCTCTCTTGTAGCCCTCCATTGGCTGCCCATCAGGAAGAGGATTGATTTTAAAGCTATGCTGTGGTGCCATAAAATAATTCATCACAGAGCACCGGCCTACATGTCGGATTTGGCGACTGTCTATGAACCGAGCAGGTCGCTTAGATCTAAAGGTATGGGTCTGCTCAGAACCACACGCCCCAAAAAGGCCAGAATGGGAGGCAAATCCTTCCGGACTTTGGCGGCCAGGAAATGGAACCTTCTTCCTGCGGATATCAGGATGGAGAATAATGAAATCCTGTTTAGGAAAAAACTAAAAACCTGCCTCTTTACTTGGTGATGGGTTTTCCTCTACTCCTTCTTACACTCTCTCCACAGCGCGGGGACACGCCGGGAGGCGTCACCAGGCGCTCTACAAGCTCCTTTAAATTAAATTAAAATATCGCCATTGTCTAACCCAGGGTGGTGTGGAGTGCAAAAAAACGATGGATTTGGGCCCAGATCTTTTGACTGGGATGAATGTGTGACATTGATCCACATTCTGTCCATCACCTGTTTTGTTTGCAATTGCCGCCATAAGTGCGCTAGGGATGCTCAGACGTGGGTCCCAGGCACTCCACACCACTGGAGTCAAGCTAGCCAGGCTGATGAGAGGTGTTACCTCGAAACCGGTCCGGTCCTCGGATGCTTGATTCCGTTCTGGGAAGGACATGGCTTTTGTAGTTCGGACTGGACTGTTCCCATGGGGCACAGGGTCAGAGCTGATTTGCATATCGCCATTGTCTAACCCAGGGTGGTGTGGAGTGCAAAAAAACGATGGATTTGGGCCCAGATCTTTTGACTGGGATGAATGTGTGACATTGATCCACATTCTGTCCATCACCTGTTTTGTTTGCAATTGCCGCCATAAGTGCACTGGGGATGCTCAGACGTGGGTCCCAGGCACTCCACACCACTGGAGTCAAGCTAGCCGGGCTGATGAGAGGTGTTACCTCGAAACCGGTCCGGTCCTCGGATGCTTGATTCCGTTCTGGGAAGGACATGGCTTTTGTAGTTCGGACTGGACTGTTCCCATGGGGCACAGGGTCAGAGCTGATTTGCATATCGCCATTGTCTAACCCAGGGTGGTGTGGAGTGCAAAAAAACGATGGATTTGGGCCCAGATCTTTTGACTGGGATGAATGTGTGACATTGATCCACATTCTGTCCATCACCTGTTTTGTTTGCAATTGCCACCATAAGTGCGCTGGGGATGCTCAGACGTGGGTCCCAGGCACTCCACACCACTGGAGTCAAGCTAGCCGGGCTGATGAGAGGTGTTACCTCGAAACCGGTCCGGTCCTCGGATGCTTGTTTCCGTTCTGGGAAGGACATGGCTTTTGTAGTTCGGACTGGACTGTTCCCATGGGGCACAGGGTCAGAGCTGATTTGCATATCGTCATTGTCTAACCCAGGGTGGTGTGGAGTGCAAAAAAACGATGGATTTGGGCCCAGATCTTTTGACTGGGATGAATGTGTGACATTGATCCACATTCTGTCCATCACCTGTTTTGTTTGCAATTGCCGCCATAAGTGCGCTGGGGATGCTCAGACGTGGGTCCCAGGCACTCCACACCACTGGAGTCAAGCTAGCCGGGCTGATGAGAGGTGTTACCTCGAAACCGGTCCGGTCCTCGGATGCTTGATTCCGTTCTGGGAAGGACATGGCTTTTGTAGTTCGGACTGGACTGTTCCCATGGGGCACAGGGTCAGAGCTGATTTGCATATCGCCATTGTCTAACCCAGGGTGGTGTGGAGTGCAAAAAAACGATGGATTTGGGCCCAGATCTTTTGACTGGGATGAATGTGTGACATTGATCCACATTCTGTCCATCACCTGTTTTGTTTGCAATTGCCGCCATAAGTGCGCTGGGGATGCTCAGACGTGGGTCCCAGGCACTCCACACCACTGGAGTCAAGCTAGCCGGGCTGATGAGAGGTGTTACCTCGAAACCGGTCCGGTCCTCGGATGCTTGATTCCGTTCTGGGAAAGACATGGCTTTTGTAGTTCGGACTGGACTGTTCCCATGGGGCACAGGGTCAGAGCTGATTTGCATATCGCCATTGTCTAACCCAGGGTGGTGTGGAGTGCAAAAAAACGATGGATTTGGACCCAGATCTTTTGACTGGGATGAATGTGTGACATTGATCCACATTCTGTCCATCACCTGTTTTGTTTGCAATCCCCTATGTTTGAAGCAAGAACTCAGCAGACAGAGAACAAGCTAGTCTGCGTTACGCGCCACACGTCATTGAACCAAAAAATAAAACTGGCAGTCAATTTACATTGGCATCTATTGAACTTAAAGGAGGAAGAACCTAAACTGCCCAAACCATTGTTTGCCTTCAGGAAGAACTGGAATTGAAGGAGTCTTTTAGTAAGAGCGACACCCTTTCAACAAGAGCATTTTGGCCAGAAATTCTTCACGAGGACTAACCCTGTTCAGGGTAACCACAGAACAAACAAACGTGGGCAACAAGACTATCCATCTATGAGGCATGACAAATTCCAGGAGCTCAAATGTTATATATCTAATTATGTGTCCCTGTGGCCTGGGGTTTTTCGGAGAGACGGGCAGGGAAATAATAATAATAATTAGAATTAGAGAACATAAATTGAATATTCAATATGCAGCTCTGGTTCAGCACTGGCTTGAGCAAGGGTACTCTGAGCAAGAACTGATGGTGGACCATCATGGAGAAGATTTTACAATCTAGAGGGCGGGATGACACAAGACACCATAAAAACAGAGATGTCTTCTGGATTTTCTTTTAGATACCTTCAGAAAGCGATTGAATGAGTGTATACCATGGGAGAGTTTAATTCCAATCCAGGCATCTCTACTGGCATGTTGTATTCCTTCTGCAGCAGTAGCACAACGCACTTGTAGGGCTATGGGTGCTCACAAGCATGCTATATGGACATTTGTTCACTGTGCTTGTATCGATTCGTTTGTGAGTGATTGAGAGTGAGTGGGATTTAGTGTAAGTGTGTGCGAGTGTTTTTGAGAGTGTCAATGAAAGTGAAAGTTATCGAGAATCACGCCTTGACCTGCTTCTGCGCCGGGAAACTCTTTTTGGGTAGCTTTTGTGCATTATAAATTTAAAAACGAAACTAATTTGAGTTTTACAGTGCATACGTTAGCATGAGGGAGTGAGTGAAGGAGCATGAATGTGTTAGAAGGAGTGAGTGATTGGCTATTGTGAGAGTGAGTAAATGTGAGGAATGGGTGTAGCTATCACTGATGCAGCAGGTGCTGTGGCACCAAGGCCCATATTCAGGGAGTATGAAAGTGTGCGTGTATCTTTGTAAGTTAGAATGAGAACCAGTGAGTACGTGGTAAGTTTCAGTGGTTGTGAGTATGAGTAGGTGAGACAATGTGAATCATAGTGAGTGAGGGGTAACAGAGAAAAAAACATCAGAGGGAGTTAGTATGAGAGAGACAAAGTCTGGAAAAAATGGAGTACATTCCTGACAGGTATTACGCCCCTCCCTTTCAAAAATCAGCAGCCGCCACTGCTCACTGACATGGTTATTGCTGATGTAATTTCTCAGTAAATACTTTGTAACTCTGCAATGATTGTTGAACCTTAATCCAGCCACTGAACAACTTATTTTCTTAATCCTCTACATAAAACCTCCAATAGGATAGTCAAGTGAACTTAGACGATATTTATAATTTTCATAAATGGAATTTGGTTTAAACTGTTTCTCTCTTCTTTTATTTATTATTGTTCAGTTCCTCTAATTAAGACTGTGCCTGTGCACATAGTAACTAATTATTTTAGTAAGACTCTGCCTCAGAGTAGCGCAATGGCTGCGCATTGCATGCCCACCCAGTGGGTATGGAGTACCAGGAATATATCACTTTCACGCCGACATGTTAAGAGGTATCAAAATGCCAAAGATCTGCATTTGAACTTCCCCTTACTCCCATATTCTCTCTTTGATTTTTCATTATAAGGCGCTCCCTCAATATTCTTTATTTAGAATGCACTTTACACAATCACATGCCTCAAAACTAATTTGTAGAAGAAGGGCATTCTGTAATGGCAACATTTTAATACATACATGTTGTTCACTATGAATGAAAGATTTAACTACCCCCCCCAACCCCCCTCAATCGACTTAAAACAACCTCATTTTTAAGAAACAATCCATAATGCCTGACAATTTCAATAGATCAAACATGGATGGACAAAGGCCAAAAAGTTCTCATTTGACAGCCATGTTTGAAGACCTCGAAAATCTAGATTCCTCATTAGACTCTCCTTTGCTCTACACTCATCCGCTCATCCACTGTAGATTCAGCACATCTGATCACAATGGTGAAATAAATTCACTTTTGGCGCCGACGTATACAGATGGGTTGCCAGTTAAAATGACTGGACGTATTGCGACAGTAGTAATTCAACATCGTAAAAGCAAGGCTTCATGAAGGCAAGCCTGCTTCTTGGAGGTCTCTATTGCACTGAATTTTCAGTCTTGCAAACGTGACCTTCAAATAAACCTCCTTCAAACATTGGCATCACACATTTGGGAGCCAGGCATGAACATTGAAAGCCTAAATGCTTTATTAACTGGGCCAAAGATCTGCCTGTACCTGCTCCCCAGTATTAGGAAATTGTAGCATCTTACCTTTCATTTTCCATTTACTGGAGTGGGAAATAGAAAACATAAAAACAATGGGCTCGATTCACAAAAGTAAGCAGAGACAAAATCCTAATTTATCGACTTTCGGTATTCGCAAAGGGCATTTAGGAGTAGTAAAGTTAGGATTCTGTCTCAGTTAAACTTAAGTTTTGATCTTAATTTAATTAAGTAAAACTTAAGTTGAACTGAAACAAAATCCTAACGTTACTACTCCTAAATGCCCTTTGTGAATACCAATAGTCGTAAAGTTAGGATTTTGTCTCCGATTACTTTTGTGAATTGGGCCCAATGTCTGTAATCAGCAGGAGGATAAGAATATTAATAATAATTGCAGGATGGAGGGTCCGCCGCTTAACCACCACAGAGATCACATGCTGTTAGTACATCTTACCATGTGGAGAAGTGTGTCTCAATGGTTAGAGCGGCAGACCCTGATGCAGAGCTCTCTCCCGGGACCAGGGTTCAATTCCCCGCCTCAGCGGGTCTTGGGCTCAAAATTCCACAGACCTGACAATTCTCGCCTCTGTGCCTATTCCAATCATGGAGTCCCACTCTGCAACTCTAGGCAATAGCTTGCTTAATCTCCACAACGGCCCACACAACGCTAAGGATGCCTGGCCTCCACCTTGGGGGTGCCCAGGAGTGGACGTCTCACAGGGAAAGCCAGGATGGGTTCCACAGCGGTATTCGTACAAGCGCCTTGAGACCCTTGCGGGTGAGTAGTGCGCAATACAAGTATAAAGTTACTTTTACTTTTACCATGAGCCATGTGTGTTAACTCACAAAGCAAAGGCTGTCATAGCAAAGTTCCAAATAAAAGGACAGAAATAGCAGAGACATGAAGTTCCATTGAGATTTATCAAAGAGAAAGCAAAACAACCTAAGGTAATCAAAAGACAATCAGTAGATACAGTTTTAGTGGCAAAGGGAACACCTTTGGAATCGTTAAGTATACTCTATTTTTAAATAAAGTACTTTTGTGGGGCTTGTTAATCTATTGTCTAAATTAACAATTCATGATTTTAATATTAGCACCGAATCAGCCCTTCTGTCAGTGACAGATAACATCAGAATGTCACTTGACAGAGGGAGCTCAGTGATTCTGGTGCTATTGGATTTGTCCGCTGCCTTCGACACGGTGTCACATGAAGTTCTTCTCGGCCGTCTGAAGGGAGTTGGAGTAGAAGGGACCGCCCTTGCGTGGTTGGAGAGCTTCCTCGGAGATAGACAACAAGGTGTCAAATTAGGCTCCTATAAATCTGTCTGCAGGAAGCTCACCAAGGGGGTGCCACAGGGCTCATGTCTAAGCCCCACGTTATTCAACGTATATGTGGCCCCCTTGGCAGAGATTATTAGATCTCACGGGTTCTCACCAATCTCTTATGCTGACGATACCCAGCTGCTTTTCCCCTTTCAAACCGTTACACCCGCAGTCATGCAGTCGTTCCAAGACGGTATGAGAGCGGTGGCAGGTTGGATGGCCCAGAACTTCCTCCAATGCAACGTGACCAAAACCGAGGTCATGTTGTTTGGAGGGGCCTCCCTGCTCTGGTCCCCGGAATGGTGGCCAATGGAGCTCGGTCCTGTCCCAGCGCCCAAGCAAACCATCAAGAACCTGGGGGTACGCCTGGACCAATCCCTGATCATGAAAGATCACGTTAGTCAGGTTGCGGGAACATGTTTCCGCACAATTGGTCTCTTACGGCGCATTTTCCCCCTCCTACCAAACACCCATAGGAAGACGCTGGTTCAGGCACTAGTTCTTGGACGAGTGGACTACTGCAATAGTCTACTCATATCTGCTAACCAGGAACAACTTCGCAGATTGCAGGTAGTACAGAACACCGCGGCAAGACTTGTCCTGAATGCTCCTCCCCGCACACCCTCCCGTCCCCTCCTCTCCCAGCTTCACTGGCTCCCAGTGCAACAGCGGATTCATTTTAAGCTGTGCTGTATTATGCACAAATGTATCCACGGTTCTGGTCCTAAATATCTGAAAGATGTCTTTCTGCCTTACTCTCCTGGACGTATCCTACGCTCCAGCAACACGATGTTGTTATACGTTCCCAAAGTAAACAGAGCAAGACAGGGTGGCCGTGCCCCCTCCCTTAAAGGTCCAATGCTGTGGAACTCCCTTCCCCCCCAGCTAAGGCAAATTTCTCACCTTCTTAATTTTAGGAAGAAATTAAAAACTTACCTATTCACACAGGACTAACTTAGTCTCCCCTATGTCCTTTCCGATTTATAGTTTTGCATTACTCATTCAGAAGCCACGCGCGGAGATACCCCTTCGGGGCTGATTCAGGCGCGATACAAGACTATAAATAAATAAATAAATAAATATTCAGAGGTACTCAGCTTAGATAATATATTTTCTCAATGAATGGTGAAGGAAAAGCTGTTGCCACTACAACAAGCCTGTGGCATCAAACAAAGGAAGAGGCCTCAGAAGAAAACGATATCACGAAGTGACAGAGAACCTTTAAGGTGTAGAGTAACTGTAGTGGTAATGAGGAGACAGTTGTAAGGCCTAATGTCGAGAATTTCCGGAGTTGAAACGTCCCTGACAAAACTGGAAGGGGAGATTGTAGTGCCTGAGAATGTGTGAAAAGTGTCCAAAGCATTCCAGGAATATGAAATGATTTACTATGTCACGTATCAGCAAAGTGAGACTACACGTGTGGGTACTCTTTCTTTCTGCTGCTCAAGTAGATTTTCTACTCAAGCACCTGCTTTTGTAATGGGAGCAACAACTTTCTCAACACGAGCATTAGCAGCCTGCCATGTCCGCCCGTGTTGAGAGTTCTCGAAGGGAGGCGGTCTACCGCTCATTTTCTCTCGCTTGCACTTCGCAGCTAAACATTGGCAAGCCACGCGTGAACAAAACTCTGCATAAACTCCACCAGAGAGAAGAGTTTGCCAGCTTCCCCTAATCTCCATCACCTACACTTGCCCCAACAAAATGCCTTCTAGGCCTGCTGGACAAGGATACAATATAGACAAAAACTCTATTGCTATCCTCATACAGTTAATACCAGCACTAATATCACAACTGCTACAAGTTCAAAGAATACTACTCACTAGTCTAGAAAACAAAGTCATATCACCACCAAAACATAGTCTCTAGTCTGCCTACTAGTAAATGGTCTATCACTCTTTATAAGCAAGCACCACATCTATGACCTACTCACTGCCACACAACCTGACTTACTCTTCATAACTGAATTATGGTTGGCAGATGACATGGCTCCAGTCCTACATGAAGCCGTTCCCCTCGGCTATTGAACTGTCGTGCAAAATTGCATAGACAAAAGAGGAGGAGGTCTAGCTAGACCTGACTATCATGCTATAACTGAGGTTGGGCAATAATGTGTTTATCAGTAACAGGAAGTGGTGATCTTACTGGCAAGTGGTAATGATTTAACTGGGAACAGGCAACATTGGACAACCAAGGAACTGGGGAACAGGGAGTGATGACAACCGAGAGGTAGCATGCTAGCAGAGAAATGGAAGTAGGAAGCAAGTTAAGAATAGCAACACTGAACACCCTGGAACTGGCACCAATGTGCTTGAAAGGTACTTGCAAATATAATCGAGCCCATAGTTGTCAATAGTGAGCTCGCAGCGCGATGGTAATGGTAAGCTAACGCATCCTTACACTGATGCGCTCACAGGAAGCTGACTGTAATGTTCTTGCTGGGAACTGGTAATGTGCTCACAGGGAACTTATAATGTGGAGGTACCCGGCAACTAATACCATCTACCTGGCTACTATCAACGTCTAGATGGCAACTAGCCATGTCTGGGAGGCCTGCACTGATACTGGTTGTGTGTGAGGGCCTCATGTGATAAAGAAAATCCCATGCGTTGTGGCTGCGGAAAGGCAGAGTTTAACTTACAAGGAACTTTGCCAGTCCGAAATGAGTTTCCTATTTACAGACTAGCCTCTGTGATTGATTGCAAGTCAGTAGGTGAAGGGGGCGTTCCCGTCCTCTTGATACATTGCAATGGAATATATCAACAATTTCTGGTTTCAATTGAAGTTGTGAACCATTGACTCGAGAGTGAAGCCACCCTGTTGCCGAAGCTCACATTGTCTCCATCGAACAGCCTCCACCTCTCCAGACCCCTGTGAGATGTGTGCTCCTAACAAGTCATGCTGCAATCCTAAAAGTGTCTAGTTTCATTGCTAAATAAGATGTAAACACCCTTGTGATTTATGACGACCTGATCTAGAGCAGGGCTCTCCAGATCCAAGCCAGATTTTTAAGATGATTACATTTATCTAAATGTGGAAATGCTAAAAATATTCATGGAACCGGCCCTCCAGGACCGACTTTGGAGAACCCTGGTCAAAGTCAAAGTCAAAAGATTTATATAGCGCGCTACATATCCGGAGGGTCTCAAGGCGCTTGAAGAAGGGTGGGGAATTACTTGTCGAATATCCAAGTTTTAAGTTGCTTTCTGAATGCTAGGTGGTTCTGAGTGAGACGAAGGTGAGTGGGGAGTGAGTTCCAGGTTTTAGCTGCGAGGTAGGAGAAGCCTACTGCCCCATAGCCAGACAAATTTATAAAGACGCCCTTATGATTTATAAAAAGGCGATTTTGGCTCGAAAAACGTTTTTTTTCTCGGCGCAAATTGAGACCGCTGCTAACTCTGCCAGAGAGCTGTTCTCTGTTGTCACGACTCTGTCCACCCCCACCCCTGGCCCTGGAGTTGAGCCCTCACAGACCTTCTGTAATGAATTATCCACTTTCTTTACCACAAAGGTGGCAGATATATATGCTTCATTTGAAGATGATACCAAAACTGAACACAGAGGCGGTACTGTGAAAGAAGTACTTTCCCACCACAATCATGATTCCTTGCCATGTTTTTCACCTGCCTCACATGATGATGTTATTAAACTCATTTCCACCATCAAATCGGGCTCCCCTCTGGACCCTTGCCCTCCTTCTGTGATGCTAAAACTCACAGAAGTGATCTCACGCCCCCTCATGGAGATCTGCAATACTGCATTTCAGACAGGCCAATTTCCCAGTATATGAAAGAAGGCTGTTATAAAACCCCTTTTAAAAAAACCTTCCCTAGACCCTACAGCTGTCGCCAGTTATAGACCCATTGCGTGCCTGCCCTTTCCTGCCAAAGTATGCGAATCCCTGATGAATAGACAGCTCTCAGAGTTCGTCGAGACCCACCAACTTCTCGACCAAACGCAGTTTGGTTTTAGGAAAGGGCATGGAACAGAGACCACCTTGATAAAGGCCTCTGATGAGATCAGGGCGATCTTGGATCAGGGAGGGGCGGCTGTCCTCATCCTTTTGGATTTGTCAGCGGCCTTTGACACGGTCGACCATGTCACTCCAGTCGACCGTGTCACAGCCCTGGGGATAAACGGTCTGGCCAAGGATCTTATTTCATCTTTCCTGGCAAACCGTACCCAGACAGTAAGGCTGGGAGATTTCTACTCTCCTATCTCTGCACTCCCTTGTGGAGTCCCACAAGGCTCCTCGCTAAGTCCTATGCTATTCAACATCTATGTAGCGGACTTAGCGAGGGTAATAAAGGCCCACGGGGTACGGCTTACATCTTATGCAGATGATACCCCGCTGGTTCTGGGTATCCACAAGGATGGCCTCACTGTGGCAGCCAACTTCCAGAGAGCTATGCTTGAGGTCAGTACCTGGATGGCCTCGAATTGTCTTAGGCTCAACTCGGACAAGACCAAGGTTATGACCTTCGGAAAACTCTCCCCTGAATGGTCCCCTAGTTGGTGGCCGGAAAAGCTCGGCCATCCACCTGTCCCAGTGGAAAAAGCCAGAAATCTGGGAGTGATTTTTGACAGCAAGCTGGCTTTTGACCTCCACACTAACAAGGTTGTGTCGTCATCATTCTTTATCTCGAAAAAAATCAAGAAGCTGCTACCTTATCCCCCCCCTCAGCTGGGAAGACTCTGGTCTCTACCTTAGTCTTCTCTAAAATAGATTATGGGAACGCTCTCTTTCTTCACACCCAGAAGCGTGTCATAACGAAGCTGCAATCCATCCAGAATGCAGCTGCCAGGATCCTCCTAAACATTCCTCGCCGCAAATCCACCACTCTTGGCATTCGTCAGCTCCACTGGCTGAGAGTTGAGAGCCGGATTAAATTCAAGGCCCTCTGCATTGCATATAAGGCAGTACATGGCATAGGACCCAGGTTCCTGACCGAAGCTTTTCAGCTGTATACTCCCAGAAGGCAATTAAGACCGGCCAACATCAGTCTCCTCCCTGTGCCACGTACAAGAACGGCCCCCTGGGGAGACAGGCGCTTCCTTGTGGCCACTCCAAAACTTTGGAATCTTTTGCCACTTGCCATCAAAACTGCCCCGAACCTGATGAGCTTCCGCAGGCTCTTAAAAACATGGTTGTTTAACCAGTAAGAGGATGGCTGACTCCAGTAGCTCCACAGCGCCGAGACACCCCAGGGTATTTGTTGCGCTATAAAAATTACGTAAATAAATAAATAAAATAAATCTACCTCCCATGGTGGTTTTATTGATGCGAGGTACGGTAGCAAGCGCTTGGTTGGAGGATCGTAGTTGGCGGGAGGGGGTGTAGAAGGAAAGTCGTGTGTTGAGGCATTCGGGTCCAAGTTCGTAAAGTGCTTTGTGTGCGTGGGTTAGGAGGCGGAAAGTAATCCTCTTATTGACGGGGAGCCAGTGGAGGTTTTTCAGGTGACTAGAGATGTGGTCTTTACGCGGGATGTCTAGTATGAGTCTGGCTGATGCTTTCTGGATGCGTTGGAGTTTTTTCTGGAGTTTTGCGGTGATACCGGCGTATAGGGTGTTTCCGTAGTCCAAGCGGCTTGTAACCAGTGCATGGGTGACCGTTTTTCTGGTTTCGGTGGGGATCCAGCGAAATGTTTTTTTGAGCATGCGAAGAATGTTGAAGCAAGATGATGAAACGGCGTTGACTTGTCTGTTCATAGAGAGTGAGGAGTCCAGGATGATGCCCAGGTTCCGTGCGTGGTCCGTCGGGATGGGTGCTTTTCCAAGGGCCTCTGGCCACCAAGACTCATCCCAGGCGGAGGGGGAGGTACCTAAGATAAGGACTTCCGTTTTGTCTGAGTTAAGTTTCAGACGGCTGTGCTTCATCCACTCGGCTACTTCTTTCATTCCTTCATGTAGGTTGGTTTTGGCGGTGTTAGGGTCTTTGGTGAGTGATAGGATCAGTTGAGTGTCATCCGCGTAGGAGATGATGTTGAGGTTGTGTTGGCGTGCGATGGCCGCGAGGGGGCTCATGTATACGTTGAAGAGGGTGGGACTGAGTGAGGAACCTTGTGGTACGCCGCAGATGACTTCAGTGGCCTCTGAGTGGAATGGTGGGAGGCGGACTCTCTGGGTTCTTCCGGTGAGGAACGAGGTGATCCATTCCAGTGCTTTTCCTTGGATTCCGATGTTTCTGAGGCGCTGTAGAAGGGTGCTATGGCAGACTGTGTCGAAGGCTGCGGAGAGGTTGAGGAGGATGAGGGCGACTGTGTCTCCTTTGTCCAGTAGAGTTCGAATGTCGTCTGTTGCTGCGATGAGGGCGGTCTCCGTGCTGTGTTTGGCTCGGAAGCCGGACTGTGAGGAGTCGAGGGATCTGTTGGTTTCGAGGAAGGCGGCGAGTTGGTTGTTGACGGCTTTCTCGATGACTTTGGCCGGGAATGGAAGGAGCTAGATGGGGCGGTAGTTTTTGAGTTCGGTGGGGTCCGCTGTGGGTTTTTTCAGAAGTTCGCTAAGTTCTGCGTGTTTCCAGCTTTCCGGGAAGGTGGCGGAGTTGAGGGAGCAGTTGATGACGTCTCAGAGGTGTGGTGCTATGATGGAGTCTGCTTTGTTGAAGATGTGGTGAGGGCAGGGGTCTGTGGGGGATCCTGAGTGGATGGAGTTCATCAGGTGGATGTTATGTTATGTTATGTTATGTTATAACGTTTTTTATATAGCGCACGGCTACTCGAAAAGAGTGTCCCGACGCTTTCCACCTGCAACTCAGAGTAAAAATAACACAACACAGCGAAAATAAGAGCAGAACTAAAACAGAAAACAGTAAAAACAGCCTAAAGATTAAAAAGCCAGGTCTTCAGGCTCTTCCTGAACTGGAACAAATTGGCAGTGCTGCGAAGCGAAAGAGGAAGCGAATTCCACAGCTGGGGAGCTTTGCAGCTGAAAGAACGCCCTCCCGCGCGGGCCTTCCTCACCCGCGGGACCACCGCTTTATAAAGAGATTCCGAACGCAAAGAGCAGACTGGTCGATAGAAGGCCAGTCTCCGCCGCAGGTATCCAGCTCCTGATCCAAACAAGGCTTTGTGCATCAGAGTCAGGGATTTGAACTGGATCCGCTTCCGGATCGGCAGCCAGTGTAGCGCCTGTAGCAGCCCAGAGGCTCGGGCGCGTCTGCGCAGGCCAAAAATAGCCCGGGCGGCAGAGTTCTGTACCACCTGTAGGCGCTGAACTAGGTAATCAGGGAGGCCGAGAAAGAGGGCATTAGCATAGTCTAGCCTTGAGCCCACGAGAGCCTGCACAGTAATCCGCCTGTGCTCCTCCGACAGCAGGGGCAGGAATTTACGGATCATTTTCAAAATTCCATAACAGGTGCCAGCCAGACCCATGATATGTGTTCTCAGCGACAGCTGGTTGTCCAGCTTGACACCCAGATTTTTAGCCACCAAGGAAGACTGTGCAGGAGGGCTCATGTCAGACGGCCACCATTGCTGCCACTCCGGATCGGCGACGCAACCAAAGAATAGAACCTCGGACTTGCTGGAGTTGGCCCTCAGACTGTTCCGTTGGAACCAGTCGAAGACCAATGCAAGGCAGTCCCGAATTCTCCCTCCATCAAACTCCTGGTCTTTCCCGGATGTGAAGAGGAGTTGCGTGTCGTCGGCGTAGGAGACGATCTGGGCCCCATATGCTTCAACCAAGGCCGCCAAAGGGGACATAAAGATGTTAAACAACGTGGGGCTCAACACAGAACCCTGTGGAACCCCAACTCCCAGTGGCGGCATCTCGGCGGAGCTCTGGGAGACCCAGACCGTCTGGCGGCAGCTTTCAAGGAAAGATGTGAACCACCTGAGCACTGTCCCCCTAAGGCCGATGTCATAAAGCCTCGCTAGGAGTGCCCTATGGGGGACGGTGTCGAAGGCCACCGATAGGTCTAGCATGACCAACATGGCCCTCCCGCCAACATCCAGAGTCTCCCTGATGATCTCGGTGACCTCCAGCAAAGCCGTTTCCGTACTAAAATTAGGACGGAAGCCGGATTGGGATGGGTGGAGCAGATTGTTGGCTTCCAAAAAGCTCGACAGGACACCGTGGACTTGTTTTTCCGTGATCTTCGCGAGGGCCGGAAGAAGTGAAATTGGCCTATAATTGGCCAGGACCTCGGCATCGAGACCCGGTTTCTTAAGGAGGGGGATCACCATCGCTCTTTTCCAAGAGCTAGGGACCCTCCCCTCCCTCAAAGAGGCATTGAGGATGGGATTAACCAGCGGGTTCACCACCGCCGCCATCCCAGCCAAAAATTTGGCGGGGCAGGGGTCAAGTGGCGAGCCAGATTTCAGATTGGCCAGCAACTGCCTGGACACATCGCTGGAAACAACAGGAAAAACAGACAACACCGCCGCAGGTGTGTGCGGAGGTCCGCGACCCGCCCCAGTGACGCCGCTTCCATCCTCCGGTCCCTCCACAAAGGAGGCCTGAATCGCCTTGATCTTATTGGTGAAGAAACCGGCAGGATCACATGCCCACGCATCCAAAGAAACTAAAGGGGGCGATTGGGAGCTAGGGGTCGTGAACTCCTTCACAATGGTGAAGATCTCCTTACAGGAGTTTGCAGATGCCTCGATCCTCCTAGCCAAATATTCCCTCTTCACTCCCAGGATGTCCCGATGGTAGGCCTTCACCGCCGCCTTATAGGCGAGTTTAGCCTCCTCATCATACCAAAGGCGCCACGCCCTCTCGGCCACCTTACAATGACTGCGAGCCACACGTAGCGCCTCCGTAAACCACGGTGCAGATTGCCGTGCCGCCGTGGACCGGGGGGCAACCTTGGGAGCCAGATCGTCCAGCCTATCCGTGAGCCATAGCTGCAAAGCCTCAGTGTCGCTTTCCAGATCACCCGAAAGATGGCATGGGTGATCCAGAAGCGCCTGCTCCAGCATGTCAGGTGTCACTCTGTGCAGTGCTCTCGAGGCCGGTCTAGACAAGGTAGAGGCGCTGTTATCCAGCCGCGAACTTTCCAGCACCGAAAATCTGATCAACCTGTGATCAGTCCAGAGCACCGGCAGGGTATCAACCTCCATAAGAGGAACAGACGAAAACACCTGATCCAGGGTATGCCCCTTCTCATGTGTTGGCCCTGACACGAACGGTATAAGACCCAGCGGAGATGTAATATCCAGCAGTTTGGCCGCATCCGGGTCGTCCGCCACATCAAGGTGGAAGTTGAAATCACCGGCCACCACGCAATGCTGTGTGGTCAGCACCAACTCGGAGACCGCTGTCTGCAAATCTTCCAGGAAGGAGCCCACAGGGCCTGGTGGTCTATAAACCAACAACCCCTTCAAAGCCTGGCCCGGGGACAGTCTGAGCGTGAAGGCGAGCGACTCAGCGCTCCCAATGGAGTTCAGGGGAAGCACTGAGCAGGAAACGCTCTTTTTCACCACTACCGCCACTCCCCCACCTCTTCCCTTCACTCTATCCTGCCGGAAGATGTTATACGCCGAAGGAATGGCTGAGAAGACATCCGGGTTGGAAGCCTCTCCCAACCAGGTTTCGGTCAATAGCAGACATAGAGGATTTTCCCTAACGAGATCATAAATATGCAGGGCATGGCACCCTACCGACCTCGTATTCAGCAGCAGGCAGAGATGCTGAACGCCAGCTGTTGCTGGACGAGGGACGTTGACACGGGTCCAGGAAGGCGTCCAGCCGCACCCCGGGCAACGTCGTTTACCCTTAAATCGCCCCGGGAAGACGGAGCGGCAGGAGCTGGAAAGGCCCCGCATATCCCGCAACGTCGCAGAGGAGTAAGAGATCATCTCAGCCCAAGTGTCAATGGACCGGCGTCCCCCGCCGCCCCGATGCCTCCGGGACGCTGACGGGCGCAGACGGGCAGGACTCCGGCACGACTCAGGCTAAGCGAAGGCGTCCACCTGCGTGTCACGCTGTGCGTGAGGGAGCGACTTTAAATAGGCGCTCCAATCAGCCCTGAGCGTGCGAGTCCGCTTCAAGATGGCGGCCGCCGCTGGCTGAAGTGTCCCAAAGAAAGATGGCGCCCAAAGTGACCCCCAGGACCCGGACCCACCGAAGTGGTGGTGCTTTTCAGGCAGAGACTGCCGTTTTTTAAGTGCAGGTGAGGGGAGAGAGGGGCGCGAGCTGCAGGCAAGCAGGCTAAAAGCAGGGGTAAGTAGAACAGAAAACGAACCCAAATACAAAACCAGGAAGCATTAAAATACTCCGCGCTAGTAACAGCGCGAGCGCAGCGAAGTGGTAGATGGTCTAACCAGCACCACGCTAGAGCCCGCCTTAAATAGGCGCTCCAATCAGCCCTGAGCGTGCGAGTCCGCTCCAAGATGGTGTCCTCAGTGGAGATTGGGTTCCAGTCATTAAGGATGTTCAAGGGGGGTGAAGGTCCTGCAGAAGGTTGGGTGGGTTGGTCTCCGGGTCGGTTGTCGAAGCTGTTGTGGATGTCTGCGATTTTGTTGTGGAAGAACGAAGCTAGGGAGTCGCAGAGGGCTTGAGAGGGGGTGATGTCGTTGGAGTTGCAGAAGGTTGCAGAAGGTTGGGTGGGTTGGTCTCCGGGTCGGTTGTCGAAGCTGTTGTGGATGTCTGCGATTTTGTTGTGGAAGAACGAAGCTAGGGAGTCGCAGAGGGCTTGAGAGGGGGTGATGTCGTTGGAGTTGGCTGAGGGGTTGGTAAATTCTTTGACGATGTTGAATAATTCCTTGCTGTTGTGGGCGTTGTTGTCTAGTCGGTCTTTGAATGCGGCTTTCTTGGCAGATCGGATAAGTTGGTGGTGTATGCGGGTGGCGTTTTTGAAGGCGTCCCTGGTGCTGGTGTTTGGGTCTTTTTTCCAGGCCTTCTCGAGGGAACGACAGAGTTTCTTTGATTTCTTAAGATCATCGTTGAACCAGGAGGCGTTTTTGCTGCCTAGTTTGATTTGACGTTTTTTCAGCGGTGCTAGGATGTCGGCGCTGTTGGATAGCGATTGGGTGAGGTTAATGGGTGCTTGGTCGGGGTTTGAGGAGTGGGCAGGGGGGTTTTGAAGAAGCGATGAGGAGATCTGGTCGATGGTGATTTTGTTCCAGTTTCTTCGCAGAGTAGGTTGAGGATGGTTGTGAGTTGTGGTCTTATTGTAGATAAAGTGAACGCAGCTGTGGTCCGTCCAATGGAGAATAGTGGTGTGAGTGAAGGAGACATGTTTGCTGGAGGTGAAGATAGGGTCGAGTGTGTGACCAGCGATGTGGGTGGGCGTAGTGACAAGTTGTTTGAGTCCGAGGTTGGCGAGATTGTCCAGAAGGGAGGTGGCGTTGCTGTCATTGCTCTTTTCCAGGTGAAAATTGAGGTCTCCCAGTAGAATGTGTTCCTCGGAGGGGGGGGCGTGTGGGGTGATAAAGTCAGTGATAACGTCGCTGAATTGTGCACGGGGTCCTGGAGGTCGGTAGAGGAGTGTGCCTCTGAGTGTGGTCTTGGGGTCGGTGTGGATCTGGAAGTGAAGGTGTTCAGCGCTGGCAAGGTTGACGCCTGAGCTGGTTGAGATGCGGATGGAGTTCTTATGGACGATAGCGATGCCTCCTCCTGTTTGGTCGGTGCGGTCCTTACGGATGACCTTGTATCCTTCTGGGATGGCAATGGTGATGTCTGGGGCTGATGAGGCGTTCATCCATGTTTCTGTTAGGATGGCGACATCGGGAGAGATGGTGTCTAGTAGGTTCCAGAGGTCGATGGTGTGTCTGTGGACTGAGCGGGTGTTGAGCAGGATGCATTTTAGGTGGTTGGAGTCAGATATCTGTTGTGTGTTCGTGGATGAGAAGTTTATCTTAGTGTCGTCGAACTTGCAGGAGTAGCATGTGAAGGGTCCATGGGTGTGTCCAGGAGGGGCTTGGGCGCAGTTGGAGAGTCGGCCGGGGTTAAGGGCTAGGAGGGTGGAGGCATCGTATGTAATGCGGGAGGGCTGGGCATTGCATGGACCAGGGGGTCTGGCGCTGGGCGCGGTCCAAGCGCGGACGGGCGTAGACGGGCTTACCTTTGGCGCACCTTCGGCGCGGCCGTAGCGCGTGGACGCTGCGCGTGGGGGCATCTGTCATTAAATGGAGAGTGAGGGGGAGGGGCGTGGGAGGGGCAGCAGGGAGGCGGGAGCGGGGCGAGGAGGAAGGGCTCTGGGAGACAACAACAAACAAAATGGAGGCGGTGAAAAGTCGAGTGAGGCTGGGGCACTGAGATAATAATCACAAGCGCTTTTAAACAGGCAGCGTTATTGTGCACAGATAGAGCGCAGTGCTGTTTCCGTCGCGCTGTTTCAAAGGCACCAACTATGCAGCAATACAGATCACCAGAAACGCTGTTGCGCAATTAAAATGGCACAAACTAATCAGACTTATAAATCACCAGAAGCGCTATGAGGTCAAACAAATGCACAATTTAAAGTACAGACAGTCGGAAGTCAATGGGTGAGTAACAATACCACCAGGAGCCAGGGAGTGTGGGAGCGACCGCGTCTGAAGCGTTAACAGGGGCGGCTCTAGGCTCATGGTGGCCCTGGGCAGGGAGCGTAGGTAGGGGACCCTGGAAGAGGGGTCCGGGCGGGGCGGTGTGCGGAGGCCAGTGAAGTGGGGGAGGGTCAGGGTGTTTGGAAGTGGAACAGAGCCAGAGGCCACCAAATCCATGCCAGGGGCCGCCACACAAATATGTATCCATCCTTAGAGGATTATTATTGTAAGGATATATATTGGCGTGGTGGTCCCTGGTTGTTTGGCGGCCCTGTGCAGGTGCACAGCTTGCACATGCCTTAGGCCGCCCCTGGCGTGCTCTCCGGATGTCATTCACTGAATGATAGTCTTTCTTTTTCAAAGTAACCCTTGTGCCTTTAAGGGGCGGAGCTGGTGTATGACAGAATGCTGTCATTCAGTGAACGCTACGGCCCGATTGGAGGCCTGTGTTAGCAGCCATTGGACGGAGTTGTTAAATGACTCCTCCCTCATATATATTAAAAAGGAATACTTTTTTTCTACTCCCTGTAAATGAGCATTTTGTTATGTCAGTCCCGGTGCAAAATTTAGGTGAGGTCAGAAATCAGTTAGTGTGGGGAAAAACCCTGATAGTTTTACAGCCGCAGCAAAATACACCGGGATGATATACTTTTGAACACCATTTTTACTACACAAAAGCCTGGCATGCTGGATTTTCATTGAACGTTTGTATATGGTCACCTGACATTTCCTTCATTAGCGTCTTTAAAAGCTTGATAGATATACATTTCATTGTAAGCAAAAGCTACGATAAAATATTGGCGACCCAAAATATTTAAAATATTTTGTCGATTAATAGTTTCCTTGTAGGAATTTCAGCATTATTCAGAGGCGAAATCTTACGCAATGCTTGATGGAGGGGAAAAAAAAGCAAAAAAAGAAGGATTCTGGGAGCCCAGATGTATGTTTCCC
Source organism: Lissotriton vulgaris (assembly GCF_964263255.1). Lineage (NCBI taxonomy): Eukaryota > Metazoa > Chordata > Amphibia > Caudata > Salamandridae > Lissotriton > Lissotriton vulgaris. The sequence goes on along the minus strand of NC_141690.1, from coordinate 252,594,440 downwards.
AGCTCCTGACAAATCCCAACTCCGTTATTCCGCATTAGAGGGAGGTTTACGAAGAGGCTGCAATGACGTGACACATTACAAGAGGAATTAAAGGGCTCTTGAGTCTTAGTGAAACACTCGACTTGAGCTCTCCTCATACTCGGAACATTGCCGGGCCCCGGGGAAAGCAGAGTCGCAGACTAGTCTTTCCCCGGGGTCTTTCGCGCAGGGGATAGTCCAGGCAGGGGAAGGGGAGGAGTTAGGGGGTGGGTACTTAAGCGCGGGGGAGGAAGGGATCTTCCTCTTTTCCGCGCCTGGCACCATCGGGAGGGAGCTCGAAAAAGAGTTGTAGTTAGTGCGTTGTTGAGGCCTAGTGCTACTTTTAGGGATTGTTCTCGGAGCTGCTCGTTCGACAGCTGGGTTTTGTGTTTCTTTCCCTTGTTGCTTTTCTAGTTTGGCTGGGATGTCTGGGGTGCCGGCGGAACAGGTCCGTGAGGCCTTGTTGCTGCTCGCTAGGGCCGGCCGCGATGACTTGATTAGGCCCGGGGTCATGGATCAGGCCTGGGTGGGGGCCACCAGGGGCACGAGGGCTGCCTCGGCGGGGGTGCAGGCGGCGGTTTTTGCCTGCCTGGAGGACGATCAGGTTCAGGAGGGTGGCTCAGGGGCCGGGAGAGGGGGGGGTGCCCCTAGGGATACTGCGCGGGGCGGGAAGCGTCGGTCGACTTCCACTCGCCCCTTTCCCCAATTGGATTTTGTGCCTGGGGCCTCGGGGGCGGCCGTGCGGGCCGTGCCCGAGGGACTTCCGCTCCAGGGTCCTCTGATGGCGCCGGACGGTGCGGAGCAGGGGGTGGAGCTAGGTGACGCCCGGGCCGGGCCCGCGCAGGGCCTGGTCGGGTCAGAAGAGGACGGCGGGGCCCCTGGGGCCTTGGTCCGTTTGGATGGGGCTTCTTTTAGCGGGGATGGGCCTGGGCTGGACCTGCGGGTGTCTGGGGGCGGCCCAATTGACTTGTCCCGGGGCTCGAGGGCGGGCTCCCCGGCCGTGGTCCGGCCGTTGTTGCCTGGGTTTTCGATGGGTAGGGGTGCTTCCCCTTCGCTGGTCCCCATTGGCGGCCCGGGTTGGGTCCAGGGTTTCCAACAGGTGGGTTTCTTCCCCCGGGGGTGCGAATTTTATGGCCATGGCCAGCCGCTCCAGCCCCCTATCTGGGGTTCCGTCTCCTGGGAGGAGAGGGCTAGGGGGGAACGCATCCTGGAGCAGATTCAGGAGGTCAGGTGGGCTGAGGAGACCAGGGCCCGGGTTGGTTCTGTGTGGGGCCCCGACATTGAGGGACCCCCCACCCCCACCTCGGAGGAGGAGCGGGAGGCTGAGAGGCAGGAAGAGGAAATTCGGCGGGCGAGGTTGCAGAGGTCAGGCCTGGCCGCCCACCCTCCTGGGGGCGCGGCCGGGGTAGGGACGGCCGGCACGGCTTTGAGGCCCGATGGTGCCGGGGCCCTGCCAGGTTCGAGCGACCTGGGGGGCGGGAGGGGATCCAAGTCGGCAGGTGTCGGCAGAGCCAAGGGGGGCCTAGCGGGGCGCAATACGGCTCCGAGACGCAGGCCGGAAGCAGCAGGGCAGTCCGCGGCGGCTGTCCCTCCCCCGCGGGATCGGGCAACGGTTTCTGGTGGCGCCACCGTTCAGCGTGGCCGCGAGTGTGGAGCCAAGGGTGTGAAGCGTGCAGTGAAGTGTGTCTCGTCTGAAGGAGTGGATCAGGAACCGGTGCTTGAACTGGACTACGGTGCTGAGAGCGAGGAGTTGGAAGAGGGGGAGGTGCGGGATGACCTGGAAGGCGTAGGCCGCACATCGGGGGGTGACGACCTTGGTGTCTTGCAGGTCGACCCCGGATCTCGGAAGAGGACTGGACCGGTGAAGGCCCGTGGGAAGGAGTCCAGAGAACGGCCCCGGGAACGGACGGAGGCACCTACAGGTGAGAGTGCCTGGTGGGCGGCTTGGGATGACGCGCCCCGGGGGGGGGAGGGGAGGAAGCGGCCCTGCCGCTCGGTGGGAGTGGGTGACGGGTCTGTGCGGGAGGGGGGGGCGCCTTCGGGCGGTCCACCTGAGGATGGTAAGAAGGTGGATGGTAAGTCGGTAACTTTGGGGGTGCAGACTGACAAGGGTGACGGGAAGGAGGAGAAAGGGGTGAAGGTCCCGAAGAAGATGCCATACATGGGGCTGGCAATGCCATTGGGGTCTCATTTGTCTGAGAAGATGAGGGAAAAAATCTGGAAACATGAGTTTGTGGACGTTTTTAAGTTATTGCACAGGGAGGTGCAGGCCAAGGAAGGTTCCAAGGAGGAGGAGTGGGAGTTGACGAGGCGGCCTAGAGTGCCTATCACGATGGAGAATTGGACATCGGCTTTCTTGATCTATGCGAGTGTGTATGGTGTGAAGTACCTTGACCGGGCGATTGCCTTGTTCAAATACATGGACATTGTGCGCAAGGCGCAGATGCAATTTGGGGGTTTCGCTTGGTTGAGCTATGATGAGGAGTTCCGGGCCCGAGTAAGTGCCGATCCGGAGAAGTGTTGGGGGGAGGTGGATCAGGAACTGTGGATGCAGTGGATGGCGTCGTCGCATTCGTCGGCCTCTACTCATACGGCCAGCGGTCTCCCGGTGTTGTATCGGTCTTTTCCGACGCGTCCCGCCCAGGGCGGGGCGGGGGGCGGAACTGTGCCCAGCACCATTGTGTCCGGTCAGTCGCCCAAGCCGGGGGGAGGGGGGGCCACAACGGGAGTGTGTTGGAGCTACAGTCGGGGTTTCTGCTCCAGGTACCCGTGCAAGTTTAAACATGAGTGTTCCAAGTGCGGTGGGAAGCACCCCATCACTCAGTGCCTCTCCCTCGCTACTCCCTCGGAGCAGTGGCGGAATGGCAGGGGACGAGGCCAGCCTGGCCCGAAGGGCGCCTACTCCGGTTAGTGTGGAGGCGATGGCCCCGTGGCTCGCGTGCTACCCTGACCGCGAGGCCGCGACGCGGCTCTTTTGGGGATTCACCGAAGGCTTTCGGGTGGGTTATCAGGGCCCCAGGGAGCGGCGGTGGGCCGAGAATTTGAAGTCGGCGCGGGAACTGCCGGAGGTGGTGGCTGCGAAACTGCGGAAGGAGGTGTCGGAGGGGAGAGTTGCGGGTCCTTTCTTGGACTGGCCGCTGCCTGACCTGATTGTCTCGCCACTGGGGGTTGTGCCGAAGAAGGAGGTGGGGGAGTTCAGGATGATTCATCACTTGTCTTGGCCGGAGGGTAGGTCGGTGAATGACTTCATCGCGGTCCGGATGGTGCGTTCCTGTGGGCCCGGGGCGGAGCTGGCGAAGTGCGACATCAAGTCGGCCTTCCGGCTCTTGCCGATTCACCCGGCGGATTTCGGGCTCTTGGGCATGCAGTTCGAGGGTGCCATCTATGTAGACAAGGTCCTCCCCATGGGTTGTGCTATCTCCTGTGCCCTGTTCGAATTGTTCAGCTCCTTTTTGCAATGGGTCATGGTGAGGGTGAGCGGGTGTCGAGAGGTCACTCACTACCTGGACGATTTCCTCTTCCTGGGAAGGGCGGGGTCGGGGGATTGTGGCAGGGCCCTGTCGCGTTTCCAGTCTTTGGCGGTGCAGTTTGGGGTGCCTCTGGCGCCTGAGAAGACGGCTGGTCCCAGCTGTTGCCTCACTTTTCTGGGGATTGAATTGGACTCTGTTGCGTGGTTGGCTCGTCTGCCTGCGGCTAAGGTGCGGGAGATTTTGGAGTGTCTGGAGTGGGCAGTGGGGGAGAGGAGGATCCCGTTGCGGGCGGTTCAGAGGCTGCTGGGTTTCCTTAACTTTGCGTGCAGGGTTGTCCGGGCGGGGCGCACGTTCTGTCGGCGGCTCGGCATGGCCATGTCGGGGGCAGTGCTTCCGCATCACCGGGTGAGAATCACGTTGGGGGTGCGGTCGGATCTCAGGACTTGGATGACCTTTCTGCGGGAGTTCCATGGAGTGCCTTTGGAGTTTGATGAGGAGAGGGTGGTGTGGCAATGCCAGATTTTTTCCGACGCGGCCGGGTCGGCGGGGTTTGGTGTGTTTTGGGATGGGCGGTGGTGCGCGGAGAGCTGGCCGGCCTCCTGGTTGAAGCAGGGCAGGAGTATTGCTTTTCTCGAGTTCTTCCCTTTGCTGGTGGCTCTGGTGGTGTGGGGGGAGGACTTTCGGGACAGGTCGGTGCTTTTCCATGTAGACAACATGACGGTTGTGGACCTTGTGAATAACCAGAGGGCGAGGGACCTGCGTGTGTTGAAGCTGTTGCGTAGGTTCATGCTGGCGTGTCTGCAACTGAATGTGGTGTTTCGAGCCAAGCATGTCCCTGGGGCGAATAATGACATTGCGGATGCTCTGTCTCGTTCGCAGTGGCAGCGGTTCCGACATCTGGCGCCGGGAGCGGACGCCTGCAAGACCGAGCTGCCGGCCGGCATCTGGGCCTTGGGGGAGTGAGGATGATTGGTCTGGTGGAAGGTTCGCTGGCTCCGTCCACGAGGAGGACATATCGTTTGGCATGGTCTGAATTTAGTTCTTTTATGGGTTGGACGGTGGACGGTGTGGTGAGTGGTGAGTCGGAAGTGCGGGGGGGTGTGCGGGGCTATGTGCTATCTTGCATGGACAGGGGCCTGACGGCGGCGACGATTTCTGGAAAGTTGGCTGGCATTTCCTTCTACTGTGTTTTGTTTCTGGGTTTCGACCCCACCAAGGATGTGGTACTGGCTCGCATGTTGCGGGGGTGGGGTCGGGAGAGGAGTGTTGGGGGGGGCGCCCGCGGGAGGCGGTGACGTTTGACCTGTTGGTACGACTGGTGGGGGTGTTGCCTGAGTGTTGCTATGACGGCCCGGAGGTGGGCTTGTTCCGTTTGTGCATGGTGTGGATGTTTTTTGGGGCCTTCCGGGTGTCTGAGTTGCTGGGCACGAGGCGGGGGCCTGGGCGTTTGTATGAGGATGTGCGTGTGGATGCGGGGCGTTTGGGGATCTGGCTGGGCCGCTCGAAGACTGATCAGTTGGGCCGGGGTGCGTGGGTGTGGTTGAACGAGGCTGGTGGGGCGGTTTGCCTGGTGCGTGAATGGCGCTCCTTCTGCGGGGCGGGGGGCCCGCGGGGGGGCGAGATTTTCCAGCATGCTTCAGGTGCGAGGTTGACGGCTGGCCAGCTGTTGGCGGTGCTGAGGAAGGCTTTGGGTCGATTGGGGATGAATGGGGCGGGGTTTGGTACTCATTCCTTCCGTATCGGTGCTGCCACTGCAGCGGCCCGTCTGGGCTGGTCCTGGGACCGGATTCGGAGCATTGGTCGTTGGAAGTCTCGCTGCTGCGAGCGGTATGTGAGGAAGTAGAGGGGGTCCCAGGCAGGTTGTTGGTTTGTGATTCTGTTTTGCCCGTTTCTAACTCCTTTTTTCTTCGTAGGTTGCGTGGGTGGCCCGGGTGGTAAGACTGTGACGTGGATCGTCGGGCACTCCTTTGTGCACTGGGCATCCAAGTACGCCGACCAACAGGTTTACGGACGTAACCTGGGACTGAGAGGACAATTGCACGAGGTGAAGTGGTGGGGAAAGAGTGGAATGCGATGGGGGGCACTGCTGCCCTGGCTCGCGAAGATGGTGCCCCAGAGGGGCTGCCCGGATTTGTTGATCATCCATCTGGGAGAGAACGACCTGGTGCAATTGTCCGGACTGGCTCTGTTGCAATTGATGCAGAGGGACTTGGATGTGCTTAAAGCAAGGATGTCGGGGGCCTGCATTGCCTGGACGGAGCTGGTCCCCCGAAAAGTTTGGAGAGGGGCAATGAAACATGGGGCCATTGAGAAGGCCCGGAGAAAGTTGAATCGGGCAATGAGACTTTACTGTGTTGACAGGGGGGTGAAAGTCATCGCACATCCTGGAATTCGCCTGGAGGAGCCTTTAGCTTTTAGGGAGGACGGTGTGCACCTGTCTCAGCTGGGGAATGCTTGGTATATGATGGAGCTGAGGGATGTGGTGAGCAAGCTGTGGAATGAATCGATCTGGTGTCGGAGGGAGTGACTGGGCCCTGACAGACGGACAGCCCCTGGGCGGGGGGGGGTGGGGCAGTGTACCGCCCTACAGGGGGTCCACTGGGTGGCAGGTTCCGAAGGGATAGGGGGTCAAGAGCGGGCATACCCATCCCTTGGGGGGGGAGACTTGGCAGGACGGATCGAACTGGGTTTGAAGTTGGCAATGGCTGGGGGCTGGAAGGGTGATTGACGGCAAGTGGAGGGTGTTTGGAGCCGCTAGGGCTCAGTACTGACAGGAATGATTGAAAACGATTGGGGGGGATGTATGAGTGGGATGTTTCTGTTATTGTTTACTGTTCTATTGTTATGCGCAGTTCTGGTCTAATAAATGGCCTTTTACGCCTATAACTGCGTGGTCTGTTTATTGCGCGATGCCGGGCCCCGGGGAAAGCAGAGTCGCAGACTAGTCTTTCCCCGGGGTCTTTCGCGCAGGGGATAGTCCAGGCAGGGGAAGGGGAGGAGTTAGGGGGTGGGTACTTAAGCGCGGGGGAGGAAGGGATCTTCCTCTTTTCCGCGCCTGGCACCATCGGGAGGGAGCTCGAAAAAGACCACCCACCCACCCGGCAGTTAGAGGTGGTTTGTGGGTTGGCTTTGTTGCGTTGCCAGTTTAGGCCAGAGCTGCGGTAGGCAGGTTCCGAAGGGATAGGGGGTCAAGAGCGGGCATACCCATCCCTTGGGGGGGGAGACTTGGCAGGACGGATCGAACTGGGTTTGAAGTTGGCAATGGCTGGGGGCTGGAAGGGTGATTGACGGCAAGTGGAGGGTGTTTGGAGCCGCTAGGGCTCAGTACTGACAGGAATGATTGAAAACGATTGGGGGGGATGTATGAGTGGGATGTTTCTGTTATTGTTTACTGTTCTATTGTTATGCGCAGTTCTGGTCTAATAAATGGCCTTTTACGCCTATAACTGCGTGGTCTGTTTATTGCGCGATTTTCTTTGCTGAATGGGCCTTGAACCCAGAATGAGGTCAGGTGGGTCAGCGAGCAAGTGGCATAGAGGCCTGATAGATGTCTAACCACACACACAACCCCGGTGGGATAGACTCCGCTTTGTCATCCTGAGCATTTAAGTCACAGCCACCTCAGTTGAAGAACAGCTGACAGGCGCCCTGAAGAATGTGGGAAACCATACTGCCATGTTTATTTACAGGGAGACGGATTTCATCAGTTCATGGTAGTGACATGAAGGTCCCTCGTAAAAATGCTCCCCAGGGCATACATCAACTTCTCCAATAGGCCTGGACATATCTGAGAGTCTGTAAACCACAGGGCCCATCCAGACCCACAGTCAGGGCTGACCCTACATTAGCTGCCAGCAACTGGCCCCCCTGGTGAACCATGAACTTGGTGGACCCAGCTTCTTTTTATTTACATTTTTCCAATTTCTGATTTTTTCCCCTTAGAATTTAGCACCCCACTTAAGGACCTGGGTGGCTGCCTAGCTCCCTGAATGAATGGACGACCAGTGCTTCCAGTGAACGAAAAGCGTTATCTTCTGTACAGCTGGTGTGGTCTCTTTTTCATTCAGTCCAGGTCCACCCTTTGTTGTGACTCTGGGTGACTTGAACCTGTGTGCGTGCAATTATTTACTGCGCGTCAGAACACCCTTTTTTCACAATCCCAACTTGACAGATCAACTCACACCCTTCCATACACAAACGAGGCAAAAAAGAGCATTTATTTTGGAACGTTTCAGGGAGATTTGTCAAACGGCGTGAAAGGTATTAGCAACACAAAATACGCATTTCCTTTGGAAACGCTGACAACTATAACCACTCACATTTCTTTCAGTAAAAAAACAAAGGTTAAGGAAATGTTATAGTTAGGGAAATGTTCAGCAACAATGTAACGTTTTAAACTGTAAAAACCATAGAAATTAACCCGTTATAGATTTCTCAAGGAACTATAACTCATGCCCTAAGGTAACTACATCTCATGCTGTGCCATGCACAGTTTTCTCTTCTTTCATTCCATTGCAAATGTGGCAGCGATATTATCGATGATGTCATAGAAGATGTCATGATGAGTGATGTAATATGTGTGGTAAATATCAGTGCATAGCAAGGGTGAGAGTTACAATTACTTGGGATAACTATAACTGGTGAATTTCTATGGTTTCAGAGTTTAAAGATTACGTCGTCACTGAACATTACACCTAACTTTACGCTACTTTAACATTTGATTTTTTCCAGTGAATTGCTAGTATTTTATTATCATACTTCAAGAAAATCCCTGCCATGTACTGCCGGGTCCATGAGCAGCGGGGAGTTGGCCGCAGAGTCGGCCCTGTATTCAATCCCTCGGCAAGCAACCAACCCCATGTTGTGCATGCCATATAGGTATTGGCCGCCGGGCCTGGCTGCAGCCAACACCCCCTTCCTCCGCACCCAACACCCAGTCTATAAAGCAGATCTACGATCTTCCTTCAAAAATTACCAATAATTTATATTTCAATAGAGCACACAATGCAATATGTATTATTATGATTACCTATTTATTCAATAAAGTTCCGTGATTGCATGTCTATCATTTTTTCTTTTTCCATACTTTTTTTATACTTACATTTTGGGGCTCAAAAATGTGAAAATAAGTAATCAGTGATATATAAATATTTTTTAAAGAAAAAATAAAACAAATTTATACCCCCCAAAAATGCAATCATAACATTTATCACAAGAAGCCCTTGTATCTTATGTGATACCTCTTCAGACCGCATAAAATGCAACCATACATCGCTGGAGCCAACTGATTGTGGCACATAGTGGATTGTGGTCACTGTACATACTATCCATTGTTGAGAAATTCAGCAAAAAGGGGTAAAAAGGGTTTGAAACTATCAATAACAAATCACACCCTCTCCTTGAAAAGGTGGGAACAATAGTTTTCCCGCTTCTGTCAGGCCGACACATTGCCATGGTCAGATCAAAATCATCAGCTAGGATGTTGAGAATGTCTCCCTCCGTGTTATGCTCTACATGCATGCCCCTCGGACGCGGGTATCCAGAGTCAGAGGGGTTTGACACAATAAGGTCCCCACATAAGTGAAGAATGAAGTCTCCTGCAATCATGAAAAAACCATTGTGACTAATCTTACGCCTTTAAAAAGATCCTAGCCTGGAAATGTTACAAACATCTGATGTAACGGTACCGACATTTTTAAAGTTCATTAACAACAAATTAACAGACCAGTGAGTAAGTAGCAGGGTCTGCAAACCAGTACTATTGGTTGTCAGCACTGTCAGACGACAGCGTTCCGCTAGAGAGACAAAAATAATTAGTCTGTCCTTAGGTCCTCCAGCCCTCATCTGTGGCTCACTTAGAGCAATTATCAAAAAAGCTACATTTGAGATAACACAAATGGACTTACTATAAGGAGATTGTTCCTGCATGCAAAACTCCATCCCCCATCATGCACCAGTGGGAAATGGATACAAACACGCCCCTCTGGGGTGGGATGGACTCCTCATTAAAGTTGGTTAATGATGCACGCAGGCTTCGTTTGTGTCTTCTTAGCCCAGGAAGAAGGGGCCGTGAGCCCTGAAACGCTTTGGCAGCAACAATTAACAGCGGAGAAAATCGAAGGGCTGCATATCAAATGCCGGAGGGCTGAGAGCGGTAGTGTGCTATCCCAATGCTTCAGGGCACTTTTGATGGACCATATATCTATATACATAAATAACAGCATTTGTATTTAACAGCAATATTTTCATAACATGCTAAATGTTGCATGAGAATGGACGGGTACAAAAGGGGGTGGTGATGGACGGAGCATCTGAACCAATCAAACACTCACACCCAGTCAACAGATCTGGGTTTAATCCATCACCATTCATAAGCCCACTCTGCCATCCCAGATCAGACATGGCCATATGCAAATCAGTCTGACCCTGTGCCTCATGGGAACAGTCCAACCCGAACTGCCAAGCCATGCCTTCCCTGGACCGGAAACAAGCTCCTGTGCAAATGGGTATTTGAAACCGTTATCAAAATAGCAGCATTTGTATTTAACAGCAAGATTGTCATAATATGTTAAATGTTGTATGAGAATGGACAGGCAGTCTGTTTTCAGTTTTTGTTATGAGCACTGTCACTTCATATAACGAAGGAAACACCAGTGCGTCATGTGATCAAGGCCTCTAGGGGCTGAAACGCTCATGGCAGATTTGCACTGAACTAGCTAAATAAGAAATGTTGCACGAAGGAAAACTGGAGTCCGTTTCCGTATCTGTCTGTCTGATTCGGCAATTGTGGATATATATATATATATATATATATATATATATATATATATATATATATATATATATATATATATATGGAACAAACAAGCATTGTGGGGCATAGAGTCCTCAGCGCAGGCAATAATTCCCTTTTAGTAAGTTCATGCATGGGTTTTACCAATTTGTAGTTCACTTAAATCCTATAGTAAGTAGCAGAGCGTGAAGGAAAGATCTGTAAGCGTCTGGAGCACTGTGCCGATTTCAGCCCTGACTCGTTCAAAGCCCCGGCTTCTCCCAGCCAGTGATTGTAGTTTTCTACAACTGGTGATGGTGCTCTAAACATGGCCGCGCCGCCGTGCGTAGATACGGAACAAACAAGAATGCCTGCTGGAATGAGATCACTCAACAGTGCTCTGCCCTCCAGCAACATCACTCAGCCTTTCTCCCAACTTCACCTTTCATTATAATCTGCCAACACGTTTCAGGGCCAGAGCCCCTTCTCCCTGGGCACAATACACCACACGTGAAACCTGCATTTGTATTTCCGGTTTTATTCATACCAAGACCCACCCTCCCGTTTTGAGCCACAGGGACCATCTCCCCTAGAGCGCAATCTATTTAGTAAGGTTAGGCATTGCACAAGCCCCTTCCCCAAGCCTTTTTTTGTCCCGAGGAGCAAATCACTCAGGGCCCTATTTACTGATTAAAAGGAGTCGGACATGCATTCCCCTCCCAGAGCCATTAAAGCCCCGAGGAGCCCATCCTCCTGGGCCAAAATGTGCACTAAAGGGGAAAGGATGCGTGGCTCCTGAGCCAATTTCGACCCTAGGGACCCTATCTCCTGGGGCCGACATCAGTAAAGGGTGGGTACCCTCCTGGTGCACCCACCAAACAGCCGTTGGGGGCTGCAGACTCTGTTGCCTCACCCATGGTGCGGGAGTCGGCATTACTCCTGCTCAGAGGAAACAGCTATTTATGCTGTTCCCTCCAGGCGGAAGCAATTGGTTGTTCTGTGTTCCTGTCCGCATCAGTGTAGGTAAGGAAACAGAACACAAGTCTGCTCCCGGCTGGCGAGAACATTGTTAAAGCTCCCACCCGCTGGGGGCAGACTTTGTGTATGATCCTATTTGGCTGAGATTTGAAAATGTTTCCTCCAGATATGTGCAAACAAACGATTCCCTGCCCACTCTAGTGCAGGCAGGAAAACCACTGAGTCCTCCAATGGGGTCCCTGGTACAGAATGTCAGGCATAGTTTGTCGGAAGCGATGCTCTTAAGTTGCCCTCTTTCTAGCTACACTGTTTCTAAATCTTATATTACACCAGAGAATCGATGTGGCCAAACGTGGGAAAGGGAACTTAGTGTGGGTACTGCAGGGAAGGAGACCTGGAAGAAAAAAGTTAGTCAACAATTCTTAGTTCTACTTTCATAAAGAATTTCACACAGGAACACTCGTTATTTCCACTAAGGGAGCAAAGTCTAGAATTACAGTTCTTTGTGTTAAGTAACACAAAGATCTTGATATTCCTGAATCAAAAGCTGTAACAGTTCTTGTAACGGTTAATTGCAAGTTTCCAAAACAAGCCTATATATCCAATGGCAAATCTCTACTGTGGGGGAACTAGGAGATAGTTCCTGATGCTTTGGTTGGTTGATCACCTTTCACCAACCACTATTGCAGACCAAAACGTGCCCAACAACTCGCTACCTGACAGGAGTGCTGTTTTTTTCCCAAATTGCTGGAAGAGTTTCTGCTGAAGTGCCAGTAGGCGTTACCTCATCCGAACATCTGAAGACTGTGAGTGGGGACTGAAAGCATGCAGTTGGAGAGCTCAGTGTCATGTAACATATGCAGGATTGTTCTGTAGGAAGACCAGAATAGCTCTCTGAACTCAAGAAAACTTCCTGGGTGTTTGGCTCCTTGATGTGCCAGCTCCTTTCAACACGAAAGATGAATAGCTAGCACAGATGAAAGGACACAAACCTCAGAAGGTGGTGCATGTTACAGAATCTGCACCTGCTGCCAGAGGGAAACACCAACGAATGAAGTCACCAGAGTCAACACAACACAGGAGTCATCAGGCACAAAGATCATTTGAGCATGTTCCCGAACAGACACCTGCTACCAAAGAGAAGCAACGAATGAGTCATCAGAGTCAGCACAAACAAGGGATTCACATAGTGAAGCCTCTTACTAGCATGAGTGTTAAAGCATACAAAACAATACCAATAAAGACACCACAGTAACACACCATATCTTGTTGTTTAATCATTGGAACATTATTGGTACAAACAAGCTGTTAGAATTCTAATACTTCTTTTAATACTTGCGGCAAGGAACTTATGATTCGCAGCAAGGGAGCCGGCCTAAATACTCAGGAAAAAGGGCCACACGGTCCCCTACCCCTTTATTTAAAATGATAGCCTGAGGGAGTGGAGTCCTCAGGTCCTTTTAAAGGAGGGGGAATGGGGGGCTGCGGGCCCCCCTCAACTTATTAAATATATTGGGACCTGGGAGATGGGATCTCCAGGGCAAAATATGGCTCAGGGAAGGGGAGCCGTACAGCCCACTCCTCTTATTAAAAGCATTGGGGCCCAGAGGATGGGATTCCCAGGGCTGAATGTGACTCAAGGAGGGGGGCACGAGTCCTTCTCCCCTAAATAACAAAGTTTGGCCTGGGGGACATGGGGCTCCAGAGGCTCAAAATGTCTCAGGAAGACTGACCCACCCCCTCCCTTTAATTAAAAAAATACCTATTGTTTTTCAATTTTGGCCCTGGTGGGCAGGGTATTCCTACCCTACCCCCATATATCATTTCTTTTTATTCAGGACAGGTAACTAAGTCCCTGAGTTCTGTTAGAAAAAATGTTATGTTAACCTTTTGTCTTTTCAGTGAATATATATATATATATATATATATATATATATATATATATATATATATATATATATATATATATATATATATATATATATATATATATATATATATATATATATATATTTCTATATTCTCAAACAATCCTTGGTGTTTCCAAAGAAATCTGCAGCCATTCGGGATGCCTTACAAAATTGCAGATTTATTGAGATATATTCAGCCAACAAGCTCGCCTGACGCATTTCAGCTTACACACAATTCTTGGTCATGGTACACAAAGAGTGTCTTGTCAAAGATGTGTAATGATGAGTATTTATGCGTATTCAATGGACATAGAAAACATACTGTGAGTACATTCCTCCACCTGGCACCATCTTGAAAGTATAAAACGACATTTAAACAAAATTGACATCGAAGAAATAATAAATGACCCTGAATTTTGTATGCACATGGTAGCGATTCTCTAATGTCCAATCATGATCTCAACATGGACCATTTCTGCCAAGTGTGCGGACTCGAATAAACTAGTTAGCTGAAATACTAACCAAACGAATATTGCTGCTCAACCCAATTATAATGCTCACAGTCAAAACCAATCCTGCTTAAAAGAGGCCTAGCATCCAGAAATGGGCCATAGTTTTTGTGCCTTCACTCAAGTAATTTGGGTCCAGATGTACCAAAACGTCAGTTTGAGATTTCCTAATTGCGAATTTTTGCGTTTCATGATTAGGAAATCGTAAACCCCCATGTACCAATGTCTCTTAGACACACTTTGCAATTGCCAGTGGGTAACAAATAGACCTGCCTCATTAATATTCAAGAGGTAGGTCTCGCTTTTCTACCCATTGGGAATGGCCTGCACTCACAGGGATGGTTGCCTGCTGGGGACAGCAGACCACCATGTCAGTAATTACTTTTTAAATACGCTCTATAAAACACTAAAATAAATAAAAATTAAAAATAAGTAATTTCTTTTTAATGCAACCCTTTTTTCTCAAGGGAAAACGGGATGCATTTTAAAAACAAAAATGAAAACCTACCTTTTCATTTTTTAAGAGGATGTAGCGGTCCATGGGACTTAAAAAATGTTGGCACGCACATTCACAAAGGGGAAGGGGCCCCTTAGGGACCCCTTCCCATTTGCAAATGGGTTACCACCAACTTGAAGTTGGTGGTAACTGAGAATGTTTTGCAATCACACTTGTTTTGATGTACACTAATTTCAGTCATGACTCGCGGGGGGCTAGGGAGGGTCTTGTGGGGGTTCACGTGGGAGGTGGGGGTGAGGGGTTAAAAACACGTTCCTTTTTCGGGTCCCGCACCGCCTCCGCTCCTAGCTGGGTCCCGTTTCCTGGAACAGGAAGCATGCATCCTCCCTCCCCTAATCCAATCACAATGCTGCAATGGCAGCGTTGTAATTTGTGCAGACAGCACCCAGCCGGGAGCCTGTAGGAAAGCCATTTTCTCCATGTAGGCTGCATGCAGCCTACATAGAGAAAATGTAGAGTGCGCATGTCTGGTTTGGTCAGCACCAGAGGGCTGACCGAATAGTCAGGGCCCGCAACAGTGGGCAAGCCACTCCTCCCCGACCCGCCCGCCCGCCCCCAACCAGGCATACCCTAACCCTTGCCCCAACCAGGCTTACCCTGACTTCTGCTTTCTCGCAGCACGAGAAGCAGAAACATAAAATGGTATTTAAAATAACATTTAATGTTTCTGCTTCATGCACAGCGAGAAAGCAGTGGGGCTACACTTCTCCCCCTAATGGAGGAGCCACCCCTGAGTAATTTAGAACACAAGCTTATCAACTTCTTCACACAAGTCTTCGACTACGTTGACTTATTTAACATTTTGATCTTTACATATTCGATCAAAGTTCCCTCTTTTGCCATATTTGTTACAAGTACCAATCTTAGCGTAGCTGGAATTGCTATTTGTCAAGTGGTCCTTATTTCCCTTCCAGAAGAATTTTGTTTTAGGTCTATCCTGCTATTTTGATTTTATTTACATGAAATTGGTCTGATTAATAGAATATTTTGGGCCATGTGTACAAAAGCATTTTTGTGGTCGGTAACAGCTCTTTTTACAGAATCAAACCATTTCCAACCGCAAAATGGCTTTTACTTATGTAAATTGCAATATGTGTTTAGCAAATTGTTTTTTGAAAGGGGCGTGTTTATGACGTCCCTACTTAATACCAAATGACAGTGATATGTATGAATGTTTTGCAGCCAAATTAATTTTTTACCGACACCTCAGCAGTGATAGTAAACAATCTCAAATTGGAAGGGATCCCCGTGGGACCTCTTGCTCTTTGTGAATGTTGAACCAAATATTTTTAAGAGCAGGCTGTGGTCCAAGGCTGTGTTCCCCGAATCCCACAAGACAACGCTGTGCAGTCGACAAGAAGTTTGAAAAAAAGTTCACCATTGATATGCAGGAGTACCGCAGGAGTACCGCAAGACCTCTTAGGAGTAGGAATCCAGGAGAGTAACCGGTCTCCTGGGGCAAGGACGATGGTGAACAGCTGCCACCAGGGTAGCTCCAAAAACCCTCAACAGTGATATAAGGTGAAAGACACTTGTAAATTGAAGTGTAGCTTTATTTACCATTGATAAGCAGGATTAAAGGAAGAGGTTTCTTCACCAAATCCCCAAACAGCTACAACCAACTCCCAAAAATCTTTTGCTATGTTTTATGTGCATTTAGTGTGAGTAACTGAAAATAAATTGGACATTTGATTCTGCCCCCAGGCTTCTCCACATGCAAGATACTTTGATGCCTTGGAAAGCCCTCACCATCGTGCTTGACAAGATCCGCACTTCAGTAGATGAGGGCCAGACCGCTCTCCTGGTCCTGCTAGATCTAACTGCGGCTTTCGATACCCTCTACCCCTCAGTACTTACATCTCGGCTGAGGGAGGTAGGGGTGAAGAACGCAGCTCTGGATCTTTTGACCTCCTTCCTCACGGGGAGGGAACAAAGAGTCAAGCTTGGGGAGTTTCTATCTCCATCCCATCCTTTGCTATGTGGGGTTCCTCAAGGGTCGGCACTCAGCCCGACCCTCTTTAATATCTATGTTACCCCACTAGCCAAACTAATAAGATAATTTGGGATGGAGGTAGTCTCGTACGCAGACGACACTCAAATCCTCGTCTCTCTTCCCCGTTCAGATGACCTAATCGCCTCCAAGTTTAGATCTTGCATGGAGGCGGTTGGTCAATGGATGATCCGGAACTCTCTAAATCTGAATGGGGAGAAGACAGAGGTGATGGTGTTTGGGGGAAAAGAAAACATCTGGTCAGCCAATTGGTGGCCTGACTCCCTTCGAACTTGCCCTTCCCCCACATCCTCTGCTAAAAATCTCGGGGTGTTAATAGATCCCGCCCTCGACTTAGGCAATCAGGTGAGCAGAACTGTTTCCACCTGTTGGGGCCTGAGCCACACTCTGCGTAGGGTCAGGAAATATCTCTCTCTCCAGGCAAGAAAACAAATAGCTGTGGCTCCCATCGGCTCGCGTTTGGACTATTGTAATGCGCTGTATGCTGGACTTAATAAAGGTCAGCTGCAGCGCTTACAGGTAGTCCAAAACGCCATAGCTAGATTTGTCCTGGATTTACCCAGACGCTCTTCGGCCACTGCAGCCAGGAAAACACTGCACTGGCTGCCGATGGAACATCAAATCCGCTTCAAGGTCCTTTGTATGACCTATAGAGCCATCGCTAAAAAGAGTGACACTGGAATAGGATCCATCATCTCCCTCCATGCCCCCCGAAGGAACTTGCGCTCCTCTGGTAAACTGCTTCTGACAGCCCCCGTGTACGAAGAGCCAAGTGGGGAGGCAGAGCCTTCTCCACCCTTGCCCCTAAATGGTGGAACGAACTTCCTTTGGACTTGAGATCTCTCCCTTCCCTTCAGAACTTCCGCACTGCCTTAAAAACCCTTCTCTTCAAGCAAGCCTATGTCTAAGGTCCTAAGTTTCTTGATCTTCCTCTGATCTTTGCTAGGCGCCTTGATACCTGCGGGTTATCGTTCTGCGCATTATAAATTATTTTTCAATTCTATTCAATTCATGCATTGATGATTCCATGTGCATAGCGCGGTCATATCCCGCTAGTAACTCTTTCCTGTCCCTGCTCTGAATTTTAGGCTTGGATGCAGTGCATGGCTGACTGAGTCGAGAATTGTGCACCCTCAGAAGGGCTCCTGCCTCAAAAGTAGCATCTGCTTTGGGTAAGCAAGCATTGATGTCAGGCCATCATGCAATAGGATGAAAGACCTTCAAAGATGATGCACTGGAGTAAATGAATGAATCCAACCAAGTGCCTGGATTTCTTCCTCAGATATCCATGGGGAATTACCTGGCTACTACTGTGTGCGTCTGTATTTTTACATACACCGATACACAGAACAAAATCCGGCACTGTGTCTTGCTTGGATTAAGTTATTTATTTAACTTATTTTTCTTGCACTAAATTTTTACCTTGTTTAAATCCGTAACAAGGTCTCAAGATAAGGATAACATTCCTTTCTAACTTACATTTACAAACAAATAATACGACATTACACAGAAAAATAAACCGTGAAACATAAATCAAAAATGTGTACATTATACATATTGAATACAATTATGCGGTGAAGCTCCAATTACCACACTATAATTTCACAAAACTTGCAAAATTTCAATTTCATTGTAAGTCAATAATTCAGTTTCTACACAAAACCATTTTCGTAATGGCAGGTAAAAATTCAGTGAAAGAAAAAGAAGTTAAATAAATAACTTAATCCAAGCAAGACACAGTGCTGGATTTTGTTCTTTCTATCTGTGTGAGTAAAAATACAGACTCACAAGCTAGTAGCCAGGTACTTCCCCAGGGATATCATTGTTTAAATAGGCCCTTCCTGGCTACTGTCCCAGGCCTACCCTCCTTTGGATTTCTTTCCCAGCATGTGATTCACACTGGTGAACGCTGTCTGTCCAGGACCACCATGACATACACAGTGGACTAGGGCAAGAAAAATGCAACAGAGAATAGTGTTGGAGGAACTGGGGGCGGCGGCTGACACCATTTACACCAGTGTGGGGTCAGCAGTTTTCTGCACTTGGATAAATGACCGCCCTGGACCACTTTCCTTCTGGGAGGTGTTCCATGGGTGGAACACGGGTGTTTCCATTGATTTCACACAATCCCAGATTTACAAAGGTTTGTAATTGTGTAAAATCACTACGCTTTCGAGAGGATGACATTACGAGGAGAGAAATCAAGAAATGCAATCTGCAGCACACATAGAAAGAGGAAATGCCTCAAGAGTTTGTTTTGTGCAGGATGGTACCCCAGGAGCAGCACATTAGGGCTTGTAGATGGATGTGTGTGGACATGGTAATATTTTTTTTTTTATCTAGATAAACTTCTGTGAGTCTTTGTGGTGGAAGTTCTGCACTGCATTAAATACATGATAATAAATATTTAATAACTTTTTACTTCTGGTTTTAGCAAGTATTGTATTTATGTATTTTCTCGCTGATATTATGAAATTATACTTACGGATTGTGCTGTGTTTGTATAGTATGTCTTTTATGATGTAAATCGAAATAAAGACCTTTTGACTGACTGACTGATATTAAATGTAAAGTAAAAATATGTATCTGAGAATGCAACTATCCTTCATGTTTAAATTAAATAAAGAGAAGCAATCGGTTTACTCTTCAGAAGTGCGCATCTAAGGATGATGTCAGGTTCCTAGAAACGACCACGGATTGTAACAAGCAGAAGCAAATTAATTAAAGCAGCATGGGGTCGACCAGAGCAAGGATACTACAAGTGTTTCCTTTGATTATAAAATTTAGAGCATTAATAAAGCGCTCCCCATGTTCATTTACATACCGCACAGCAGCTCTGCAGACATCATCACTTGTTTTCACCCTGGAGTCTGGACCCGAAGCAGCAGGCGTGGGTTCACTGCTGAGAACAGAGGATCACCCCCCTCTGCTCCAGAAGCCCTTTTACAGGAAAATGACTGTATATAAAGAATCTTTATAAATCGCAGAAAGGCATGCATCAGTAAAAAGGGCAACAATAACCTTCAGTTTTCAGGTCTTTCATCAGTCGTCAATGTGTTGGTAAGGTGTTATTTATTTTATTTTTTAAGAGATTTATCAATTTTAGTGTCATTGTCACTTTGAACCACTAGATTAAAGTTAATCGGGATGGAAGCTAAAGCTTGGAAGAGGGGTGATCAATGTAGTTTTGAATTCGCTTATAGAGGTAGTGTGGAGAAGTGTGGCTCACTGGTTGTGGAGAAGTGTGGCTCACTGGTTAGAGCAGGCAGACCCTGAAGCAGAGGTCAGACCCGGGACCAGGGTTCAATTCCTGACGCGGCAGGGTCTTGAGCTCAAATGTCCATGGACTCGATAATTCTTGCTTCGGTGCCTGACCTAATCATGGGTTCACACTCTGCAACTCTGGGCATTAAGCTTGCTTAATCTCCACAACGACCCCCCGCGGCGGGATGCCTGGCTTTCACCTTGGGGATGCCCTGTAGGGGCTATCTCACAGGGAAAAGCCAGGATGGGTTCCCAAGGCAAGCGCGGAGATACCCCTTCGGGGGTCGATTCAGGCGCTATATAAGAAACATAATAATAATAATAGGATCTGAGATACAGAGGAAGTGCGGACTTCACTATTTTGTTAATTAGATTTCTAATAGTATTTTTCCAATATTCACATTTTAAAAATGTAAAAATCCAATAGAATAATATGAAAGTTGTTAAAACAATTAAAGCATTTTCAATAAAGCGGATGTCATCACATTCTGTATCCTGGGTCACATGACTAGGTGTTGCTGGCAGTTGGTCTTTGTGTGTAGCTTCCAGATAGTGAGGCAAGGAGAGAATAGGTGTTGGCAGGATGGGCCATCTCTGACTTTATATAACACACTTGCACATCACAAAGATTCTGCATGACCACACTCACAAATGGTTTGACACTAGTCTTGTGTGACCCCAGACAAGCTGGGGCCAGGACAGGGACGCAGGAAATTCCAAGCACTTCTGGGTGTAGAACCTCCAGAGCCTTCTCCTACTTCAAAGTGTATCCAGGTATAATACCCTGAAGTTTGAGTGAAAGGACTGGACCAGCATCTTGAACCCAGGACCACCAGAGTGACTCTAATGGCTAGTTTGCTGGTGATCCAGCACGGCTCCAAACCAAACCTCAAAACCATATCCCTATATCCCCCAGGAGCTACCATACACTACTCGTCAGTGGGGCCCATAACACTGCGAGTCATTCATTCACACAAATCAGCTTGCTCCCTGGATCAGTGAAAACTAGAGAAAGAGATGCTGGATTTTAGCGGAGGGTCTTATTTCATTCTAAAATGTTATACACTATATACATCCACAGTTAATCAATATTACTGTGGTTTTATTCTTAAGAAAAAAATAAAACACCCCAGCTTAATTCTCCATTTATTCAATTTTTATTTAGAGACTAGTTCTCCTAGCATAACCTTATTTTATTTAGCCTTATTTCAATATTCATGGAAACATTTAATAACCTGGAAAAGAAAGTTAAGTTCAAACAGTTTACATTTATTAGCAGAATAGTTCAAAAAAATAAGTCGAGATAATATTACCAAGATTTCGAAAAAGCGGACATCAAAGTTAGGACAGCATAGTTCCCAAAAACCACCTCTCTATTCTTTCTTGATGTTCACCTTCCATCCGGACTCCACACCCATCAAACGTTAAAGTCAAGAACATTTTCAAAGTCTTTGCACCATAGGAAAAGTGTGTCACTCCGACAGCATGTCGTGGTGCGAGAATAAAATTAAAAGCAAGCTTTTTTTCTTACTTCCAAACGTCCTCTTTTATACATTTTGCCCCTAACTTATCTATCTAAGATTTGAAACTTTTAGGGTCCTCATTCACTCTCATTGGTCCTCGTAAGGGGTGGATGAGCATAACCTCATCCCCTCATTGTCCATATTTTCGCCAAGTCATCGTTATGATAAAAAATAAGGTTTCGATTTTTCTTGAACAGTTTTTTCACTTGTGTCCTTTAAATTGTCACTTCAGGCTTGTTTCCCATGCTCACAACGTGGAAATACACATTTTTGGCACTCATTCTGAACTCCGGGCCATGCTGACGTTGACGCAGGCTGTACAGGCGCAGGCTTGCTTGCACTTCTCTCGAGCATGTCTGGTTAAAATAGCTAAACTGGCCCTGTGGATCTTCGCTGCAGCCCTTACCCCTCTTTTTAATTCAATAATTGAGGCAGGTAGGATCCCTACTAGCTGGAAAACAGCATCTTTGATTCCCCTCCTAAAAAAACCTATCCTCGATCCTAAAGATGTCCATAATTTTAGACCGATTTCCCGCCTCCCCTTTCCTGCTAAAATGCTTGAAAAATGGATTAACAGCCATTTGAGTAGGTACCTTCAAGATGCTGAAATACTTGAACATACCCAATATGGCTTGTGTGAGGGCCATAGCACTGAAACTGCCCTCCTGAAGTCCACCAATGAGATCAGGAAAACATTGCATCGGGGGGCAGAGCGGCGATGATTATGCTGGACCTCTCCGCAGCGTTTGACACGGTCCATCATGATGTTTTGAAGGACCGATTGTCAGACTGCGGAGTAGAGAAGGCGGCCTGGAGGTTTTTAAAATCATTTCTCTCCGATCATCAGCAAATAGTGGTGTGAGGCAATCTTTGTTCACCCCCTTTCCACCTGCCATGTGGGGTACCACAGGGTTCATCGTTAAGTCCTACCCTATTTAATGTCTAAGTATCGTTGTTGGCTCTATTGATTAGATTGTTTGGTTTCCATCTTACCTCCTCGCAGATGATACGCGGATAGTGGTATCACTTCTCCCAGGATCAGAAAGGAATATAAGCCACAGGCTAAACGACTGTATGGAGGCAGTCGGTAGTTGGATGACCAGTAATTGCCTTAAATCAAATTCAGCAAGACTGAAGTCATCTTATTTGGTAACGATCTCAACCTGTGGACCCCTGAATGCTGGCCTGATTGTTTGGGGCCCCTCCCAGCACCTTCCAAGCAAGTGAAAAACTTGTGAGTGTACCTAGATGATAGACTGGACATGAAAAAGCAAGTTAACGCCATTGTATCATCTACTATGTTCACTCTCAGGACCACTAAGAAAATCCTTCCTTTTCTGCCTAAGGAGAGTCAGCAGACGGTGGATACTGCATTGATTATGTCACATCTGGACTATTGCAACAGCCTCTATTTAAGCATGCAAGAGTCTGTTGTCGGTTGCATAGACTCCAGATGTTGCAGAACACCGCTGCTAGACTGTTAGCTGGCATACCAAAAGTTGCCCTGATTTCGAATGAAATCCGTAGACTTCATTGGTTGCCAGTAAGGCAACAAGTGAAATTTAAATCTCTTTGTCTAGTTTTTAAATCACTTCACAATCAAGGACCACGCTACCTGCAGTAGCAATTTCAATGGTACACCCCTAATAGGCTGCTGCGTTCATCAGCTCAAAAACTGGTCAAAGTTCCACTCCTATGAAGAGCACGCAGGGGTGGGAAAAGTTTTGTGGTAGGTGCTGCAAAGGCATGGAACCAGCTTCCTTTACATCTGAGGAACAGCACTGACTTACTGTTATTCAGGAAAATGCTTAAGACCTGGCTGTTTTAGTTTCTTCATCAGTCTCTTTCTGCATCAGGACAGCAGTTAGCGCCAGGACACCCAAGAGTAACAGTTGCGCTTAATAAAATAATTAACATAGCATAACATAACAGTAGCACATGCGTAGATCACCTTAATTTCGGAGTCTCGCAAACTTACATTTTTGAACTGGCCTCATGGGCCATAATGGGAGCTATTATAGAAACAAACACAATTAAACGTTAGATTTCGAAGTATAACCCTTCTGCTTACCTCCCCCCTTCTAAGGCAACCTGGTTAGTTATTACCTAGCGGTTTTGCGACAATTAGGCGATGTTTTCTTACTATTCTCCATCATTTCTGCCACAATAAGACATACAAAAAGCATACACACATAGACTTTCGTTAGATTATGACATTTGCGTACCAGATTAGTATAACAATTTCACTTAATTAGTAGATTAAGATTAGCAACCCAAGCAAATTAGTATCCCACGTGTATATGTGTGTGTGCATTCTATTCTACGTTGGTTAACTTCCAAACCACACGATTAGTACATATTACTGTTATGGGAAAGAGATTTCGGGAGGGGTATACAAAAAATTTCGTTTTCACCCTCGCTCCATCACTGGCCTTCTGATCCACACGTCAAAGGCAGAAAAGGCTACAACAACTTTGTACCCAGCACCTGGACCCTATCTCCACATAGGATTACTAATACATTTTGCAGCATTTGACGAATCTTCACAAAACTTTCCAAAAAAAAGTTCATCAACCTCAGCTCCTTTCTGTAAAGATTATTCATCAAGGAGGTGCTGTGAAAAAGGGGGGCCAAAATGCGATATCTCCATTATTTGTTACATAGGAAAATTGAACAGCAATAGTGCTGTATAAAATTGGGTTACTGGTTGAGGGGGTGAAAACGTACACAAGTAGAAACCATAACCTCTATGAGGGTGAAACACAAATAAACCCCAAATTAACCTTTGATAATACGTCTGGTAGCCAGCCGCGGCCCGTGGAGGGAGTTCGGTGGGGCAGGGACGCGGTGCGGGGGAGGGGCAGGGTGGGGGGTGGTAAACAACGGAATATGGATAATTGGAGGTAAGTAAACAATTTAGTTAATAAAACGAATTTCGTAGCGCGCGCTGCATCACATTTTGCGATGCAGGGTGCGCTAGGAAATGTGTTTTATTTAATAAATTGTTTACTTACCTCCAATTATCCATATTCCGTTGGGTACCAACCCCCCAGTCTGCCCCTCCCCGCACCGCCTCCCTGCCCCACCGAACTCCCTTGACAGGCCACAGCTGCTGGTAGCTTGGCACAAAATAGTCAGGCTTAACTTAGAGGCAATGTGTAAAGAATTTAAGCAGCACTTCAAACAGCAGTAAAGTGAAAACACAACACAAGAAAAATCCCACACTAACTTAGTAAAATAGAGTAAAATGTAATAAATTATTTGAAAATCCAATCAGAAGACCTGGAGATCTTCCTTTTTGAAAGTTTTAAGTAGAAATAGTGCCTAGAAGCACAAAGAGGCAACTTTGGTTGTCTGGATGTACCAGACCCTGACAAAGTCACAAGTTCAAGTCGACCGCGAAGGAGCATGGGCAATATACAGGGACCAAGTTAGGCCTGGGGGGCTGCGATGGGAAGTCCTGCGTCATTGTTGAGGATGATGTTGATGAGGGGCTTGCTATGCAAAGACCGGCATTGGGAATTCATCACTCAGAGGCACTTCCGAAGTGGAGCTGTGAGGAGATGAATCGCACTGCATCAGTCCTCTCCACAGGACCACAGCGTGACTGGCAGAGTACCACATGCCCACTTCGAAGGATCCAGAACTGGGATGGCACCACTTGGGGGGCAAGTATTACAGAAGATAGAGTCCAGCCCATATAGCTAATACAGCTTATTTCAAAGACAGTGCATGCGTGCTGCCTAGGCTCGAGCAAAATAAATGTAACCAGAGACAGTACAGATTCTCAGACAGATTATGTAAACAAAACATGAATTATTAGATTGAAATGTGCACCTATAAATCTGTGGAGGCAAATAAAGCCCTCTTAGCTTATTATGCACAATTGGTATTAATCATATGTGGTAAAATTGCATGTGATCGGAAGGGGACATGGAGCCACTGCAGTGCCCCGTAATTGTACTCACGTTGAAACAACCAGTTGTGCAAACCGGGCTGTGGCACATTTTGCCCCCGCAGTAGCTGTCCACCTACCACCAGATCACAAAGCGAGTAGGAGACCATTTTTTGTTTATAGAACATAGGGGAAAAAAGCAAGATCTATCACAATCCTTTTCTAGCGTCCTACCTCAAGCTGGGAAAATTACGTAGACTGCAATACAATGGATAGCCACAGGCAGAGAGATACTACTTCTCTGATGCAGGGTTGGACGTAATGCCTGGGTCGGTCATCAGGAACCACAGCAATCTTATTTGCCGCCTGATGCTGGAGACCACACCAACAACCTGCAGAAAGCTGTGGAAAGAGATCACTGAGGAAGTGGATGCTGTGCAATTCTTTTTAAGAGGTGAAGAAAAGGTTAGAAAAGCGGCACAATGGCTCAAAAACAGGACCCAAATTGTCTCAAGTCACATTGGTCTTTACACAAAGGGAACAAGGAGAAGAATGTTGGGTAGAGGTGTAAAGTCGCTAATATGACAATATATACACTGGCAGATATATAGATAGGCTGTCCGGTTTTTCGGCTTAAACCTATAATAACTGATAAAACCCCACTGGAAGGTAAACATATAAACACTGAAAAAAAACCTGCACAACCACAAACTTTGGGCCTATTAGGATGGCGGACGGATGCCAACCCAGAGGAGGAGGGACCGTCTGCTAATTAGGATGTGACCGCCACCCTGGCGGTCACATCCTGTATTTTTAACATTGCGCTTGGTGCTGCTTGAAGCAGCACACGCCGCAATGTTAATAAAAAACATTTTCCTTTGCATGCACGAAGCTGCAGGCACCGCGTGGTGCCTGCCGCTTCGTGCACACAAAGGCAGGGTGGTACCATAGGTACCCCCCATATGCATCCCCCACCCCCCCTTCACCCCAGGGGGCCCGCAACGGGCCTCCAAAGAAAAGTCTGTATGCCTTTCCACGACGGAAATGCCACCGTG
The DNA here is from genome assembly GCF_964263255.1 of Lissotriton vulgaris. NCBI lineage: Eukaryota > Metazoa > Chordata > Amphibia > Caudata > Salamandridae > Lissotriton > Lissotriton vulgaris. The sequence goes on along the minus strand of NC_141690.1, from coordinate 252,568,518 downwards.
TAAAGGCATAGGACCGCTGCCATCCTAATATGGCTGGCGGTGTCTGATAGACACCGCCAGCCATGTTAGAACTTTTCCGCTGCGGTTGGAAGGCGACCGCGGCGGAAAAGCGGCGGACGGAAAAAAGATACCCCAGCCATCCTAATCTGGCGGGGGGTCTTTTTTCAGTCCGGAGCGGTTAATCCGCATCCTCCGGGCCGGCGGTGGCTTCCGCCGGCCCAGAGGATGCGTATTAACCACAATCCTAATGAGCCCCTAAATGCCATTCAAAGAAAGGAAAAGGAAAGTGGGAAAGTAATTTTTATTTCTTCCTGAAGGGATCAATACTTTATTAAATAAGGTAGCAGTAAGAAAGACTGGGCTAACATTATTCTGCTTGAATTTTGTTGTTTAGGAATGTCACTAAAATATTGTTTCTTCTTCCTTTTTTCAGTTTTTTGGGCTTTGGTCTAAGGATACAGAGCTTAGAAGCATGTTTTCGGTGTTGCTTATTTATTTTATAAATTGTAGAGAATCAGGAAATATCAAAATCACATTTTATTGTTGGGCTATGCTTGAGTCTTTCACTGAATGGAGGTTTTATAAGAATCTCTCCCAATATGCACCATCACATTTACCCACAGAGAATGTTAAAAACCCTTGATACATCAGCCCACTTTTCTAGTGAGTCAGTTTTGATAGTAGGTGAATTGCCAAACACCCCAGGCTTTAAACATTCCATGCAAGGTGTAGTGACAGGTATATGTGAAAAGAGTTCAGCATCTGGGACACCGGTGATAACATGACACCAGGCTTTTGGAAAACATGGAACGCAGTGGAATACTGCTGCAAGGAGGGGGGCAAGATGGCCGCCGAAGCGCTGTAGAAGAAAGTCGCATCACAACCCCTCTCCGACCCAAGACCAGTTCTAGGCGTCAGATGGCCCTAAAACAGTAGCATGCAATTCATTTTAAGCTGGGCGGAGGTTCAACAAGGAGGAGGCAGCAGGTCGTTGTGGAAGAGGTGCAACGGTGCGCTTTGCAGGGCTGTACGCATATGGGGAAAAGCGAAGACATTGTCTGTTTCCCTGTTTAAAGCACTCTGCACTAACGTATTAGAGGGGGAGATGGCATAGCGAGGAAAAGAGAAACAGCAGCCGATGCCCAGCAGCTTGAACAAGGAGACGAGCCAGAAAGATGCAGGGAGATCGGGCACCACCCCGAAAGTTAAAATGCCGCCTCCGGCCAAACGTTCGACACCGGCTATATCAACAGCAACCAAAGCCCAGCAGCGTAAGCTAGACAAAGCTAGCGAGAAGGAGAAAGATAGCAAGCCGGCTAAGGACAGGCGAAGCGATGGTAACCAGGAAAAGCCGGCGCGGGACCTGTCATAGAAGAAGAGGAGCGAGAAAGACCCTACCTACAGGCAGCCGTCGGTTTCTGAAGTCTTTGGGATGAAAGCAGCTGCAGGGGCATCAGGAACATCCACGGCAAGCCTGCCGACCGGAGGAGCAAGCAGCAACGTCTTCGAGGACGCAAGCAGAAGCGCTGCTAGGCAATCGGAGCACACAGACCTCACGCTTCCCGCGGAAATCTCGACAGAGAGGATGACGGACGGCTCTGAGCAGCAGCAGGAGCGGGGGAGCCGAGGCGAGCTGGAACATGCCGAAAGGAGGGTGAGAGAGGTCGCTGGTGGGGCGGAGGTACATAGCACTGCACAAATGCTAAACGCACTCAAAGAGGTGGAGGCAGAGATGCTCCGGGAGCAAGCTCAGTTGCGAGGAGATAAGGGAGCAAAGTGGGGAAGCCTAGTGAGTCTCGGGTCACAGAAGGGCCAGGCCGAGGCGGATTTCACCGAGGGGGCCGAGGGAGACAGGTTCTTCTTGGTCCCTGAAGAGTCTGAATCAACAATAGCCAGCAGTGATGAAGAAAAAGACACTTCAGATCTGAGCCTGAGTTCTGGGGATAGTGGAGGCTCTAGGGGGAGATGTACTCAGAAAAGGCGCAAGATGGCATCAAGACGGGCAGGCTCTCCCCTGAGCATACATAAGAAATTATTATGGGACTACTCTGCCACGTCTAGTATGTATAAAGAGGATGGTCAAGACGGACAAGGCGAAGGGGGGAAATTATGTTTGCTACATTAAAACAGATTCAAGCAGAAGCCAGTGCTGAAAGCTGGAGAGCTAGGCATGATACATAAAAAATTCAAGCCTCAATCAGGAAAGTAAACAAAAAATTTGAGGAGGTTGAGGAGAGAGTCGTAGGAGTTGAAGAGATAACTGGAAGGCTAGAAGACGAAGTCACGGACTGGCAGGCATTTAGAGTGGAGCAGACAAATTTACATTTACCCACAGAGAATGTTAAAAACCTTTGATACATCAGCCCACTTTTCTAGTGAGTCAGTTTTGATAGTAGGTGAATTGCCAAACACCCCAGGCTTTAAACATTCCATGCAAGGTGTAGTGACAGGTATATGTGAAAAGAGTTCAGCATCTGGGACACCGGTGATAACATGACACCAGGCTTTTGGAAAACATGGAACGCAGTGGAATACTGCTGCAAGGAGGGGGGCAAGATGGCCGCCGAAGCGCTGTAGAAGAAAGTCGCATCACAACCCCTCTCCGACCCAAGACCAGTTCTAGGCGTCAGATGGCCCTAAAACAGTAGCATGCAATTCATTTTAAGCTGGGCGGAGGTTCAACAAGGAGGAGGCAGCAGGTCGTTGTGGAAGAGGTGCAACGGTGCGCTTTGCAGGGCTGTACGCATATGGGGAAAAGCGAAGACATTGTCTGTTTCCCTGTTTAAAGCACTCTGCACTAACGTATTAGAGGGGGAGATGGCATAGCGAGGAAAAGAGAAACAGCAGCCGATGCCCAGCAGCTTGAATAAGGAGACGAGCCAGAAAGATGCAGGGAGATCGGGCACCACCCCGAAAGTTAAAATGCCGCCTCCGGCCAAACGTTCGACACCGGCTATATCAACAGCAACCAAAGCCCAGCAGCGTAAGCTAGACAAAGCTAGCGAGAAGGAGAAAGATAGCAAGCCGGCTAAGGACAGGCGAAGCGATGGTAACCAGGAAAAGCCGGCGCGGGACCTGTCATAGAAGAAGAGGAGCGAGAAAGACCCTACCTACAGGCAGCCGTCGGTTTCTGAAGTCTTTGGGATGAAAGCAGCTGCAGGGGCATCAGGAACATCCACGGCAAGCCTGCCGACCGGAGGAGCAAGCAGCAACGTCTTCGAGGACGCAAGCAGAAGCGCTGCTAGGCAATCGGAGCACACAGACCTCACGCTTCCCGCGGAAATCTCGACAGAGAGGATGACGGACGGCTCTGAGCAGCAGCAGGAGCGGGGGAGCCGAGGCGAGCTGGAACATGCCGAAAGGAGGGTGAGAGAGGTCGCTGGTGGGGCGGAGGTACATAGCACTGCACAAATGCTAAACGCACTCAAAGAGGTGGAGGCAGAGATGCTCCGGGAGCAAGCTCAGTTGCGAGGAGATAAGGGAGCAAAGTGGGGAAGCCTAGTGAGTCTCGGGTCACAGAAGGGCCAGGCCGAGGCGGATTTCACCGAGGGGGCCGAGGGAGACAGGTTCTTCTTGGTCCCTGAAGAGTCTGAATCAACAATAGCCAGCAGTGATGAAGAAAAAGACACTTCAGATCTGAGCCTGAGTTCTGGGGATAGTGGAGGCTCTAGGGGGAGATGTACTCAGAAAAGGCGCAAGATGGCATCAAGACGGGCAGGCTCTCCCCTGAGCATACATAAGAAATTATTATGGGACTACTCTGCCACGTCTAGTATGTATAAAGAGGATGGTCAAGACGGACAAGGCGAAGGGGGGAAATTATGTTTGCTACATTAAAACAGATTCAAGCAGAAGCCAGTGCTGAAAGCTGGAGAGCTAGGCATGATACATAAGAAATTCAAGCCTCAATCAGGAAAGTAAACAAAAAATTTGAGGAGGTTGAGGAGAGAGTCGTAGGAGTTGAAGAGACAACTGGAAGGCTAGAAGACGAAGTCACGGACTGGCAGGCATTTAGAGTGGAGCAGACAAAGATCGTGGAGGAACTACAATGGAAGGTGGAAGACTTGGAAAATTGCCAGAGGCGTAATAACGTTAGACTCCTCGGTCTTGAGGAAGGTGTGGAGGGGCAAGATCCCAGAGGTTTCGTTATTAAGCTGTTAAAGGGGGCCTTTCCAGAGGCGCCATGGCAATGGGAGCTAGAAGTGCAGAGAGCCCATAGGTTTCCACTTTCAATAAAGAAAAGGCGGGAGGAGGGCACAGATACGCTCCCAAGGGCCAGGTTGGTGTTCTTTGGAAACTTTCTAGCAAGACAAGAACTGATGGAGAAAGCCAGACCAGATTCTAGGAAAACTTTCGAAGGAGTAACATTTTTTGCTAGACCGGACTTTTGCCACGTAACAGTTGAGAGGCGTTGGAGGCTTAGACAACTGATTGCTGCATTTCAGAGACAAGGGGCAGAGGCTTATCTAATGTTCCCGGCAAAGCTAAAAGTTATCTCTGCAGGTCGCACAAGAATGTTTTTTTCGGATATCAAGGCGGGGGAATTCTTGGCAGAATTAACAGAACAAGGAGGAGCTAGGAAGAAGTCAAAGGGAATGTACAAGGGAAAAAGAGTAAGGCTGATAGGGGGGAACTGGCTGGTCTAATGAACCTGGATCTGGGAAGTAATGATGAGTGGATCAGAGTCGAGGGAAGGAGAGGGGGGGCGACACTACAACGCTCAGTGGTCACGCATAGGTCAGTTGTGACCTATTTGCCTGTGGCAGGGGGGGTGGGGCAGCAGAGCGGGAGTGGGGGAGGAGGGGGGGAGTGAAGGGGGGGTGGTGGGGTTGGTGTTGGTACAGGTGATGGTGGGTGGAGAAATACAGTACAGATTTCTAAAGTATATAAGAGAGAGAGAAAGCGGCTGGATAATTTCATAGTGGTAATTGGAAAGATGGTAAAATTAAGCATGAGTAAATGGGAGTCAGGGTAGTTACGATTAACATTTGCTGGCTACATAATGTAGAGAAAAGGCAAAAGCTAGCTGCGCTGCTTCGATTCTGGAGAATTGATATAATCTGTTTACAGGAGACGCATGTGGCCTGTAAAGATAAGTTTATGTTGGATCAAATGGGATTTGAGGTTCTTGCTTATACAGGACAGGAAGGGAGAAGTAAGGGAGTGGCGATCTTGGCCAGGAAAGGCACTGTAAAAACTAAAAAGAAAAAGGAGGATCAAGATGGGAGATGGGTTGTGTTGGATATGGAAACCATGGCTGGAAGATTTACACTCACTTCACTATATGGGTCAACTGAAGATGAACTTGAGTTGATTGAATTTCTGGATGGGGAATTAGCACTGTGGCCAGAACCTGTAGTATGTTGTGGGGATTTTAATATTAACGGTTTGGATGGCCTAACTGACAGGGGTGGAGGTAGATATCGGGGGAGGAAGAGAAAGACATACAAAGCAGTACAAAACCTTGTCCGACATAATGCTCTGGTGGATATGTGGGCATAGAAAAACCCAATAGGTACAGGAAGTAATTATTATTCAGCTCCACATAAAACGATTGCCAGACTGGACTATTTCTTTATATCTAGCTCACTTGTGTGTGGAGCCAAAATAGAACGACTTCCCAGGATAGTGTCGGATCACAATACGCTGGTTTTAAGTATGACAGTGGCCAAAAATAGGGATGGGTCGATTACTGCATGGACATTTGAAAGGGGACTGTTGAAGGAGAAGGAATATGTTATAAGGATGCAAGAATGGATAACACAATTTTGGGACATGAACAGGTATTCGGCTTCAGCGGATATGGTATGGGATGCCTTTAAAGCGGGAGTGAGGGGAGAGACACTAAGCTATACTATGTTAAGAAGCAAGAAGGAAAAGGAGAGGATGGAATAGAAGATTAGAAGTCTGGTGCGCTTAGAAGAGGGTCTAGTGGTAGCAATAAGTAGGCAAGAACTTATTGAGCAGATCCTGCTGGACCTGGAAGTACAGAAGGCAGAGGCAGGCGTTACCCTGGCGCAAAAAACAGCAGGGAACTACCTAGCAAAAAAAGAAAAATGCTACGAATCCAATGAGAGGGTGGGCCATCTGCTGGCAATTAGGCGTAGACAAACACTAGCAGCAGGGGAAATAAAAGAAATTAAGGATAGCACAGGACGATTGTCAATAAGGTGGAGGAGGTACAGGAGGTGTTCAGGAGGTTTTACGAAATATTATACGAGCAGGACACAAATAATGTAAATGTAGAGACAGGGATTATAGAATATTTGTCACAGGTACCACAGGTAGGGCTAAGCATAGAGGAGAGGGATAAGCTAGATTTGCCGCTAACAATTCAGGAGGTAAGGGACGTGACATTCAGTCTCCCCTCTGGTAAAGCAACAGGTCAAGATCAGATACCAGCAGAATTCTATAAGACCTTTTGGGATGTGCTAGGTATGGACATGTGGGCAATCTGCTGCATGGCACAGGGGGGCAGAGTAGTCCCACAGTCCTGGGCCGGGGCGGATATCATAGTGATACTAAAAAAGGACAAACCTCCAATGGAACCAGGCTCATATAGGCCAATAACGCTACTGAATGCGGATGCAAAAATATTTTCTAAATCACTGGCAAATAGGTTGAGTAAGGTTATTGAGGGGGTGGTATCCCCCATGCAGCATGGCTTTATCCCAGGTAAAGGGACCACCCAACATACAAGACAGATGATCACCATCCTAGACGCAGCGGAGGTTGCAGGAGACCCTGTCGCGGCTATTTTTCTGGATGCTGAGAAGGCTTTCGACAGGGTCTCCTGGGACTATCTCTGGAAAGCCATGGAATGGGCTGGTATAGGCAACGGCTATATAAAAGCAATCCAGGCACTATATAAACATCCGTCAGCAACGATAAGAATCAATAAATCCTATACGAAGGCAGTACAGATCCGACGAGGGACTAGGCAGGGTTGCCCAGCCTCGCCTTTATTGTTTGCCATATACCTGGACCCGTTTTTAAGAAGGCTTACCCATAATAATAGGATCCCCCAGTTAAACTACATGAGCAGGAATATAAATTATTCGCTTACGCGGACGACGTAGCCATTACAACACCAGCACCGGGGGGGGCACTTACCGAAATAGAACAAGAGGCAAGCAACTTCGAGGCGGTTTCAGGGTATCTTATAAATAGAGGAAAGACACAGGTAGTGCAGAATAGGTTCACAACATTCGAGGATACGAGGGTAGTTTCAGAAGCAATGTATTTGGGAATCAGGGTGACAGCGGATTTAAAGAAGTTAATAGAGATTAATTTGGAACCACTTTTAGGGAAGGTCAATAATCTATACTTGACACTAATGGGGCGTATTAATTTGATTAAAATGGTTACTTTTCCAAAAATTTTATATATTTTTAGAGCAATTCCCTTATACTTTGACGGCACATGGTTTAATAGAATAGAAGCAACAGTGAATAGATCAATATGGGCCCAGGGGAAGACACGTAGAGCATATCGATTTTTGACACTATCAAGGGAGAAGGGAGGATGAGGGGGCACCTGATTTTAGATTCTATTATTGGGCGGTAGCTCTCCAATATTCTCAAGGTTTATTAGGAGGCAGTAGTCAGCATGGCGAGAGATTGGGTCAAGTGAACGTCTACGAAGCAGTTCTGGGAAAGGAGGCAGAGAATGCCTTAGTAAATACAGTGGATTATGCCTATTTTAAACACACGAGGTTCAAGACACTGAGTGCTGCATATAAAATCTGGAGGGCTATTAAGAAAAAGCTAGGAATGGGGAGGTATAATAGATATCTGAGGCTGTATACGAACAACGATCTTCCTGCAGAGATTTTCAGGGATGCAGTCATGAAGGAGTGGGATGGCAAGGGGATTAAGAAATTAGGGGACTTGTTGGATGTAAAAGGGGTGTTCCTACTGTTCCAGGATATTCAAAATAAATTTAAGATATCAGGAAATAATTTTTTTAAATACTTAGAAGTGAGGAGCTACTTTCAGAAAAAACAGGGTGGGTCAGCAGGGTTGACACATTGTAGGATAATGGACTATTTGGGGAGTAGCTTACATGGCACGATTAGACAATTGTATGCAGAACTACAGGAATTAAAAACAGATGATAGAGAAAAATATGGCAATAAGTGGGTGGAACAAGTAGGGGCACATCCCGAGGCTCTACAAGCCTCATTAGACTTAGGTCAATCTGTCCTGTGTTCAGCAACGCTGCAAACTCAACACTATAAGACAGTCTACTCGCTGTATTATACACCTGCTAGAATTGCCCAGTGGGGGGGGAGCACTGGAATAACTTTTCCACGCTGTAACTCAACAACTGCCAATATCACAATTATGTTTGCACAATGCCCACAGCTTTACACTTTAAAATTGGCAAAAGAAGAATTTCTGGAGGGATCTCTGGGGTTGAAGATCAAACTAACAGATGGGTTGATAATGCTAGGGGTCATTATAGGAGTAATAATGAATATCCAGAATTTATGTTTATGGTTACGGCAGTTTTTAGGATTATTATTGCAAGGACCTGGATTGATAAATCGGCACCGACATTTCAGTCATGGATAGCAAGGCTACTTTCCACATATAATTTGGAGAAAGCTATTTATGATAGGAAAGGCAGAAGGGCAAGGGCATTGGGGGGTAGGATTTGGTTACCCATTGAGCAATGGAAGAATAGGGGGAAATAGAAGCAAAATGATGTGTCTTTTTTTTTGCTTTTTCTTGGTTTTTTTTTCTTTTGTAGTTCCTCTCTTTATTTTCGTTGGTGATAACTGTCGAACTTTATATGTATGCAATATCTGTACTGTAAAAATGCATTGGATTTATTGGAAAAATGTGGGGGGGGAAATCTCAATAAAAATATTTTTTTTAAAAAAGGAATACTGCTGCAAAATGATCTTACCAAGTTCAACAAAGATTGGAGTGATTTTGTTTGTATTTGCAGTAATTCAGCTATGTATATGAAAAAGTTGTGTGATGACCTGTCAAAATCGATATCTGAGCTGAAGTGCTTCCCTGCAAGAGATCCTTGCCACTTGTTAGATGGCATGCTGAAAGCATCTTAACAATCTTCAGAGTTAATGAATAATGCTATTGACTTTTTAGTCCTTTCAGGGGCACTGTTTTGTTATGCATGAGAACTAAAACACAAATATTTCTCATTTTGTGTTTTGTGTGGCATCAACGAAAGAGTCATCCCAACTGTGTCACTTAGCTGGTGGTTCTCAGTCCTAGAGGCCATGAATGCTATATGACACATGTAGCAACCGTTTACAGAACTTTTGCTGAGTACTGATGCCAAAGGCAAGAAATGTGAGGATCTTTGATCATATATTAATAATGATTAGAAAACACTCTACTGCCTTCTTAGATTTTTACTGGAAATCATGACTGCTGAAGTGGACATAATAAAAAACTAGAGTCTGAAAACATCCTTGTCTACCAAGTGTTCAGCACAGTTGGTGTAGATGTGAAAAATCTCCTTGAGAGTAGGCTGGGGGCGGCACTTTTAGTGACTTTGGCACTGCAACATATTCAATGTTAGAGTCCTTGCCACTAAGTAAGCAAGAAATGTTGAGCAGCAATTCAGGAACTTTTATTTTACAACGCATGAGATAGCCCTTCGCCAACCATGGCATTTGAAGTCAATGTAGACTCACTGTGGTACTCTGCACAAGTTATAGATCCCTTCCGTAAAGGAATCCTTTGTCTGAAGTTTCAAAAGTGGTGCCTCATTTTTGACTGCTTCAATAACTCTGAGGGCATATGCGCCCGTTCAATGCATATGTTGCAGAACTTGTCGCAAAGAATCACAATCTTCAGGTGCACAAATATTGGCATGGAAAGCTATGTCAGTGGCCAGACTTAGCAAATTGTATACTGGCTATTTTGGTCCTGCCTGTCTCAAGTGTCAACGTTGAGAGGGCCTTTCACAGATAAAGGTTTACATGAGAATGAAAGAGTGAGCGCGCATGACCAAAGACTCACTGAAGAAGTATTGTATGGTTTACTACGATAAGTTTGATTTGTAAAAATGTATTTGGACCTCATTAACACTGTACGTACACTATCTATATACCATGCCCTTTCAGTGCAGAAAGCAAACAATAATTCAAGCTAAGAGTTCCATAAACACCTGAAAAGCACTGTTTCTGTTGTTCATAATGGCGCGTAAATGTGTAACCACTGATAACCACTGCTTTTTTAAGGTATTTAAAATCACTTGAAAACCCTGATAAAAAAAACACCAGAATTGACCAAAAATAGAAACTGAAAACAGGAAAGCCTATATATAAACAAGCAGCCATGGCAGTGTCATCGACCTGGCAAACAGGTTGGTAATTGTTTTCTGTTAAGCTGATATTAATGCAATATGGAACAAGACATACAACCAAGTTATGGCACTGTCTGGACAGGTAAACATAATGAGAATCTTTAAGATGACCGCATCACTATGGCTCCTAACCCACCCAGTCATCATCTCCAGAACAGGCCCATGATAATACCTTTGAAAGGCACATATCAGCGATTGGATGTATGCCAATCAACTAAAGCTCAACCCCGACAAGACCGAGTTGATCCTGACCGGAGGTGCTTCCAATCCTTGGAACCCTAATTTTTGGCCTCCTCTCCTAGGCAATCCTCCCTGCCCAGCTGAATCTGTTAAAAGTCTAGGGGTCATAATCAGCAAAGATCTATCTATGAAACCTCAGATTGGCGCAGTGGTATCATCCTGCTTCTTCCATCTTCGAAGGATCCGAAACATTTCTAGTTTCTTAACCACAGAGGCCTTAACTCTTATCCTTCTGGCCTTGGTCATTTCCCGCCTTGACTATGCCAACTCACGAGATGTTGGCATCCCAGCTTATAAGCTCCATCACCTGCAATTGGTCCAAGCAGCTAGGCTCATCTTTCATCAGACCAGACACCAACATGTTCGTCCCCTGATGAAGAGCCTTCACTGGCTCCCGGTGGCCAAATGCTGTGCATTTAAACTGGGCTGTACCATCTTTAAAGCCTTGGCTGGTCTTGGCCCGGCTTTCGTCTCCTCCTTGATCCATCGCTATCTCCCCTCTCGTGAACTCCGCTCCTCTCACTTGTCCCTGCTCACCATCCACACTTTCAAACAGAAAAAACATGGTGGTCTCAGATTTTCTCTACTTGCTCCTCAAATCTGGAACTCCCTGCCCTTGGAACTCAGATCAGCAAGATCCTACCCCCACTTCAGATCCCTTCGTAAGACTCTCCTGTTCTCTCAGGAAAATGAGTAATGTCCTGCCCACCACACTTCTGCTGCCCTCCGTTCACAGTGCCATGAAACCGCCTGGTGTAAGTGCGCTCTACAAATGATTTTAACATTACATAACACAACATTCCCTCTGTGTCAACGGTATATGATGTGGTGACTGGCACCGCCTGCTGAAGAGCATACATGTGACAGTCAGTGAAGGACACACCCACGTCCAGATGATTTACTCCATGAAGAGTGGGATGGAAATGAAAGTCTGTCCATTTCTGCTACCCCAGTAGGCGCATCCACAGCAGCCAGCACTCCAGCACACAGGCATCCATCACAACAGCAATCACTGCAGAAAGAACAGTTGCTTAGAAAAACAAAAAGCTCCACAGTGAACCTTTTGACCGGTGTGAACTGCAAAGCTAATCCAAACCAGCTGAATCACAGTAAAGATGATTCTCCACGCTAATTCGAGTCTCTCGTAAATGTCTTTAATTGGTGCTTTTTGCATCTTTTTGCCCTAATTTTTTTTAAAACATATCTTTGGTTCCCTCACTCTGTTTATAACCATTTTCTTCCATGTTGTCTATTAAATGTTTCTTGATTTTCTATATTTGATTGAAAATTGTGTTGTGCTGTGTTCTTAAATTTAGTGTTGTGTGGTACTGCTGAAAATGATCAGACATTTCTTTGGGGAATAGCCTGCTTCTTTTGCCACAGCTACCAGCTTTACTTGCCTTTTCCAAACAGATGTATGAATGTCTCTATATTTGCTGACTGTAGCAGCCTCTTTAGAGCCAAAAGCCTAAAATGTAATTTATTCTGACTCAACTGTATCACCCTTTGCCAAGGCACAACCCTATCAAGTCTGACCTAAGCTCCTTCATATTCCCACAAGTGCCCCAAGCCTAACATACGACTGATTCAACCCAGTGTTTCCTGTCTCTTAGAGGGTTAAACTTGTCACAGTTGATGTTTCAAAGGGCTTTCTGCCATGTGTGAGTGATGCCTGGGCCTATCAGCCTTCCAGAGTCACTACTCTACTGAGAGATATCTCTATGGGGCATATTACCAAGCAAAAGCGATAATTATCGCTATTGCTTGGTTAGAGACAAAAATGTATCCAGACCTGCTGCGATTTTTATCGCAGATAAACCTTGGTATTACCAAGGTTTATCGCAAATGCGATAAAAATCGTCTGCAATGCATGAATATCACTGAAAAGTCAGCGATATTCATGCATTACCGAGCTAATGCTCTTGGCCATGTTATCCACCTCCCATTGGATAACATGGCTAAGAACTGCTCAGGGCAGGTGTTAGCTTTTGGAGATATTCGCACTTAGCGCGAATATCTCCAAAAGTTTCCAGTCGCTAACATCTTGGCACGCCCACTTTGCATGTCATTAGTGATAAATATCACTGACATGCAAAGTGGGTCCCAAGATGGTCGCTATCTCCTACTAGCTGTCACTAACTGGTGTTAGCGACAGCTAGGTAATAGGGAGATAATTTTATCTCCGCTTTCTGGTTTTTAAAGCCAAAAAAGTGGAGATAAACCCCCTTGATAATATGCCCCTATGTGCCTATCGGTAGTCTACCTCTGTAGTTGAGGTTCAACTTGTGTGAATACTGAGTGTGAGTGGCACCTCAGTTCCGCTTGATGCATTCCTCATACAGGTCAAAATAGGACTGTTTAAAAATAATTAATATTCTGTTTCATAAAGGATATGAAACCTTTCCAGTCCTACTGCAGGGCCAAGCAAGAGAAATCTACTTCTGTCCTACCTTCAAGTTAGTCAGACACCACTCACAGGCCGCAGGGTAGTAGTGCAGTGACCTGCTACACCGACATAAAATATTCTCAATAGAAGGTTAGGGAGAACAACATATAAGTCGGTGATGGCAGCAAATTATGTAAAAATTGCCACACTACAAGTTTATTTATTTATAAAGTTTTATATAGCGCTAGCCAAACCGGGGGGGTGAGGGGGGGGGGGGGTATTGGAGCGCTTCACATCAGTTACAGAGCAGAAGAAATGAGAGCAGAAGATAATACAATAAAGCAAGACAGTCGTAATGACAATGACACAGAGTTATGTTGCGAGGACTTGAAAACACCGCATCCAGGAGGGGTGAGGTGTCAATCTCAAGGCTCCATCTGTTTCTATCTGTTCGCTCGATCAAGGAAGAGGGTTTAGAGCTGATTTTTTAATTTAGTGAAAGGAGGAATAGTTTTGATGTGAGGGGGAATAGAGTTCCAGATTTTGGGCGCAATACCAACATGGCCATAGTGACACACATCTGAACAAGAATGACCCACAATGTACTACACAATCATACACAGCAAATATGACATGCATGCCACTGCAGATCACTGGCTACATCAATTCATGAAAGAACAATAGGGAATTGGTGTAAACTGCATAGCAACACACCAACACACAACAAAGCCTTAGCACAGTAGTACTGCATTGAATGGTTGGCATGCAATGCCCCGCAAGGAGATGCATAGCAGAACATCTAACAGGGGAGGGGAAGGTCACTGGTATGGTTTGAGACCAGTGGTGTCGTGACTCCCCCCCCTGCCACCTACCCCCTTCTTTGGGGGGTGGTGTTGAAACTCACATTTATTTATGAGGCTTTCTTGTCTGCAGCGTTGCAGGCAAAAGCTGAAGCGCTGCAGACAAAAATACGAGATACCGATAATAAGGGTCAAGCAAGTAAAGTTAATTGCAACAATGAAATGAAGAGGAAAAGAGAGGGAAAGAGAGAGAGAGAGAGAGAGAGAGAGAGAGAGAGAGAGAGAGAGAGAGAGAGAGAGAGAGAGAGAGAGAGAGAGAGAGAGAGAAAGGGGAAAAGAGAGGGCTGGAATGTAAAGTGAAATGAAGGGCATATGAAAACAATTACAAAACTGTGATGAGAAGCAAGGGTAAAAACGATGGGTGTAAGGGCTTATGAACTGATGTAAGGATAAAACAATATTTGCATGAATAAGAGAAAAAAGTGGCTGGAATGATAAAGGTGTGGATTAATGAGTGAATGGATGAATGTTCCCCATGATGGAGGTGTGGAATGATGGATTGCTAGATTGATAAAAGGAGGGCTAATTGGTGATGGATGAAGAAGAATGGAGGGACAAATGGATGGCTGGATAAAAAGGACGTAGGAATGTTTGGAAGTGTGAGAGGAAGGATGGATTTATAGAACACTAATAACGAAAGGGTGGGTGGATGGAATGGTGAAAGGTTGGAGGAAAGTATGCAAAGATGGAGAGATGGATGTATATACGAAAGGCTTAGAGATTAACGAAATGCATTAAGGGACTTCATCTAGAGTACGTAGGGATTACTCGCTTCACTCACCCAATGTCATTCGAGGTATGGATCAAAGTGGGGGGCATTTTTATTTGCTGGACACTTCCTTGGTTGAGACTGCATGTGATCCACCATTGTCACGTGATATGCATGCATTGATTACAATAAATGACTCATCTCATTGACCTATCAGCCTCCTGAGAGAGCCATGATTGCTTGTACTGGTGACATATACCAGGAATTTTAGAATGAAATAAAAACATATATAATACAACTTACTCATCCCCAAAGTACCTGGAGGGTCCTGAAGAAGCCCAAACATAAATATGAAAGCTCAGAACATACTTGCCACTGAAGGAAACAACATTCAACTTAACCAGATTTCTGTAACCAAACTTGAAACTTGAATACAATGCTTATTTCGAGATAGCTTTACTTCAGCATTTCTTCCTTGGTGACAATCAGTCCATGATGTTACTGAAAGACTAACTCCAAGCACAAAGCACAAACCACAAAAATACATACAGCCTCATTGATGAGGAATTGGCACTGCCCTATGCCAATGTGAAAGGGCAGGAATGCACCGCATTTATAAATACGCACAATGTACACCCTTGCACCATGGTGCAATGGTGTCTGCGTGCCTGGGCAGAGGCTGTCTGTGTACCTGTGCCGAATGCAACACATATGGAAAGAGGAAATAATGAGGAGGAATACGATTATTTCTCCCCGTTGACCCTGCTCTGGGGATGCGTGAGGTATTGATGCTGCCCCAGGTTTACATGATTAAGTAAATCTAGGGCAGGGTCAAAATCCGTGGGTGCTGCATTTTAACCCCTTCGATGCTTGTGACGGAACCATTCCGTCATCAGTCACGGTTGAGCTGTGCTGATGACGGAATGGTTCCGTCACGACCACACCCAGTTATGGAATGTCCAGCACCTGGGGAAATCGGGGCAGCACGCAAGGTGCTAAAACCCATTGCGACACCCGTGGAATGCCTCCTTGACGCAGAATAAGACAAGGCAGCAACTTGCGCTGCTTTGTCTTACTCCATATCTATAAGACCATGCAAAGCCAAAGCAAACACAAGGAGATGATGAACGGTGAGTTTCAGACACTCATCTCCAGTCACAGATCTGGGTTGAATCCATCATCGTTATTTAGCTCACTTCACCACCCCAGTTCAGACCCAGCAATCAGGGCCGGACTGACTACTGTGCGTTTTAGAATTCTGCCGAGCTGGGGGCTGATTTCACTGAAGTGGGGCCCAATTTTGTTCATGGAGACCTGCGTGTACTTCAAAATAGTTAAAGAAAAACTAATTTTGTTTAGTACACGCAGGTCCCCATCAACTAAATCAGCCCCCAGCTCAGCAGAATTCCATAACACCCAGTAGCCAGTCCGGCCCTGCTAGCTATATGTAAATCACTCTTGACCCTGTGCCTCATGGGACAGTCGAGCCCGAACTGCCAAGCCAGGTCTTCCCTGGACCAGAAACAAGCATCCTGGGACCGGTTTTGCGGCAACACCCCTCATCAGGTAGGATAGCTTAAATCTAGTGGCAAAGTGAGCAATGCACAGCGTCTCCTCATGGATATGATTTGGAGCCTTGCACCACCTAAGCGTCCAAAAAGGTGACATTCAGGCAGCACAAGGCTCTCATAAATAAGCCCCAAAGTATGCAAGCATCAAAATACCCATTTCATGATCTCTGTGACACTGACCTGTGAGGGGAACTCACCTCCACCCTGCTGGTGTACCAGTATCAGCAGGGGAGAGAGGTGAAAGTGGTCCAGCTTCCTCCTGGAGGAAGTGGAGATGTTTGGGCAGAGAGTCCACTTCTAGAAATGTATGTTACACTTCAATACAAATCAGGTTACAAGGCACACATGGACAGGGGAAATGATACTGTCCAGGGGTGCTCTGATATGGGGAGTTACAGCAGGAAAGGGGGTCCTCTTTCTATGTGTGCTGCATTCTGCAGCACACATAGGAGAACACGCCGTTGATGATTGCTTTGTGCTGGAAAGTGCACCTTCCTGCACAACAACAATCATTCCTGTAATGAAGGCACCCTTGCACCATGGTGCAAGGGTGCCTGCGCTTGTTCTCGCCTTGCATTTTGCACTGGCGCAGGGGTGAGTACAGGAATGTGCCATCTTGTAGTAAATAGGGCGCATTCGTGTAATTAGAAAGTGAATTAGGTCGGCGGAGAAAAACTGCTTGTGGCACCCTGCTGCCCCATTTGCTTGTAAATATGCCCCCTTGTTCGTTACGCTGGATATTCCTAGACTATAACAAGCAGGCAGAACCTTTAGAAAGTCATTGGCAAGCACATTCCACAACTTTGTCTCAAACTGCGCCCACCTATCTAGTTCCTCTTCAAGCCTCCTCGCCTGCCTGCCCCACTGAGGTCCAGAAATGTGCTGGATTTTCCTCACTCCTTACACGTTCTTTCCAACTCACCTTCTTGGGGCATTCCAGGAGGTCCCCATGCAAGTGTGCGCTAGGCACCACACTTTCTTCAAGGTTCAAGCCACTCTGGCCATACTAATTCGGAAGAGCTTTACTGAGCTTCAGAGGCAGATTGCTGACCAGCATCGTGATACTACCCGCCTGATATAATCTTGGATTGAATCACTTTTCTTACTGAACACCGTTTCCTAATCCACATCATTAGCCCTACCCATCACATCCCAACCCCTCCATCTTTCCACACCCCCTTACAAGCAGTCAAGAAGTCCTTCCTCTACTATCATGCCTCCAACAAAGAACAAAAAGAAGGTGTTTGCTCTCAAAGTAGGTGGAAATAACTAGGACCTTTAGGACACATCGGGGGGCAGGGACTACCAATACAGCCTTCAAATATTTTATTATTGGAATATCTACTTGTAGGTAATTGAGTTACTTGCTGAGAGGGGTGAAACCGCAATTTCTGTCAGGGTGAACACCAGAAAACCCCAAATGTATGTGTGCTTAAGCCTCTGGTAGCTTGGGACAAAAGCTGTTGGGCGTCACTTAGCGGCAATGTGTAAACTATTTATGCAGGACTTCAAACAGTAATAAAGTGAGAACACAACACAAGAAAAATCCCACATAAATTTAGGTAAATCGTGTAAAATGTAATACATTATTTGAGGCCAAAACAGAAACAATCCAGTTAGTAGAACTAGAGATATTCAGATTTAAGTGAAAATATTGCCTAGAAACATAAAGTACCAACTGTGATTATCGAGTTGAGCCGGACTGGGACACAGTCACAAGTTCAGGCCGACTGTGTTGGACTGCGAACCGGATACAGGGACCAAGTTAGGCCCACTAAACAAAGTACCTTAAGTCCTGGTTGTGAGATCCCGCGTAGAGAATGCGTCATGCAGTCGTGGTTCAGAGGAGCTGCAAAATGTGATGTGAAGGCCTGCATCTAGGATGAGCTACACAGCAGTGGTTCTGAGGAGCTGCAGGGCTGCAGTGTGAGGTCCTGTGTCAAGTATGTGCCACGCAGCTGGAGTTCTGAGAGGCTACAGGAACCCTTTGTCAGGTAAGCTTCTCAATGCAGTGGTTTTGATTTGAAGCTGCAAGGAGGTGGATTGCGCTGTGTCAGTTCTGTTTGTACCACAGCTGGACTGGCAGAGCACCTGCAGACCCACTTTCAAGGGTCCAGGACTGGGGTGCCACCACTTGGGGGGCAAGACTCACAGCAGATAGAGTCCAGGTGCTGGGGTCAAGGTGATTGGAGCCTTTTGCCACCATGAGGCTCTGATCAGGAGGTCTGAGGGGTAAATATGTATGCTTTCAGCAAGCTTTAAAGTAGGAGAACGTTCTGGAGGTTTCCATCCTCATATGTGCTTGGAATTTCCTGCCTTCCTGCCCTGGCTCCAGCTTTTCTGGGGACACAAATGACTAGTTTCAAACCCTTTGCGAGTGTGATGAGGCAGAGCCTTTGTGATGTGCTAGCATGGTAGGTGACAGCTCCTTCCCCCATCAAGTCAGATATGACCCATCCGGTCAACACCTATTGCCCTTTGCCGCACTGTCTGCGAGTAATACACAAAGGCAAACTGCCAGCTACGCCTAGTCATGTGACCCAGGTTACAGGTTTCAAGGATTAAATGGTTAGGACAAGAAAGTGCCAATTTTCTAAAAGTGGCATCTGCAAAATTGTGACGTAAAATCTAGCTGTACCAATAAAGAGGGTTTTAAATGACACCAAAGTTGATATTTCCATCTGCTCTCAATTGAAAATTAGCAGTTATTACATTTTTCACTACTAGGACATGTACAGCTTTACAAACAAAATGTTTATTTATCATTATAAAAATATTACAAAATGGAGAACAGAATGACCCATGCTTTGGGAACATTGTACCAGAACAGTTGCAATGAGCAAGCATTCAGTAAGAGCCACACAACAAAATAGGTATATATACATTATAAAAAGGTATACAGCAGTAGTGACTGACAGCAGCAATAAAGGGCTATTAGATAATTTTGATATAGAAGATGAAAACATAGCCTAAACATTAAGGAGAGCCATAAGGAAAAAATAGTTAACAACTTCGAATAAATACAATTCACGCTGTGTGTGCATGTGACAGAGATTACTGATGAGAAATAAGATATAATGGACATGTAAAACTTGAAACTACATGTCCAACTTTTTAAATGCACTGTACCCTGCCCTCTTGGCTGTGTAGCGCCTACCCTAGGGGTGACATACGTATTAAAAAGGAAGGGTTAGGCCTGCCAAACGATTTGTTATTGCCAGGCAGAAATGGTAGTTTAAAACTGCACATACATGCTTCCATGGAAGGCCTGAGCCATATTTTAAAGGCTACTTAACTGGGTTGCACAATAAGTGCGGCAGGCCAACTAGTAACATTTAACTTACAGGCCCTGGATACATGTAGTACTACTTTATTAAGGACCTACAAGTCAATTAAATGTGCCAATTGAGTGCAAGCCAATTTCACCCTGTTTAAATGAGCGAGTACAAGCACTGTAGCACTGGTTAGTAGTGGTACAATGCGCAGAGTCCTAAGGCCGGTAAAAATCGAGGAGTAAGACAAAAAGTTTGGGGGAAGTCGACCCTAACTACGGCAGACAAGTCTAACAGTACCCTATATATCATTTGACTTTATTGGTTTTAGACTTTTTAAACTTTTTACCCAGCCTATCCTGATCAGAGGAGGGCTGCCGGACTGTGTAGGTGCACAGCAAGAGGGTGAGTGCAGTGAAAAGTCTCAATGGCATCTGGGCATCCATCCCCTGTGTCCTGACTCCTGCGGACCATATCTTAGTAAACTTCCTCGGGCATCCCCTAGCCTTCTATGTTACTTTCTCAGTCGCATATAGAGGTCCATTCAGGGTCGGACTGGGAACCTAAAGCAACCCTGCAAAGTTTGTCAGAGCCCCCCTACCCCCAGGGGCAAGTGTGAAGCACTGCTGCTTTTGTTACTGGGGACCGATATTACATCATGGCTGCAAAACCGGGCCCCAGTAAAAAGAACCGCCCCCAACCACTGCAAAATCAGCCCCCACCCTTCCAGCCTCCCGGGGAAATGTCCTATGCCTGCTACTGCCAGTCCGGCCCTGGGTCCATCCCTTTCTTCAACTCCTGTAGTACAGGGGTTCCCTTGCCGCCGAGGACCAGCATTATTGATCCAAGAACTGTGGAGTCCGGGTCCCGAGGAGAAGCCTTGGAGTGCCAGGAGCAGGTTTAACTATGAATGCAAAGTGTTAGGACGCTGGGCTACTCTCTTCATCTCGACTGCCTGCTTTTTAAAATTGTATTTTTAGGAAGCACAGAATCGTGAGCTGAAGAAAACAAGTTCCATGTTAATAGAAATAATGTATTATTTTTTTCGAAGTGCTTCAGTGGCCTGACATGACAGATAGCTACCCAGCTTTGTCTTTTGAAAAAATGCTGTACTTTGCAATTTACAGTGCAGGCAATATAAAAAGCATCCACTCCCTGGCTCCCCACAGAGAAGAAGCGGAGGAGGAGTTAAGAGAAATGCCTTTTGCAGCCAAAAAATAGAAGAGCGTCCACTAAGTGAAATTGTGGGCAATTTAGAACACACTGAGGCAGCCACCGCCTGCGATTAAAAGCCAATTGTTCTCTCTTTCTGGTACACAGTGGTCAGTGGCAGTGATTTAAAGAGACCTGCCCTCTGCTAAATTGTTATGGATGGAATGAGGCTGGGCTGCTGAGTCAGCAACTCCTGTTAACCAATAGGCATCCTGCAAAATACATGAGTGGGTGGAGTTAAGTCAGGGAGTTACACTAGTGAACAGCTTGTAATGCTAAATACACTTGAACCTGGCTCACAATATTATGGTTTCAGGAGTCAGAAAGCTGCTGCCTTAGGTTTGCTGACACAGTTGCAGTAGGTTTCCAACTATCACGGGATTCACAAAGATTCACATAGTTCCATGAATGTTCAAATTTTAGTTAAAAACACCAGATGAAGAAATTACACACAAATTTAGCTCTGTTGGTGGAGGTACGGAATATCAATGTACCAGACAGGGCCATATGTCTGAAAAGTACCATTTGCGATTCTAAAATAGCGATTTTTTGCAAATCGATATTTGAGAATCGCAAAACCCTATGTATGTAGGATTTGCAAATAATTTTGCGAATCCTACATATTCCTTAATTGCGATTCGCAAACTGCAAATCACAATTAAGAAATACTTCCCCATTCATTCCCATGGGCCTAGAGGCCCATAGGAATGAATGGAAACACATTCTCAATTTGTGATTCCTCATTAGAGAATCGCAAATTGCGAATGCAATTTCAAGGGTGCCAGGGTATCAAAAAAATACCCTGTTACACCCCTGAAATTAGCATGGGTATAGATGTGGCGCACATACATGCCCAAAGGGCATGTATGTGCCCCACATGGCACTTTGAAAAATCCATAAAAGTGCATTTTCAAGAAAATCGCAAATTACCACCAACTTGAAGTTGGTGGTAATTTGCGATTCATTAAGTCCAAATTGCACTTTTCTGTGCGTCTTACATTGCATTTAAGGAATCGCAATTTGTGTGATTCCTTAAATGCAATTGCAAAATAGGGAATCGCAAAATTTGCGAATCCTAATTTTGCGAGGGGTACTTTTGTGTCATACATATGTTACTGCTATTTTGCGATCGCAAATGCCAAAATTCTGCGAATTTCGGCATTTGCGATCGCAAAATTGCCTTCATACATATGGCCTTTTTAATATACCCAAAATATGGAGGACCAAGATACCAAGAGGTAAGTATGTATAGGTAAGTGCAGTTTCACTATACTGAACACCACATCTGCTTAGTTTGAAGATGTGCATGCTTACTTATATGTATGTACCTGCTTGCTCGATATTTCCGTCCTGGGCATTCTAGGTACGATATTCTGGTGTCTCGATATTCCCGACCACATCCTTCCTGTGGTCCATGGGTCAATGACTCACAGGTGCGTCAAAAGTGTTTGCGACTAGAGCCCACTGTCAGTGAGTTTAAAACATAATTGCGATTCAATTAAGTTGGCCCCCAAATGCTAAAAAGTCTTGATGACGGTTTAGCACAGGTCTATTTTCAGCTCATGTGTGCATTTCAGAGGCTGAATTAGATGATGCTCTGGTACAATAAATGAAGCCACTGCTGTTTTGCACTTTGTTATCCTTTATATGCTTGACAATTGAACACATCTGATGCGTTTCTGTGAATGTTTTAGAAAGGTTTGCCTAGTTACTTATTCCGAATGAGGGTTTGATACCTCAGTTAGCCAAGATAGGTGGTCACAGATTATGTGTTTTCTACATTATATAATCATTCATAAGCTAAAGGGATTTCAAAACCTGTCTTCAGTGTTTTTTCTCTGGTTTCACTGGAGCAAGTATTCATCTCCGTTCTCTAATCGTATGCTTCCCAAAGGTCTACTTGCGTGTAGTAAAGAGCAGTGCAATAAATAGACTGAAAATGTTGTGGTGGTTCGAGCAAAGTGTGCTTCGAATACACTACCTGTGGGGCTGTTCTTGCTCCCTTGGTATTTATATGCAAGTGATCAGCACCTTTCATAGGAGCATTTGTTATAGGTGATTCCCAACCAGTTATGAAAAATATGGTAGTATTTTTCTGAGGATATTCTCATTACTTCATTCAAAAATCAAATGCAACCCCTAATTTCTTTAGTGCACTACTAAGACACTCCACTCATGTTTGGAATTATATTTGTTAAGTGGTGTAATGGGTGAAACGTTTGACCATGAAGCCCGGCGAACCTGGAAATTTCCCACCTGCTAAGTTTGGTGAAGTTTTCAAGCCACACCTAACTTTTCCGATGCCAAGGTCCTTGACTGCAACTCCACACAAATTAGATTTATTTCCATCCTGGGCGGGATATCCTATTGCTGGGGAATGGTTGAATATAACACACTATGTGTATTTATAAAACACATGTTCACAAAGGGGGATCTTGGCGCTGAATAACAGATGTTTATTGTTAGCTAACTCAATGGTACTCATTTGATCGGCATCAGTAGGATGAAAGGCTGAGTGGATCTGACGAGGATTCGAACCTGTCACCATGAGGTCAAACACAGGCCCCTACAGTGGACACCTTAGTCCACTAAACCACCAGACCTTCCAAAGTGGAATAGCCGAGAACTTGGCAGGTGGGGGGGGGCAAAGACTGGGTTGTGAGGTGGCCATAAGCCAGATAGACTGTGCACTGTGGCGGCTGGAGGAGGGTGGGGGTGTGAAAGAAGAAGAAATTGGTGAGATTGGTCATAAGTGTGCTGTAAAGTGGCTTCTTACAAGGTATGGCTGACAAGCGGTGTCAGTGGACCCAAATCTCGGCAGAAGAAATTATTTTTCAAGCCAGGAAGAGCTGCCAAAGATACCCCTTTAAAAAAAAGAAAGCATCTACTAGAGACTTCTAACCTCAGATTCCTCACCTTTTGGATGCTTCCCCAGGAGCACCTCTGTGCCCTGCTGGCGGTGCCACGCGGCTCAGCACTGATTCTATTCCACCTCAGAACTGATGTGCGGAGCCAGTGTAGGCGCCACTCCCTCATGCTGACATTGATTCCTTTAATTCTGTGCCACCAGATGTGAATCCAGAGCCACCACTTGAGACCGTTTACATAAAGTTTTAGAATGTGTCTGAGACAGATCCACATGATGTTTCCCTAGGGTCGGGCAACAACTCTAAGGCCTGTTATGACTGCATAACGATCAATCAGGAGGCCATTCAGGACTGCAAGGTGAAGTTGTAAGTCATCAAGCATTGGAATACTGGTCCAAATCCAAACTTTAGTTTTGGGCCCTTTCCCAAGTCCAAACGTTAGCCCTGAGGCTAATTGTTGTTGCACTCGAGAACACAAAAACGCATGAACCAGTGCTCCTCAGGTGTTCACAAAAGTGAAGGTGGTAGTGGCATTACATCTTCTAAGATCTGGGATCTCAATGACTGACTGATAGAGGTGGGATCACCCCAAGCAGTCATCACCCTACTCCAGATTTTGGTGAACCTCCTGTTATTCTTGGGGTTCACTATCAACGTGTCAAAGTCACACCTGACTCCTTCTCAGATGCTCCCTTTTATTGGAGCCGTTCTAGGCATGCCAATCAGCCTCGGTCCTGGATTTCAGTTAGGTCGACTCTGAGGCTGCCTGGAGTGATGCTCTCTTGCATCCTGATGTTCAAGCATGCCAGGAGGAACATATGTGCTCTGCAGTGGGTTCTGAAGTTTCAGTGGGTGCAACATCAAGGGGATCTCTACAATCCTGTCCAGATCTCATGGGAGACTGCCAAAGACCTGAAGTGGTGGTTGTTCAACCACGACTGGATCAGCAGCAGACCCCATTCCCGTCCTCACCCAGAGCTTACAAAGGTTACCAATGCATTGCTGCTGGGTTGGGGTGACCACGAGGAAGAGGACGGATATCCAAAGCCTCTGGTCTTTGATGGAGTTCTGGCTCCATTTCAACCCTCTGAGGCTCTGGGCCATCCGCTTGATGTTGAAAGCATTACTGCCCACCATCAAGGGAGACTGGTGTAGGTGCTCACAGACAACACCACCAACACGTGGTACAGCGTAAAACAGGGTGGGGTGGGGCATAGACCCAGTGCCAGAGGGTGCTGCTCCGTTGCAAATGGCTGGACATCAATGGGATCTTTCCTGTCGTAAAACACATGGTGGGATCTTTAAATGCCATTGCAGACAAAGCCATGCATAGTGCTTTATGAGTGGCAGTTACACCCTGCAGGTAGCGCAAGATCTCTTCCAAACATGTAGAGACCCTTGACTTGATAATTTTGCCACCGTCGAGAACACACAATGTCAGGAATTCTGCACATCGAAAGTCCCAAGACATCTCTCTGTCAAACACGTTCTGCCTCCGATGGGACGGAGGGCTTCTGACTTCCCGCCTATACCTCTCCTGCCCGAGTTCCGAAGAAAATCAGAACTGACTGGGCCCTTGTCATCCTGGTTGCTCCATCTAGAGCTGGGAGAGTCTGGTGTTCAGAGCTCCCAGGCATGAGCATCTGTCCTCCGTTCAGGCTGTCCCTTCGGGAGGATCGTCTGTTACATCAGCAGGACAGGATCATGCCCCCCAACCTGCACTCACTCCACCTTTATGTGTGGAGATTGAATAGAGACAACTGAATGCCTTGGATATTCCTTCTGAGGTGGTTGATGTCAGTATGGCAGCCAGGCATCCCTCCTTAACCTTAAAAAACTGTACACGCCTGCTCCTCAGATATATTTGTAGTTTGGTGCAGTACACAGCAGGCAGACCTCCTCCGGGCCAGGTTATCTGATATTTTGTTATTTGTGCTATCTCTCGCCCAGCAAGGCTTCGCATTCGGCATGGTTAAAGAATATCTTTTAGCTCTTTCTGCCTTTTTACAGTTGCCGAATTGACCTTCATTGTTTAAATCACCTTTTGTGATGCGTTTTTTCAGAGGACTCCAGCGTCTGTTTCTTCTTCCACGTGTTATGCCACAGTGGGACCCTAACTTGGTGCTCACATATTTAATATACACTTATTTTGAGCCGCTGTCCACTGCAGCTGTCCAATGCGGCTTCTGATCTTCAAAACATATATCCTCGTTGCCATATCATTGGCACGGCAAGTGAGTGAGCTCCAAGCTCTCTATGTCAACCCGCCATATACAATCTCCTTTCGAGATAAGCTGGTTCTGGAAACTTGGGTATCCCTTCTTCCAAAAGTAGAAAAGCCATTTCACGTCACTCAAACCATCACCTTACCAGTGTTGTATACTACGCCTCACCCCTCCAAGGAGGAGGGGAGACTCCATCGAGTGGACACCAAAAGAGAGCTGAGCTTTTATGTTGAGCATATCAGATACCATCCAGTAGATGATCAGCTCTTTATGGGGCTCGTGAGAGCAAATTAAGAGAAAGCCATGCAGAAAAGGACCACCTCACGCTGGATCATGATCTGCAATGGATTGGCCAAAAAGTAGCCCCGGAAGAGCTATGAGGTAATTCTACCAGAACCCAGGTTGCTATCACTCCATTGACATGTAGACTTCCTGTCCTGGACATTAGTCAGGCAGCTACATTAGCGTCCCTCCATAAGTTCATGAAGATCCCTGGCATTACAGCAGTTCCGTCAAGAAGGGCATTTCATCCGCTCAATACTACATGGCTTTTAGATGGAGCCAATTCACAGACCCACTTCTAATAGGTATTGTTTTGGTATCTATTCAAAACGTGAGGAATCTGCGGTTAGAAGTCTCGATCAGATGGACAAGTTACTTACCTTCAGCGACACTCTTTCCGTTAGAGACTCTTTCTAACTGCATATTCTTTACAGACCCTTCCATCCTTCCCAGTCTTTGGGTTGGACTCTGACCTCTAACAAGATCCCAAGTTTAGGACTCTGCACTCTATTTGATGCTAATTTGCTGTTGGGGTGCGAACAGCTGCAAAAGCAAATGATGTCAGCACGTGGGAGTGGCGCTTTTATTGGCTCTGCACATCGTTTGTGGAGCAGAACAAAGTCAGTGCGGAGCCACGTGGTGCCACCTAACGGCACGCGGCGGCACCACTGAAAAATTTCCGAAACCAGTCTGAAGCCTTGAGAAGTATTAAGAACATGAGGAATCTACAGTTAGATAGATTCTGTACCAGAAAGAGTGTTACCAATGGTAGGTAACTTGCTATTGGCAAGCATTGCACATTTTGACTTTGAGTTGCACAACATTTTTAAAGTATAATTTGCAAAGGTAGGTGTCACTCAATTTCCCAACTTTGTACCACCTTACATAAGTCACAACATGCTAATAGTCTGAACTGGCTATTAAAGTGTGGCATACTGAACTTTATTCTCAAATAGCAAGTTGGCAGATTCTTAGTGTAGCCGAACTTGCAAATAAATCTAGCATTATGATTTTTCAGGATTATTGTCAGAGAACTTCGGAATGAATGGGGTGGAGGGATATACAACAAAGTGGCCACTTTCATGTTATTTCCTGCATTTTTTCTGTGACAGAGGAAGGCTGGAATTGGATGAGGCTTGGGCTTGTTTTAGAATTCTTCATGTTTTTTTATTGTTGTCCAAAATGAGGGATGTACACTGTGTGAGTACATGTGAGCTTTGAATGTTGGTAACGTGATTGATGTTTTAGTTGCAAGATTGATTGTGACACATTTCTTCAATGGTAAACAGACAAAATATCGACTTCAAAATATCGAATGGACAAAATATCGACTTCAAAATATAGAATGGACAAAATATCGAATGGACAGAAAACAGTCATCAAAAATATAATTTTTAAGGTAAGTAATGTAATATCGAATTTTATAAATATAGAGAGTCAAAATATCGAAGTATATAATATAGGTTATTAGTATTATCGAATTTTTAATAATATCGAATTTTTCATATTGTTTTGTATGTTAGTATATGTGTGAAAAGTGTATATTTATGTTATAATTTATTTTAAGTAATGAATGTTATGTTATTTAATTTTTGCGTAATTTAATTCTGTAGCGGGTTGTGGGTTTATAGGGGAATAGGGTGGAAAGTAATTTAATTATAATTAATTAAATATTTAAATGTATTTATTGGGATTTATTTTGAATTAATTGTTAATTATTTTTATTTGGTAATTAATTACATTATAATTGGCAATTAATTTTACTTAATTGATTAATTGATAATTATGTTAATTTTACTAATTTATTTTCTGTAGTGGGTTGTGGGTTTATAGGGGAATAGTGTGGGAAGTAATTTAATTATAATTAAGTAAATAATTTACATTTATTTATTGGTATTTATTTTTAATTAATTAATAATTAATTTTTAATTGCTAATTAATTAATTGTTAATTTGTAATTAATTTGTATTAATAGGTAATTAATTGTAATAATTTATTTTTATTTGTATTTTTAATTGAATAATTAATATATTATATTAAATTAAATTGGTAATTCTTTTTTATTAATATTTAATAGATGTTAATATATATATATTTAAATAATACTGAAGTATTTACTTTCCCTACTGTTGCACTCACTGGAGTGGGAATAGAAATTTTTACCGCTACGCTATCCAACGCTTTCTCTACTGTTGCACTCACTGGAGTGGGAATAGTAATTTTTACCCCTACGCTATCCAACGCTTTCCCTACTGTAGTAATTTTTACCCCTACGCTAGCCAACACTTTCTCTACTGTTGCACTCACTGGAGTGGGAATAGTAATTTTTACCCCTACGCTATCCAACGCTTTCCCTACTGTTGCACTCTTTGGAGTGGGAATAGTAATTTTTACCCCTATGCTATCCAACACTTTCCCTACTGTTGCACTCTCTGGAGTGGGAAAAGTAATTTTTACACCTCCGCTATCCAACGTTTTCCCTACTGTAGCACTCATTGGAGTGGGAATATTAAGTTTTTACCTCTACGCTATCCAACGCTTTTCCTACTGTTACACTCATTGGAGTGGGAATAGTAATTTTTACCCCTTCGCTATCCAACGCTTTCCCTACTGTTGCACTCACTGGAGTGACATTAGTAATTTTTACCCCTACGCTATCCTACGGTAAAATTATTGTATTTTTTAATTAATATCATGTGAATATATATATTTATGTTTTAATAACTTAAATTAATTATTTTTGATTTTAAGGTTATTTATGTATTTTGAAGTATGTTTTAGATAATTATTTTTAATATTTCATTTATTTTAAATTACTTTTAAGACATCTACAAAAATGTGATATTTTGACTAGCTATATTATTTTTAAACAATATTTTTGATGCAATATTTTTGTACTTAACTGTTTGTAGATAGGATTTCTATATTTTGGTAGTCGATATATTAAACTCGATATTTTTAATGTCTATATTTTTGTACTCAATATTATGTCAGTGATCCTTCTTCAATATATGGTTGGTGAGTACTTTGGCAGGAGTACCAAATTCCCTAATCCAATTCTTGATGTTTTGTGATGAAACTGGCAGTCAATGTTTGGGTGGGATTTTTGAATTTATTTTATTATTCTTCACCATTAGTGATGCTGGTACTCATTGCAGTGAGCACTCTCCCCGATATTTTTTCAGAACTGCCATTTGTTATTATTGAGGTTTGTAGAACGCGTAGCTACCCAGAGGGTTTCCCAGAGCGGTGGACAGTAGCAGACCAAAAGGATAAGGCCCTAGAGACTGGGAACTTGAACAACCAGGTTTTAAGCTCTTTAGGGTAAGAAAATAAGGTGGGGAAACACCTCATCGACTCAGGGAGCCTGTTCCAGAGCTTAGGGCCTAAGAAAGGGAAGGAGCGGCTACCCATCCAAGTGCATTGGATTCTGGCAACTGTAAAAAGAGAATGGCTGATTGAACACAGTGGGCGAGGAGGATGGTAGGGCACCATCAGATCTTGCAGGTATCGAGGTCCAGAGCGAGAGTTGATTTTATGCATACGGCAGAGTGCCTTGAAATTGATGTGTTTATCAATTGTGAGTCAGTGGAGATCACAGAGGAGACCGGATCCAGAGGACTATTTGGGAAGTCGGAATCAGAGCTTTGGGGCTGCGTTCTGGACTACTTGGAGGCGTCTAATTGTGGTCTTATCTGCCTCCAAGGACAAGAAGTTACAGTAGTCAAGCCTTCAGAGAATCATGACTTGGATCACTGTCTATTGTGCCGAAAAAGGGAGCACCCACAAAATCCTTTCAGCCGCATGTGTACCCATGGACAGGAAAGAGTCTAGCCACAAGCCAGGGTTCTTCACTTTATGGGTGGGTCCAGGAAATGTTTCAAGCATGGTCAGCCAGTGCTGGGGACCCCAGAGCTGGGGATTTTTGCCCAGAACCATTATCTCGGTCTTGGCCCCGTTGAGTTGTAGAGGGTTGGTATTCATCCACGTGGAGACTGGGCCAAGGCAGGAATTAAGAACCTCTGAGTTGACCTCCTGACCAGATTACAATGAAAAAATAATCTGCCTATCATCCGTGTAGAAAAACAACGTCAGGCCACAGATTTCCACTAGGTCCACCAAAGGGCACATATAGATGTTAAAGAGCATAGAACTGAGGGCTGACCCCTGCGGAACTCCAGAGATCAAAGAGTAAGGATTCCACACAGCCACAGTTAAAAAGACCTGAAAGATACGGTTCACTAATGAGGTAAACTAGGTGAGTGCTGACACTTAGAGATCTATTTGAGTCAGTCAAAAGTATCGAAGGCAGACATAAGATCCAATAGGATCAGTGCTGTAGGCGTCTAGGAGTCATCGTAGATGTTCTGTAACTCCTAGCAGGGAAGAATCAGTGCTGCGTCTTGCTCTGAAGCCTGAGTGGGAGGGTTGAAAGCGTCCTGAGCCTCCACAAATGAGGCAAGTTAAGCATTGACATGTTTTTCCAGTATTTTTTTAAAAAAATTATGAGAAATTTACGAATTTTGCAGATCCTGCAAAGATGGAAAAAGCAGGAGGATGTTACTGCGTTAATTTGGGGCCTCATGGACAGGTCACTAGATATGATGACCCCTAGACTCTTCACAGAGTTGACGGGGCAGGGCGGAGGCCCCAGAGATGTTGGCCAGAAGCTGGAGGTCCAAGAATTAGCTGCCCCGCCCGTCAACACCAACTCAGTCTTGCTGGGATTAAGCTTGAGCTGACTGTAGTGCATCCACTCAGAGATCGCCAGAATGGTGGTTTGGAAATTAGAAGAAGAAGAAGGGGAGGGATGAATTGGAAAAATCAATTGTAAATCATCCGCATAATTGAAAATGGTCACAGGAGTGTGACTAAGAGAGGCCAGGAGGGGTTGCATATAAAGATTAAACAATAACGGTGACAAGGTAGAGCCCTGAGGGACTCCGCAGAATAAAGGGGAGTAAGAGGCAGAGTAAGTGGACCTATTAGTTGGGTCCAAGTGTTTTTTTTGTAGCTGGGGAAGTACCAAAGAATGCTCCCATACTTTGGGCAGATGCCACTTATGTGAAGAGGAGTTCAGAAGTGACTCCATTGGATGTAAAGGGTGTGGGCTTAGAATGTCCAACTTGGCTGGAGAATTCGGGTCTAAAGTTCCCTACCCTCACCTGTCCCCCCAGTCACACTCAGCGCTACGAGGCCTCTGGGTAGCCTGCGCTTAACAAAACCCAATTAATAATAATAATAATAATAATAAAGTTGAGCCTGATTTAATTGACTGCTGTAATGTTAAATGTTAAATGTTAAAAATGCTTATACCGCGCATGGTCACCAATCGGTTTCATGGCACTCAAAAACAGTTGCGGGGAAACAGAACAACACAGTAACTCAATAGGCTAACTGAAACAGGTGAGTCTTGAGTAATTTATGAAAGCAAGCATAGCGAGGGCAGATCCTGAGGGACATAGGAAGAGAATTCCACAACGTGGGGGCCAGAAAAGAAAAACATGAACCACCATGCTTTTTGCGTCTGAACCGAGGGGTCGACAGCAGGTTGTGAGAAGCCGATAGAAGGTCTCTAGAGGGGGTATAGCACTGAAGGCTAGATGTAGTAAAGGCCGGGGCTAGATCTGATAGTGCCTTAAAAACGTGCAGCCAAGTTTGAACAGGCAGCGGTAGGCTACGGGGAGCCAGTGTAATCTTTCCATCAGGGGCGAGACATATTGGAATTTGGGCTGTTGAAAGATTAGTCTAGCCGCCTGGTTTTGCACCTGCTGCAACCGATGGAGATGGTAGGCAGGAATTCCAACATAGAGGATGTTGGCGTAATCTGTACGCGAAGTGACCAGAGCCATGATGACAAGAGTGAGTGCCTCGGTGTTGAGAAATTTACGATTTTTGCAGATCCTGCGAAGATGGAAAAAGCAGGAGGATGTTACGGCTTTAATTTGGGGCCTCAAGTACAGGTCACTAGATATGATGACCCCTAGACTCTTCACAGAGTTGACGGGCAGGGCGGATTCCCCAGAGATGTTGGTCAGAAGCTGGAGGTCGAAGAATTAGCTGGCCCGCCCATCAACACCAACTCAGTATTGCTGGGATTAAGCTTGAGCTGACTGTAGTGCATCCTCTCAGAGATCGCCAGCATGGTGGTTAGGTAATTGGAAGAAGAAGAAGGGGAGGGATGAATTGGAAAAATCTATTTTAAATCATCCGCATAATTGAAAATGGTCACAGGAGTGTGACAAAGAGAGGCCAGGAGGGGTTGCATATAAAGATTAAACAATAACGGTGACAAGGCATAGCCCTGAGGGACTCCGCAAAACAAAGGGGAGTAAAAGGCAGAGTAAGTGGACAGGTGGAAGGCTTGAGATCACTGGTGCAGGAAAGATGTGATCCAGGAGAGGGCCACACCCTGGATGCCCGCGTTATTTACACGGTCGATCAAGATGGTATGATCGACCATGTCAAACGCCGCCGACAGGTCCAACAGTACAAGGGCTTGGGCGATGTTTTTGTCGGCACCTTGCCTCAGTGCATCCATCACAGCCACAATAACAGCTTCGGTGGAATGCGCAGGTCGGAAGCCTGCTTGCTGGTTGTCCAAAAAGGCAGAGCTCTCGATGAATGCACTGAGGCAGCGGGTGACGTAGGTCTCTAAGATTTTCCCCAGATAGGGAAGAAGGGAAATAGGTCGAAAGTTACTCATAACCGAAGGGTCGGCGCCGTAATTCAAGGAATCAAGAGGAATCCGAAGAGAGCAAAATCTGCGGTTTACTGGCGTTAGGCCCATATCTGGCATATTGTCTTTATGGATGGAAAAGAGGATGAGATTGAGATTTGAGGCAGTGTTACCAGTCTGAGTGATGCTAGTCCCTGCTGAGGCTTAAGTGAGCTGAATGTCTGTCCCCTTGTCAAATTCTTCTTTTTCTTGATACTTTTCTTTTTCTGGTTTGATTTTTTAATTTATTTTCAAGATTGCTGAATTGCTGTGTATTGGTTATCCAGCACACATGGAATTTTCAAGAAGTACAGTTGTCCATTTTGACATGCCAATCTTTTGGAAAGAGCCAAGAGGTACTTATGGAGTATCCTAAAGCTTAAATATTAGGGGCAGAGTTAAAATGGTAGCAATTGTTTTTAAGGAGAGCAAACTCTTGGCACCTAGATGCACCTCTTTAAAAAACACTCCAACACAAATCTCTCCTATCACTCATTGACTTTATGCTTGTCTCTGACCCTGCACATTTCTCTGATGCTTTTTGTCTGGGCCTCTGCATTAGCCACATACATGTATACATAACTACAGTCCACGGTCAGGCTGAAATAAAGGGAGCATGGAGTCGTTTTGGCAGCATAGTGATCTCCAGGTAACTTCAGCTTGTGGTTTACAACAGCTCAGGTGCCCTGTGTCAGTGGGTACCTCTGTTTCCCATGTAACTCAACTAATGTTAAAGCCCACAAGAACAGATCTGGTCACTTTACTAAAACCAAGCGAAGTGAACTTGTCTCAATTCCAAAAAGCAAATGGGGGTGCCAGGAATTGAGAAGAGATGCCCATATGCAGTGCCTGCAACAAAAGTTCTCTAGTGACATCTTGTTGATCAAATCATGAAGATGAAAATCCTATGTGCCAGTCTCAAGACATCCAGTCGTAAAGAACCGGACCTCTGTAGAAGCTGGCCAGTTATCCCTTCCCAAAACCCAAGAGAAAGTCTTAGCATATCATAACAAATATCCAATCCTTGGGGCCACTGGCCACCTATCCTTCATTGAAGAGGAATCTAATGATATTGACGAAGGCTCTCTCCATCCAACGGCTGGACGTCACTGTGTCCACCGCCTTCTCCATTGGTTAACCAGATCCTATAGAATCTTCCTCATGCCACCAAGTCAAGGTAGTTCACCAGTGAACCCTCCTGTTCTCAACTGTTCATAATATATTGAATAAAAACTCACACCTACCCATTTATCTCATAATGGTGAACACAGTGGAGAGAAGGGGCTGTAAGAAGGCACATTGATCCTCAGAAAAGCAATTATATCTATATTTATGTACCTTTGTTAAGAAGACAATTTCAAGCATAAAGGACGGTCTAGCACAAAAAAGCTGCAGCTTCCCAAGTGTTGTGTTGGCTTAATTGAATGCTGAAAACACTGATGACCCCCAAACAAGCATGCCGGGACGTACTTCCCTCATTCCCCTCCCCCAGCACCGAAGAGAATTGCAGTTGTCGTAGTTTCCTAAAAGTCCGTTTGGACTTGTTTAAGATTTCCAAAAACAACCGAAAATCTGTCTCAAACAAAGGTGTGAATTTACGCATGCAGGTTTAGTATTTTTTTGTGATTCGCCCCCATAGGCGAACTGAGGGGCATATTATCAACAACTAGCGATATCTATTGCCAAATGAGGTTAGCGATTTTTTTTTATCGCCAGGCATCGACGGATTTTATCGCAGAGATATTGTGCTATTAGCAACGTTTATCTCCAAAGCGATAAAATATCCGGCGATATCCCCGAAATGCGAGAATATCACTGGAAATCCAGCGATATTCAGACATTATCGCTAATAGGGTCTTAACCTGAATATCCACCTCCCATTGGATATACAGGTCAATAAGGGGTCTGAGCAGGCGTTAAGTTTTGGCCATATTCGCGCTTAGCGCACATTTTTTTATCGCTTCGCCTGCGTTGATAATAGGTGATAGCGATGTTAGCGACTGCTTTCAGTCGCTAACAGGTTGGGTACGCCCACTTTGCATGTCATTAGCGATAAATATCGCTGACATGCAAAGCGGGCCCCAAACCGGTCGGTATCGCCTACAAGCTGTCGCTAACTGCAAAAGCGGCGATAATCTCTTTTCGCCCGCCTTGATAATATGCCCCTGAGTATGAAATATGAAATGGAAACTTTTAGCGCTAAATAATGACTTGAAATTGTGGGTGTTGGTGGCATTGATTCTCTTTTCCTAATAATACATTTTCATTGGTGTCTATCATATACAGCTATTGGGCGCACTTAGAAGAATAGAATTAGGCCTAGGGCTGATGCTTGAGGAATGTAATTATGCTAAGGAATACTGCTTGGGCATATGATTAGGGTCTGGTGTTTTATTTGAATTACAATTTAAATTAATTAACTTCAGGTATATATTGCAAAAACAATTATGCTCATACAACTGGGAAAATAGTTCACTTTGCCTGGCAGTATCGTTTGAAGTAATTAAAAATGATGGTGCTCATATTACCAGAGCTATGTTTACCTTTCTGATGAAAATCTCACAAATTATTTTTGAGAAAAAAAACGTTAGATTGCTGCATTTAACCTGCCGCATGTGTTCCTCGTGTCAGTTTTGTGTAACTGTTAACATTATTTAAAATACCTCGTAGAATTGCATAGAGTGAGGGATTGTGATATATTGGGGAGAAGGATTTGTGTAATATTGTTACGCGAACAAAGTTTGGGGAGATGCAAATTGTTGGTATTTTGCAAAAATGTTTATTTTTACACCGTGGCGTACTTTCCCCCCACAACCTGGTAATACTTCGGGCGAGTAGTCGTTTGCACAGGAAATAGGCGGCTATTTTTTTGCAAGTTAAGCTTTCCTAGCAATTTCGAAACTGTATTTGTGTTGCGAAAAGGCATGTCGATCCATAGTGCAGCAGGTTCAGTGCATCCAAGTTTTAACCATATCCTTTTCTGTGGGAGTCCCCCGACTGCATTGAATGGGTGCTGCATTCATCTGACACTTATTCCGACCCTGTGAGAAGCTCTAAAGTGCTTTGAAGGTGACTAGCAAGCTACTCTGTGGGATTGCAATGGATGGAAGAGAGAGACTTCTGGTGGCTGGGTCTGGTGGCGCAGTGGACAAATGCATCCACTGTAGGGGCTTGTGCTCGACCTCATGGTCACAGGCTCTAATCCCGTCGGGTCCACTCAGCGTTTCATCTATCTGAGGTCGATAAAATGAGTACCATTGAGTTGGGTAACAATGTACATCTGTTATTCAGCGCCTTGAGACCTTTGGGTGATAGGTGTGCTTAAAAATGTACATGTTATGTTATATGGGGAGGGGAGGAGAGAGCTATGCTTGTAGTGGGTAGTGCAGGTGCCGTGTATGAGGGCAATAGTTGTTCTTTCATCTGGTTTTTGTTGCTACGCCTATGCATGAGCTTGAAGCAAATGGAATGAGAGTTAGGACCCTTACGAGTAAAGTTCAAGTTCAAGTTTAAAATTTGTATAGCGCACTACTCACCGAGAGGGTCTCAAGGCGCTTGAGGGAGGGGGGGTACTTTACTTATCGAATATCCAAGGGGCATATTATCAAGCCTGTGCGCTAAAATTATCGCCGCTTTATCGGCCGAAAACGGCCGATAAAGCGGCGATAATGGGCTTGATAATATGCTCTATCGAATTCCAATCGAAGCCCATGTTATATGTGAAGACATCTAACATGGGCTTCGATTGGAATTCCACAGAGCATATTATCAAGCCCATTATCGCCGCTTTATCGGACGTTTTCGGCCGATAAAGCGGCGATAATTTTAGCGCACAGGCTTGATAATATGCCCCCAAGTTTTTAGTTGTTTTCTGAAGGAGAGGTGGTTCTGTGTAAGGCGGAGGTAGGTGGGGAGTGAATTCCAGGTCTTGGCCGTTAAGTAGGAAAAGGATCTTCCTCCCATGGTGGATCTTTGGATGCGTGGAATTGCGGCGAGGGCTTGATTGGACGATCGTAGTTGGCGCGTGGGGGTGTAAAAGGACAGGCGCGTGTTGAGGTATTCGGGTCCTAGGTCGTAGAGGGCTTTGTGTGCGTGGGTGAGGAGTCGGAACGTTATTCTCTTGTTGACGGGGAGCCAGTGGAGGTCTTTCAGGTGACCGGAAATGTGAGCTTGGCGGGGGATGTCTAGGATGAGTCTGGCTGAGGCGTTTTGGATGCGTTGGAGTTTTTTCTGTAGTTTGACTTTGGTTCCGGCGTAAAGGGTGTTTCCGTAGTTCAGTCGGCTTGTGATCAGTGCATGGGTGACCGTCTTTCTTGTTTCGGTGGGGATCCAACTGAAGATTTTTTTGAGCAAACGTAGGATGTTGAAGCATGATGATGAGACGGCGTTGACTTGTCTGGTTATCGAGAGGGAGGAGTCCAGGATGAAGCCCAGGTTATGTGCGTGGTCCGTTGGTATTGGTGCGTTTCCCAGGGCCAGAGGCCACCATGAGTCATCCCAGGCGGAGGGGGATGATCCTAAGATGAGGACTTCCGTTTTGTCCGAGTTCAGTTTTAAACGGCTGCTCTTCATCCACTCGGCTACTTCTTTCATCCCTTCATGTAGGTTGGTTTTGGCGGTGTTTTGGTCTTTGGTGAGGGAGAGGATTAGCTGGGTGTCGTCTGCGTAGGAGATGATGTTGAGGTTGTGTTGGCGCGCGATGGATGCGAGGGGACTCATGTATACGTTGAAGAGGGTGGGACTGAGTGATGATCCTTGTGGTATGCCGCAGATGACTTCGGTGGCCTCTGATCTGAAAGGGGGGAGGCGGACTCTCTGAGTTCTTCCGGCGAGGAATGAGATGATCCAGTCCAATGCTTTTCCTTGTATTCCGACGTTGCTGAGGCGTTGTATAAGGGTGCTATGACAGACTGTGTCGAAGGCTGCAGAGAGGTCAAGTAGGATGAGGGCAGCTGTTTCTCCGTTGTCCAGTAGAGTTCGAATATCGTCTGTTGCTGCGATGAGGGCAGTCTTGGTGCTGTGTTTGGCTCGGAAGCCGGACTGTGAAGGGTCGAGGGATTTGTTGGATTTGAGGAAGGCGGCGAGCTGATTGTTGACGGCTTTCTCAATGACTTTGGCAGGGAATGGGAGGAGCGAAATGGGGCGGTAGTTCTTAAGTTCAGTGGGGTCTGCAGTGGGTTTCTTCAGGAGGGCGCTGAGTTCGGCATGTTTCCAGCTTTCTGGGAAGGTAGCGGAGGTGAGGGAGCAGTTGATGACGTCTCGGAGATGGGGTGCGATAATGGAGTCTGCTTTGTTGAAAATGTGGTGGGGACATGGGTCGCTTGGCGTGGATGGAGTTCATCAGGCGAATGGTGTCTTCAGTGGTGATTGGGTTCCAGGCGCAAAGGTTGTTGGAGGGGGGTTTTAGTTCGGAGGTGGGTGGGGTGGACTGGTCTCCAAAGCTGTTATGTATGTCAGCGATTTTGTTGTGGAAGAACGAGGCTAGAGAGTCGCAGAGGTCTTGGGAGGGAGTGATGTCGTTGGTGCCGGCGGTGGGGTTGGTAAACTCTTTGACGATGTTGAATAGTTCCTTGCTGTTGTGGGTGTTGTTATCGAGTCGATCCTTGAATGCTGATTTCTTGGTGGATCGGATCAGTTGGTGGTGTTTGCGGGTGGCGTTCTTGAAGGTGGCTAGGTTGTCAGTGGGTGTGTTTTTTTGCCAGGCTTTCTCGAGGGTGCGACAGATCTTCTTGGATTTCTTGAGGTCATCATTGAACCAGGGTGCTCTTTTGCTACTTTGCTTGATTTGATGGTTTTTCAAGGGTGCTAATTCGTCAGCGCTGTGGGTGATCCATTGTGAGAGGTTGGTGGCTGCATGGTTTGGGTCCGATGATTTGGCAGGAGGGTTTTGGTGAAGCGATGTGAAGAGCTGGTCGGAGGCAATTTTGTTCCAGTTTCTGCGGGGAATTGGTTGTGGGTGGTTGTGGGTCGTAGTCTTTTTGTAGTTGAAGTGAACGCAGCTGTGGTCCGTCCAATGGAGAGCTGTGGTGTGATTGAAGGAGATGTGCTTGCTGGAGGTGAAGATTGGGTCGAGCGTGTGCCCGGCATAGTGGGTGGGGGTGTCAACAAGTTGTTTGAGTCTGAGATTGGCGAGGTTGTCCAGAAGGGTAGTGGTGTTGCTGTCGTTGTTCTTTTCCAGGTGGAAGTTGAGGTCTCCCAGTAGAATGTAGTCCTCGGAGGGGAGGGCGTGTGGGCTGATGAAGTCAGTGATGTCTTCGCTGAATTGTGTGTGGGGTCCTGGTGGCCTGTAGATGAGAGTGCCTCTCAGTGTGGTCTTGGGGTTGGTGTAGATCTGGAAGTGAAGGTGTTGGGAAGAGGAAAATAGGCCGTTCCGATAAGTCATAGACAAATGAATTACTTATCAGTCCTAGAGTATTTAGTGCAGTGGACGTAAATATTATGAGAGCAGCGGGTTCATCTCAAATCTGCTCAATTTAGTACATTCAACACATACATAGTAAGAGTAGTATGCTAGAGCTAATTGGTAATAGAAAGAGTGGCGGCACACAAAGCTCTGCTTCGCATGAGGAATACGAAGGGTGCGTAGTCTTATGTACACATCATGCGTCCTTAATCCACTAACCAGACACGCGTTCCACATTATGACACTTTTGCAGGTTCCTTCTTTCTCCCTGGGCGATATCTTTGGAATGGTAATGATGAATCCTCTTTATTAGTAAAGTTGGATTTGACATTATGATTTTAGAAATGCCACTTTAAGCAAGTGGACATTTCTCTGATCGTACAGCTCTGTGTGCCTGCAGCCTGTCTCCAATACACGTCTGGGGTGGGTGACAGCTACACATTGTGCATTCCCTCTAGACAGCCCCAAACACAGGAAGGTTAGCTGTGTCTGAGTACTCATCTGCATCCTGATGGCTCTTCCGGGCAGGAAGTGAGGGGAGCTGACACTTACACCTGAATAGGCAGCGTCCTGTCCCCACACAAAGGGCTGATTACACCCCATAGCTAGTCTGGAGCCAGGGCTGGGAAGGAAGGGTTTCTGTGCAATTCAAAGACCCTTCTATGAAGTTACCCCAACTTCAAAGTAATGGGACTCTGACCCCACCAGAACAGACACTTCTGGACCTGTTACTGAACTCTCTCTGAAGAACGGCTGTGCTGCATCAAGGACTGACATTATACTGGACTGCTGATCTGGACGCCCTGTTTTTCTGCTGTGGTGCCCTGCTGCTCTTTGACCCTGCTGAGGGAGAGCTGGAATGTGCCTTGCATATGAAGTGATCTCCAAGGGCTTGTTGTTTTGCCTTGTGTTGCTTGAGACTCAGTGCTATCACCTGCTCCTGTGCCTGGTTCACTGAGAGTGTACCCAGATACTTGCACCAGAGAAATCGATGCATCTCCAGTGTGCGCATAGCAGAAATGGTGCATCGACCCTGCTGCAGGATTAGACTTGACGCATCGCTCTAGGAACCAATGCATCGTCTCCAGAGCACAATGCATCGGAAATGCACATCACCACCACAGCATTGTGGAGAGTAGTACAGCGAGATATTTCTCTTTTAAGCTGTAATTCCTGAATAGAAAGGGCACCTAGGGGTAATTCCTGATTACAAAGGTGGTCGAGGGGTTTGCACAGCAGTTCATATCACTCTACACCCTTACATACGCTACAGTGATACCTTCTGCACCCTTACATACTTCAGTGATTACTGCAAAGTATGTAGGGGCGCCAAATTGTATGCCCTGTAAGTGCATTTGGTATATGGCACTGCTGTGCATACTCCTAGGTGCCCTTACATACTCTTCAGAAATAACTTCTTAAGGGCACCAAAGTAATCACTGCAGAGTATGTAAGGATGCAGAGGCATATGCACTGCTATGTTTACCGCTCAGTGCTATGACAAACTCAGAGTATATAAGCCTTATATACTGTGAGTATGTATGGGCGCGGAGGGGTATACACAGCAGTGCTGTCAGTGGTTTTTTAAACAGGGCCAGAAGAGGGAGCTGTCCCTCTATGTTTAAAATCCCCGCAGATTAAACGTTTTAAACACAGAGGGAACTGATCCCTCTTCCAGCCCTGTTTAAAAACTAAACAGTGCTGATTTATTTCGCCGGTGGAATTACAATAAAATGTAATTAACAAAGTTGTGAATGGATAACTCCTGAATACTGTTCCTCTACTCTCACAGAGATGGGTAAAACACCACTCTAACCTCTTAGTATTAGAGCTAGATTCATTTTGTATCCCCCTATCAGAAATAACTATTTCATAAACATTGGGGAATGGGGCTACATTGCCAGATTGCGTAACGTCAAATATAAGTCAAACGTAAAGTATCCTGCCCTGTATGTGTATGATACGTGGGGCACTATTCGTTAAGTCCTCTATCCACATCTCCTAAGAGCTCCCTGAAATGTTGTTGAGCCCACCCTGATCTTTAGGGGCCCGGGCGAATCCAATAATGAAGCATGACACTACTAGAGTGGGTGAGGGTTATATAACAAAAATAATGTTTTCCATTCCCGCCCTTAAACAGATGGTGTACCACCTGAGGAGATTAGTGCCCTGTGTATCATACACATACAGTGCCGGATACTTTATGTTTGACTAGTATAAAGTGGGGAGGACGTACCACTCGAGCACCTCTTTCAGCCAATGGAAGAACCTCTCCACCCTCCTGTCTTGGGAGAGTGTTTCACTCCCTTCTCCTGGTCAAAATATATCAATTTCCATCAAATAACCTCAATTACTTAAAGTCATGGTGTATCTATCAAATGGGTGTACTGAGCAGGGTGTGGGACTTCAGTATGGTATGCATTGTGCAATATGTATTGTGCATTACGAACCTTAACACTAGTGAATTTCAGGGGGGGGGGTTATATTGTTCACTGACCTAACTACATTTTAACACTGATATTTACAATACATTTCTTATTATTTGTGTATTGCATTGTATTCATCTGCCATGTATCCCTTTGGATGTGTGCACTCTGGTTTGGCTGCGGGACCATAGATTTGATTGTGTTTCTTAAACAATGGTCATTTCATGAAAGTTTTGCACCTTAAAATCTGATTTTTGTTTGCATTGCATATTTTTAGAAAACGGTACCTCTATGTGAAGATAAAATGGTATACTTATGATTGCAAATTTACAATGGTGAATTTGATTTGATTTGTTTATTTATAAAGTGCGGGCTGTCACTCGGAAGGAGCATCGTGGTGCTGGGCGGAGGAAAGTCAAGACAGAACAGGGGGGGACCCTAAATGAAGGATACACAGAATGTGTCTGAGGATCCAAAAATCCAGGTCTTCAGTGCCTTCCTGAACTGTGTTTCTGTTTTCAACAGCTTCAGCTGTGTTGGCATAAGATTCCAGGCTTTAGTTCCTAAAGGGGAGTGTTGAAATAGGTGCATGTATATCTGTCCAAGTTGTCCACTGTAGTAAGCAAATCCGAAAAATAATTTTCAAATGAATGTGCAGCTGCATCTTAATTGCACATAACATATATGCAGATGCACAGAAATTATTTATTTATTTAAAGAGTTTTATAGAGCGCTGGCTAGACCCGGAGGTATCAGAGCGCTTTACATGAGAATCAACAATGTAACAGAAAATCAACAAAGTAACAGAAAAATTTCAACAATTACACAATAAATCCCCAAAAAATAGGCAATACAATTAGGAGAGGAGAGAAAGGAGAGAGAAAAGTAGTGGAGGGGGCAGAG
Source organism: Lissotriton vulgaris (assembly GCF_964263255.1). Taxonomy (NCBI): domain Eukaryota; kingdom Metazoa; phylum Chordata; class Amphibia; order Caudata; family Salamandridae; genus Lissotriton; species Lissotriton vulgaris. The sequence goes on along the minus strand of NC_141690.1, from coordinate 252,526,100 downwards.
GATGTGAGGAGGGAAGAGACAATATGGAGAGACGAAAAGAAGTCTGTCTAAAGACCGACTGGGTAGGTGACAACCAAGGAGGAAGTCCACGGCCCATCTCACCTATAGCTAAACCAGGTAGCTCCATCGGGCATCAGACAAAAAAGTTCAGTCTCAATACATTGAGAGAGGAGAGAAGGAGAGACATAAATAGAGGAAGGATGCGGGAGGAGAAGACAGGAGGGAGGAAAAGAAGTACAACAATGTGGTTTAACAGTATAACAGAAAAAGATCGACAATTACACATTACATCAAACAATCAGCAATACATTAGGAGAGGATAGAAAGAAGAGAGAAAAGAAGAGGGGGTAGGGGAAGTGAGAAAGTGAGGATAAGGGAAGAGAAAACCGTAGAGACGAGAGGAAGTCTGTCTAAAGACCGACTGGGTAGGTGACGACCAAGGAGGGAATCCACGGTCCATCTCCCCTATAGCTAAACCAGGTAGCTCCATCGGGCATCAGACAAAATAGTTCAGTCTCAGTACATTGAGAGAGGAGAGAAGGAGAGATATAAATAGAGGGAGGAAGCGGGAAGAGACAACAGAAGAAACGAAAGGAAGTCTGGCTAAAGCCCGACTTGGTAGGTGACGTCCAAGGAGGGAATCCCCGACTAAACCAGGTAGCGCCATCGGGCATCAGACAAAATAGCTAGATCTCAAATGACACGGGAAATTCACAGGTAAACAGGGTGGGGACTAGGGCAAGGACAGGTGAGGGCAAAGGTTAGTAGCAGGAAAGAGGAGAGGAGTAGAGCGGGGAGGGGTGGGGGGAGGTAGTTCGGTAAAAGTTCCCACGAGGCATTCAAAAAGCAGGTCCGTTTCTTCACAGGTGCCATCTTGAGGTTAAAACGCCGGGTGAGAATTAAGTCAGAAGTCTTGTATTACTATGGCTGGTAGGAACGGAGGCCACAGTGTCAGACGCTCCCGACCATTCGATGTCAGAGGAAAAGAAAAATCCAAATAATGTCCGGGGACAAGTACAATTTTTGCTAATAATTCTGATTAGTGCTAATTTAGAGTTGTGGGGAATATGGAGTTTTTCTTGTTAACGAGCTAGTTCTGTCGCAGGGATTCCGTGCTCAGACAGAACTGTGCATAGAGGCTTGGAACCTCAGTGAATTAGGGTGTGCCAAAACTCACTTTAGTACCCAAAAATCCCCTACCTGACTAGCTACAGTGTCTCATTTGTTATCACAAACTCCCAATGCTTAGACAAACCAGAACATGGACTTAGTACACCTCAGGTAACGTGGAACACATGAACACTCTTTCGTTATACAATCATTTCAATCCAGAACAAGGAGTAAAAGAGGACACGTGCATATTTTAAATGTTTATTCACTAATGCAGTGTTCTCACATGCAGTATCTTAGCTAATACAAGCAAACATATTATAAGAAACTAAGTAATCAGCATAGTCACTAGTCAATAGAACACAAACGGTGAAAGCATGGCATTTTGCTAAAATGAATAGGGTTTAACAACACCTAATTCTTACCCTACCTAGCTAGTACATTATATTATATCTCAGAAGGTATCTTTGGGTTTTAGCAGGGCGGCCCCATACCTCAAGATCCTCGTGGTAAGGGATCACTTCATCAGCCACCAGCTCTCTGCATGCGAAGCACCATCAAGTGTGTTTGTATGCTCGTGTGCAAAGCAATATAAAACGCGCCTAAAGCCAGAACCTGGCTGCAGCTGCATGTATGTTATTTCTAGGGACGTGCGAAGATCAGACCTCACAACAACCACTGTGTTGAGATATCCTTGAAGGTTTCTGCACTCGCTGTACAGACACTACTCGCCAAGCAAGGCTGATATCAGAGTAACAACATATTATTCTTGCGTGAATCAAAAACATTCTACTAGGCTCAAAGCTAAAGAAACAGATGTCGTGTGCAAAAACAGCAGAAAGGTAAAATGGCGTTTAAACTCCTAAAAAGCTCATTCTAACTAAACACAGCATACAGGCTATATATATCTATATGACAGTTCCCAAAGTTTCCAGGTGTCTGTTTCCGAATTTGAAGGGTTGCCAATGATTAATGTGCCATTTAAAGAAGTCTGCCCGTTTTGCAGGGTGTTTTTGCATTGGTATATGGAGCAGCCTTCTTTTTGTTTCTAGTGTTGATTTTCTCCGTTCCGATCTCAGGGGGGCGCCATCTTATGTGGGTTGAGTGAATTCTTCCTATATTTGTTGAGCTAAAATGGTGGGAAGATTTATTTATTTGGTCATTGTAATCCTCAGGCAGTTGTCATATCTGCATACTTCCTTCCCTCTTACCCACATACTTCTTATTCAAATCCTCAAGAAATCTGCTAAACCGGGAAACCACAATTATTGTCACAAATCCCCATGCAACTTTGAGGAGCAGCAGCGTGCAGGGAGATAGATGTTCCTTGGCGCGTTGGGGTACTCGTAGTCAGAGGTAGGCATAGTGTTGAAATAAGGCGCCATGGATCACCCGTTCGAGATCAGTCCCGGGGGGCGGCCATCATAAGGTCAGGCATCTGGGAAACCTGAGCAAGTCTTGCAAATTGTGCGTGTTAGAACCATGGTCTCTAGTTGGCCGGGGTATGCACCCTAGTCCAAGTAGGGACCACCAATTCCGACAGGGTAGTTTGGCGCAGAGCAGCAAAGGCATAACTTCAGAGGCAATGTGTAAAGTATTTGTGCAACACAACAACAGTTCCCAGTAAAACACGCACACAAGAAAAAGCACTACACCAATGAGTTATAAAAATAAAAATATCTTTATCTCAGTTTTAGGTAAGGTCAATCATCAGATAAATGCAGTTGCAGGCAAGGTCAGTAATAGAAATGAACCCAGATTCCAGGTAAGATCACTAATAAGAATGAAACCAGTTTCATATCAGTAAAGCACAGTTATCTTTCTCTAGGGATTGTGCAAGATCCAAAACATGGTAGGAGTTCAATGTGCACCATTAGAAGGTTCCAATGAAAGGTCTCTTGAGGACACTGTCACAGGAATGCACACGTGGCCCCAAGGAGTTCTCCTTCACTCCCAGGGGTTTAGAACCAGTCTCTAATATTGATATTGTTGTGAGCCAACAGTCTGGCCGGCTGCTATGACCCGAAGACAGCTCCCCGTAGCCCGCTTCCCAGTGGAACAATTTCCCAGGAGGCCTCCCGCCCAAGACAGTGATAGCCGCGGAAGTCTCTGCACACACACAAGTTTTACCTGAGAGCCGGACGGGGCTGGCATCAGTTCGGTTCTTCGCCAGTCTTTTGTACCACCTTCCCTGTCCCGGACGAAGCTGGGGAGCCCTCGAGGCAGCTACCAATCCCAGTGCGGCCCTCCAGTGACGCGAGGGGAATCCTCAGAGTCTACGGCCAATGACAGCGCGGCACAGGGGTGACGCCAGCGGGGCAGGCAACGGCCTCCCGAGTCTCCTGGGCAGCCGGCGGTGCTTTCGAAGGCAATTTTGGTGCCCATGGCGGTGTAGTTGGGGTCAATTTCAGATGCAGTCAGCGGGAAGAGCCAGGCACCCGCGCACAGTGCTTTCAGGTCCCGGACCGGCGGCAGTGAAGCTGATACATGCAGCGTTTTCCCTCACAGTACTTTCAGAGCACCGTGCAGTTGGGCGCCCGGGCTGGCAGCGGTGATGTTGGTTCTCAACAGTGCTTTTCCTCACGGCGCTACACAGGGCTTCTGAGACATTAAAGGTCCAAGGCACACAGCGCTCTTTTGCAGCAGCGATTTTAGTCACAGCACAGCGCTTCTCCTCCACAGTGCCTCGTAGCGCGTTCAGGGTCCCCGGGCGGTAATGGTGATTCCGGGGTTGTCATATGAAAATGGCTTCCCAGTCCCAGTGCTGCAGAGGCAGTGTTTAGGGTATAGAGGCTGTTCGGGAGCACAGAGGTGGTCTAGAAGCGCAGAAGCCATATCCTCTAAATCATGAAGGGTGCAGTCCCAAAAAGGCAGTCCTTCTGAATGTTGTTCAAAGAAAAGTAGTTCCTTAGGGATGTTGTGGAGACACTCTGGTGGGCAGGGCAGGATCAGCAGACAGTAGGGCGGCTCAGCAGGTTATGGGGCAGCAATTCCTTGGAGCAGTCAGCCTTCCTCTCAGTGGCAATCCTCCTGCGCAGCAGTCCTCACTCCAGCAGGGATTCTTCCAGGTCCAGCAGTGTAACAAAGAAGTGAGGCCAGGACCCTCCCTTATATATCTTTCAGTCTAGGGGCTAGAAAGTGGTAGAAGTCTCTGGAAGGGTCTGTGGGCAGGGGCTTCAGTTAGAGTCCAGGGAGTTCTGGGGTGTTCCCTGCCTTCCCTGAACTAGCTGTCACAGTGACGAGAGACAGGCCGGTAGGGCTACAGTGGACAGCCCATCACAGCTCATCCCAGGGAAGAAGGTGTGAATCACAACTCCCACCTCCCAACCCAGGCAGGCTATCAGTATACAGAGGGGAGGGGGGAGTCTGCAGAGCCTAATCTAAGTGTAGGCAGGAAAAGGTCCACTTTATAAAAGTGGGATCCCTAGCATAGTAGTGTCCAAACCCCATATATCATTGGAAAGGGTTCCCCGCCCAGAGTCCAACAAGACCAAAGATGACAGACTTATTAGGTCCCTTTCAGAAGTTATCCCATAAGGGGGGGTTCCCAATGTTAGCCTATGGAGGATTAAGCCTTACTGCGGTAGCAGTGGCTTGTGGCAGACATGCCAGCCTCACAAGGTTTTAGGGGAGAGCACCTGCACCTCAGCACTGTTTAGCAGTGGGGAGGTGCCCAGAGTCCTAAGTCCAACAAAAGGTAATGTAAAAAATGGGAGGCAAAAGGGCAAAAAGATAGGGGAAGATCACCCTAAGGCTGACAGCCCAACAATGCGCAATTCAAAGCCAGCGGTAAATGGCCAAGGTTAGGGGTCTGAGAAATCCGAGGTAGGGCCTCCTTAGATCTGGGCTGCATGTTTAAAAGGGGTCGCTATAGATATTCGGGGCTGGGAGCGGCCATCTTAAAGACAGGCACTACGGGGCTCTTCCTCAGCTCTCACCTCGCTCCCTGCAGTTATCAGTGCTTGTTTCAGTCTCCGGTCCTGGGTCGCATTTAATATGATATTTATTACCACTGTTGAGGGTGGAGGGTGATCGTGACTTATGAGTTGTGAAGCCACATAGAGCGAAAATGACGTTAGAAAATCACTGTTTACTGCCTCGTGGAGTGCATATTAAACTGGCTTTACACAAGGAAACAACTCTCCTTATGGTCAACTTGTTTGTACCTTGCTGTATACATGTAACCCTTTGCAATTTTAGGTCATTACCTTTTTAAAAAAAGCAAATGAACATGAATAATTGCCATGGCGTAAGACACATATGAAAAAGAGCACAATGTAATATCAAGGCAACGGCTCTCATGAATCAATGTCCCTTGTCAGAATCAGCATTGATAGGCGAAAATCTACTGACCAGCTGCTGCACACGGCCGGGCTCGGCTCCGCTGTGTGTCTCTTGGCCGGGCTTGTCTCTGCTTTGTTGTTTCTGGCCGGGCTTGTCTCCGCCATTGTTTGCTCCTCATCGTGGTGCTCCTGGCCGGGCTTGGCTCCGCCGGGGGAAGCCTGAAACCACAACCCCCAGCAGCCTCATTGCGGCAAGGACGCCGCACACGCAAGTAGGAAGCGCCGGGAGGCGCATAAAGGAGACCACGCCAGAGAGTCCTGGGGGAGGCGAAAATCTACTGACCAGCTGCTGCACACGGCCGGGCTCGGCTCTGCTGTGTGTCTCTTGGCCGGGCTTGGCTCCGCTTTGTTGTTTCTGGCCGGGCTTGGCTCCGCCATTGTTTGCTCCTCATCGTGGTGCTCCTGGCCGGGCTTGGCTCCGCCGGGGGAAGCCAGAGACTACAACCCCCAGCAGCCTCATCGCGGCAAGGATGCCGCACACGCAAGTAGGAAGCGCCGGGAGGCGCATAAAGGAGACCACGCCAGAGAGTCCTTGGGGAGGCGAAAATCTACTGACCAGCTGCTGCACACGGCCGGGCTCGGCTCCGCTGTGTGTCTCTTGGCCGGGCTTGGCTCCGCTTTGTTGTTTCTGGCCGGGCTTGGCTCTGCCACTGTTTGCTCCTCATCGTGGTGCTCCTGGCCGGGCTTGGCTCCGCCGGGGGAAGCCTGAAACTACAACCCCCAGCAGCCTCATCGCGGCAAGGACGCCGCACACGCAAGTAGGAAGCGCCGGGAGGCGCATAAAGGAGACCACGCCTCCTCGTCCCGCGGGCGCGCCCGGGAGAAGCCCGGGACAAGGGCGGGCCCTCTGTGGCCCTCAGAGGCCTGAAGTGACTGCACGGGGCCACACACCCTGGTCCTTTTGAACTGACCCTAATTTTGTAACTATCAAGTGAGACTTTTCTTAATCGTTGTAATTACTGTGTTTATATTGCCACATATTTTGATTTACGGTTTGCCCTATCCGTGACACATGATGTCTAAATCTAAAAACGACAAACCTGCCACTGGCCCTTGTACCATTGATAATTATATGGTCAGAAAGGTTTCCCAAATCAACAGTGAACGACGGGCATCGCTGGGGAAGGGGAGTACCGCAACATGTGCGGCTGAACCCCCGCAGGCAGTGGGGGAAGTTGTGATAGAAGCCAACTGCGATGGGTTAGTTGTTGGGTTAGTTGGTGAAGGTCCTTCAACACCCAATGTGGTTAGGGCAGAGGTATATTCAGATCATCATGATGTATCTAGTGAAGAGCGGGAGAAAGTTTCATCTGGCACAAGGCCGGTAAGGACCTGTAGGAAAGATTGTCAAAAAGGGGGGGGGGGGAGCAGAAAAAGAATGGTGGTGTCGCAGAACCAAAAACTAACACTGCCCCAGGGATTAATCCCTTTGTATTCACGGGGAATAAGGAAGGTAGCTCTAATTTGAACATACATTTTGAACAGTTTACTACTCTTATTAAAAACCTGGAGTCTAAACTGGAGGTAAAGTTAGAAGAGTCACTCAGACCACTGGTTGCCAAGATAGACACCCTGGTTACGGAAGTGGCTAGGCTTAGTAGTCTGGTCTCCTCTCAACAAAGGGCAACTACAGGTATAGGGGCCAAACCGGGGGAAGGAAGGCAGGCAGCGGTAGTGCAAGGCAAAAACCAGCAGAATACCAGCAATGCTGCGGTAGCGGCTAATACCGCTAGTAGCAGGCCCTCAATAACACTAATTACCCCTGCCCAACTGGAATCCTCAAATCTGCAGCCACAACCGAATCCAACTGTTTGTAATAGAGCGGATTCTAGACCTCAAAGAATTAACCAAAGAAGCAATCGTTACCTTAATCTACCACCGGATTGTGCCCCATTTGTGGCGGTTCTGACCAATGTTCCACCTGCTGGTACCCATCCTGCTTCACCGTATGGTGAGTCGCACACCTCGCTCAAAAATAAAACTGTGTCCTGGTTGAATAAAAACTTTGGCTTTCCGATTGGGTACTCAGACGAGGTAATGGCGGTAAGGAGGGTGAACTGGGTGGGACCGTCTAAAAAAGTAGGCAATGGAGATTGTATCGTGGTGAACTTTAAACATCCCCAACATGTGGCCACGGTACTTCTAAGAGCATCTTCTTTCATATACAATGAGGATAGCATATGTGTACGCCCGCTACAGGTATTTCTACGCACATCTGTGCAATAACCGTCCCCAACAAAGGCTTGCGATACCCTTGTGCGATATTCAGACCCCGGTCAATGACACGCGTTTTATGTATAATATTGTAAATGCATGTGGATCTGGAAATGTTGCAAATACACATAACAGACCTAATTTCACTGGGAACTATCAGCAGGGATTCAATGTCAACACACAGAACAGGTATGAGCTTTTATCAGGCCTAGAGATGTGTGATTGACATGAGATACCTGTGGGTCAGGACATGGTAACCTTAGATGGTCCACTACCCACTATGGATTTACAGGACAAAGGTGGACGCAGGAATGTTGTTTCAGGGAATGTGGCGGGGTTGGCTGCAAAAATGGCAGATGTAAACTGGCTCACTTATATCAAACAATTTTAGGTCATTTGTCTCCAGGAAAGATGGCTGGTAGAGTGTGATTTGTTTTTAGAAGGGTACAAGGCTTTTTATGTACCTGCTACTCCATCAATTAGAGGCAGGCCAAAGGGTGGCTTGGTGACTTTTGTCTCTATTCTGGTCACCTCGAAAATTCAAAAAATTGATGTATATCAATCGGGTGTGCAGGGTGTAGTTTTAAATGGTAAAAATAGGAAAGTTGGTCTGGTAAATTTTTATAACGCTACTAATGATATTACAGCATCTAATCAACTACTTGCACTTCATGCTTTTATTAATACTTCTATGAAGGACTTTAGTTATAACCTAATGATTATGGGAGATTTTAATGTGCATTTGTGCGGCGATCCACTAAAGAAATGTATAGCGGACCTGCACTGTGAGCGTAATAATGGTCTACATCTAGAACACACAGTGGATGGGGAACTGTGTAATGCCTTACTAGATAATTTTGATCTGTCTTTGGCAATGATACTCAGGGATCCCCTAAGAAGTTTTGAAACTCCCAACATTTAAGGGGCATGGTAGGGGCACATTCATTGACCATATGTTACTATCACAGACAATGTTGCCCTTCCTGGAATCTTTCGATATTGAGAAAAACGGACTTAGTGATCACAACCCTCTTGTAATTTATTTGAAGGGATTGGGGATCACCAATGAAATGCAGACGAGTACTGCTGGGAGGTTGAATACCACAGATGGGAGACGGCGACTTAAATGGTCAATGGTTACCCCGGATCTTCTGTATAAAAACATTGAAGAAAATTTCATAGAGGATATTGTCAACTGTACTCAGAAGGGGGCAGAGCCACGGGAGGTTTTAACTGCTTACCAAGATCTGTGGCGCAAGGTGTCAGACCTGCTGATGGTCCCAGTTAAAAAGAGTACTACGGGGAAAGGTGGGCCAAGGTGGTTTAACCACGACTGCTCTAAAGCGGCCCGGAATCTTAGACTAGCATTGACAGCTTCCCCGAGAATCCAGGAGAACATTAGAGTATGCCGCAAAGTGTATAAGTCTGTCCTTAAAACCCATAAGGAGTCTTTGAGAGAAGAGGCATGGGGTGAGATACTGGACCCATCCACTCTTAATTGCAGCTCCAGGTTCTGGGCACTAGTTAAAAAACCGTTCCTGACTGAAGAGCCAGGTGACGGCTTGGATTGCTGCATAACTAAGGAGGAATGGAAGCAGCACTTTAAAAAACTGTATTGTCCAGAGGGAACTGTAATAGTGGAGTCAGTCACTGCTGGTAGAGGAGGAACTATTGAATTTGACATTAGGGAGGTGTTGGAGGCCATAGAAGTACTGACAGCAAGAAAGGCCCCTGGACCCGATGGGATTCCCCCAGACTTGTTCAAGTCTAAACCAAGTTTTTGGGCGCCTATTTTGGTGGCAGTTTTTAATGCTGCTGCCAAGGTAGGTTGTCCGTTGGCTTGGAGAGTATCGACTATTGTGCCAGTATTCAAAAAAGGAGATAAGGGCAGTCCCCATTGTTACCGGCCAATCTCATTAATTGACTAAATGGTTAAAATTATCGGGAGAATTCTGTTGCAGAGACTGACATGCTGGGCGACCGACAATAACATCATGTCGATCTCCCAGTATGGCTTTTGTGTGGGGCGTTCCACCACAACCCAGTGTCTAAACTTGTTTCTCGTCTTGAGTAAATATACGGTGGCTCAGAAGGGAACTGTCCATCTCGCCTTCATGGATCTGTCATCAGCCTTCGACTGTGTTAACAGGGGAAGGCTGTGGCAGTACATGAGGGATAGAGGAGTGGACACAGGGATCGTTGACTTCCTGGTGGACATGCACAGTCACACTAGTGCTAATGTTAGATACTCGGCGAATGGCGACACTACTGGCAAGTTTGATATTAAAAAGGGAGTGCGCCAGGGATGTATTCTCGCCCCATTTCTTTTTAATTTGTATATAAATGAATTAGATGCTTTTTTACAGAATGTACAGGCAGACTGCCCTAGAGTGGGCAGGCGGGGCATTCCAGTTCTTTTATACGCAGATGATGTGGTTTTAATTTCAAGAACGGATAGGGGAATCCAGATGCTTTTAAATGCTTTTAATGTTTTTATGACCGACAGGGACTTACTGGTCAACAATTCAAAATCATACATTATGCATGTTGACCGGCAACCAAAAAAGAATTTTATGTTTAAACTTGATGATGTGCCAATCCCGGTTACAGAAACGTTTTCTTATCTTGGCGTTTTATTTGATATTAAACTCAGCTGGGGCCCTCACTTGGCCAAGAAAAAGGGAGAAATGGCGAGGGTCAACGCATCCATTTTCAATTTTCCCACGAAACTGGGGAAGAAACCAGTTAGTGCAATGGTCAAGTTATACAACGCCAAAACAGTTGCTACAGGAGTATATGGTAGCGAGCTATGGGGCTATGCAACAGGAGATCAGTTACAGGTCACTGAAAATAATTTCCTAAAACGTCTCCTATGTGTGCCCGCCAGTACTTCTAATCTGGCAGTCCATGAAGAACTGGGGACACAGTATCTATGTGACAACTTTGCTCTACGGCCGTTGACCTGTTGGCTTAACCTGTGGTTAAATCAAGATATACCTCTTACTCACCAGATTGTAAGAGATCTTGTATCTCAGGACAATTCTATGTGTATCCCCTGACTAAAATATTTAAAATCCTGCTTTGAAAAGGCTGGGACGTCCAGAACTGTTTGACCATACTAGTGGGATTGTAGAGGGTGATGTAGCAGCCATTAAATACGTATTTTGTAATGACAGGCTTGCCCAAAGAGAAAGTGAGCAATTGTTGAAGCCTAGTGTTAGGAATTATGTGATGTTAAAGACCTGTGATAGCATGGAACCATGTTTAGCAGGATCATTTACCTCACATGAAAAATGTCTGTTGTCAAGGTTCAGATTTAACATTTTTCATCATCTTTTAATCAGACCCAAGTCGGATATTTTTAATAAGCCTGCAGCGCCCTGTGGCTGCGACGGGAAGTCTCCACAGGATATGCTGCATTTTATGTTTTTATGTAAATTTTATGAATATCCCCGCCAACGTTATCTTGTTGCCCTCCTAAGAAGACTTAATTTTAACCAAATCAGACCAGCTCTTCTTTATCTGCAGCTCTTGCACAGTGACAGTGTTCTCCAAATAATAGCGTTTTTAAAACTAGCTGTTAGACTGAGACTCCCTCTGGACCAATGACCGCTCTATTTTGTCTGACTAATTGGCTAGTTTATGGATTATATAAACTTTGCCCTCTGCACTTTACTTTGCACTCTAGCACTTTTTCAGCCATCCCGTTCATCTATTGTTACTGAGACATGTGTAATATGACTTTTTATCGTGGATTTTATCTGTGGAAATAATGTGAACAATGTGTTTTTAACCGTATTGTTTATATGTGTACTTTTATGGTTTGAAATATAACCGAAATAAAGTCTCTTTTGATTTGATTTGATTTGATAATAAATAGCATGTTATACTATGAAATTATACAATAATATATTAATATATATATGTGTGTGTGTGTGTGTGTGTGTGTGTGTATATGTATATATGTATATATAAATAATATATGTATATGTAAAACAATATTCCCCTGAAGAGGAGCAGAGCACAGGGGGTTTTCAGAATTTTACTTTATTTCTCCCAACAAACGCGCTGAAACAGCATTGCCTTTCTAGATGGTGGTTCAACAATTGCTGCCACATTATAGTTTTTTTATTAAAGCAGCAGCTCACTCCTATTGTAGAAAGAATCAATGATAGAAAGAAAGTATTGTTAGTCCTCTGCGAATAGTTAACAACATCCACCATCATTGCATTGGTTCTCAGTTATTGGTTATTCACAATAGAAGAGGCCATCACAATATAATGCCTGTAGTAGGTGTACTCCCACATTGGCTTTGGACGATTCTTTTTCCTACCTCATTCTATGCTTGAAAAAGGCAATCATTAATTGCCACAAAATTTATACTATTTGCAAGTAAGGGGCCATCTCGGAATCGGGACCGCCTGATCTACGGTTGGCGGTTCCGGCCAACAGATTATGATGCGACCGAACACTGTTTGGTCAGAGTCCCATTGTACCCTACGGTAGCTCGTGTTCCACCCGACAACCGACCATAACACAAGCTCCTATGGGGAAATGGGGTGTTTGCAGAAAACCCTTCACCAAGTCTTGACCATCTAATTGTGCCTGCCACACAATTTAGGGTTCTACAGAGGGGGTCCTTAGGTACCCCCTCGGCCCTCAACTGGAGGACACAGGATGAAGTCAGCCCTGCTAGGTGCTCCCAAGGTCACTGTTCAACAGCCTTTTCATATCAGAAAGGCCAGCACGTAAAGGCTGTTGGAAACCGACATAGTAATTCTGAGGATGAAACACAGTCCATAGGGGTGTACGATGCGGTTCCATTTGACACAGATACTCAGAGAGCCGGTTAGAACCAATTCGGAATGACCGAGCTGTTTACGTTCTGACTTCGCACAACGTAATCTGTCAGGCGGAATGTAAACCATCCGAGTCAGTCGGGAGGGTTCCGATGCAGTCGAGGAAATTTCAACTGTTGGGAGGAGGCTTTCCGCCCAACATCATAATGGGCCCAAAAGTCATAATTCTGCATACCTCGCTCAGCCATCAATGCCCACACCATTATCACATACCCAAAGGCGCTCGTCTTAGTGACAGCCACCTGTCCATTTTGCAATGTCCACATCCAGTTTGGAGGGTGTGAATTTGTATTTGGGCTGCGGTGGTTCTGACAGTCCTCAACATGGTGCAGAGACAGAATATCGGGTAAAAAACTATAGAATTGCACAAATATCTTGGCAAAAATACTGTGAATCAGAAATATCAACAGAGAAATTCTCCTGGTCAAGAATATCGATTTTAGGTAGATAATATCAATTTGAAAAATAGCGAAGTGTTTAATATTATTTGCAAACATATAGTTGTTAAAAATATCGATTATTTTATTAATGTTATGCATTTTAGTATATATTTTATATGTGTGTGATGTTTATTTTTTTGTATTAGAATTATTTGTATTTTCATTATATGTGCTAACATATTAGTAGTTATTAATGTTTTTTATTTGAATGTTGTGTTTTTGGTTAAGTAAAGGGTTGTGGGTTTATAGGGTAATAGGGTGAGAAGTAATTTAATTATATCAAATGTATTGATTATTTTTAGTAGGTATTGATTTTTTTCATTTGAAATTTGCGTTTTTAGTTCCGTAGCGGGTTGTGGGTTTATAGGGGAATAGGGTGGAAAGTAAGTTAATTATATAAAAATGTATAGAATCATTTTTATTTACTAATATCTGTTTACTTGTGATGTTATAGTGTTAAATGTGTAAATGAATTTATTATTTAATAATTAGTTGTTAATTAATTTAATTAATTAATTAATTAGTTACTGATTATGGTGATTGTGTAATTAATTGTAGGTCTGTGTTATGGTGTTTACAGATGTAAATAGTGGGAACAGTGGGAATTCATTTATTTTGTATTGATGAATTAATAATTATGTGTTAATTAATTTAAATTAATTAATTAATTAATTAATTAATTAGTGATTATTCATGGTAATTGTGTAATTAATTTTAGGTGTGTGTTGTGGTGTTTATATGTGTAAATGGTGGGAAGGGTGGGAAGTAATTTATTTTTTATTAAAGAATTATGTATTAGTTGTTAATTAATTTAACTTAATTAATTAGGAATTAATTATGGTAATTGTGTCATTAATTTCAGGTGTGGGTTGTGGATATTATAGTGTTAAAGAATGAGTACTTAATGAATGTTTATTATCCTCTGTATTAATAATATTTGTTTAGTTCATTATTATGTTAATTATGAAAATAAATGTAAATAAAAAAGTTGAAGTCTTTTTTTATTGGTGTGGTGTTATAGGGTAGGAAACAGAATAAAAATACATTTATGTTTTAAATAATTTATTTGTTTGTTAATATTTGCTCCTTTTAAATATATATTGCTTATAAATGTATTGTTTAATTTACTTTATATACTATTTGTACCTTTTTGTTATATGTAATTAACATAATAATATAAGTTCTTTTATATGTTTAATATATCTAATCGTATATCTTTTAAATATTGTTTAAAAATCAGTTGTTTAAATGTTATTTGTGATTTTTGTTTCTCTGCTATCCAACACTTTTCTTACTATTGCACTCACTGGGTTTGGAATAGTCATTTTTACCCCTCCGCTATCCAGCATTTTCCCTACTGTTGTGCTCATTGGAGTGGGAATTACAATTTTTACCTCTCCTCTATCCAGCACTTTCCCTACTGTTGCACTCATTGGAGTGGAAATAGTAATTTTTACATCTTGCTATCCAGCACTTTCCCCACTGTTGCACTCATTGGAGTGGGAATACTAATGTTTACCCCTCCGCTATCCAATACTTTTCCTACTGTTGCACTCTCTGGAGTGGGAATAGTAATTTTTACGGCTCCGCTATCCAATTTTCACCCTGCAAGGATTGTGGTGAGTAGGCGGCTGCCTGACCTCATGGACGACCGCTTCTGTGAAACCGTCCTAGCTAATGATTACTACTGTAGCGCGTTTTAACTTTTAAAAAATACCTGAAGTTGCACTTTTCTCTTTTTGCACATTCACTGTTTCAGTCTGTTTCCCACCTCGGTCCCCGCAGCTGTTTGCTGTTTGTGTGGAGGGCGGGGCTTACAGCAATCTGACCACTCGCAGTCCACGTCCGGTCAAAGAGAGTAGTCCTTCCGCCTGCCCCTCTACATAGATCGATGTGTTACCGTGTGCCAAAAGGATTGTGGTGAGTAGGCGACTGCCTGACCTCACGAACTATCGCTTCTGTAAAACAAGCCTAGCTAATGATTTTACTACTGTAGCGCGTTTGAACTTTTTAAAAATACCTTAAGTTGCACTTTGCTCTTTTTGCACATTCATTGTTTCAGTCTGTTTCCCGCCTCGGTAACCACAGCTGTTTGCTGTTTGTGTGGATGGCGTGGCTTAAAGCAATCTGACCACTCGCAGACCACGTCCGGTCAAAGAGGGGCAGAGTTGTCCTTCCGCCTGCCCCTCTACATAGATCGATGTGTTACCGTGTGCCAAAAGGATTGTGGTGAGTAGGCAGCTGCCTGACCTCACGAACTATCGCTTCTGTAAAACAAGCCTAGCTAATGATTTTACTACTGTAGCGCGTTTGAACTTTTTAAAAATACCTTAAGTTGCACTTTGCTCTTTTTGCACATTCATTGTTTCAGTCTGTTTCCCGCCTCAGTCACATCAGCTCTTTGCTGTTTGTGTGGATGGCGTGGCTTAAAGCAATCTGACCACTCGCAGACCACGTCCGGTCAAAGAGGGGGCAGAGTTGTCCTTCCGCCTGCTCCTCTACATAGACCGAAGTGTTAGCGTGTGCCAAAAGGATTGTGGTGAGTAGGCAGCTGCCTGACCTCATGAACGGTCACTTCTGTGAAACAAGCCTAGCTAATGATTTTATTACTGTAGCGTGTTTGAACTTTTTAAAAATACCTGAAGTTGCACTTTGCTCTTTTTGCACATTCATTGTTTCTGTCTGTTTCCCGCCTCGGTCACCACAGCTGTTTGCCGTTTTTGTGGAGGGGTTGGCTTAAAGCAATCTGACCACTCGCAGACCACGTCTGGTCAAAGAGGGGGCGGAGTAGTCTTTCCGCCTGCCCCTCTACATAGACCGGTGTGTCAGCATGTGCTCATCAGGCGCGCCGCCATCGCGGCGCCAAAGGCAAACCCGATATGCACCCGTCCGCGCCCGACCGAGCCCAGGGGCCAGGAACCATGGCCGATCGTTGTCATACTCAGCAAATGAATTACAGTTTCTAGCCTCAGGTAATTATGCTTTAAGTAGCAACATTATAGGTAAACGAAGAGAGGGGAAAATACTGAGGGGAAATGGAAGGGATAGAAATATGACCCCACCCCCAGTACTCCCAGTACCCCACATAAACACTGCAGCCAAAAGTCAGCCAAGGCTGAAAGTGGCTACTCTCAACACACGCTCCCTAAAAAAACATCACCTCAAAGACTTCTCTCTTCTTCAGGATGGGGCCATTGACCTTCAGGCACTTACAGAAACCTGGTTAGGGGACACTTCAGTCCCAGACATTATTGCAGCCCTACCAAGAGATTTCGATGTCCTGTGGCATAACGGTGGTGATAAAACAAGAGGAGGGGGTGTGGCCATTTCCTTTAAAAAGCAGCTAATAGTTACCAAAATAGTGGCAGAAAATATTGATAATGCAGACATTCTTGGGGTGAAAATCTCCTTTCAAAACTCCTGCCTTCTTTTGGCAGTGTATCGCCAAAAGGAGGTCAACCCCGTGTTTTAACGACATCACCTAGGAAAAAATGTCTGACCTCTGCACACGGTACCAAAGATTGCTTGTGGTTGGGGATTTAAACTATCACTGGGATAAAACACCAAAATAGCCCTTGACCTGCCAACTTGAGACAGTGATGAACACGGTGGGTCTACATCAACTGGTTGATGGCCCCACCCACATTAAAGGTCACACCTTGGACCTTATCTGTACCTCTCAACCAAGTGCAAGTCTAATAGACATTAGCCCTTGTGCCTGGTCTGACCATTAATTAATTAATCGCTAGGTCCCAATAGACAGCCAACTGTCTAAATCTCCTCAAGAATGGAAAAAGGTGCGAAACTGGAAAAAAATTGAGCCTGCAATTCTAATTGACACCCTACTCAGGTCCCCTCCCCCTAAATTTGAAATTGGAAACCTGGACCAGGAAAGCTAAACTCTCACGGGTAGTCTACATGCAGCTATGGAGCAAGAGGCACCAGAACGAAGAGAGAGTGTCAGAGATAAGGGCAAAGGGGCACCTTGGTTCAATCAGCCGCTGAGAGAAAGGAAGCAAAAGCTCCGCCAAGCGTAGAGAGCATGGCGCAAAACGAATGACCCAGCTGAGCTGGAAATCTACAAGACCCTACTCACTGCATACAAAAAAAACATCTTGACTAGTAAAGCCGAGTACTATGAAACCAGAATCTCTATAGTAGCAAACAAACCGAAGAAGACCTTCAGAATTTTGAAGGAACTCAGCCAAAAGTCAGAGCAGAAAACGGCAGTTGAGCCTCATTGGAGTGGAACACCTTTCAATCCTTCTTCCTGCAGAAGGTCAGGGACATCCTCTCTGAGAAAGACATCATTCCTGTCAATCATAGCTCCCCACTCCTGCCCCAAGATCCTTCCCCTGTCAGCTGCTTACCACTTTTACCATTTTGGACCCTGCCTCCCTAGCATCTCTGATTAGTCGGATCAAATCAGATTTCCCTACTGATCCCTGTCCCCCTAGGTACTTTCAACAACTCTTCCTGGTTTGGAAAGTCAGATCATCACCATGCTAAACCACTCCCTGGAGACCGGGTACCTGCCATCTAACCTAAAGGAGGCTAGAGTTGTACCCCTGCTAAAGAAGTCAGAGACAGACATGGCTAACCCTAAAAACTATAGGCCTATCGCCCAGCTACCCTTTCTTTTGAAATTTTTGGAATAACATGTCCTAAAACACTCTCATCTTTCCCGGAGGACCACCAGCTACTCCAGGGGCGCCAGGCCGGTTTTAGGGGCGATCACAGTACCGAGCTGGTAATGTTGTCAGTACTTGACAAGCTCAAGCTGACAGTAAAAAAAGCAGCGCCCTGATTTTATTCGATCTATCAACAGCATTTGATACGGTCAGACATGCACAACTGCTGGCTAGACTCACTGCTCTGGGCATCCAGGAATTGGCATATCAATGGCTCGAATCCTTTTTATCAGGTCGGTCCCGGAGAATTCATTTGGGTGAGCTGGTATCAGACAAGGGTATGCTTAGCTGTGGCGTTCCTCAAAGATCGGCCCAATCCCCACTTATTTTTATTATATACTTGCAGCCACTGGTAGAGGCTTGAGCCAACTTGGATTGTAGAATTTTTAACTACGCGGATGATACCCAACTTATCCTCAGTATTGACAATTCCCCCCATGCGCAGGACTTAGCACAAAACATTTTCAGATTTACAGTGAGTTGGATGACAGCAAATTCACCAAAAATCAACCCGGACAAGACAGAAGTCCTTGTTATCCCACCAAAAGATCCCCTTGGAACAATAGTTTTTGGCCCCTTAGAGCTAGGTTCCACCCCTTCCTGTGCCGGTCGTGAGAGCCTAGGGATAAAAGTAGATTCCAAGCTCTCCATGGCCAACCAGGGCACCTCTGTGGTTGGCACTTGCACAGGCCTGATACGGCAGCTGTGGAAACTTGTCCCCCTCCTTTCCTGTACCTCACTTCAGATGATAGTGTCAGCCACCAACATCTCGAGGTTGGACTACCATACCGCCTTATATATTGGCCTTCCACAGAAACTTACTAACAGGCTGCAGGTGGTGCTGAATGATGCAGCTAGGCTGATTTTCAGGCTCCCAAGATGGTCTCATGCCACTCCGCTGCTGTGCAAATTGCACTGGCTCCCTACTAGGCAAGGAGCAACATTCAAGGGCCTCTGTATTGCCCATAAAGCGATCTATGGCCAAGCTCCAACCTATATTAAAGAACGCCTTGAGACCTATGTTCCAGGCCAAACACTTCGGTCCTCCGAGGCCTGCCGTCTGTCCCTTAGGCCTAATTTGAATTTGTACAACTACGCACTACGCAAATTACACCGTGGTAATGATGGAAAAAGAGTCGAGCTTGGGTAAGGAGGGGTTCCTAATCTTCAGGTTGGGTGCCCTTGCAGCCTCTCCTAGCTCCAGAGAGTTATAGATGTTGTCTATCTTTTCTCTGACATGTGTGGCCAAATTATTGCATAGATCTTGCGTATGGGGGACCGCTGCGCTACTCACAGTGGGATTGGTAAATTCTTTTAGTATCTTAAACTGTTCCTATGAGGAATAATTAGCATCCTTTGGCCGCAATCTCAAATGTTCTCTTCTGGCAGTTTTGCAGTGCTCTAGATAGACTCTATGTGCCACATTATAAGCCAGCTTGTCCTTGGTACATTTAGTTCTCCTCCATTTTCTTTCACAACCCCTGCAACGGCCCTTCTCCTCTTTAAGTTCTTCTGAATACCATGGCGCAGGCGCTCGTTTCTCGTTTATTTTCACTGCTTTAAGAGGGGCAATGCGGTCCAGGGCAGTCTCGACCGCAGCCTCCCAACTATCCAATGCCTTGTTGCTGTCTAGCCCCCCGCTGTAGAAGGGGCTAAAAAGGCCCCGCCGAATGCCTCAGGCGAGACTTTCCTCCAAGACCTACGCACGGCCTTCCTTCCAAGGGGCTTTTTTGCGCCTTCTGGCTGGCTAACAGAGAATCTTAAGGCCCGCTGGTCATTCCATGTTAACTCCTGAGGTGTTTCTACGGACAGGAGGGGGACGTTGGTAAAGATAGAATCCAGGGTGTGACTCGTGCAATGCGTCAGCTCATACACTCTGGAAAGAAGCCCCAATTATTCCATTGCTGATGACATGGCCCTAGATTCTGTATTCGAAGATTCTTCTAGATGGTGGTTGAAATCCCCCGCTAGCACGAAGAAATCCGATTGTAGGATATAAGGAACAAGGGTTTCCAGGAAGGAGGAGCGGAACAGTTGCCTGCTTTCCCCCTGGGATGGTACACTACTGCACCCATCCATCTGGCGTCCTTCAAGGCCTCTATATGAAACACCTGTAGCTCTATATATGTTTTGAGCACTGAGTCTACAACCTTGATATGGTGAGGAGCCCTTGTTGCTACTGCCACCTCTCCTCCCTGTTTACTATCCTTGTCTAGTCTAGTCACCTTGTATTCCTCAGGAAATGCGACTGCTAGCGCTGGGGTTGAATGGCTTTGAAGCCAAGTCTCTGTCAGAAGGCATAGATCAGGCTGTCCTTCTTCCAGAAGGTCCCATAGTTCCCACAAGTGTTTAGAAATTGACCTGGCATTCACATACAGCCCCTGGAACAGTCCTCTGTGTGTTCGATTACCTGACTGGGGGAGTCCCCAATTTCGCAGATTCGTCCACTGTTCACTAAGTGGCTGAGGGGTTGAAAGGTTGAAAGGTTGTGGGTTAAGGGGCTTACGTGCTCTCCCGACCAACCACAGTCCCTACATTGACCATCCAATGCCTCCCCACTGGCTGACATATCTTCCTTGCATTACTGCCTCATTCCCCAGAGTTGCTCTCTCGTGTAGCTGATAAAAGTCATCCTGACCTAAGGCAGGGAGACAAGAGCAGCACTTCCTGGCAGCGAGCAGCGTCCATGCGCGGACGGGCGCAGACGGGCTTGTCCTTCTGCTATCCAACACTTTCCCTACTGTTGCACTCACTGGAGTTGGAATAGTGAATGTAATTCTTCAGCTATCCAACATTTACCCTATTCGTGCACTCACTGGAGTGGGAATAGTACGTTTTATCCCTTCACTATCCAACACTTTTCCTACTGTTGTACTCTTTGGAGTGAGAATAGTTATTTTTACCCCTCCGCTATCCAACACTTTCCCTACTGTTGTACTCACTGGAGTTCGAATAGTAAATTTAATCATTTTGGTAATCAACATTTTCCCTACTGTTGTATTTATTGTATTACGAAATGTAAGTTTTAATTTTGTTTTAATAGTTCAATGTTTTTAATTAATTATAGAATGTTTTGTTTTAATTTTAAATTATTGATATATTTATATATTTTATTTTTATATAATATAAAAGTTTAACAATTGAATAAAGATAATAGTTAATAAATTATTTTAAAGTAAATATATGTATATGTATAAATTATTATGTTTCTGTGTTTATATTTTTTTTATTAAGTTTATTTTTTATATTTAGTTAAAATGTATTTAAAATGTAATTGTTTTTGTTAAAGATACACACGTCTCTCTGCAACGTGAGACAGGCCACGCCATCTGTGCTTGTTTCATTCATTTATTCGAGGCAGGACAGGCATAACGCGTCTCCAATGAGTCTTAATCATATGCAGACATTCAAACGATGGGATCGTCGGCTTTTTAACTACGTTACTTTACACATTGAAAAGGGACTCATGCCCTCAAGTTAGATTTAAAGTGGCAGTTGGTGTACAAATTAAACAGATTTCCTTTATCTCAGAGATAAAAAGTACACATTTTTTCCATTATTCAGTTCAGGTAAAATGCCTCGAAAATAAAGTATTTCCACAATCACTGTCTCTCATCTCTGCATAATTAATTTTCCATTTCTTTATGCAGTCACTCCTCCTACAATGTCCACAATGCACCGTCACTGCCGCTTTTCACCCACTCAGTAATTCAATGGTGATTTTGGCAGAACTTTAGCTTGCTTCCTGTGTGCACCCAATGTATATTTAGCGCCTCTGAAGGAAAAGTTCCATATTATGGTCATAACAGAAGGGCACAATGTTAAACTAGTCAATTCCGCAACCACCGATTTTCATCCAGTTTGTTACTTGCCTTCAAAACAGATGCTTTCTAGCACGAAGTGCGCAGGGAAATCCCTATTGCAAACCCTGGCTGTCACAGTGTTCATCTCCCAAGTTGGGCAGGGCCTTTCTCGGGCCCTTCCATCCATCCTATGTCGATGCTCAGTATTTCTCGCCTGCGGGCTCTCCAATATGGATCCGATCCAACAAGCGAAATCCCGACAAAAGTAGAGCCCCATCCTCTCGGGTTGGGGCCTGTTACAGGAGTGTCAGACAACTCTTTTTAATCCACCGAACACACGTCTCTCTCTGCAATGTGAGACAGGCCACACCATCTGTGTTTGTCTAATTCATATATATATATATATATATATATATATATATATATATATATATATATATATATATATATATATATATATTCCTGTGCGTCCCTCCTTTCTCTACTGGAGCGTGAAGTGAGGTGCACACAAGGAGGTAATTTTCAGATATTTTATTCAACAGAAAAATTGGCCAATAGACGCGTTTCGGCTACACGCCTTTGTCAATGTCGGGGAAGTAGTGATTCCAAACACATTTATTTACGAATAAAGTTCATTATGTGAAAAAAAGAGCAAAAATTCGTGCTGTTGCAATTCATTGAAACCGATGAGGGACAGTTAGGTCAAGCTTTCCTCATGTGATTCTGGGGCCATTTTGTAAGGTGTACGGATTTCAATGTAATCCAATGTTACTCCACATTCAATCCATGATTATACATACAAATGTACAAGTATATACAGCTATTTACACCAACTTAAAGGTCTGTGCTGTGGGTGGCGGGTGGCCCTGCCCATTCTTTGCAACATACATCCCAATTCGGATTTTGACATGCATAGTGAGCCACAGTATTCCGGGAATTACAATCCCTGTTTACTCTTTGAGCCCTGAATGGGCATCCAGCCTGACCACTGTATATACGGCAAGGCAAACCTTCCTTACTCAAAGTTGGCAGCGCATGTGTCTCTGCTCCTCTAATCCTGGTTGCCCCTCTTTATTATGTCAGACTTTTAAGTGTCCCTGTTTCTCGGTGTGTGGCAGCTCACTCTGCTAGGTGTACTCAAGTGACCTGGTGTCTTCCCTGCTTATCTTTCATTCTTCTGAAAGCTCCTGTCCAGTCTCATCTTATGTGTGCCCAAAGTTCTTCCTCATTGTTAAGTCCAGTGGGACTTTTTGACTGCATCTCTATTATGTACCTGGACTCGAGTTGCCGTAACTTTCTTACCCTGTCACCCCCTCTCTCATCTTTCGGGATGCAGTCCAAACAAAAGTACCTTAAGAGTTTAGAATTCGATTTATGAAATTCTTGGAAGTGGTGTGCCACAGGATATAACATATCACGATTAGTTATGACTCTCATATGCTCGAGCACCCTCTTTTTTGCTGGGTGGATCGTGCTCCCAATGTAGTTAAGTCCACAGGGACATGTCAGGCAGTAGACTACAAAATCAGTGTTGCAGTTTATAAGTTTGTGAATTTTCCTTTTGGTTTTCCTGCCAGGAATGCTAAACTCCTTTACTTTCTGCCCATTCCTGCATGCTTTACAAGTTCAAGTTCAATAAGCTTTATTCGGTTGATACAAAGCAGCCATAAAAGCACAATACATAGTTAAAATACATTAGATATAGTTAATAAAAGAAGCATCACCAATAAAAAGTAATTTTGTTAAGACATCATGCATTACTCTGTAAAAATAAAAGTACCTCTCAGTTCTCTTAGTGTAAACAATCTACTCCTAGCAGCTTTTCGGAACTAAAAAATGGCTCCACTTCAGTTCTCCTATATAAACAATAAACTCGTAGCAGCATTACATGTATAATAGATATGCATGGGCGATTTGCGGTGACAAGATCCAAGACACATGGGCTTCAGAAAGTGCAAAGAGCAAAGTGCAAAAATGCTTAATTAGTAAAACCATCACCGGGCTTAAGGTGTGTGGTTAGTTACATTAATCAATTTCAAATACTTTTCAGTTAAAAAGATGGTAACCATAAAAGCATACAACGTAAAATTTCATTTACATAAAGGTTTTGCATGTAATTTCCTATATGAAACGAGTTGTCCTTATCAACAAACCATTCAGAGATCGTTTTTCATGAGTATGATAACAATTCAATGCATCAGATTGAGAGAGCCCAATTTGAATATAAAATATATAGTAGCCATATTTAGACGTATATGTTATAAATGTAGGAATGAAATGCATATCGTAATGTAAAGTTGACGATAATAGCATAAAGGTCGACTAACGTGATAACATGGTATAGGAAATGTAAATGTATTCACATGTTAACATGCATTAGATTTAGAAGGCCCGTATACATGATGGGTAGACATAGAAATGTGTAGAAATGCTTATGAAATGTAGGACGTGCACAGTAGAATACATGTACGTGTATAACTTTAAAATGGAGTAACATGAGAGAAAAACGTAGGGAAATGTAATGTGGAGAAATGTGCAGAGAACTTATATAACGATGTAACCAGTGAGAATATAAAAGTTATACTCTACGTAGTTTATATTCTAGGTAAAATGTATTCAAGCATAACTAAGACTTTGCTAAAAAGTACGAATATATAAATGTATGTTAAAGGTTACACTGTGTAGAGGGTATTTGTAGGAATGCTGGAAGAGTTTAGGTCATTTGTGATTATAACCCGACTGACCAAGAGTTCGCAGGAGCATAGTCAAATGTATGTAATTTAATGGGCTTGTAAAAGTCGTAAATAGCCTGATGTGGACGTGAGAGCCAAGAAGTCTAGCACTTGTTAGATTTAAGGTGACAATGCCGGACGGAGCTTATTGCTTGTACGTGAGGAGAGACACTTAGAATTTGAACTGTGTTTTGACAAGACCATTCAAAGGACCTAGAAGGGTCAAGTTAAGCGACATGGAGTTGAAGTTTTGTCTAAGGTCGTTTGACTTTTGCGCTAAAAGTGTCAATGAAGGTAGCCAGCGAGATGATGAAGATGACATCTAAGGAGAAGGGTCAACTTAACGAACAACGCAAGGAGCGGACCAATGGAAGAAGCAAGAAGTTGACATCATCGGGGAAAGTCCGTGGTGGGCGTCAAGGGGCGTTTCACCCACACGGTGATTGTGTATTTTAGAGACAGCACCCCGGGGAGGAGAGAGCAATCAGAGAAGGGCAATGTGAGGGCAGAGCAATTAGCATTAGGCTAAGGCGAGAGCGAAGACAAGGGTAGATGCCTTGAGCAGATGCGCTGAGAGAGATCAGAGCGCAAGGGAGCAGTAGGCCGAGGACTCTTAGAGAGCGGATGGGTAGGCAGAGAGGGTACTGCTTCTAAAATTTAAATTCCTTTAGAGGCTAAGAGAGTTTGAACTTCTTTGGGAGTCAAACTGCTGACACCTTTTTAGGGAAGGAACTTGCGAAGTAGGGATGTCACATAGCATAGAGTAGGGACAGTTTTAACTTGATTATTTTATCTTACTGCAGATGACGCAGAAGGAACCACTTCACACTGAAGCTTTGATTGCGGATCTAGAGACTGATTTTGTATTTTGTATACTTTGAGATTTATTCTGTAAGGATTGTATTGCATTCAAAATTAACTTCATATAAAACTTTTAAACTTTATCAGTTGTAAGTGGTTCTTCAGAGTGGCGTCAGTTAATGGGGTTTGTCTAATCTATGCGGGGGTTGTCTTTTCCTCAATGACAGATATTAGCGGTCCAAAATAGATGAATGAGATAATTTATTAAATTGATCATAATCATAAATTGATATCAAAATCTCATTCCCCGCAGTTGGTAGCAGAGGATGGTTATCTTCTTGAGGAAGACGACCTAGGCCAGGTTAGTTTACCCCAAGGTCCCTAGTCATCGTCGACCAGAAGAAGAATTGCAGCCGAAGACGGTGCTGACGGTGCGTCGAGAGAAAAGCAGCAGAATCGGTCGAGAGTGAGTATAAGGGTCATGCGTTGTAAGATTGCGGTGTTTTATGTTGTTCCTGTGTTATAATGTCAAGCGGAGTTGAATGCCTGTAGTGTGATTGAGGGAAGGTTGTGAGCGCGCGCAACCGGATGAAATCTTATGTCCAGAGGACTTAAGTGGTTCGGGTGTATCGAACACCCAGAGTAATTTGTCTACCATTGAAAGGGGGTCATGAGGTACCATTGATTTCCCGACAGACCGATGATAGGGGGAGCGTATGAGTGAGTGTATGAGTAACGGACGCTGGTCGTACGTTTACTGTGTGTAAGTAACCTATCAGTTGAGGCGATCGTCGGACCGTAAGAGGGAAGACGTTTCGTCAGTTGAGGTGACAATTACAGGTAGACTGTGGCCGTACAGTCAGAGAAAAGTGATCGCTTGGACGGAAGTAGTCAATTTTTCCAGTGTATGAATGAAAACGCATGTGAAATCGTGAGACAAGTTGAGAACGGAGGAGAATTGCTGCAAGAGGGAACGAGTGACGTCAGCATAGAACCGCGCTGAGATTGGTTAGTTTGTCAGACGTCAGCGAAGAGTCGCATAGAGATTGGTCGGTCAGCGTAGAGTCGCGCTGGGATAGGCTGATCAGCGTAGAGTCGCACGGGGATTGGTGGTTGTCATCAAGACGCAAATAAGGAAGAGAATTAGTAAGGAACATTGTACGTTATCGAAAATGAAGTGTTTCAAGGGTTTAGGGAAAATCTTTAGGAGAAAAAGGAGAAATTTATATGCAGGAGAAGAAGCTCCACCAGAGGGTACACCAGCTTATCATATGGCAGTAAATGTAGGCTTACATTCGATACTGTGGATTTCCGAGTGGCACAGGCTAACTGAAGGGCATAAAGAACTGGCGTTTCCGAGATTCGGAACGTTTAAACTAGATGTGTTGAACCAGCTGAAAGCGACAATGCTTTCAACAAGACCTCTACCGAGGCCAACACAATTTGAAGCACTTGGTGTATGGTTTAGGACCGCACACGAAAAGAGCGTAAAAAGGCGCCAAGAAAGAGTGAGAAGATCGGTAAAGGCAGTGCAGGATGCTAAATGGGACGATGAAGCTAAGAAATGGAGGGTGCAGAAGATAGAAGCAGATAAACTGTACCCGATGTTGGAAGTTACGGGAGAAAGGAAACCTATAGAACAGGAAGATGAGGAAAGCGAGTCGGAGGAGGATCTGATAGAGAGGCTATTAACAGATAAACCACCTCCATACAGCGGTGAACTTGCGAGTCCCATATTACCGCAAGCGGACGGAGCTAGGTGGGGGGAATATAAATCGATCCCAGTAACGGAGTGGGACGCTAACAAGACTGAGGAAATACCCCAAACTAGTTCTGAACAGAGAGTAGTGGGAAGATTTGTGGTCCAAAAGGTTCCAGAGACGCAATGCGCAAGGTCGTACCAAATGCCAGACGCTTTACAGGTTCCTGTTACCATAGGCCCTATTGTGTCAATCTACAACCCAGAAGGGGTCCAGCAGGAGGAACAGGCACGATGGGACAGTGAAAGGGCAGAAGTGGAGAATAGGAATGCCACAATGAATCCCCAAAGGCAAATACTAGCACCGATGAGTCGGAGTACCCCATTAGATTCTGCAACGGGTCCCAGGATAGAACAGGGAGGTCAAAGAGGGCCAATGGATTTGAGAGGTCCTAAACCAAAGTCTTTTAAGGAGTTAAGAGAATATTTGAAAGAATGGGAAACTGTCGAAGAGGCTCGGGGTAGGAGTTTAGAAACGGGACCTGAGTGGAGAGAAGAGGACAACAGGATTCTCTCTCATTGTGGAGCTGGCGAAAGCAGCCCCGAGTGGGAGAGAGGAAGTCAAGAAAGCAGAAGAGATACTTGTCCTACCATTAGCGGCAATAGACAAATGTGCGATGACAGGAGTGCAGGGTGTGGCGAAGTGCCTCGCGTCACCTTCAGTGAAGGGGAACGTAGGACACAGGAGTACCGGAATACCTTTAGGTGCACACACCATGCCCCAGGTGAGGATGTGAGACACTGGAATCACGGAAACATGGAGAGTCGCGAAGCGTCTCGACATGCATCCGGCGATAGTGGACGGAGTCAGGAGAACATAGGGAGTCGCGAAACGTCTTGCCATTCATCCGGTGATCACGAAAGAGATCACGGGAACATGGAGGGCCGTGAAGGACCTTATCGTTTATTAAGCGACACCAGACAACAAGCGTGTTACAGTGGGTTAGAACAGAACGGTGGATCCTATCTCATATCTGGAGAAACCGAGCCTAAAAGACGGAATGTAGGGTTGGGGGACGGAGCATTATTCCACCATACCCCACGCGAAGATGGAAAGGCTTAGGCTTGGGATCTAGAGAGGTGGGAACAGAGAAATGGAAGCAAGGCTCCTCATAACTCACCTGTGCTCAGGCGTAGGGCGCATAGCGGAGGTGAGAGGGATATGAGAGAACAACACAGGACTGAAATGCTGAAAGCTGAAATAAAGGCAAAACGGCTTGACGTAATGAGTTTGAAGTCAGACTTGGATGAAATGATTGATGGCACAGTGGCACTAGAGAGATTAGACTTGTATACACCAGACGAAATATTGTTCTTATCCAAGGATATTACTCGGAGGGCGAGGTCAGCTCATGAGAACCTATCTAATTTGGCAAACAGGTATATGGTAGACCTGTCGCGAACTAAGGCTTTACAGAGTAACCATAGGCTAACTTGCACAGATCGGGATCTGGATGAGCGTAGAACGATCGCGCTGAAGGTACACATAAGGGAATTGATCTTAAGTATCAGAATATGGAAAGATCTGGATAGATGGGAGGAAAGATGGTCCAAGAAGGGCTCTGTCAGACGGAGCGCACTTGGGATGTCCCAGGACGCAGACTTGATGCGAATGGAAGCCTTCCCTTTGCGAGAAATCGCGAATGGAAGCTACGTTCACGTGCCCTGGAGTAGGGGGGATTTGGCGGCATTTACCAATTCCTTCCCAAAGCTTAGAGATAATCCCGTCGAGTGGTACAAACAGGTAGAAAGATTCGTGAAGATCTCGAAGGTACTGTGGATCGATTTGAACACACTGTTCGATATCGTAGTACCCGGAGATTTGTGGACAGCGTGCAAGCTTAGTGTTGAATGGCCTAATTGTGAGCCTCCGAGAGATACCCGGACGAATGGTCCATCAGTTAGAGTCATGGAAAAATACGAGAGAGTAATAACATGGCTAAAAGATAAAGTGCCGGTGCAAGACATAGACTGGGTTAAGATAGATCGAACTACTCAGGAACCGAAAGAGACAGTTCATGAGTTCTATGAGAGATTACTGAAAGCATTCAAGCAGTACAGCGGGTTAGATGTAATGGATCCTAAGGACATTGGACAGTTTGTTTCGAAGTTTGTCCTCGGATTGAGACCAGAAATATGCCTAATGATCCAACAGCATCTGATCTGTTGTCAGAACAAACCTTTAGATGAAATTCTGAGGTATGCAAGGTACTGTAGTGACGAGATAGACTCTAAGGCAAAGAAGCTTAAAGAAAAGTTAATGCTAGTGCAAATGCAAGCTGCTGGAAAGGATAAACCGCGGCAACAGGGAACAGGAACGCAGGCGAAGAAACAGAATAATCAGAGCAGAGATGAGGAAGAAAGACCGAGACCGAGAATGGATATCGCGACACTGAAAAAGACGACGAGATGCCATCAGTGTAACGAGGTGGGACACTGGCGACGCGAGTGTCCTTACAATGTTGAGTCAGGGGAATTAGAGCAGGAGGAGGAAGAGGTTCAGAACAACGTGGTTAAGGGAGCCACAGTCCCGAAGGGCAAGTTTGTCAAAGGGGGGACTCAGACTCCTCGAGCCCCGTTTCCTCAACCACCTCGCATCTCAAACGGAGGGAAAACTTACCGACAGATGCCATTGTTTGTAGGAGGAGAGGAATGCTACTACGTTGATCCACTTACAGGGCAGCGGGCGAATAGGGAGGAAGATTGTACTCTAGGAGCCGCCTTGGAAGTAGATCAGAGAGGACCATACGTAGAGGCTGAAATAGCGGGATGTCCTACAACCTTTTTGGTGGATACGGGGGCCACTCGATCCACGTTGAGATCCGCGGTAGTCCCAGGTCTGCCAATATCAGGAGAAATGGTTCAGGTGGTAGGAGTCGCGAACAAAAGGATGACGAATCCCCTGACCGAACCAGTGTCAGTAAGGATAGGGAATTACAGTGACGAACATCAGTTTGTGATCTGCGATTCTAGTCCTGTGTGCTTATTAGGGAGAGATTTGCTGTGTAAACTGAATTGCACGATACATTGCACACCAGAAGGAGTAGAAGTGCAGACCAATGACGAGGATGCTGATTTTAAAGTCGTAAACTCACAAGAGTGTGTGGAACTATATCCTACCTTAACAGTGGAGGAGCTTCCACAGGACTTGAGGGAGAAAGTCTCAGCTGAGGTATGGGATTTTACTGGGGAAGAAATAGGATTAATCAAAGGAGTAGAACCGGTAAAGATCTTGGTAAGACCCCACGCTGAGTATCCAAGGACACCACAGTATAAGCTAACGCCAGAGACGATTGCAGGAATAAAGCCTGTGATCGAATCCATGATCAAACAAGGAATACTGAAGGAGATCGTGGGTAGTCCATGTAACTCCCCGATCATGGGTTTGCAGAAGCCTAGTGGAAAATACAGAATAGTGCAGGATCTTCGAAAGATTAATAATATTGTTGTCTCATGTTGTCCAGTGGTACCGAATCCATCAGTGATATTATTTCAGATACCGTTCCAAGCTGAATGGTTTACCGTGATAGATTTGTGTCAGGCTTTCTTTTCGATACCTTTAGATGAAGAGAGCCAGTATCTTTTCGCTTTTAAGCTGGAAGATCGCGTTTTAAAATGGTGTCGTATCCCTCAGGGGTATACAGAAAGCCCATCGATCTTTAACCAGCTATTGAAGAAAAATCTTGAGAGTCTAGTGCTGCCCAAAAATTCAGTTCTGGTCCAGTACATAGACGACCTCCTAGTTGCGTCAGAAACTGAGGAAGCTTGCAGAGAAGACACCATCACTTTGTTAAATCACTTGGCCGAGAACGGACACAAGGTGTCTCCAAGTAAATTGCAATATTGTAAGACTGAAGTGCAATACTTGGGCCATAGGATTGAAAAGGGAAAGCGAAAGGTGTCTCCAGACAGAATAGAGGCGATTATGAAAATGAACGCGCCTACGACACAAAGAGAAGTCAGGATGTTTCTGGGCATGGTCGGTTATTGTCGACAGTGGATAGCAAACTTTTCACTGAAGGCTAAACCGTTATTACAACTGACGCACAAAGGAGTAAGTGATCCGGTACCATGGGACAAGGATTGTTTGATGGCATTTTTGCAGCTGAGGGAGGACTTATGTCGCGCCCCGGCTTTGGGAATGCCAGATTACACTAAACCTTTTTTGCTTTACTGCTGCGAGAGAGAGGGATGCGCTTTAGCGGTTTTGTCCCAGATCCACGGAGATGCGGGCAGGCCAGTGGCGTATTTTTCGGCTACATTAGATCCAGTAGCCGCAGCGTTGCCCGGATGTCTCAAATCCGTAGCTGCAACGGGTGTCAGCATCGAGAGATCCGAGAGCGTGGTGATGGGACACCAGTTAGTGGTGTATGTGCCGCATTCTGTGGAATTGTTAATGACCAGGACGAAGACTCAGCATCTGACGAATAGCAGGCTCACACGCTACGAGCAAGTCATACTGGCTGCCGAGAATGTGACCCTAAAAAGATGCTCTGTCTTGAATCCTGCAACCTTGATGCCGCTTCCGAATGAAGTGGATGATGAAAATTGTACAGATCATGACTGCCTCGATGTGACTGAACTATGTACCAAACCAAGACCTGATATCGTAGATGAGCCATTGACAGACCCAGACGAAATTTTCTTCATTGATGGTTCATGCGTAAGAAACGATGTCGGTCAGCTGAGAGCAGCTTATGCAGTATGCACGATTACCAGAGTTATAGAAGCCGCTTGCCTGGAAGGAGTACACTCCGCACAGGTAGCTGAAATTGTTGCTTTGACTCGTGCTTGCTTAGCAGGCGACAAACTTCGAGTCACCATATACACCGATAGCCAGTATGGTTTCGGGGTAGTTCACGATTACGGGCAGTTATGGTCTCAAAGAGGTTACATGACCTCCTCGGGTTCTCCCATTAGGAATGGAGAATTCGTGAGACTTCTGTTAGAGGCTTTGCAAAAACCTATGGCCATAGCAGTGGTCAAATGTGTGGCACATACAAAGAACCTTGATTTGGTGTCACAAGGAAACCGCTACGCGGATGAGGTAGCACGTTACTGCGCAGAGCAGGGATATTCTCACACTGATGTAAAAGTGGGGGGAGTCCAGGAAAGAACTGAATTGACCATGTTGCTAGATACCGTAGATACTTGGGATGAATTAAGAGCAGTACAGGAAAATGCACCGGATGATGAGAAAAGGAGCTGGGAAACAGCAGGTTGTGTAAAAAGCGAGATGAATTTTTGGGTTTCTGCCGATGGGAGGGCAGTTTTACCAAATGAACTTGTTAGTCCAATGGCAAGGAAATTGCATGGATCAGCACACATAGGGAGAGATGCTATGGTGAGAGTATTCAGACAAACATGGTTTAATCCTAAGTTTAGAGTAGCGGCAGAAGCAGTGTGTCAGCGATGTGCGATCTGTCAACAACTAAACGTGGGTAAGAGAACACCAGTTACATTGAGTCACATTGGGAGGTCTGGGGGGCCTTTCAATAGGATGCAGCTTGACTTTATAGAAATGCCTCCATGCAACAGACTTAGATACGTTTTAGTGATTGTCTGCATATTTTCTAGATGGGTTGAGGCTTACCCTACACGTAGGTGCGATACACTTACAGTAGAAAAATTGTTGCTTAGAGAGTTGATACCGAGGTTTGGGGTGCCATCCTCTTTGGAATCGGACAGAGGAACTCATTTTAATAGCGAAGTGGTGAAGATGCTATGTTCAGCTTTGAATATTGATCAGAAGTTACACTGCAGCTATCGACCAGAAGCCTCAGGGATTGTAGAACAAATTAACAGTACCATCAAGTCCAGACTGGCTAAAGTTTGTTCATCGACATCCCTGAGTTGGCCAGACGCACTTCCAGTGGTTCTTATGAGCATACGTAGCACACCTGATAGAAGAACAGGCCTCTCTCCACACGAAGTGCTAATGGGGAGAGCTATGAGATTGCCATCGGTTCCGACTGCAGCGCTAGTGAACATCACAGACGATTTGATCTTGGACTACTGCAAGGGACTATCTGATGCCGTTAATTCTGTGTCCCTCCAGGTCCAGGCTGCAGAGGTTCCATCAGCACAAGACTTGTGCCATGACCTGAGTCCGGGAGACTGGGTCCTGGTGAAGAAGCATGTCAGGAAGAACTGCTTAGACGTGCGTTGGCGAGGACCGTTTCAAGTCATACTTGTAACGAACACTGCGGTGAAGTGTGGAGGTCTGCCAAACTGGATACATGCCTCACACACCCGAAGAGTGCCAACACCTCCAGAAGAAACAGCTCCTCTCTCGGATGAAAATCCGACGGGAAGCGGAGAAGCCATAGAGGGGGAAAGCCAAGCTGTGGAGGTGATTGAAGAAACTGAAACTGTGTTGGAACAGGACGACGAAGGTCAGGACACTAGTGGGACCGAAGTCGCTTCAGGAGAAGAAAGTAATTGGGAGTCCGACACAGATATCGAGCAGACTGAGAGTGACCAAGAGACAGGTCCTAGAACAAGGAGCGGAAAGACAAGGAGTGACGAAGCCAGTTGGCCGGAGAGAAGGAAAAGGCCAAGTTCGGAAGAAAAGAAAGAAAGAACACTTGTCCCGATCGCTGAAGAATCGGATCAGGAGGAAGAAACGACAGACTCAGGAACTGAGAGTCCACGACGATCGAGAAGGGTACGTGTGCCCTGCAGAAAGTACGCCACCCCAGAGTGGACTTATCTAGCAGATGTCTTGGGGACAGAAATCTGGGAGAGTGAAGAGCGTGAAAGTAATCGATCTCGATCCATTTGTGGCAGTGGAGATATGGATGTTGACGCCTGGACTCGAGACTGAGGGGTTACTGACTTTCACACTTCCCATACCCCCATACTTGAGTCGGATTACAGATTTAGTGTTGAACAGATTACAATTTCCAACATTTGGTCATCAAATATCAGAGGAAGAAGATAAAGTCATTCGTTTCGAGTTGTTGGAACTTGTTGCAAGAGCTGCAGGTACGAGAATAATTGTTGATACTTAAAGACTTTGTATATAAGTTGTAAAGAAGAAGATAACCTAGCGCCGAGTGGAAAGAAGAATAAAATTAGGGATTACATTTAGAGGACGGAGAAGGGCTAGGGTTGTCTGCTGCTAAAAAGAGAAATGACATTTTTGTGAAAGAAGAGACTTTGTTGATAAAAAGCACTTTAAAGACTGAGAAAGCAACCAAGCAACCAAAGACTGGAAAGGAGAACTTTCACTAGAGAACGAGGTACGCTGTTTTGATGACATGGAGAACGGCAACCCAAACAGAAAAGCTAGATGTATAGTAGGTACACTTATAGCAGTAGTGATATTTCTCATAATTACAGTAGTGACAATATCTTACATAACAGGACATGAGAACGATAAAGAAATAGTAAATGTAAAAACTGTAACGACTTTGAAACCTGCTCTTGTGGGGAAGAGCGAAGAGAGCAATGTTATACGTGAAAAGGCGTTACTTGCAGATGAAGCTCGTAGATTGCACGTAGACGAGTCACAGGGAAATTTTAGGTCAAACGCATTCGCTAAACTGTTATATGAATATATCGATGCCATGGAGGCCAAGGATTGCTACGTTTGTATGCAATTGCCGGCTTCTGTAGACGAAGGCATTAGATATCATCATCTCCCATTGACTTATGGGATAACATGTAGTTTACTGCTTAGCATATTTTATGGTAGAGAAGGATTTGAGTACTACTTTTCAAATTATGATTCGGTACTGCCTGAAGTTCCAAATTATAAGCAAATGAATAAGTGGGACTATTACAAAAAGGAGGATAGACTGGCTAAATTCTTTCTTCCTTGGGATACATTAGATACATCATATGCACGTAGAAATAATCTGACTTGCAAAGTGTCAGAGGTAGAGAAAAGGTTTATTGCACAAGTAGATGACCGATACAGAAGGCAGAAGATTCTAAAAATGTCAGGACAATGGAAAACAGATTGGACAGAAGAAGAGAAGGCACATAAAAAGAAAGGTAGCAATGGTCCGATAGCATTGGATAGAACGCAGAAAGGAAAGTTATGTTTAACTCGAAGCAAGACATATTATGAGAGTGAATTTGTAGGTGAAGTTAGTTGCGAGCACTCTTTTAAACTGGAGTACTACACGAAAGATTTTATGAAAGGGATGCAAGCTATTCCGAATGTGTATTTTGTATGTGGGAGAAATGCCTATGTAAAACTACCAGACAATTGGTATGGTTCGTGTTACTTGGCAATTGTCTTCCCCAAAATATATCATGCAAAGGATTTAGCGATCATAGAAGGAAAGGCTTCGACGAGAACGAAAAGGGAAGTAGGAGATGCAGAGGTAGTAGGAGATGTATTTGGAGCGATGTTTCCATTGTTAGGCTTGATCCTCAACGATGTTAAGATTAGGAGGTTAGCGACAGTAGTGGATAGATTGTCTGCCAGTACTGCAAGGTCATTAATGCTAGTAGAAGGGGAGATGCAGTCGATCAGAGCAATGGTTCTTCAGAACAGACTTGCTCTAGATGTAATACTAGCAAAAGAAGGCGGAGTTTGTAAAGCTTTGAAGGTTCAGGAATGTTGTACTTATATTCCTGATAATTCAAAACCACTTGAGAAAGTCATACGGAACATTACACAGATTCATCAAGAAATCGAAGATTTATCAAAAATAAATGTTTGGGAAAAAGTTGGAAATGGAGTGGGAAAGGTTGGAAGTTGGTTTGCTAATCTTGGCAAAAGTATAATATGGTACATATTAAAGCCTGTATTAATAGTATTAATTTGCATAATTACATTATTAGGATTAGTAAAATTATATAAATGGTATAGGTCGAACCAGTTACAAAGATCGATGAGAGATCAAGAAAGGAGATTAGCTATGTTACAAGATCAACAGTATAAAAGTCTGAGAGCACTCGAGTCGATAAAAAGAGGAAATGAGGTAACTAGTTCTGTATAAAAGGTTGTATTCAAATTGCTTTTAGTGATGACTCCTAAAAGTCATCAAAGGGGGGAACTGAGAGAGCGCAATTTGAATATAAAATATATAGTAGCCATATTTAGACGTATATGTTATAAATGTAGGAATGAAATGCATATCGTAATGTAAAGTTGACGATAATAGCATAAAGGTCGACTAACGTGATAACATGGTATAGGAAATGTAAATGTATTCACATGTTAACATGCATTAGATTTAGAAGGCCCGTATACATGATGGGTAGACATAGAAATGTGTAGAAATGCTTATGAAATGTAGGACGTGCACAGTAGAATACATGTACGTGTATAACTTTAAAATGGAGTAACATGAGAGAAAAACGTAGGGAAATGTAATGTGGAGAAATGTGCAGAGAACTTATATAACGATGTAACCAGTGAGAATATAAAAGTTATACTCTACGTAGTTTATATTCTAGGTAAAATGTATTCAAGCATAACTAAGACTTTGCTAAAAAGTACGAATATATAAATGTATGTTAAAGGTTACACTGTGTAGAGGGTATTTGTAGGAATGCTGGAAGAGTTTAGGTCATTTGTGATTATAACCCGACTGACCAAGAGTTCGCAGGAGCATAGTCAAATGTATGTAATTTAATGGGCTTGTAAAAGTCGTAAATAGCCTGATGTGGACGTGAGAGCCAAGAAGTCTAGCACTTGTTAGATTTAAGGTGACAATGCCGGACGGAGCTTATTGCTTGTACGTGAGGAGAGACACTTAGAATTTGAACTGTGTTTTGACAAGACCATTCACAGGACCTAGAAGGGTCAAGTTAAGCAACATGGAGTTGAAGTTTTGTCTAAGGTCGTTTGACTTTTGCGCTAAATGTGTCAATGAAGGTAGCCAGCGAGATGATGAAGATGACATCTAAGGAGAAGGGTCAACTTAACGAACAACGCAAGGAGCGGACCAATAGAAGAAGCAAGAAGTTGACATCATCGGGGAAAGTCCGTGGTGGGCGTCAAGGGGCGTTTCACCCACACGGTGATTGTGTATTTTAGGGACAGCACCCCGGGGAGGAGAGAGCAATCAGAGAAGGGCAATGTGAGGGCAGAGCAATTAGCATTAGGCTAAGGCGAGAGCGAAGACAAGGGTAGATGCCTTGAGCAGATGCGCTGAGAGAGATCAGAGCGCAAGGGAGCAGTAGGCCGAGGACTCTTAGAGAGCGGATGGGTAGGCAGAGAGGGTACTGCTTCTAAAATTTAAATTCCTTTAGAGGCTAAGAGAGTTTGAACTTCTTTGGGAGTCAAACTGCTGACACCTTTTTAGGGAAGGAACTTGCGAAGTAGGGATGTCACATAGCAT
The DNA here is from genome assembly GCF_964263255.1 of Lissotriton vulgaris. NCBI lineage: Eukaryota > Metazoa > Chordata > Amphibia > Caudata > Salamandridae > Lissotriton > Lissotriton vulgaris. The sequence continues at coordinate 252,489,044 of NC_141690.1, read as the reverse complement.
AGAGTAGGGACAGTTTTAACTTGATTATTTTATCTTACTGCAGATGACGCAGAAGGAACCACTTCACACTGAAGCTTTGATTGCGGATCTAGAGACTGATTTTGTATTTTGTATACTTTGAGATTTATTCTGTAAGGATTGTATTGCATTCAAAATTAACTTCATATAAAACTTTTAAACTTTATCAGTTGTAAGTGGTTCTTCAGAGTGGCGTCAGTTAATGGGGTTTGTCTAATCTATTCGGGGGTTGTCTTTTCCTCAATGACAGATATTAGCGGTCCAAAATAGATGAATGAGATAATTTATTAAATTGATCATAATCATAAATTGATATCAAAATCTCATTCCCCGCAAGATCTAGGCCACAGAATAAGTCAGATCGGTTATAAGCGGATATATTATAGCTACTAGGTACCAGGCCTCTGCTACCCGTCGAGTGGTTGTTTTCTACATTCGATCTTACAGGTGGCCGGTATGAGGTTCTTGGGTAGAAGTCATGCAGTTCCCAAGTTACTATAGGGCCTTCTCCTATTTGTGGCTGCCAACTTTGAAGATATGGGACAACATGGTTATTCCTGAAGTTTATTATTACCAGATCTCCAGTTATATCCTTCAGAAGGGATCCTAACCACCCCAACCTTCCAACATTTAAGATTTTACCATCGATGTTTGGTGGAAGGGGTCTATTTTTGGTTAACCAGAAAGATACCTTGTTTTTCAATTCCTGTTGTCCTTCAATTTTACCATTTGTGAGCTCAGGCACACCTGAGAGGATGCAAACAAATGGGGCGGCCTCCGGTGGTAGGTCTATGTGGTTAATCTTTCTTTGCATGTTACCATGATTAGAAACTATCCCCACGGTTATCATGGAATCTTTGGTCAGCCCTTCTCTAACGGCAGAGCTCTGTGCTATTATAGGTTTTAATGTTACTTTCTGAGTATTTGATGATAATGATGTTTATGAGGCAACTGAGCGAATTTGGGCAGTGCTACTTTGTGCAGTAATGTTGGGCATGTCAGTAACGTCTTTGGTCGATATTTGCTTATATCCTGCGATTCTTTTTATAAGTAACGCATTTACCTTGGTAGTTTCCTCTATGCTCGTGACCTTTTCCCCTATTATCTTAATTCTTTCTGCCAGCGGGGCTATTAAAGATTTAACAAGGAGTTCAATCTGGGCTAGTAGGTTAAATGGTGGAGTGAATGCAGGAGGTTCCAGTATTGAGCATACCTTAGATGTTTTAGGGGTGGTGGTATTGACCGAAGAGGGACTTGAATGCACTTTTTGTTGTTTTGCTAGTCTACCTCTATGTTTAGCACCTTTGCGCTTTCTTTTAGCAGAAGGGGCCTGAAGGTTCACTCTCGGTTGAGTGTTGACTTTGACCGATAGTGGAAGGGGGGTACCAAGGAGATTTTCCTTTAATTGGGATAATATGCTAGACTGGGGACTTGTATTTCCCATTACGTGTGCAGAAGTACCGATTTGCGCATTTCCCCATTCTACAGGGTTATACATGGTGTTACAGATCTTATTTAATTCCCCCAGTAATGTGGAGTTTTGAGTTTGGTCAGCTGGCACCAGAGGAGATCATATACTGAGTGTAGTTTCTATAGAGAGACGCCGTTCTGCTCTCTCTATTTCACAATCAATTGGCGATGTTGCCCTGATTAGGTAGTGGTCCAATGTCCCCTTCAGCGTACCCCCCTGAGAGATAATATTTTTAGGGACCCCTTTACAAGTCATAGTGTGGATTGCTTTTGTGTATGTAACAGAGGAGATATAACAACAACGAACACTTATGCTAGTCAGGCGCGTAACCTAATGACCAATGTGAGGATCCTTAGGGAGAGCCAAAGTGTACATATAGGCAGTCACTGTGGTGAGTTGCTTTTGTTTACCTCCATTGCCGATGAAAATCAAGTGAGGTGGCCCTGCCCGGCCTCCTCCGGCCTCGGAGGGCCACAGAGGGCCCGCCCTTTGCCCGGGCTTAGCCTGGCTGGCCCAGCGCGCGGTCCCGCGACGTGGAGGATGTCCGTTAATTTATGCACCTCCTGGCGCTGACCCCTGGTAGGCAGCTTCCGGCTGCAAAGTCTCCCGTAACTTGTGGTCCCCTCCTTGACTGTGGCCGCGCTCAGGTCTAGAGGAGCTGCGGCGGCAGGGGGAGACCAGCTGGGAAATGCAGGCACCGTGAGCTACAGGCAGAAGGTGAGTGTCCCGCAAGAAAGCCTCCAACAGCTACGGCCTTGGACAGGTGAGCAGCGCTGTGCAGGTTTGAGAAGCGTCCCCCTTTACAATTCATGCATGGAAAATACCCTGTGACTACATCTTTCCTTTTCGGGTTTTTCGGAAAGTGACTCCTCACCAGATGGGTTCTGCTAGGTCATTTCCTATGATGTTTTCTAGTTTGAGAACTCTCCAGGTTTTGCGGAAGATTTGGTGGATTTCTGCGGACTGTGCTGATTAGTCTGTAATCATTCTAATCTCATTGTTATCTTTTCCTTCCTTCCTCTTAGCTTCTCCCATAACCAGATTCATTCTTACTAACTGTTCACCTTTAAATTCAGCGGCTCTAAAAGTACCTTCTCTGTACCCCCTCTCTCGTAGTCTTTGGAAAGGTTCTCCTTTGGCTTTCTGAACATCCTTTTCTACTGTGCAGTTCCTTTTCATTCGCACAAGTTCACCAAAGGGAATTCCCTTGATGACATTGTCGGGATGAAAGCTAGTCACATGTAGCGTGCTGTTTCCCGCTGTGGGTTTGCGGTACCAAGCTGTGTTTATGTTCCCTTCCTCGATATACACTTTCAAGTCCAAGTATGCAACATCTTTTGTACTGATACAGTCAGTGAATTCCAAATTATAATCATTGTTGTTGAGGGCCGCCACATATGACTCCACATCCTTCCTTGATCCCTTCCAGATGATAAAGAGATCGTCTATGTAGTGAGCCCACAACACAGTGTTTTCCAGCCACTTTTCCTGTTCCCCTGACCATGCCACGTGCTTCTCCCACCAGCCCACGAAGAGATTTGCGTAGCTGGGGAAGAAGCACAAACCCATTGAGGTCCCCTGTTCTTGTCCGTACAGTTCTCCTGCAAAAAGAAAAATATTGTTCCGCAGGCAAAACTCAGTGAGTTCCATTAGCATACAGTTATGTTCGTAATATTTAGCTTCACGTTTTTTCAGGAAGAACTCAATTGCCTGGAGCCCTTTCTCATGTTTAATGCTCGTATAGAGACTTGTGACGTCTAACGTCACCAGGAGCATGTCGGGTTCCCACTGTATGCCAGCTATGAGTCTCAGAAAGTCTTTGGTGTCTTTGACATATGAGCCTAGGTCCCGGACCCATGGGTTGAGGAAACAATCCATATAAATCAATGCTTTTTCTAGTAGGCTGTTCAATGAGGAGACTATCGGTCTTCCAGGTGGATTCTTAGTGCTTTTGTGCACTTTCGGTAAGTGGTAGAAGGTAGGTATCTCTGGTGCCTCACATCGGATATATTTATAGTCCAAATCTTTGAGTATACCTTTCTCATGCCATTTCTCTACTATCTCATAAAAATCCATAACACTTTTCTCATAGGTTGTTCTTGTGACAATCTTGTAACATTCCTGATTCATTAGTTGCCTCCATGCCTCTTTTTGGTACTGTTTTCTATCCATGAGGACAACATTCCCCCCTTTATCTGAGGGCTTTATGATCAAATTATCGTCATTCTTAAGATCCATAATTGCTTTCCATTCCCCTTTAGTGATGTTCTCTTTGCTAAGGTCTGGACATTTTGCTTGTTGTTTTTTGAGGTCCTCAATGACTAAGTCATGAAAAGTGTATATGGAATCGTGCGCTGTTTGTGGGATGGTTTTAGATTTCAACTTGATATTACTAATGGCTCCGACTTGTGCTATTCCTGCTTCGTCCAATATTCGTGTCATATCGGCTTGGCTCAAGAGGGTGCTCTCATACTCCAACTCCCTGAGTAGTAGTGCTGTTTCCATATCAGCACTCGTGAAGCCCCCTCCTGCTTGGGATTGCATTTCTCAAGGTGCACTGTGAGGAGACTTAGGATGCAGTATGTGCAATTTCTTTAATTTCAGTTTTATTATGAATTTGTAGGTGTCGATGCGTACACTGGCATAATCAAATTGGGGTGTAGGGAAAAATGAGAGTCCTAGTTCTAGTACTCTTTACTCAGTTTCTTACAGTATTCTTTCTGTTAAATTCACAATTGTTTGTTTGTGTTCTGTTACTTGTTCTTTGCCCCCCGCTTGCTTCTCGTCATATACCCCACTGCTGGTGTTTTTGCTCTTCCTCCTCTTCCTGACCCTTCTTGTTCTCCGTCTCCTTTTGCTTTTGTTGGTGGGTGCGTTCTTGCAGCTGGCCTTTGCTGGGCTTGCCTCAATAGTTGGAATTCCTGAAAAAAAGTAGGTGTTGCTACTTTTTCTTGAAGCACTGTACTCCTGAGTCTTGCAGTTTGTGCAGCCCAAGAAGAAGGGACATGATGTCCCTGAAACGCGTCGGCAAATAATTAATGCAGAGCATGAAAGCAAGATGATGTGGTATGCTGGAGAGCAGAAGCGCTGTTGCGTGCTCTCAGAATGCTCAGGGCATTCTTGCTAATTCTATTTTCTACGCGGCGGCCCGGCCACGCTGAGAGGCACCATCAACCCACAGGGAGCGAAACGCTACTTCCCGAAGGTAGAGACTCGAGTCTCCAACTTTGCAAGACTCAGGAGTACTGTGCTTCAATTTCAAACATTGCGCAAGAATGCAAAGCAGCCTACTTAAGGTTTAAATGGACAGCATGATTTTCGAACTGACATCGGAGCTTACTAAAAGTGGAGAACGTCACATGCACTAAGGACTTCAAACCCCAGAATGCTCCAGTGGCAATGCACTCAGTCTACGCCCACTGAGGGGCTTGAATTAATGAATAAAACCTGGATATGAATAGTGTGTGCATCCCTTGCAGTTTGTGCAGCCCAAGAAGAAGGGGCATGATGGCCCTGAAACGCGTCGGCAATTAATTAATGCAGACCATGAAAGCAAGATGATGTGCTATGCTGGAGAGCAGAAGCGCTGTTGTGTGCTCTCAGAATGCTCAGTCAGGTTTGTTTTATAATGAATTAGGGCACACACAGCCAATTTGTGCTGCGTGAACCACACGTTTTATATTACAAAACATTTATTTTGATTTTTAATTGAGTTTCATACATTCATCCATATGTCTTCAAAGGAAAATCCTGTCAAAACAGTCGAATCAACAACATACAATTGTGTGCGCAATATGTACAAGTGTAAAAAAGTTCACAGTGGATACTCAAAATTCACGACACCAAAATATAGCTTATTACATAGTTATTTCATACAAAACAAATTGCAACATGGAAGACATTTAAACAAGGAAAATTATTACGCAAAAAGAACCAGTCCTTAAACTTGAATACCAGTGGACAGGCGGAACTAAAGATGGGATGAAACTGCCTGCCTGTCTCACAAAACCTGTGATAAAATGTTTTTAGGATTGCCAGCAAGGGCCCACTGCAGTGGTATTGATTGTTCCCTGGCTGCACCCTTCTCTCTTGTCACAGGCTGGGGGGCCTGTCCACTGGTATTCAAACCTGACTAGCCATTTTGTTCTGTTTAGCAACTGTTGAGGTCCAGGCTGGTCAGTTGTAGGATCCAATACCTTCTTTTGTTCATAGCTCAGAATGCTCAGGGCATTCTTGCTAATTATATTATATAATATTTGATTGCATTACGCTAATCTTTTTCCAAAATACATTAGAGACATGGTTATTTATAATGTCTGAAAAATAATACAAAGCTTTTTCATGTATTCATACAGTTAGTAATGACATTACTATTATGAAAATATATGTATTTGTACAAATAGTATTTCCTCTATGTCCATTAAAATGACATGTGATTGCACTTTGCACTTTAAAAAGGTTAAGCACTCTACAACGCCATGTGACCAAGGCCGCTGGGACGGCCGAAACGCGTCATGGCAATCTGTCTGTTGGCTAAATAAAGTATGCTGAAGAAAAGGTGGTCCTTGCCTCGTATTTCGCTGATGGAAAGCGTAGCTACTGCGAGGTATTGCAGATATATATATATATATATATATATATATATATATATATATATATATATATTAGATCCAACTTGCCTCCCACGCGCTGCAGCGCAGACAAATACGCGGACACCAGATGTAGACGCCGGAGACAGACTTGAATTTCAGATGGTGATTTATTTCATATTCGTGCAAAGGGTGCAAGCCTCATCAGACACGTTTCGGGCACTGGCTGTGCCCTTGCTCACTGACAACTAGCCACTGCGCTCCACCATACTTAATTACACAGTTTGAAAAAGCCCGCCAAACCATCACAATCATGAGTTTAGACATCAACAGAGAACTACACTGTTAATAGGCTGAGAATTCCGGTAAAATTTGTCGGCCATCTTAAAACAGGGTAATATACATGAAAATCCTTCTATATAAATGTGTTATGGCATATTTTTAAGCCAAAGACATTTACTCTATTTGTCACACATGATGAAATTGTTGGAAATCCAGAATGAAGTTAGCATAAATAAAAATTATTAGCATATATCATCATTGCATATCTCCCATCTTAACGTTCAAATACGTTAAAGTCATACGATCGGGAATTCCACAATATAATGCACGAACAATATTAAACAATATCAAGCATGTTTTGTATCGCTCAGATATTATTATAAAACAGATCATTGCATTAAAGTGCATGGTGCATTTATCAATCACGATGATAAAAACAGTAGACTTGTGCAAACTGTTCCATGCAATGTCAACAATAAAGTGCAAAGTGCAGATGTAAACCAAAACTCAGTATACATTCTTATTAGTGTAAAAATAAATATTTAGGTTTTACTTCAACACATCGTATGTTTCAGTAATACATATATTAGTAAAGGACATTCTACCACTCTCTCATTTTATACATTCAATATCATGTTCAAGTCGCATGAATATCTACCCATCATACTTGATGCATATATTTTCTGTGTTGTTTATTCTAAATGCAATTACAACCAATTTTCTCTACCTAATTTAGAAACAGCACATCAATTTTATAAAATTATGTTAAGTGAATTTGTGTGTGAGTGGCTGTATTGGAGAGTGAGTGTCTGTGTGAATTGCTATATGGGTGTGTGAGCAAATGTGTGAGTTCTTGTATGGATATGTGAATGGGTATATAGGTGATTGTGTGGGTGTGTGGGTGAGTGTGTGAGTGCTTGTATGGGTGAGTGAGTTGCTGTGCTGAGTGGCTGTATGGGTGAGTGAGTGGGTGTGTGAAAGACTGTGTAGTTGAATAAGTGGGTATGTGAGTAGGTGTATGGCAGAGTGAAAGGTTGTGTGAGTGGCTGTATGACTGAGTGAGTGGGTGTGTGAGGAGCTCTATGGAAGAGTAAGTGGTATGTGAGTACTGGTATAGATCTGTAACTGGGTATCTGAGTGGTTGTGTGGGTGTGTGAGTGGGCATACGAGAGGTTGTATGGGGGTGAGTGGGGGTGAGTGGGGGCGTGAGTAGTTCTGTGGATAATGTCATCAGTGATGTCACTTGAGATGTTATCAATGATGTAATCAGTGATGTCACTGACCATGTCATAATTGATGTATTATGAGAGGTCATGAGTAGTGCATTGGGGGTGTGTAATGTTATATTTCATATTGTTACCCTATTATAGGTACAGGGAACATCCTACACTTTCCCTACATATGCTCCAGTCATTTCAAATGAACAAGCCTTATAAGGACATAACTCCAAATAAGGACAGAATGCCTTATATAGGCATCACACCTTATAAGGTATGCAGCCCTTTATGGACTAAACCTTCCACCTAATTCTATGATGGGGGTGGGTTCTACCCATTCGATATTGCTAAGACGTCATCCTTAGTTCATATGCATGATTGATGAGTACACTCTCCACTCACTTCTCCCATCGACACAAGGTTTAATCCCCAACGTCATCCTCATACTGAACAATGGGGAACACATGTACATAGGCTGTATAAATACAGCACCTCTTGCTATCAGCAGGAAGGAGGGACCAGAGACTTCAAGGCAGGCACACTGACCAGAGACGCTACAGCTCCAGCATGCCATCGCCCCAGCTGACCGTGGTCTGACGATCCCTTGCGGGATATCCAGTTCAAGTCCAGGACGGAGACCCACATTCTCACTATTCAGGTATGGGGGTTTGATTGAAGCCCAGTGGGATTTTTGCCTCTTAGGCTTAGGGGTTCTTAGGCTTAGGCTACATAGCACTTACTCACATGCTAGGTACACGTAGGTATATCTAGTCAGGCATCCTAGGAACTACAGACTTTATTTCATAAATGCATTTTATATTCATATATGCGTTCATTACTTTTAAAAATGGCAGAACAATACTATTCCTTTTTATTCACTGCACTGCTGGTTCTATATCTCTGCTACTGTGTTACAATCGTAACCACGCACATATCCTACATGAGAAGAACTACTGTAGAATAAATTCTTATTGTAAACAAGTTCAACTGTTTCCTCTCTGTATCTCTCGGAGAGCAAAAACAAGCAGGCACAAGTGACTGGGTGAAGAGTAATATATTCTTTCTGCGAGTCCGAGGTTATTGTGTCCTAAGGTTGCCAAAACAAATCTCTCTGATAGTAGGAGACTCTAGTGGGACTGCGAGCTGGCTAATGCAAACCATAGGCTAATATATGTGGCAGGGGTGTACAGAGTTAGTCTGCCACCAGACCCACAGTATATGTTATCTATAAACTTCGTAGGTCCTGCATGAGAGGGTACTTTTGGGACTACACTACAGTAACTTATAATTAGCTCAGGTAACTATAACTGCGGAATTTAACTGGTTATGTATGAGTGAAATCTGAGCCTATCTATAATGTCCGTGTCACCTTTAGTTTTTTAACTGCATTTCTAATGTTTTTAATTCTATTTCCTAACTATAAAAGGATAACACTGTCCATGACAAAATTGGGAGGACAAAAAAATTGTTCTAGTTTCCCAGTTTATGTAAGGGTTATGGTGTCTCAGCCATGGGCATGCTAGGATTACAGTATACTTAGGTCACTCAAATATATCAGAATAGACAGTTTCATGGTGAGAACCAAACATCAGTTTTGAAGGTATTGCCATTTCTTTCATCCAGAGACCAAAGGTGCTCCATCCACTATGAGTACCAGCTCAGGAGATTCCTTTGTGATTTGTGAAAGACCCTTTTACTTTGCTCATTTCTAGTTCAAATATATCCCACAAACTCCACAATCCAGAAAGGTTGAGAGCTTAATCAAACATCCTACCAGCAACAAACCTGAACTCTCAGAAGAAAAAGTGAGTAACAGAAATTTTCAGATACACCAACAAAAACTGATGTATTTAACTCCTCTCACAAAGGATAGAATCTAACTTTTCTCAAGTGTTTTGGGAAAGAAACTTGACAGGTTCCAATCAGATGTTCAGAAGAACCGCAATACAAGCAACAACGGTTTTTGCAATGACGTGATCATCCGAAAGTGAGCCACTGGTGCTGTCATTCTACACAGACTCTTCACTTGAAGATGTAGATGGTTCCTTGAAAGACATTTCTATTTTAGAAGATGTTTATCAAAAGACTCCTACTTCTGGAGCAACTCAAAACTTCTGCCTCTCAGATATAGGTTTTCTCAGGCGATGATTGACTGGTAGTACTTGATCCGTAAGTTCAGAATATGTCTCCGATCAGGGAGAGAGAATTACCTCATCTTTAATCTCCTCTTTCAAACCTCTTTGAAATAAAGTCATCAATGTATGCACTCCTCTTTATTGTCAGCCTCTAACTGTCTAAAACTTGCAAAAGTGTTTAAGACATTTTGCCCACTTTGACAAATGTCACAAAGTGCCTCTTCAGCTGAAAATATAAGGTCAGATTTTTCTAGCAACATGTTAGACCTGACATCATTGGCCTGAGTCTCTCCACCATATTTTTCTGTTTGCCTCCACTGTTTACGATGTTTTTGATGGTATATTGCTTTGGACACTGTGCCACTGCTGATCAGTGCCACAGTGCAAGTGCTCCCTATGTTAAATTGCTGTAATAATTGAATTCCATGTTTGGCTTATTTGGTTTACTGTCAGTCCTTAGTAGAGTGCACCAGGAGTGCCAGGGCTTGTAAATACAAATGCTGCCCGTGGGTTTGCAGCACGTGTTGTGCCACCCACAAGAGCGGCCTACTAAAAGTATGTCTAAAGGTCTGCCATTGCTAGACCTACGTGCAGTCTGGTACTGTCACGCGGGCTGCGCATGTACACCTACTTGCCAGTCCCCAAACCTTCCCTTAACTTCATGTTAGTCACTCCTATGGTAGGCCCAAGGGCAGGGTGCATTGTAAGCATAAGGTAGGACAAGCCTGACAAGGTTGGCATGTCCTAATAGTGAAATACAGCCATATTCGTGTTTCACTATTGTAAGGTTACCTGCTCTACATTAGTTAGAATGGGCTGCCAGGATTATTAATGCTATAATCCTAGCTGGCTCGGGGAGCATGGTGCAATGTCGAGTTTGGTATCCCTGAACTCAGGGTTTAATAACGCATCCGTTTGGGTGGATGGTTTTTAGACTCAGTGTTTGAAAATAGCACTTTTAGAAAGTGGCTATTTTCTTGTCTAACTATTACTGGTTTCTGCTGGTTTGGTGTGTGTGACAGGAGCTGAGTGGCTCCAGAGGTCCGAGTGAGTCAGTGTAGGATGAGTGGGACAATTTGCATTGAGAGTAGGGGAAGAGTAGCTCCTGATAGCCTGCCCTGCCTGACACAATGCTGGCTCCACCTCCTGCCAGGCGACTGATGGCTCTGTGCCTGCCAGGGACGATCCTGGCCCCACCTCCTACCAGGCGACTGATGGCCCTGCCCCTGCCAGTGACAATGCTGGCTCCACTTCCTGCTGGGTGGCTGAAGACTCTGCCCTGCACCGTGAATAGGCCAGGTGCCTCGGCCTGGCAACACCCACAACAAACCCAGGATGGGGGGAAATTCCCCTGGATGGACAAAGGGATCAAAGCCAAAAAGGGGTATAAGAGAAGGACCCCTGAACCAAGAATTTAGATCACTTCTGACAAGGAAACCTGAACCAAGGACAAGAAGCCTGCTGATCCAAGGACTTGCCTAGCCCTTCTGCCAGTGTGCTGTTTGCTGGGGGGAATCCTGCAGTTGCTTCTTTATTTTTGCCAAGGAACCAGGAGAGAGGAACTGTGTGTGTACTCTCAAGCTTTGCTAAAGAAAATCTCCAAGGGCTGGAAGAGTGCCAGCCTCCTGTTGAAGTCACAGGGCTAAAGGACTTCATCATTTGCTAAAAGTGCTTGTTGCTGGAACCTGAAAGTCCAGCACCTCTGAAGAAACCAGCAATCTCGATGCCGACGGACGCCGCTGAATCCAGCTCGACATCGTGAGTAACGGCTCCAGTGTCCCGCTTCCTCGACGCCGGCCGCCGGGCCCAATCGACGCCAGTAGCGACGCCAGTGAGTAGCGAGTTCAGCTCCAGCTCCAAGTGACCCCGTGTCTGCACCGCCACTGATCGCATCGACTCCGAGCCCTCTCCACGGCGTGAGCGCTACTCACTCTTGCAACATCATCATCGACATCGACGACGACGCCGTATCCTGCTTCGCCTCGTGAGCGCTGCTCCTGCCTGACATCTGTCGACGCCACTGCAGATCGCCCCGACTCCGAGGCACGATCGACGCTGAAGACGCGACGCCGGACATCTTGACGCCGCTGATCATTGTGTGCTTCGCTTTTCCAAGGTAGTGGGTTGTGGGGGTCTGTGCGACTCCGGGCTCGACATAGCGCTCCTAGCGGTCGACGCCGAACCTTTGGATTAACTTTGCCTCGACGTCGTGTGACTCCCGTGTGGGTTACATTGTTGCCAAGAACTGTGTTTTAAAGAAGAAGAGTTGATTTTGTTACTAAAGACTTCGTGCTAAGAAGAAACCACACTTGAACTATTATTTTTCCTTCCAAGAGTATTTATTAAGATTGTGGTATATTTTTGTCGTTATTTGGTCTTGTGCTAAGCCTTATATAAACATTCTTATTTTTATAATACTACTGTGTCGTGTCCATTTGTAGTGTCTTCACTTTATTACTGTATATGGTCATAAATGCTTAACGCACTGCCTCTGAGATAAGCCTGTCTGCTTTGCCAAGCTACCAAGGGGGTGAGCAGGGGTTATCTAAGTGTGTGATCCCCTTGCCCTGACTAGAGGAGGTGAGTCCCTATTTGTCAGAAGTATATACCTCTGCCAACTAGAGACAGCCAAGTCTAACACAACAGCTTTAAGTCAGTTACAAATGTGGCATAATTTAAAGGCTGGGATCTTCAGCACTTGCTAGAGTGGTTGCTTAAGCAAGTCTTGCCACTTGGTTTTGTCTCTAATGCTACTTCTTGGACTCAATGGCCTAAACTTCACAGGTCAAGTCTGTCAGAGATAAGGATGATCCCTTCAAGTAGCCATGAGGCTCCAGACACAGGAAAGTTCCTGGCAGAAAGTGCTTTCCAGGGTTTTAAAAAGCCCAATGAACGAAAACCTCCAAGAACAGTCCAGGAAGACTTTGGAAAGCTAACATGAGTTGACCCCAGAAGAAGCAGTGAGCTGAAGGTAAGCTGGACGGATGGCAGCTGGAGTTGCCATCTTGAACATGGTGGGTGGACTTTGTCAACCCGCCACTGTAACAGTAAACGGGACCGCCCGCCAGAGGTGCAGCGGTCCCGCTATACCAATGAAGATGCGCCCGCCACCCTGGCAGTCGCACCTGCATATTATGCATTGCAGCGGTCGGTGCTGTCAGCATCACCCGCCGCAATGAAAAATATGCGTGTTGTGCCATAGGTACCCACCACCCTCCAACACCCTGGGGGAAAGCAAGGGGCTCCCAATGCCAAAGACCGCCTGCCTTTCCATGGCAGCATTGCTGCCATGGAAATGCCTTCTTCCGCATATATCATAATATGGATGGCGGTGCCTGCAAGGCACTGCCACCATATTATCTGGCTTTTCCGCCCGGCCGGCAATCCGACCGGCGGAAAAACGACTGGCAGTCTTTCCATCTGCTGCGGTGCCCTTTGCCATACTAATATGGTGGGTGTCACAGGGACATATGCAGGGCCGGCGGTGGTGATTCGCCTGTGATAATAAAAGGCCCCTAAGTGCCCGATTCCGATCCTGTCCGGAAAGCCCTCTGTACGGCTCAGATCCGGAGGGCTTTCCGGACAAAACGAGCTCCGGGCATCCGAGTGAGCAAGTATGATGTGCCTTAAGCATACAGACTCGATTCGCTTGGACTTCCATTGAAATCTATGGGAGCCTGCGTACCGACGCGTTCATAGGCTCCTATTGCAGAAAATGGGTACACCCTGTGGCGGGCACCCCATGGTGCCCCAACACTGTGCATGCTTGGATTGGGGGGACCATGGGCACCCCCCGGGGCCGATTCAGAGGGCCTATTGCTGCATTGGATTACTCTGCCCTGGGTAGGTCGTCTGTGGGCGTTGCATGAGTGTTCCCACACAACACCCATAGGTTTGTCACGTTGCCAGATTTACAAGACCTTATAAACCTGGAAATGACCCCAAAAGATACACCTCCCTAGGAGAGGCGTAACTAGGAGAAATATCTTGATTTCTCCTTGTTACATTCTGCAGCACACCTAGAAAGAGGAAAATGCCTCTCAAATTTGGCGCAGCACCATGCTCCAACATTTCCTTGTAAATATGCCCCAAGGGATTGGAATGGGCCCAAACGATTTGTGGGTGACTAAGTTTTATGTAGGCATTTTAATTAACTGATTATTTTGCTACCTTTCTTTATTGGATATATCAGAGATATAAACAGGGCAAATAATAATGTTTAATTAAGATCCTAAATGCTTAGATTCGTATAACAGAATTATAGATTCAGGCCACAATCAGTTAATGCACACGGTGGTTAATGCATCATACCGCCTGCAGCTGTGTCAAAATGTATCAGCACTTTTTCACACCACTAATGTTTGCCTCGTAGATCACTTGAGATTCAATTACATGACAGAGGCACCTGAAGCAAACAGAGATTGCATCGATTAGACGCTTCTATTTTGTATCTTTTTCGTTTCCATGCTGCTGTCGATGGGCATTGCCTCCCATGGCTCTCAACCTTTCTGATCTCAAACACACACAATTAAATTACTCAAGTAACAGAGGATCCAGTGGGGCTGCTCCTGCTGCATAAAACATGCAAAGGCAGCAGACACAAGGGGCAGCTAACAGCATCAGCTGGAAAATCTTGCAAGGCAATGAAACGCCAGAGTGTTAATCCTCAGTGCAGTCACAGTGCATTCATGGAACATTGATGACCCTCTGTTTCACATTGTGGGTTCTGTTCTGTGGGTCCTGGGGCAGTCTGTAGCTAGTGAATGGCCAGCCCCAGCTATGGGTAAGGGCTCTTGCTACCTGTACAAAACTGAGCTATTAATTTCAAAGGATGGAAGTATTACAGCAGCAAAGACTTCTTTTGCAAAGAACTAAGTGGCTTGTTTAAGAAATTGTGGTGCAGTGTAGCACAGCAAGTCACCTTTCTGCGCTGCGCTCGCTGCACTGCATCACTGGGACAGGGCAGGAATGTGCCATATTTAAGGCATAAGGCGCATTCTTGACTTTTCCCCCTGCACTGGCACACAATGGGTTACCTAGCGCCAACGAAGGCACCCCTACACAATGTTGCAAGGGTGCCCGCGTTGCATGCATGATTGTTTTTGTACAGCAATCACTAATGGCATGTTGCTCTTTCTTTGTTTGCTGCAGAATGCAGCACAGATAGAAAAAGCAAAAACAAGGAGAAATACAAGTATTTCTTCTTGTTTAACCATTCTAACGCCTGGTCTTGCATGACGTTAGATTTTGACGCTGCCTCAGATTTACACCTCCATGCAAATCTAGGGCAGCGTCAAAAGCAATGAGTGTTGTAATGGAACACCCCCATCAACACCCATTGCACAATGTTTTCACTCTAAGTGATGCATGTAAATGGGCTGCATTTACAATGCGCCGTTAAGCCACAAAAAAGTGGTGTAACGCCGCTTTGTAAATATGGAAAAGTTCATATCGCCACCAGATTGTCGCTAAAAGTGAAGTTCTGGTGGCGATATCCCCTTGTAAACATGCCCGTAGTTTTTTCTTTCATTTGTGCTGTTAGCGAAGGGAAGCAATAAAAGCGAAGGGAACAATGAAAGCGAAGGGAACCCAGCATGCACCTCGACCATGGTCTTGACCCATTAGGAACAGCCTAACCGGGGCTGCTAGACCATGTTCCAAACCAGCTCTGACCTCCATGCACTGGCTTCCAATCCAGGAAAGGATTCAGTTTAAGGCTATGTGCACTGCACATAAAGCACTGTCCGGAAAAGGATCCCTGATGATTCAGGCAATGATTCA
Organism: Lissotriton vulgaris; assembly: GCF_964263255.1. NCBI lineage: Eukaryota > Metazoa > Chordata > Amphibia > Caudata > Salamandridae > Lissotriton > Lissotriton vulgaris. Next base: position 252,473,551 of record NC_141690.1, on the reverse strand, counting down.
TCCCTAAAAGCCCAAAAGAGCCTTAAGATCAGGGGGTAAACACCTGATGACGGTTCCAAAAATTAAACGTACGAGAAGTGGAGGTCGCCTGTATTCGTATAATGTTGCCAAAACTTGGAATCACATTCCCCTTCCAAATTTGTTCACAAGTAAGCCACATGATCTTCCGTAAACAGCTAACAACCTTCTTCTTCCCCTGATATGTTCTGAATCGGGTACTTGCGTAACTTTCAGTGCAGGGATGCCTTCGGGTAACTAGGCGCTCTACGAGTGTTACCTCATCCATTCATTCATGTTCCCTTTGAACGGTAACATGTGCAATGCCAGGCATGCCTTGGCGTAGTTGAGCTGTGTAATGATGTGAATATGTAATGACATGTAATGACATTATAATGTCATGTATTCTGGAAAAGAAATGTTGGGGGGCTTTTAAAGAAGATTCGTGGTTATTCAGTTAAAGGATGGAAATGACTTTGAATGCTGACTTACAAGCTCCAATAAACAAACTATATCCTCCTTTTACAATGACGACGAAGGGAAAGAGACGCGTGAGGAGCAAAGATTTCATGAAGACCTCTTTGTTGACGACCCGTTGTGAAGGAATTGGCTGTTGAAGAGTTTTGGGCTACAGAGGCACCATAGTTGAAGTCGTGGCTGTTGTTGACTGGATTGGAGGTCAGTGAGATCAGTCGATGTGTATTTGAGCCTGAATTTTGTAATTCGCTTGGATTTCGTGTTGGTGGCAGCTATATGCGCATGCAAGCAAGACTCACAGCGCGAGCACGTCACTGAAAGTGCGTAAGCGCGCGAGAGACTGACAGCACGAGCAAGTCACTGAAAGTGCGTGCACAAGTGCGATAATTAATATTTAAAAAAACTTGAGCCCAACGTAAGCCCCAACGTGAGCGCATCACTGAGAGTGTATGAGCAGACTCGAGAAAAAAATAGCAGCCTACGTGAGCTCAGGAGATCAGCTGTTGCACGTTGCACAAACAGTCTCGTTAAAAGAGATGAGCTGTGTGCGCCTGCAATTAAATAGTTGAAGCTGAGGAAATAAAATGTTTGTATAGCATCAGTCTCGTTTAAAAAAAAAAAACGAAGCTACGTGAGCTCAAAACATCAGCTGTTTGTGTATGCAAATGTAAAAGAACTATCTTATCTACAAAGTGAAGAAATACATTAAAATTCATTGCAAACATAAAGGAATAATACCAGAGCCCACCCGCCGACCCCACCGAACCCGACACCGCTGCCCTCGACCTCAGACAGTGGATCAATGACTGCACCAAAACCCTCAACCTCCCCAGACGTCTCCTTCCTGACGGAGACCTGGCTGAACCCCGCCTCTGCACCCGACATAGCCATAGCCGTCCCGGAAGGCTACAAGATCACCCGTAGGGACCGCACCAGTGGAGCAGGAGGAGGAATCGCCATTGTCCACAGGAACACTCTCAGAGTCTCAACCAACACAGACGACACCCTCAGCACTGCCAAACACTTGCACTTCCAGATCCACACCGACCCAACACCACCCTCAGAGGAACCCTCATCTACAGACCCCACCGGACCCTGACCACAGTTCATCGACTCCATCGCCGACTTCTTCAGCACACACGCCCTCGCCTCCACGGACTACATCCTCCTCAGGGATCTGAACTTCCACCTCGAGAACAACAACGACACCAACTCCACCACCCTGATCGACCACCTAGCCAACCTCGGACTCAGACAACTCGTCACAAAACCCACCCACTCTGCCGGTCACACGCTTGACCCCATCTTCTCCACAAGCCCCCACGTCTCCTTCAACCACACCACCGAACTTCACTGGACCGACCATCGCTGCATCCACTTCACCTTCAAGAAGTCCACCATGCACCACCGCACCCAACAGATGCCTCGCCCCTGGTGGAGCAAAGTCAAAGAAGACCAGCTAACCACCACCCTCCCCCAGAGCCCACCCACCGACCCCACCGAACCCGACACCGCTGCCCTCGACCTTCGACAGTGGATCAATGACTGCACCAAAACCCTTGCCCCGATAAAGAAACCCTCCAACTGTCACACCCACAAGAAAGCCAGCTGGTTCACTGAAGACCTCCAAGCCTCCAAGCAAACCTGCTGAAAGCTGGAAAAGATCTGGCCCCGTGAACAAACACCGGACAGCCACGCAGCCCACAAGAATGCCACCCGCAGACACCATCACCTCATCAGATCCACCAAAAGGACCTCCTTTGAAGACCGCCTAGACAACAACATGCACAACAGCAAAGAGCTCTTCAAGCTCGTGAAAGAACTCTCCAACCCCAGGTCCAACACCAACGACGTCCCACAGCTTCAACGCCACGACCGCCCCGACAACCACTGAGACCTCCGCCCCCACAACCACCATCCGCACCAACCGCCTGATCTCCTGGACCAATATCAATGACGATGACACCATCAAGATCATGAACACCATCCACTCTGGATCTCCGTCAGACCCATGCCCACACCACATCTTCAACAAAGCCAGCACAGCCATAGCACCCCATCTCCAGAAAGTCATCAACACCTTCTTTGAGAGAGCAACCTTCCCGGAGAGCTGGAAGCACGCCGAGATCAACGCCTTACTCAAGAAACCCAAGGCGGACCCCAAGGACCTCAAGAACTTCTTGCCCATCTCCCTGATCCTGTTCCCGGCAAAGGTCATGGAGAAGACTGTCAACGAACAACTGACCCGCTACCTTGAGGAGAGCAACATCCTGGACCCTTACCCGTCCAGGTTCCGCAGCAACCACAGCACCGAGACTGCCCTCATCGCCGCCACCTATGACATCAAGTCCCTGCTGGACAATGGAGAAACGGCTCCCCTCATCCTCCTGGACCTGTCAGCCACCTTCGACACAGTCTGCCACCACACACTACGAACACGCTTCCACAACGCCGGAATCCAAGAGAAGGCCCTGGACTGGACCACCTCCTTCCTCTCCGGCAGAACACAGAGCATCTGCATTCCCCCCTTCTGCTCGGAAGTCACAGAGATCATCTGCGCCGTACCCCAGGGCTCATCCCTCAGCCCAACTCTGTTTACCATCTACATGGCACAGCTCGCCTACGTCGCCAGTCGACACGATCTTAACATCATCTCCTATGCTGATGACACCCAGCTGATCCTCTCCCTCACCAAGGATGCCCACACCACCAAAACCAACCTTCACGAAGGAATGAAGACCGTCGCTGAATGGATGAGGAACAGCTGACTGAAGCTGAACTTGGACAAGACAGAGGTCCTCATCCCTGGATCCACCCCTTTGGCCTGGGATGACTCCTGGTGGCCGACCACACTGGGAACCGCCCAACACCCACCGACCATGCACGCAACCTGGGGGTCATCCTCGACTGCACCCTCTCCATGACTAAACAGGTCAATGCTGTCTCCTCCTCCTGCTTCTAAACCCTCCGCATGCTCCGCAGGATCTACAAGTGGATCCCCACTGAAACTAAAAGAACAGTAACCCAGGCCCTCATCAGCAGCAGGTTGGACTACGGAAACACCCTCTACACAGGAGCCTCGGCCAAACTCCTGAGACGGCCTCTGCACGCCTGATCCTCGACATCCCTCACCGCTACCACATCACTAAGCATGGGCGGAAAATCCGTTTCGCTCGCGGATTTTGCGGATTTTCGGTAAATTCGCAATCCGCGAGATTTGCGAATCTCCCGCAAAATCCGCAAATCCGCGAGCAGCGGATTTTGCTCGCACTGCTCGCACTGTTCGCGTGAGTTCGCGGCTTCCCAGTACAACTTCGCGCCCCGCGAATAAGTGCAAAATTGCAGAAATACGATCTTAGCAAAACTGAAACTACTTACCAGGTTCAAAAGTTCAGGCTCATCATTAGTAGCCATTTCCTGTAGTGCTTCCTGAGGGGCCCCTCCAGAGTTCAGTTGCCAGTTGCAACTATTATGTGACCCTGCTCTGAACCTCAGAATAGTTACACATATGCCACAAAGGTCCTGAATTACAGCTAAGGGAGACAAGCAGGAGCCAGGCTGGAGGTTCAAATCCATTAATCAGCCCCTAATTAATTATTGTCAGTTGGGGCAGGGCAGGTGTTGTAACTAATTTTGCAACAATGAAAGCACTTAGCAAGTTCAAAAGATCACTAATCAGGAAGCACTAAGGAAGCAGGTGCCAGCTAAAAAAATATTCTGTGACACATTAATCAGCCCCAAATTAATTCAGGTCACTTGAGGCAGGGAAGGTGTGCTTGCGTTGCCACAATAATGTACACTGACTGGACAACCAGAGGGTGCTGTGATGAAACAGAGGGTGGCATGGGTGGGCCAGAGGGTGGCATGAGTAGTCAGAGAGTGGCAGTGGTGACAGAGAGTGGCAGTGATGAAGAAGAGTGTCCCAAACAGGCTGGACACGTAGAAACAACAAGTTCGCGAAACTTGCGACCCGACAGGTAAGTTCGCAATTTGCGACATTGTACAAAACCCTCGCGAACTGGCAGAAACCCGCGCAAACACACAAAAAAAAATCCGCAAATTCGTGAGAATTCGCGGATTTTGCGGATTGCGAGTTCGCAAATCCGCAAAATTCGCGAACGCGAGATTCGCAAAATTCGCCCATGCTTACACATCACACCCCACCTGAGAGACCTGCACTGGCTCCAAGTCAACCTGAGGATAACCTTCAAGCTCCTCACCCACGCACACAAGGTATTCCACAATACCGGACCAACATACCTCAATAGGCAACTCAGCTTCTACACCCCCACCCGCCAGCTCAGCTCAGCTCCGTCGACCTCGCCCTCGCCACAGTCTCCCGGTTCTGAAGAGCAACCACCCGAAGCAGATCGTTCTTACACCTCGCCGCCAAGAACTGGAACACCCTCCCCATCCACCTACAGCAGACCCAAGTCCTGTTGACCTTCAGAAAACTCCTCAAGTCAAGTCAAGTCATAGAATTTGTATAGCGCACTACATACCCAGAGGGTTTCAAGGCGCTTAGGAAGGGGAGGAGGATTATTTGTCAAATATCCACGTTTTAAGCTGCTTTCTAAACGCTAGGTGGTTCTGGGTGAGGCGAAGGTAGGCGGGGAGTGAGTTCCATGTTTTAGCAGCTAGGTATGAAAAGGATCTGCCTCCCATGGTGGTCTTGTTGATGGGAGGTACAGTGGCGAAGGCTTGGCTGGAAGAACGTAGTTGGCGGGGGGGGTGTAGAAGGACAGTCGAGAGTTGAGGCAATCTGGTCCGATGTCGTAGAGTGATTTGTGTGCGTGGGTAAGCAGTCGGAAAGTGATCCTCTTATTGACGGGTAGCCAGTGGAGGTCTTTAAGGTGACCAGAGATGTGTTTGTTGCGTGGGATGTCTAATATGAGCCTGGCTGAGGCGTTTTGGATTCGTTGGAGTTTCTTCTGGAGTTTAGCGGTGGTACCTGCGTAGAGGGTGTTTCCGTAGTCCAGTCGGCTCGTGACCAGAGCGTGGGTGACTGTTTTCCTTGTTTCAGAGGGGATCCAGCGGAATGTTTTTCTGAGCATGCGAAGAATGTTGAAGCAGGATGAGGATACGGCGCTGACTTGTCTGTTCATTGAGAGTGAAGAATCCAGGATGACGCCAAGGTTCCGTGCGTGGTCTGTCGGGATGGGTGCTTTTCCGAGGGCTTCCGGCCACCAGGAGTCGTCCCAAGCAGAGGGGGATGTACCTAATATGAGGACTTCTGTTTTGTCTGAGTTCAGTTTCAGACGGCTTTGTTTCATCCATTCTGCGACTTCTTTCATTCCTTCGTGTAGGTTAGATTTGGCGGTGTTGGGGTCCTTGGTGAGAGAAAGGATCAGTTGAGTGTCATCCGCGTAAGAGATGATGTTGAGGTTGTGTTGGCGGGCGATGGCCGCGAGGGGGCTCATGTATACGTTGAAGAGGGTGGGACTGAGTGAGGATCCTTGAGGTACTCCGCAGATGACTTCAGAGGCCTCGGACTTGAATGGAGGAAGGCGGACTCTCTGGGTTCTTCCGGTGAGGAACGAGGTGATCCATTCAAGTGCTTTTCCTTGGATTCCGATGTTATTGAGGCGTTGTAGAAGGGTGCTGTGGCAGACTGTGTCGAATGCTGCCGAGAGGTCGAGGAGGATGAGGGCGACTGTGTCTCCATTGTCTAGTAGAGTTCGAATGTCGTCTGTTGCTGCGATGAGGGCGGTCTCAGTGCTGTGTTTTGCTCGGAAGCCAGACTGTGAGGGGTCGAGGGATTTGTTGGCTTCGAGGAAGGCGGTGAGCTGGTTGTTGACGGCTTTCTCGATGACTTTGGCCGGGAATGGAAGAAGCGAGATGGGACGGTAATTTTTGAGTTCGGTGGGGTCCGCTGTGGGTTTTTTCAGAAGGGCGGTGAGTTCAGCGTGTTTCCAGTCTTCCGGGAAGGTGGCGGAGTTGAAGGAGCAGTTGATGACGTCTCGGAGGTGCGGTGCTATGACGGAGTCTGCTTTGTTGAAGATGTGGTGAGGACATGGGTCTGTGGGGGATCCTGAGTGGATGGAGTTCATCAGGCGGATGGTTTCCTCAGTGGAGATTGGGTTCCAGCCGTTAAGGGTGTTTATGGGGGGAAGATGATCAGCAGATGGTGGGGTGGGTTGGTTTCCAGGTTGGTTGTCAAAGCTGTTGTGGATGTCTGCAATCTTGTTGTGGAAAAAAGAGGCTAGGGAGTCGCAGAGGGTTTGAGAGGGGGTGATGTCGTTGGAGTTGGCCGAGGGGTTGGAAAATTCCTTGACGATGTTGAAAAGTTCCTTGCTGTTGTGGGCGTTGTTGTCAAGTCGATCCTTGAATGCTGTTTTCTTGGCCTTTCGAATTAGTTGGTGGTGAGTGCGGGTGGCGCTTTTGAAGGCGTCCTTGGTGCTGGTGGATGGGTCTTTTTTCCAGGCCTTTTCAAGGGAGCGGCAGAGTTTCTTGGACTTCTTGAGATCATCGTTGAACCATGAGGCCTTCTTGCTGCCAGGTTTGCTTTGACGTTTTTTCAGTGGTGCTAAGGTATTGGCGTTTTGAGCAGTAGCAGCATTCCCCACCCCAGCGCCTTGAGACCCTCACGGGTGAGTAGTGCGCTTTACAAATGATATGATTGATTGATTGATTGATTAATGAAGTTGTTGTAAATATGAAGTCAGATATGTATAATGAGGATGATACTGAAAGCATCTCAAGTACAATTTTTAGGAGACTATTACCTTTCAGTTTATCTGAGCAAGAAAATATTGCACAAAGATGGGAAAAATGGACAAGACGATTCAAACATTTTTTAAAAGCAACATATAAAAAACACTCTGATGAACAAGCAAAAGACCTACTACTCAACCTCGTCGGTGATGATGTTGAAGATCTGATAATAACATTTCCAGAACATGATAGAAATACTTATGAAGGGATTATGAAATGTCTAAATACGAAATTTGACCCTCAAAGAAATTTAGACTTTGAAAGATATAATTTCAGTATAGCATGTCAACAGGAAAATGAAACCATTGATAACTATGTTACTAGACTTAAGAAGTTAGTTACATTTTGTGAATTTGATAAATTCAAAAATGAAGAAGCCATTCGACTAAGAGTAATACAAGGATGTAGCTCAGTAAAATTCTGAAATAACTTTTAGAAAAGACATATGATTTACAAGAAATATTTTGGGTGGCAAAAACGGAAATACAAGCCGAGAGACATGCTGCAAATATGGAAGAAGGAAGGATTAAAGCGATTGAACAAATTAGAGAAACGTCAAAAAAACAAATATAGAAAAGAAAAATGAAACACAGTTTAGAGGCAAACGATTTTGCTGCAGGTGTGGGTTCCAGTATCCACATCAAAGAACATGTCCAGCAGTGGGACAGCAATGCAAAGAATGTAAAGGATACAATCATTTTGCAAGTGTGTGTACGTTTAAAAAAGAAAATAAATAAAGTTGGAGACAAATTAACCCAATTAAAAAAAAAATTGGAAAAAATATGCAAGACATGTGGAAGAAATGGAAGAAGAATCTGATGAAGAGTTTAGACAGTCAGAACAACTCTATAAGATGCAAGAAATTAACATGATACACAAGAATAACATGATGCAGGAAAGCAACATTTGTCAGCAAATTAATATGATTAAAAGAGAAAACCTAAAAAAACCACATCTGTAGATCTATTGGTTGGGTCACAGAAAGTTCATTTTGTCTTAGACAGTGGACCGACATGCAACATAATGTGCATAACTGAATATATGAAAATGAAAGACCAACCTGTGTTGACTCCGTCAAATGTTAGTGTTTTTCAGTGGGGTGCTAAATGTCCAGTTCTATGCTTAGGGAAATTTGAAGAGACTTTACAGTATGGAGAGATAGTAAGTAAAGAAGATGTACATGTGTTAAAAGGTGAGGTTCTGGGCCCTTGTTTATTAAGCAATGTAACTGCACAACTCATGGGTTTATTGGCAATGAATTGCAATATTTTAACTGATCACCCAGTTCTAAAGAAATATCCGAAGCTATTTGAAGGATTAGGTAAATTTAAAGAAAGAACAATTACTTTACACATAAATGAAGCAATACAACCAGTGGCACAAACACATAGAAGGGTGCCAATTCACATGCAAGGAAAAGTTGAAAAAGAAATTAAACTATTACTTGAACAAGGTATAATTGAAGGAGTAACAGGTCCAACACCATGGGTAAATCCCATTGTGAGTGTCCCAAAAAAAGACTCTGATGAGATCAGGATATGTCTGGAAATGAGAATTCCCAATACTGCTATTGAAAGAGAATGCTACCTAGGCCCTTATTTGAATGATATGATAAGTACTATAAATGGATCGACAGTATTTTCAAAACTTGATTTATGTAAGGGGTATCATCAGTTAGAGATTGACAGTCAATCAATATATATCACAACGTTTTCAACACATTTGGGATTGCTTAAATACAAAGGATTGAACTTTGGAATCTGTTCTGCAGCGGAGATTTTTCAAGAAATAATAAAGAATGATATAAGATCAGTGCAAAATTGTATGAATTACAATGACGATATTTTGTTTTTTGGAAAGACACAAGAAGAGCATGATCCAGCGTTGGACAGAGTGTGTCAACAACTTCAAGAAGCTGGATTAACAAATAATAAAAAGAAATTGAAATCAATAGGAAAGAATTAACATGTAGGAAGCCTAATTCTGGTCGGTAACGGCTGAAATTACCGAATTTCTTCAGTTGCCGACCGGAATTAGGCTTTTCAGATGCAGGTGGCAAAATTGTAGGATTAGGTAATTTACCGAATCGGTAACTTAAGGAATCGGTAAAGTACGAAATTCTTAACATATCGATTTGGTAAATTACTGCATCCTTGATGTAGAGAGCACTCAAGTGAGTGCTTTTTACATTTAAGGATTCGTTATTTACCACCAACTAATAGTTGGTGGTAAATTCCGAATACCTTTCAAAAAGCAATTTTTAGCTTTTTATTAAGTGCCATGTGGCAGACATACATGCCCTTAGGGCATGCATGTCTGTCACATGTGCACCCATGCACTATACATACAGGGGTGCAACAGGGTGTCAATGTGACACCCTGCCACCCTTGAAGGTCTACCCCCTATTACCGATTCAGTATTTACCGAATCGGTAATTCTAATTCATTCCTATGGGCCTTCAGGCCCATAGGAATGAATGGGGAATACCGATTCGGTAAATACCGAATCAGTATTTACCAAATTTTACCGATTCAATAAAATTTACCAAATCATTAGCTACATATCATTTACTGATTCTAAAAAAACGAATCAGTAAAATTCTGTATTTTAGAATCGGTAAATGATATTTACCTACATCTGGCCCCATATTTTCAAAAAAAGGGATGAGACCAGACCCTAACAAAATAACAACTTTAAATGCAAAGCAGAAACCAAAAGATATAGCAGAACTGAGATCTTTTCTTGGAATGGCAAGTTATTGTGTAAGATATGTGAAGAATTTTGCAAATGTAAGTTCACCGCTAAGAGAACTGACAAAGAGAGGACAAAAATTTCAGTGGAGTAATAATTGTGAACAAGCTTTTGAAGAAATAAAAATGGAAATAACAAGTGTGGCAACTTTGAAATATTTTGACACATGTTTATGTACAGAACTAATAGTAGATGCTAGTCCAGTAGGTTTAGGTGAAATATTAGTACAACATAAACCCAGAAGAGAAACCCCAAGATATGTAGTTTCGCATGCTGGCAAAAGTTTATCTGGAGTGGAACAGAGATATTCTCAACCTGAAAAAGAAAGTTTAGCTGTTGTTTGGGCATGTGAACATTTTCATGATTTTATTTATGGAAAATCATTTGTGATCATCACTGATCATGAAGCTATAGTTTCCATTTTTGGAAAACCTAAAATAAAAATGCCACCAAGAATTTAGAGATGGAGAATGAGACTCATGGATTATGATTTTAAAACCGTTCATAAACCAGGAAAATAATATAATCCAGCAGATTATTTATCCTGACATCCATCCAAAACGTTGGTTGAGCAACAGTTAGAAGTAGAGGAATATATACATTTTATACAAAGGTCAGCAGTTCCAGGAATTGTTAAAGAAAATGAATTAATTGAAGAAACACGGAAGGATAATACACTACAAGAAGTAAAAACATTTTTGCATGAAAACAAGTGGAGATTGATAAGTAATGGGAGTCAATTTCGGTTGAATGTCAAGAAAAATTACATATTGACATTTAAGAACATAAATTCAACATTTTCTGTGACTTCCTCAGGAATATTACTTAGAGGAAATAAAATAGTAATTCCAGAAAGTCTTCAACGTCGTGTAATTGATTTGGCTCATGAAAGTCATCGAGGTATCTCTGCAACGAAAACGTTTTTAAGGGAAAAACTGTGGTTTCCAAGACTGGATAAACGAATGGAAGAAAATATTCAATCATGTCATGTCTGTCAATGCACTTCTAAAGAGAAAGTAGTTGAAGAATAACGTAAGTCTAAGTTACCAGATGCTGTATGGTCAAATGTAGCAGCAGATTTTTATGGACCTTTAGATTCTGGACATCATTTGCTAGCAATAATAGATGAATATTCTCATTTTCCTATTGTAAAGTTAATATCTTCTACATCTTCTTCAACAGTATTTCCGGTGTTGGATGAAATATTCTCAACATGGGGAATCCCTAATATATTAAAGACAGAAAATAGACCACCATTTATTGGAGATGAGTTTGGAAAGTTTATTAACTATTTAGGAATAGTACATAAATAAGTAACTCCAATTTGGCCTAGAGCACATGGAATGGTAGAAAGACTAATGGCAACAATACAAAGAGCAAAGTTGTCGCAAATTTCAATAAATCAAGCATTGTGTCAAGTTTTAAGAGACTATAGAAATGCTCCACATGTGTCAACTGGAAAATGTCCTTAAGATCTAATGTTTGTACAGTCAAGACAAACTCGTTTACCACAATTGCATTTAGTCCCTCCAAAGGCACATAAAGAAGTGATGGAAAAAGATAAAGAAGCAAAAGAAAAAAGGAAATATTATGCAGAAAAAGGAAAGAAGTATCAAAATCAAGATTATCAAGTTGGTAATCTTGTATTAGTTCGGCCACAACAAGTGAGGAAATCAGAAACTAGATTTCATCCTGCACCTCCAGAAAAAGCAAAAATTCAAGGCACGGCAATGCCTGCAGAAAATGATAACCGAATAATAACAAGAAACAGGTTATTTTTCAGAAAAGTCACACCAAATGTTGAATCAGAAGCTATACATTCAAGTGATCCACATGATCAATGGATACACAGAAAATCTGAAATAATTTCAAGAAGACCTAAAAGGTTAATTGAACAGTGTTAATTTGTCTATTCTTTCGTCTGCATTATTATTTATTCATTCTTTTTTTTCAATCCATTTATTTCAGGGGGGAGGGGGAGAATATAATGATGTGAATATGTAATGACATGTAATGATATTATGATGTTATGTATTCTGGAAAAGGAATCTGGGGAGCTTTGAAAGAAGATTCGTGGTTATTCAGTTAAAGGTTTGAAATGATTTTGGATGCTGACTTACAAGCTCCAATAAACAAACTACATTAAATCCCCTACCGTGTCTAGAACCTTCGTTTACAAGCTGTATCAGTGAAGGGTAGCTTTTCCCCCTCCGGTAAACCAAGCTCAGGACCCTTATCTGGGCATACACAAACTTCTTAGAGCGACTAATGTAGGGACTAGTGATGGATGGAAATGCTTGAATTAATCGTACTCACTGGTAATTATTTGTCGCGTATGCCATACAATTGATTTTTAGCTAGTCGTGCATTTCAGAATACAGCAGGGCAAAGTCATTGTGTTGAACTGCATTCCTACATATTGTAGAAGAACATGATACAATGATACTTTGGGCTAGATTGCACAAACTTTGCAAAGCCAATTTTAGCAAAATTTAGATCTAACAGTACTTTTACAGTGCAAGCTTTAAAACATATTGGCTACAAAAACGTGTTTTTCAGGCAGTTCATTTAAAGAATACTATGTCCCAAGTCGTGGGGAACTGCATGACACTGCACATTCTAATGAGATATATCTGCATGTATGTCCATGCAGTGACTATAATAGTTCTGGGCTCTACCTAGGTAATCCAGGATGTTACTAATAAAATGGTGTTCATTGTGTAAACCTGCCAATGCTACTGTTCTAAAGAGCCAGCCTTCTCAAAAATGTACACATTTGTCAGGGGTGAATGTCTATGCCCTTAAGGACAGGGCCGATGAGGGGCCTCTTCTTTCCAAGGAGGGAAGTTGGTATTGATAGGTGTGCAGCATGATGAGCAGTTACTCGGGCACCGATATTTCAGGTATATAGACTCTCTGCCTAATTCAAAAAGGTAAACTTATATACAGAGTAAACTTCTGTGTACGTATACTTTTTTTTGGTATTCTCAAACTATGAGTTAATAGTAAGTTTACGTCTGCAGAGACTCCGCAATTGGGAGGAGGACTAAATAAAAAAGATAGGATAGGGCAGTCGCAGGTGGCATGGCTCGTGTGTGGCAGGGCAAGCGGGTCGCGTGGGGGGGGTTAAAGGGTTGCGCATATTTATTTTATTTTATTTTGTTTAAAAACCTAGCATTGTGCCGGGTATCGCTTCTTCACTGCTGCTCTTCTCCGGACGGAAGCACAGCCAGGCCCCACTAACCAATCACAACTCTGTATTGCAGCGTTGTGATTGGTAGGCACCCAGGTTTCCTATACCAATCACTATAATGCAATGCAGCATTGTGATGGGTTCTAAGCGTCCTAGTTGGTCTTTCAACCAGGGAATGGGTGCCTGGGCTTGTTCTTCGTGCAGGCTGTAATGCAGCTTGCATGGAGAAAAGGTAAAGTGCGCATGACTGGTTTGGGCGGCCTGACTTGGAAGTGGGGACACCACTCCACCCCAGCCCTCCTCCGTGAGCAGAGCCGAACCACTCACCCGTCTTCCCACAAAGCAGCAGAAAACATCGCAAAGCATAAAATGATAACTTTGAGTTATTATCATTTTATGCTTCTTTGCACTGCTTAAAAGCAGTGGGGGGGTTTGACGTTCCTCCACCATAACGGAGGAGCAGCCCCGCCACTGGGATAGGGATGTATTTGACTGATCTTTTTATGGGTCTATGGAGAGTCTCTGTAGGCACAAATTTACTCTTAACTAGCAATTCATGACTTCCCAAAAAACTAGGAAACTTACAGTAAGCTCCCTGGAAGCTCTGGACTAGGAAACTGCACTACCCAATCCTGGCGCTGCTCTCACAGCATGAGAGAAGCATAAGGATTGGAGTGAGCGGCCCCTCTCTGCGCTCCTAAGAGCGCTGGAGGACTGCGCTTTCTCTAACCCAGCTGTCTAAGACAGCTAATTTAGAGAAGTTAAAAATGTGCATGTCTGTCTGGCTGGCCATCCCAAGACACTTTAAACATAAGTGCACAGCTCCCCGCTGCCACTCAGCAGCAATTGGCCCACCTCGTTCTGACACTCTTTTCAGGACGCGTTACTGAAAAACAAAATGGTAATAACGCCGGTGTGCGTAACTCAGTGCTCTACAAATGCCCCTATTATTATTATTATTATTATCTGCTCTGGGCATTTTTTTAGCTGGAGGACTCTCCTCCTCTCCCACGGAAGAGCCGCTCCTGATCTAATGTGCTGCAACAGCTTGGCGGACTGGCCGGTTTCCATGCTCTCACCCAATCCCTGTGGTAGTGGTTTGCAGACAGTGAGGGCCCGATCTAGCCTTTAATTGTCTGTGTTATTGACTGACTTGAAATGAATAAAATCAAATGAAAGGGACATTTGTAAAGCGCATTGCTACCCGGAGGCCTCCCAGCGCTGCGCATGCTCAACTGCTCCCCTCCACTGCTTTCAAATGCTCCACATTTAGTTCAATCAAATGTTTACTTGGCTACCTGTACTTCTTTAGTCTCATGTAATCCTCTCACATATCCCAACACACACCACCTCTTCACACTCTCCCTATTATACATGTTAAAATAGGCGCTGACAAAGTTTTAATCTAGACTGCAAAATTGGGTGCGAAAAACATTTGCATTTGTAAATGTGCAAATTGTTTGCAGTTCGCTCAATTTCACTTTTGGTAAGGTTTTCCACGCTAAAAGTGTTTTATGACTGTAATTTGATGCTAATTTATAGGTAAAAATAGAAATTTTCCATGGTATGTTCATGATTTTATTAAAGGCTGGGGGGCAGAAATACATTTCTTGCAAAAAAATGTTTTGCTCAGTTTAATTCCTGAAAAATTCTACTTTTTGCACATTTGTTTTGTTTTCCATTTAAAAAAAAAGAAAACAGTGAAGTGGGCAAAGTTTCACAACAATATCCCCTTTTCTTTTTATTGTTACTGTGGCCCTTATTTTTTCTCCCCAACAACCCCACTTCAATCACTATGTTACTAATGCTTCATTCTAAATCCTGCTTTGCGCCCACAGTTTAAATGTATGTAATTCTGTCTTCTGGTTCCCATATAATGGAACTCTCCCCTCCCCCCAAGAAGGCCTTGACACTATGTGAAATTAATCTTAAAAATATTTACAATGCCTGGGGCATATGTACAAGGAAGTGTGGGAATGAGGAGTTAGCCGTCATGACTTAACGCCTCACTCCACCACTACAAAAACGCAAGGCTGCACCATATTTACAAGGATATGGTGCAGCCTGAATTTCCCCCTGTGCTGGTGCTACACTTAACAGTGTAGCGCCAATGCATAGTGCAAGGGTGTCTGCGTGCAAGGGAAAGATTGTTTAGGTACAGGAAGGCCCCCATTCCTGCACATAAACAATCTTAAAATGTCATTTTGTCACTTCTATGTGTGTTACTTAATGCAGCACACACGGAAGTCACAAAATGTAATTTAAAAAAAATTGTTTATGTGCAGGAAGGGTCACCTTTCTGTACATAAACAATCTAAGGCTTTTTGCTTTTTCCATATATGCTGCACGTGGAGAGGAGTCTTGCCGGTGGCAGTGGCAGGCTCCATCCGCTTGCGCTGAGTGTTTTAACGTTGTCTTACTGTTAGTGCTGATCCATAGTGCTAATTTTACTCTGGCAACTGATAGCTAATTTTTAAAATACATCGGTGTGTACAAAATCTTTTGTTTGCTCACCTGATTGCCGACTCCCGCCCCGGTCCGCCGCGTCCATTGCTGGGCGTTTGTTTGCGGAGGGTGAGGAGGAGCCTAGCACTTCCGGGCTCGGGCGGACAGGTCAGCGCTCTAGTGGCGCTGTAGGCGGCTGTGTATTTAACCCGCTGTTTCTTTCACTCGCGCTGTGGAGAGGAGTCTTGCCGGTGGCAGTGGCAGGCTCCATCCGCTTGCGCTGAGTGTTTTAACGTTGTCTTACTGTTAGTGCTGATCCATAGTGCTAATTTTACTCTGGCAACTGATAGCTAATTTTTAAAATACATCGGTGTGTACAAAATCTTTTGTTTGCTCACCTGATTGCCGACTCCCGCCCCGGTCCGCCGCGTCCATTGCTGGGCGTTTGTTTGCGGAGGGTGAGGAGGAGCCTAGCACTTCCGGGCTCGGGCGGACAGGTCAGCGCTCTAGTGGCGCTGTAGGCGGCTGTGTATTTAACCCGCTGTTTCTTTCACTCGCGCTGTGGAGAGGAGTCTTTCCGGTGGCAGTGGCAGGCTCCATCCGCTTGCGCTGAGTGTTTTAACGTTGTCTTACTGTTAGTGCTGATCCATAGTGCTAATTTTACTCTGGCAACTGATAGCTAATTTTTAAAATACATCGGTGTGTACAAAATCTTTTGTTTGCTCACCTGATTGCCGACTCCTGCCCCGGTCCGCCGCGTCCATTGCTGGGCGTTTGTTTGCGGAGGGTGAGGAGGAGCCTAGCACTTCCGGGCTCGGGCGGACAGGTCAGCGCTCTAGTGGCCCCTACGGCTTATAAATGTGTATGGGCCAGCGACCGCGCAGCGGACGCGTGCAGCGGGCGCGCCGGAAGCGCGCCGAAGTCGAGCCAAAGTCTAGCCCGTCTGCGCCCGTCCGCGGCCGGACGGGGCGCGGGGCCACAACCCCCGGCTCATCCATATCGACAATTATAAGGTATGGCAGACAAGACTTGCTGGATATCTGTCCAACCTCTCCGACATGTAATAAACACTCGATGCACGCCCTATCACTAGTAAACTGCCCCACCTGCACTTTTGCCCCTGTCACCAATCAGATCTTGCTCAGTAACATTAATACACTTAAGGCAGCTCTGCTTAATTGCAGATCTCTTCGCAAACACAGCTTAGAAATTTTCCATCTGCTCGAGGAAGACAATATTCAAATCCTGTTTCTGACTGAAACATGGTTGGATGAACATTCAGAGCCCGATATCGTACAGGCTCTTCCACCTGGTTTTACTCTTACCAGGTTGGATAGGAAAGATGGTAGAGGGGGAGGCATTGCAATAGCCACTAAGACTCCATTAGAATGCACCCTCTCCTCTATCTTGATTGATCACAGTGAGGCGGCCACTTTTACAATCACCACTGGTCCGAATCATTCCTTTTCTGGCATCCTGGTGTATCGGCCCCCTGGACAATTGTATGACTTCACCCCTACTCTGGTTGAAGCCATAACTCATCTGGCGATCAAAAAATCACGTATCCTAGTACTTGGTGACCTAAACGTCCATTTTGACGATTCGCTTAATAAAGAGGCGGCGGACATCATATCTGAGCTACGCACCTTAGAACTAGAGTTAAAAAACACTGCCCCCACACACCAACATGGACATTTATTAGATCCTGTTTTTGGAAATTGGAAGGGAATTGAGACCTTAGATCCTCAGCCAATCCCCTGGTCTGATCATCACATAGTGCCGATAGTCATCCAACTAGAAAAGGCGGAGCTATATAACCAAAGCTCTCAACGCTTCAAGCGTAGAAGCTGGAAAATTTTTTCCATAGATTCCTTCTCTCACATAATCCAGGCTGCCGGCCCCCCAAAAGGATATGATAGTGAGACTGTATATGCTCATTTACAAAACAATATCGCTAAAGCACTGGATACGACCGCCCCAAACCGCAATATTACCAATGCCACTAGAACCAAAAAAACTGCCCCTTGGTATAGTCAAGAGCTCCAGATCGCTAAAACAGCATGCAAAAAACTCGAAAGAGATTGGCGTGTAAATTTCTGTCCCGAAACAAAAATCAGATATAAAACAGCTCAAAAAAACTACTACAAATTGGTGCGCACGTCCAAAGCCTCCTACTATAACACACGCATTTTGGAAGCTGAGAACTCCTCTAAAGAGCTCTTTCAAATCTATAAAGAGATCTCCACAGTCGAGTCCAACCCCACCTCTCAGAAAGACTCAGTGGATACCTGTAATAAAATTGCAAAATACTTTTCTGACAAAATCACCAACATATACGCTAATTTTTCTGGCAATATAAAATCTGGCAATGATTTTTCAGAGAATGAAGATTACATCAGCACTTCTATCCACCTGTGTGCCTTCTCTGTACCTCCAACTGAAATCTTGAAAAAAATCTGTAAGGGGATTAAATCTGGATCACCCCGCGACCCCGCACCTCCGAAAATACTAAATGCTAGCCTCCCGGTCCTGGAGCCGCACTTTAGATTTATGTTGGAAACATCTTTCTCCACAGCCACCCTCCCTGCTGACTGGAAACAAGCCATAGTGTTTCCCATTAAGAAAAAACCGAACCTAAGTCAAGACATACTGGAGAATCTCCGCCCAATTTCCCTACTCCCCTACCTTGCCAAACTGGCCGAGAAAGTGGTCAACGCCCAACTAATGACCCATCTCGAAACCCAAAAAACCTTTCACCCATCACAATCGGGTTTCAGAACAGGCTTCTCCACAGAGACTGCACTTCTAAGAGCTACTGAAACTCTGCGGGAGGGAGCCGACAAAGGCAAAACTATGGCCTTGATCATGCTGGACCTCAGTGCCGCGTTTGACACTGTAGCTCATTCCATACTGCTACAGTGTCTAAACAGAGCGGGAGTCACTAAAGAGGCTCTAGGCTGGCTGAAGGCTTTTTTAACCAACAGAAGCTTTCAGGTCCAAAGAGGGATATATCTCTCTGACAGTTTGATCTTAGAACAGGGGGTACCTCAGGGCTCTGCCCTGAGTCCCACCCTGTTCAACTTATATATGTCTCCTTTGGCAGAGGTGGTCCAATCGTTCGGCGTAGAGCTTGTCTCTTACGCCGACGACACTCAACTCTTGATCTCCTTGTCTCAATCCCCCTCCTCTGAGGCAGATAACTTCAACTCATGTATGTGCAAGTTGGCTACATGGATGAACGAGCATTGCCTCAAATTAAACGGAACAAAAACAGAGGTACTCGTCATAGGTGGGAACAACACCAACTGGACCAAGGATTGGTGGCCCTCATGTCTGGGATCATTACCCACCCCTAGTCAGGAGGCCAAGAACTTGGGTGTCTGGATTGACACCAAACTTTCATTTGACAGTCATGTCAAAAAAACAGTTGGAAAATGCTTCGGAGTGATGAAGACGCTCCGTCGCACCCTGGATCTTCTTCCTCTGAGTTCCAGGCGCACCATGACGCAGGCTCTCATCTCATCCCGGATTGATTATGGGAATGTGCTTCTATTGGGCACCTCAGAAAAAAACATTAGGAAGTTACAGGTCCTACAAAATTCAGCAGCACGCCTTGTGCTACGACTCCCGCGAAGAGCTCCTTCTAAACCTTCCTTGGATACTCTGCATTGGCTGCCCATAAAAAAGAGAATAATATTCAAGGCCCTTCTCTGGTGCCACAGAATCATTCACCATAGAGCCCCCTCCTACCTGTCTGACTTAGCCTCACCCTATGAACCTTCCAGATCTCTACGCTCGAAGGGAACAGGTTTGCTTAAGATCATGCGCCCAAAAAAAGCCAGACTTGGAGGCAGATCTTTCCGCATTCTCGCAGCTAAGGAGTGGAATACCCTTCCTATGAATATCAGACAGGAAAAAAGTGAAACATCCTTTAGGAAACATCTAAAAACATATCTTTTCACCATCTAAACTATCTGTTGCTTCGCTCCATCTAAGCAACACTCTTCTCCATAGCGCGGGGACACGTCGAGAGACGTCACCAGGCGCTCTATAAGCTCCTATAATAATAATAACAAGGCAGCACACATAGAAAAGGAAAAACGAGGAGAAATAAAGCATTTCTCCTCGTTTCGCCAAGTTAAGACTAGGTTTTTCCTGGTCTTAATTTTGGCGCTGCCTCCTATTTAGACTGCCTTTGTAAAAAAGGGGTGCGCCAAAATCAATGGGTGTTGCTGTGGAACGTCCACCACAACATTCATTGCCCACTCCTTTCATGCTAAGCATATAGTGAAAGACGGCCTTATTTACTAGGCAGCGTTAAGTTACTTCAAGTGGCTTAACGCTGCCTTGTAAATAGGGCAAAGCCCCTAGCGCCACGGAAATGTCACAAAATGTGATGCTCCTATGGCGATAGGGGCTTGTACATATGCCCCCTAGTGTCATGTGAAACCCCACTGCATGTCCCCCCCATTAATCTACTCCCAAATATGTACTTCTCTGGAATAAATTTTCAATAAAAGAAATGCATCTGTACAGTAAGGGGCCTAGTAAAAAAATACATTTTGCAGTAGGTGGAGCGGTACTGCTTTATGAACTCCAAAATGCAATTCACAAATCTCAGGTCAGAGATCTCTGTCTCCGTTTCACCTATCTTTTCTGTACGAAGATCTCGGTCCCGGTGGCAGAGTGCTTCCCACATCTAGTGTAAGAAATTGAGTATTAGTTTGGGGGGTTGAGAACCCACCTCAAATAATGATCAGAGTCTTTGTCAGGGTGAATCAAAAAGTCACTAAATAGGTCTGCTTAACTCGGAGGCAATGTGTAAAGCATTATGCAGGTCTCAAAATGTACCAAAGTGAAAACACAAGACAAGAAAAAATTGCAAAATAAAATCACAATAAAATTGCAAAAATCCAAAAAGAGCAAGAGATATGAATTTATAAAGTTTGAGTTAAAAACAGGGCCAAAAATCACAAAGCATTAACAGCAGTTTTCTGGTCACACTAGCTCGCATCAAAATCAAAAGATCAAGCCAATCGTATTGGAAAACGGGCCAAATACAGGATCCAGGTTCATCCCAGTGCCAAGGTTACTGTCTGACTTTTCTACAACAAAAGTATTCATTGACAGGTCACCAGCAAGGCAAGTTCAACGTCTGTGTCTAGGAATACCTCGACATCTACAGGTTGCTGCTCAGTGTCCGTCCAGATGAAGTCCACTACGTTTGGACTCAGAAACTCTTCTAAGTTCCAAGTTAGATCTCCTTCACCAGAGCAAACCAGAAAGATGAATCTGACTGGTGATTGGACATAGCCAGCTTCCGCTTAGCTACGGTCCAGTCTTCTACCAGTTCTCTGAAGGAAAAGTTGACAAAAGGTTTCTAAGTTCCACCTTTTGCAATTTGAGCAGAAGGAGTACATTTTAAAATCCAACAAGGTTCCTGGACTCAAGGGGTATGACTTTGGGGTTAGGACTCACTCCCGCAGAGGTCAGTAGCAGGGCCCAGGGCAGATACAGCCAGAACAGGTCAGTTTGGCAGTTGCAGAGAGAGATACCTTTGGAAGCTTGTCATGCCCCTGTAGTTTAAACAGGGGATCAGTCAACTGACCCTTGGAGTCCTTTCTGTAGTCTGGGATAAAGGCAAGCAGTTTCAGTCTTTCTATGGGTTCTCCAGACAGCAAGGCAGTCCTTCTACCAATCCACACAGGTCCAAGAGTGTTCTGAGAGGAGGGCTATGGGGGTATGCCAAATGCTAGTCTGTGTGTGGAGGGAACGCCCTTGTCCAGCCCCTAAACCAGTTCTGGTCACAGGTCCAAGAGTGTTCTGAGAGGAGGGCTATGGGGGAATGCCAAATGCTAGTCTGTGTGTGGAGGGCACGCCCTTGTCCACCCCCTAAACCAGTTCTGGTCAGTTTTTTTTACCTCCACTGCATTTGGTGTCAGCCTGACTATGAAGACAAAGGTTAGGCAAGCCCAGGTGTTAGCTGCATCTGCCAGTGAGAAAGTGTTCCCTTTGTATTCAAGAAGGGGCTGAGTCATTTCCCCAAGCTATCCTTGAAAGCTCAGGAAGGGGCTGGGTCTGGCCTCTGTTAGACCTGTCAGCCGTAGGGTGGTCTCCCCCCAAACATTTTGACTCACCTCTCCATTTTTGATGGACTTATTTTTGTTGGCCTTAAGACCCTGCGCATGTTATGCTAACCAGTGCTGAAGTGCTTGTGCTCACTCCCTTTAAACATGATTAAATTTGCTTATACCAAATTGGTATTTTTATTTTACTAATAAGTCTCTTGTAGAGTGGCATACTATATACCCAGGAAATGTAAATTAAATGCTACTAGTGGGCCTGCAGCCCTTATTGTGCCACCCGCTTAACTAGCACTTTAAAACATGTCCCAGGCCTACCATTGCAGCCTGAATGCAGTTTTAAACGGCCATGTTGACTTGGCATTTAAACCCTCTTGCCAAGACTTTTATTATGGAAAGTCTCACCTAAAGAAGGCCATTAGTAGTCCACAGGGCAGGGTGCTGTGTAATTAAAAGGTTGGACATGTACTTTGCAGTTTAAGTGTCCTGCGAGTGAAAAACTCCTACATTTGTTTTACACTACTCTGAAAAATTAAAAGAAATAAAAAAAGGGGTTTGTAAAGTGCACTACAGCCCGAGGGTGTCTAGGCCTACTCCTCCAATAGGAAAACATAGGGGATTCCTTAGTACATTTAATAAGTTGTAATTTCCAATTGATAGCTGGTGGCTATGTCATGTTTGGTGTCTGTAAAAGTTTAATGATAAACCATCTTTAATGGTAGTCAGGTCTTTTTATCGGAAATTTGAAAATGGCACTTTTAGAAAGTTAACATTTTCTTGCCCTTAGCCCTTTTGTGACTATAGTCTGTCTTGGGTCACATGACTGGGTGTAGCTGGCAGTTAAACTTTGTGACTTCCTTTCATACAGCCACACAATAGACGGATTCGGTGTACCTGAGTGGGCCATCTGTTGGCAGGATAGGGGGTGAAACTCAGCACAACTGAATAACCTCTGCTCTGCCTTCACATTAAAGGGCATATTTACAAGCCCCTATTGCCACAGGAACCTCACTTTTAATGATGTTCCTGTGGCGATAGAAGCTTTCCCTTATTGACAAGGTAGCGTTAAGCCGCTTAACGTGGTTTACCACTGCCTTGTGAATAAGGCCCCCTTTCATGCTACACTTAACGTGAAAGGGGTGGTCAATGGGTTCCGCTGCAACGCCCATTGATTTTGACGCTGACTCCCATTTACAAGGGTGGTGTAAACAGGAGGCAGCTCCAAAATTAAGACCAGGTAAAACCTGGCAATAACATGGCAAAACATGGAGAAATGCTTTATTTCTCCTCGTTTTTACTGTTTCTACGTGTGCTGCACTGTCCAGCACACATAGAATTGGCAGAATGCTGTGAATGCTTGTGTATGTGCAGCACACGTAGGAGTTACAAATTGCCATTGTGGATTGTTTGTGTGCAAGAAGGAACATCTTCTTGCACATAAAAAATTATTCCCCAACGCAGGCACCCCTGCATTATGGTGCAAGGGTGCCTGCTTTGGCGCTAGGCAGCTGAATTCAGCGACAGTGCAGGGAGTAACACAGGGGTGCACAGTATTTAGGCTATCCTGTTTTAGAGATAAACATATAATAACTGATAAAACTCCACTGAAATGGAAATAGACTCACTAGTGTAAATTTATAAACACTGAAAAAACTCCTGCAGAATCACAAACTAAATGCCATTTAAAGAAAGGAAATGAAGGGTGAAAGAGTAATTTGTATTTCTTCCTGAAAGGGACAATACAATGTAACTGTTATATTAAGCTGCAGCCAGAAAGACTGGGCTTACATTATTCTGGTTGAGATTTGCTTTTAGGGAGGTCACTTTTGCTTTTTTCAGTTTTGTGGTCTTTCGTCTTTAGTTGCAGGGTTTAGAAGCATGTTTTAGGTCATATTTGATTATTTTAGAAACTGTCGAAAATCAGGAAATATCAAAATCATATTTAATATTTGGGCTACATTTGAGTCTTTCACTGATAGGTAAAATATTCCCATTATGTATGATCACATTTACCCACAGAAACCCTCTGATATATCAGCCCCCTTTTCTAGCGAATCAGTATTGATAGTTGGTGATTTGCCAAACACCCTAGGCTTTAAACATTTAATGTAAGGTGCAGTGATAGGCATATGTGAAAAGAGTGCTGTCCCCAAGCATCTGGGATAGTGGTGAAAACATGGCAACAGACGTTTGTACAACATGGAACACAGTGTCACTTGGAATGCTGCTGCAAAAAGTTCTTACCAAATTCAACAAAGATTGGAGGGATATTGTTTGTATTTGCTGTGAATCAGCTATGTATCTGAAAAGGTTCTGTCAACTTCGATATCTGAGTTGAAGTGCTTCCCTGTAAGAGACCTTTGAAACTTGCTATATGGTATGCTGAAAGCATATTTACAATATTCAGAGTTAATGAAGAATGCTATTGACTTTTAAGTCCATTATAGTGCACTGTTTCATTATGCACAGTACCTAAAACGCAAATAGTTCTCGCTTTGTGCTTTGTGTGGCATCAAAGAAAGATTCATCCCAATGGAGGCTGTTTATGCTATTTTATCCATGTGGCGACCGTTTACAGAATGTTTGCTTAGTGGCGATGCCGAAGATTTTTGGGCACATATTGATAGTGATGTGAAAAAAGTACTCTCTCCTGCATTCTGACATTTGTGCAGGAAATCATGACTGCTGTAGTGAATATAATATATAAATAGAGTCTGAAAACACCCTTGTGTACCAAGTGTTCAGCATGATTGGTGTAGATGTGAAGCATCTCCTTGAGAGTAGCCCGGATGACACTTTTAGTGACTTTGGCACTGCCACATGTTCCATGTTAGAATACTTTCCACTTGTTAAGCAAAAAAATGTTGAGAAGCAATTCAGGAAATGTTATTTTGCAATGCATGAGAAATGCCTTACAATGATGCATAGAAATGTCCCTTCACCAACCACGCCATGTAAGTCAATGAACCATCACTGTGGTACTCTGCACAAGTTCTAGATCTTTTCCGTAAAGGGGAATTTTCTCCAGACTTTGAAAAGTACTGCTTCATTTTTGACCTCTTCATTAACTCTGAGGGTATATCCACTGAGTTCAAAGCATATGTTGCAGAACCTATCCCAGAGAATCACAATATTCAGGTGTACCAGTATTGGCATGGAAAGCTATGTAGGTGGCCAGAGTTAGCAAATTGTGTACTGGCTGTATTGGTGTTACCCATTTCAAGTGCCAATCTTGAGAGGGCCTCTTCACAGACAAAAGTTTACATGGGAAGGAAAGAGCGATCGCGCATGACCAAAAACTCAATGAAGAAGTATTGTAAGGTGTAGTACAATAAGTTTGATTTGCAAGCAATAATAAAAGCAAAATGTTCCATAAACATCGAAAAAACACTGTTTCTGTTGTTTTTAATGGTGCAAAAATGAGTAACCACTGATAACAACTGTTTGTTTAAGGTATTGAAATCACTGAAAAAACCCTACTAAAATTTACCAAAAATAGAAACTTAAAACAGAAAAACCTTTCCATATTATTGTAGATACAGCAAATCACTGTGTTTCTAAAGTGACAGACCATGATGTTAGCAATTGTGAAGCTAAGCCACGCTCCGCCACTTGCTTGTAAATTTGCCACAAAGTGCCTAATGACCAGGAATTGTCCCTTAAGCCAGTTTTGAGCCAAGGCAGGGGAGACTGGAAATTCCATGCATTTCAAAACTACTGCCTAGAAGCTTCTCGCACATGCCAGAACCAGGGCACCAGGGTATAAGAGTTAAGTATGAGCGAATTTTGCGGATCTCGCGTTCGCGAATTTTGCGGATTTGCGGATTCGCAATCCGCAAAATCCGCGAATTCCCGCGAATTTGCGGATTTTTTTTTTTTGTGTTCGCCCGTGTTTCTGCCAGTTCGCGAGGGTTTTGTACACTTTCGCAAATTGCGAACTTACCTGTCGGGTCGCAAGTTTCGCGAACTTGTTGTTTCTACGTGTCCAGCCTGTTTGGGACACTCTTCTTCATCACTGCCACTCTCTGTCACCACTGCCACTCTCTGACTACTCATGCCACCCTCTGGCCCACCCATGCCACCCTCTGTTTCATCACCACACCCTCTGGTTGTCCAGTGTACATTATTTTCGGCAAAGCAAAGCACACCTTCCCTGCCTCAAGTGACCTGAATTAATTTGGGGCTGATTAATGTGTCACAGAATATTTTTTTAGCTGGCACCTGCTTCCTTAGTGCGCCCTGATTAGTGATCTTTTGCACTTGCTAAGTGCTTTCATTGTTGCAAAATTAGTTACAACACCTGCCCTGCCCCAACTGACAATAATGAATTAGGGGCTGATTAATGGATTTTAACTTCCAGCCTGGCTCCTGCTTGTCTCCCTTAGCTGTAATTCAGGACCTTTGTGGCATATGTGTAACTATTCTGAGGTTCAGAGCAGGGTCACATAATAGTTTCAACTGGCAACTGAACTCTGGAGGGGCCCCTCAGGAAGCACTACAGGAAATGGCTACTAATGATGAGCCTGAACTTTTGAACCTGGTAAGTAGTTACTTTCAGTTTTGCTAAGATCGTATTTCTGCAATTTTGCACTTATTCGCGGGGCGCGAACTCACGCGAACTCACGCGAACAGTGCGAGCAGTGCGAGCAAAATCCGCTGCTCGCGGATTTGCGGATTTTGCGGGAGATTCGCAAATCTCGCGGATTGCGGATTTCCCGAAAATCCGCAAAATCCGCGAGCGGAACGGATTTTCCGCCCATGCCTAATAAGAGTAGGACCTCAGACACCAACTCTTCAGTACACTTCTGTACCTGAGGATACTCTGACAGGAAGGAAGCTGCTGTGCTACTACAAGGACTGCCACTCTGCTGGACTGCTGCTCTAAAGGAACTTCTGCCATGCTGTGCTGGCTTGCTGCCTGATGCCCTCTTGCCAGGGAAAGAAGAACCTGCAACTTAATCTTGAACCCAAGACCTCAGAATGACTCCAAGGTTTAGTCTGCAGAACTTCTGATCTGAACCTGAGGGACATAAAAGGCTCCCTAAGCTGCACCAAACTGCAGCGAGTTCCTGACCCCCAAGTGATGGCTCTCTTTGGTGTGCCTCAGTGAGTTTAAATCAAGCTTTTGGGCTCTTCGCAAAACAGTGAATGGGTCAGTTGGATGTACCATGTTACAACGCATACCGTTACAACTACCTACCATTTCAACGCGACTATTACAACGCATACCATTACAACGCATAGCGCTTTGGGGTGCTGGATAGTGGTAAGTATAATTTACTATTCTAACTCCAGTCCCCGTGGACCCTAGGGAAGGTGTTGGATAGTAAATTATACTTATTCCCTATCCTATAGCGCCCCCCAGCGCAATGCGTTGTAATGGTATGCGTTGTAATAGTCGCGTTGTAACAGTAGTGCGTTGTAACAAATGCTTTGTAACAGGTGCATACCGGGTCAGTTCGCACTGAGACCTTTGCCGCTAACAGTGAAAATCAGTGCGAAGCGCCACCAGCCGGTCACTTTGCCGCCAATGCAAAGCTCCAGCCTGTTCATCTGCGATGCCCAGCCTGCTCTTCGCGCCAGGCTGGCAATCAATCAATCAATCAATCAATCAATGATCTTCTGAAGAGAAACTACTCACCAGAGAGGGTCTCAAGCACTGGGTGGGGGAGGGTGGATCTGGGGTCCAGTCAAAGAGCCAGGTCTTGAGGTCCTTCCTGTTTTGCTGCAGTGATAGTGATTTCCTGAGGTGCAAAGGCAGGGAGTTCCAGGTCTTCGCAGCAAGGTCGTAGAAGAATCTTCCTCCAGCTGTAGACTTGGGATTATGGCTAGGGCTAGTTGGGTGGAGCGGAGAAGACTGGTGGGAGTGTAGAATTAGAGGCGGTGGTTGAGATATGTAGGTCTAGCGTTGATAGGTGTGTGAGAGAAACTAGAAGGTGATTCTTTTGTTGACAGGTAGCCTGTGAAGGTCTCTCAGGGGCTGCTGATGTGGTTGCAGCATGGGATGTTCAGGATAAGTCTGACGGAGGTGTCTTGGACAACCTCATGCAACGTTCTTCTTGCTCTTCATGACTCTCTCCAATGCGAACTTGACTCTTGGCGCAAAACTTGAGAAGGTAAACTTCAGCTGGACTAATCTGGGGCTGCCTGACTTTTGACCCGGTCCAGTGCACCTAGATAGTCGTGGTTGGCGTTTTGTGCTTGTAAGCACTATTTTTCACTTTAATTCTTTATATATTCATAACTCTGGTTCCACTGATTGGAGTTTTCTGTGCAGGAAGGTAATACCTTCCTGCACATAAACAATCGCTCCTTGCAACAGGACGGCAGGAGGCAGCTTTTTTAGTGCCAGTACTAGGCGAAAAACAGGAGTGTGCCATATTCTTGTGAATATGG
This sequence comes from Lissotriton vulgaris, assembly GCF_964263255.1. Classification (NCBI taxonomy): domain Eukaryota; kingdom Metazoa; phylum Chordata; class Amphibia; order Caudata; family Salamandridae; genus Lissotriton; species Lissotriton vulgaris. Next base: position 252,445,495 of record NC_141690.1, on the reverse strand, counting down.
CATATCCCTGCATTTTAAAAATGTCAGAGCCCGGCGTTGTCAAATTTGGTGTAATACCGCACACTGTCACTTTTTTGTAAATATACCATAAGGAGGCATTTTATGCAAAAAAAATAGTGCCAAAACACTAGCAGTGCAAATGACATGTGATTGCGAGGCATGGCGCAATAGCGTAATTTTGGGTATTTAGAGCAACACGCATAATGTGAAACAACTAAATTCACAGAAGATTCCACCAGGGTAGCGGAAACTTTGCCAGGCTTCAAAGTGCTTGCAGCTGTCTGTCTTCAGGGACAAAGTTTTAGTGATGTCAATTTGTCATTTGATGCCATTTCACTTAGCTAATGATTTTAGTAAACTGAGTCACAAGTATTTTTACAGTGGTGGCGAGAGGATATTGTTTTTATGGCACTTTAGACCATATCATAGGTAGGCAGCAGCTCACACCTGGAGTCACTTCAGGCGAAGTAGTATGTGGCCAGATATATTAACAAACCAGTGGCTGAAAGCAGTCACAAACTGCACAATGACTTTTTGAGTCCTGTGTTTTATTTGCAACCCGATCTATGTACCAATAGATCAGTTTGTAGAATGAGAAATCACAGGGAGTCACATAATGACCTGCCTAATTAATCTTCACTAGGCATATTGCCTGTGGTACACAGAAACATCAACATTTGTGAACTTCGGATACTGGCTGCAATGACAGGGCGTGGCCTGCCACAGTATGTCAAGGAGCATTTTTTAAGCATCCAGGAGGCATATTACCAAGCAATAGCGATAATTATCGCTATTGCTTTGTTAGAGACAAAAATTTATCGCTGACCTTATTTATCGCTGAATTTATCGCAGATAAACCTTGGTATTACCAAGGTATATCGCGAATGCGATAAAAATCGGCGGCAATGCATGAATATCGCTGAAAAGTCCGCGATATCCATGCATTACCGAGCTAATGCTCTTAGCCATGTTATCCACCTCCCATTGGATAACATGGCTAAGAACTGCTCAGGGCAGGTGTTAGCTTTTGGAGATATTCGCGCTTAGCGCAAATATCTCCAAAAGTCGCTAACATCTTGGCACGCCCACTTTGCATGTCATTAGTGATAAATTTCTCTGACATGCAAAGTGGGGCCCAAGATGGTCGCTATCTCCTACTAGCTGTCGCTAACTGGTGTTAGCGACAGCTATGTAATAGGAAGATAATTTTATCTCCGTTTTCTTGGCTTTTAAAGCCAAAAAAGCGGAGATAAACCCCCTCGATAATATGCCCCTAGATTTCCTAAAAGCTTTTTGTTTTAAAAAAAAATTGTTACCACGTGTAAAAAACTTCATGAAGAGTTGGCAGTGACCCACTCTCTAGTTTCCCAATTTCCCCCAAATTTTTCACCTTGAGTCCCAATAATGTCAAGGGGTTCGTAAAAGGTCCCTTTTCCTTTGTAAACCATTTATCACCCACCCTAACTAGGGTGTTGGTAGTACCTAATCGATGGTTTGCTACTGGAACCACGGTTTCCCGATGCACAGTTTCACACATTCAGAATACTCAAAACACTCCTCTTACAAATAATGAATCCGTAATGTTTTCTAAGCACTTTCTACGATTAGAAAAAACGTTCCTGAATTGTAAAATGCGTTTCCGCATAAGAAAAAGAAAACCTAATTTAACACTCACAAATCCTGAAATTTAGAGCCAGATGTACAAACGGTTTTTGCATTTACAAATTGTCCAAATGACTATTTTGGGCCATTTGCCAATACAAAAGCCCTTTTTGGTAGGAGCAAAATGCAATTTGGCTGGTCCATATTGCGATTCCTTCCTTTTAATCAGCTATTTGCGTGATTCCAAATGAGGAACTGCAAATAGGGATTTCTAAACCGGGAATCGCAATTTGTTTGTATGAGGCTTTTCATAGATGCGACTAGTAGCAAAGTGCAGTTTTAGGCAGTGCTATTAGCATCAATTACAATGCGGTGCTAATCATATACAACGTGTGTAAACTGGCCCAAAATGCATCAGGCCCTTTCACAATGGCAGCATTGTAAGTTCTGGCAAGGAGGGTGTTGGCAGGTCTGTCGAGTAGGAGACAGAAGAGGATTTTTAGGGTGGGGGTATCCCTGTTTGACCAGACAGAGGAGGAGGAGGTGTTTGAGAAATGCAGGTTAAGCAGTCAGGTCATTTAATTTTAGGATTGATTGTAGATTTACAGCCACACATAAGGTGACCCCCACACATATACGCAACGCTATTGCACCGCATGTGCAGGTATGTTGTTGTGTACACCTATTAGCATCTGGAAGTTACCAATGAGTAATAGCAGTAGCAGGTGGCTGTTGGGGTCCCAAAGTGCTTTAGCACATTTTTTTCATGGGTTTCTTGATGTTATGTTGTACAAAATAAAAGAGTACATATATTTTGCTGCATCTCAGCAGGACTTATAACATGCAAAACTATCATTTTATCGTGAGGTACTGTTTCCTAATGTCATAGGGTGTGTTGATGGCATGCATATTGCTATCTGTCCATTATCTGCTAATAAATTTACTTTTCAATACCACAAAAATAGTCAATATACAGGTTGTGTGTGATGCATTCTGTATGATAACAAACCGTGTGGCCCAATTTCCAGGCAGCACTCATGATTCATATATATTCGGCCACAGTGAGATACACAATAGACTGCCTCGAGATGATTCGGTAACAGTTTTCCACTTGGTAAGCCAATATAAAATATTTTACACCAAGTTTATCATGCAAACTAACAAGCCATAATGATGTCAGTGTTTTATGTTTTAGGAAACAGTGCATGGTCATTATGGCCTTGGATCTCAACACCATATTCAAATCCAAGCACAGGAGTGAACTGCGATACAACCGTGCTCACAAAACCACACACTCTATCATGGAGGGACATTTGGAATCCTAAAAGGATGCTTCAGGTGTCTGCACAAGAGTGGGGGAGCCCTCCAGTACTGTCCCCAAGCATGCTGCCACGTCATAGCTACAGGTGCAATGGTGCACAATCTTTCTATTAGGAGGGGTCTACACAAGGTGGAGGATGATTCACATGCTGATCCTGGGGAAGGAATACCACAAATACAACACCAACAGTGTGCCTCTCGTGCTGATGAGGGCAGAGCATGTTGTGGAGAGATCACTACTAACTTTAAGGTAAATAAAAAGGGAATATTAAAGATACAAGTATGATGGTGCTTTTAAAAGAAATTGTTGCTTCTATTCAGCAATCATTCTCATTTTGTGTTGAAAGAAAAAAGAATATATATGAACACTTTTTTTCACAATTGTTTAGTGTTTTTTGCCAAGTAAACATGGCGAGAAGTAAATTGCATAAAAGAGGACAGCAAACAGATAAGTGCTTTCTTCTTCCTCTGCTTGCACTACTTTTCTCAGCAGTGCCTGCCTGTGGAGTGTCCCCAACATATGTACTGGATATATGTTGGGGTGTGCGCCTCAGGTTTGATACATCAGGCACAGAGAGGCTACGTAAGCCTGAAGCCTCTTCACTATCCCCTGACCCTACTTCTGCAGCGCCTGATACTACACTGTTTAGTATATTTTCTAAGGCAGATGTATACCGCCCTAAGCCACATGCTACACCACCACACCAGGGACCCATCGGAGTTTTTGTCAACAGAGCACCTAGATAACGTGAAAGTACCCTGCACCAGATGGCTTATGGGTCGGCCTAATGCATCAAACTTCACCATGTGATGCCCACGCCTTTGTGTTGAGTGTTCCTGTTGCATTGTGAAGTTTGTGTTACAGTTTCAGTGAGTCTGGCAAAGCTGGTATTCATCATGATACTGACCATCCTCCACTGTTTTCCTAAAACTTTCTTGCACATCGAGCAGTTGTGACATGGTGTGATTCACACATATTAGTTGCCAATGTACAGTTTTTTTTTGCATCCTCTGAAGAGACAGCATTGAGGTCTCTAACTCCCCCAGGCAATCGAGATATCTCTGAAGCCTTTTCCAAAGCAAGGAGACCAGCATTCCCTAAAGCTCTGGCATGACAACGATGCTGCAAAACCCTAAGAGAGAAAAGAAAAATAGGGTGAATAAATAACCCAATCACTAAAGGAATTTAGTGTGGTTGTTGTATAAATCAAGTCATAATTAATATGGATACCAGGGGCCTCATTTATGAAAAGTGACGCATCGATGCGTGAAAACAGCGATGCGTCACTTTTCACTGCGCCCTCCTTGTGACACCAATGATGCGTCATATTTACAGTATGACACATCATGGCGCAAGAAGTTACAGATATGTCAGTATTTCTGACGTATCTGTAGGCGTAAAAGTCATGCATTCCTGGAGAGTGTCACAAAAGTGAAGCAACTCTAGCAATGCGTCCTTTCATATGGGGCAAGCCCCATGTGAAAGGGCCTGCGTCAGTCTTACGCCTGCTGTGAGGCAGGTGCAAGATAGTGACGCATTTGTGTCCTAGAAGTGGCGCAGTGAAATCTTATAGATTTGACTGCGTCACTTCTATGACCCTGGGTTGCGTCAGAACGCCCCCCTTGCATACATTATACCTGGTGCAGGTATAATGTGGCGCAGAGGTTTACAAAGTGACGCATCTACCTAGATGCGTCACTTTGTAAATATGGTGCAACAGGGCACATTATTTACGCTGCTGGTGTGTCACAAAAAGTGACACACCGGCGGCGTAAAAGTGACGCACGGCCTCATAAATGAACTTTTTAGGAGACAATGGTTCAAGGTAGGCCTAATAAGGTCCTGAAGAGAAAAGGAAATAGCGAATATTTAATATTTTCGTGAGCAGCTAACAGCGAGGCACTCGGACCCCCTTTCCTGCCACGTCTACACGCCAGGATTAATTCCAGGCTTCGATAATATCGCCATAGCGACGACCGCGCTATCAGAACCCCTTATACCGCAATTACTTTTTAAATACACAACTCAAGTAGGACCCTCGTCCAAAGTAACAGTGACAGAGCGCTACTTGGATCACTTGATTCCTACTATTGCCAATAAACCCAATTCTCTCTGAAAAGCTACAGCAAATTCAGTTATCCTGTCCAAATAAGTCTTCCTTGTCTGATTACGCACTGGCAAGTTTCAGGAGGCTCAACAGTCCTGATGAAGATCTAAAATTATATAGATCGAAACGCCGTCGACCCACCCAAGGAAATTCACTCATTTCATTGTATATATTTGTTGTGTTTTTAACCTTGTTGTTGTTGTGTGACAGTTCGTTCACTTTGATCACTTATGTCACGTCCTGCACCTTATTACTCACTTGAGCACCTGAAAAACAGTATAAAGATTTGTATATAGATATAAAAAAGAAAAAGTAAATAAAAGTTCCTACTTGTACCTACATCTTTCGCTCCCAAGCGTTTATTAAATATTCGCTATTTCCTTTTCTCTTCAGGACCTTATTAGGCCTACCTTGAACCATTGTCTCTTAAAAAGTACATTTGTACCCCAGGTTCGCTTTATGGGGTTCCCTTGTTTCTATAAAACACGGCCTCATAAATGAGGCCCCAGGTTTCTCCCTTGTTGCGTAAAACCCTAAGACACATCTGCCTGTCAAACGAAGATGTTGCAGTGTTTTCCCTGGCTGGTGTTGGTTTAATTCCTATATCTGGGAAATCAGGGAGTGATGAAACTGTAGCTCTACTTCTGGTTATTACTTGCTCTGTCTGTTTGGCAGGCATGCCTGTGGAACACTCAATTTCACAAGGGCTTTGATCAGTGCCTTTTTGTTCTGTGTCAGGCTCTATGTGTTGTGATACATCTTAATATATAGATGTACCTTAGTAAACTGATTTAGTTTTACATGAAAAGATATTTTTTAACTCTAAATCCACTTCGCTCATTATTGGCTACTTTTAATGACCAGACTTTTGAGAGAAAACTATTTATATGTGTTTCTATACTTATGATAAATTAATGATTATTGTTACTGCAACTACCATTATGCATTTGAAAGTTAAAACAACCATTAAAATGGAATGACTTTTCTCATATGCGTTAATGTAAGATCTGTATTTCTTATCCATTTCTCATGATATAATGATAAACTAATGAAATCTTGCCTTCCAATATGGATGGTCGATTGGAGGTATCTATGTTGGACACCCCAACAACACTCTGGCTGAATTATTTTCTCAATCATGGTTTTCATGGGTGTTGGCTGTAGCTGCTGAGATGGTTCTCTGCCTGTCTCATGTGCCTCTGCCAAGTAACTTGCCACCCTTTTTTTGGTACGCAATCTTAAATTGTGGCATTTTTCCCTAATTTCTGGAATGGTACGTTACGTCACTCCAACAGAATTAATTTTCTCAGGATACAAGTCCAGATTTGATTTTTTTGGGCTTCTGTCACAGTGAAAGAGCTCTTACCAAACAGCTCCTCATGGGCAACACACTCCTCTGTGAAGGCCTCCAGCTCCTTCTCTAAACACTTCAACTTTTGCATTCTAGCTGCAGGAACTTTATCTGCCCTTCCGTGGACATATTTGTACTTGTTTGCAGCTGAGGATTCCCTCAAGGGACGGGTCCACAGATTAACTCCTGCCACAGCACTCCCTTCTTCTGTGCTGCAGAGCACTAGGCGGGGAATGCATTTGAAAACTTCTTGTAGTGATGTCATCATTCTGTTGCCAAAAAGCGATTTTTCCTATTTGCTATTTTCCTAATACCCATTTGCAAATGTTGTGAATATCTATTAGGAAATCGCAAAATAGAGAATGAAACTTACAATTCACAGACTGTGGAAATTGTACTTTTGTACATTAAAATTAATTTTTCCCTAATTGCAACTCGGATGGAATCGCTATTTGGAAATTGTTGGGCGAAACGTATGTGCATCTGGCCCTGAGTGACTCACAGGGGTGTCCGCTAAATCAATTATTGCATTTGGAAAATGGTTGCTAGACTGCAAAGCAATATAATGAAGACTTCTCTGGAGAAGACCAAATATATTTCACTGTTTACGTCTGTGATTGCTGATACCTCATACAGGACATTATTTTCACACCTTTTCTCAATTTTTGCCATTGCTCATGAGCACGTAAAGGACATGCCTTTAGGTTTAAAAGAGTGCATTACAGTGAAATAGTGAATCAATACCTCATAAAAGGTATTCATGAAATGAGGCAGCTCTTAAGCTAGTCCAATGGCCCTGTCAGTAGCCATATCACTCCCAACCCCCATCGACCTGCACTGCCTACCACTCAGAAACTCTGAAATCTTCAGACTTCTGCCCCATATATAAGGCAGAAATCCCAACATCCTGAGTCGCCTTGCTTTTTCAGGAGAGGTATCACTGCAGGCCATGAGATATCAGGCTTAGAATTAAGAAATCCCAGGAGGCAGATCTTCTACATTTATGCACCCAGAATCTGGAGGAGCATTCCTCATCGTCTTCACTGAATTTCAAAAATTACCTAAATATATATCTCTTTAAGGGGGGCTCACATAGCTCTCAAGTCTCCAGAACCCATGTGCGTGCTTTTTGCGTGCTGTATTTATTTGCTTGTAATCCTGTTCATTCCATTTTGAACTCAGGACTACATGTATGTTTATGTTTATGTTTATTAAAACTTTTGTAGCGCGCTCTGTTACCACGGGGTATCCTGGCGCGGTGAGTAAAATTAGAAAAGCGGAAGAACTGAAAACAGAGTCTGGGGGAACTACTAGTAAGGGGCATTGAACAGATGAGTTTTGAGATCTTTTTTAAACAAAGCAATGGTTGGCGAGGCTCTGAGGGAGAAAGGGAGAGCATTCCAGGCAGAGGCAGCTTTGACTGAAATGGATTGTCCTCCTATGCGAACATATTTGAATTTGGGGGTATTTAAAAAACACAGGTTGGCCGATCGAAGGGCACGGGTTGGGGCGTAAAATGAAAACCTTTTCTGCAGGTAAGTTGGTCCCTGGCCGTGGACTGCTCTGAAAGCCAACACAAGAATTTTGAATAAAATTCGATGAGGGACTGGTAGCCAGTGCAGGCTGCGTAAGTGGCTACGTACGCTAGATCTCCTTGGGAGGGAGAAAAGCAAGCGTACAGCGGCGTTTTGTATCACCTGCAGGCGGTGAACCATGTACGCGGGTAGACCACTAAATAAAGCGTTGGCATAGTCGAGCCGAGATAAAATCAAAGCTCGAAGGACAGACTCCTTGGCTGCCCTAGGCAAAAGAGGAAAGAATTTCCTCAAGGCACGCAGGGTGCCAAAGCAAATGCCGGTCAATTTTTTTATATGATCGGAAAACTTAAGATCTTGGCCGAACCAGACCCCCAAGTTCTTAGCTGGGCCACCCGTCACGCTGGGACAGGGCAGGTCCAGGGGCCAGATCTGGTCCTTAAAGTTGTCAGGGAAGGAGCCGAAGAATAGAATCTCGGACTTGTCTTCATTGCACTTAAGTTGGACTTGTGCAAGCCACCTGAAGACTTCCGACAAACAACGTTGGACTGTTGATGAGTCGGACACACCCTTAGGCCATGTGAATAGCAGCTGAGTGTCATCAGCATATGCTATTATCTTGGCTCCCAGATGTTCTGCCAGATAGAGTAGCGGGGTCATATAGACGTTAAACAATAGCGGGCTTAACGTAGAACCCTGTGGGACCCCAGTTGACAATTTCTTTGGGGCCGAACAGTAGGGGGGCATCCAGACCTGTTGAGTTCTGTCATTTAAAAATGATGACAGCCAGTCAAGGGCCAGCCCAGATATTCCAACAGCACGTAGTCTGTCCAACAGTAGGGCATGCGGAACCGTATCGAAGGCGGCAGAGAGGTCCAATAAAATCAGGACCGCTCTGCCACCTCCGTCCAGGCACTCACGGACAGCCTCCGATACCTCAACTAAAGCAGTCTCGGTACTGTAGGCAGCTCTGAATCCAGACTGAGCTGGATGTAAAGCGTGGGAAGATTCAATAAAGCTGTCCAGTTGTTTAAAGGCCACCTTTTCACACACCTTCGCCAGAGCCGGCAACAATGAAATGGGCCGATAGCTCGATGGTAGTGCTGGGTCTAAACCGGCCTTTTTTAATAAAGGGAGCAGCTTTGCCTCCTTCCAACTTCTCGGACATGTACTAGAAGACATTGGAAAAACGTGGACCGGATGAGGTATTTGTGCATAGACCTGGGGAACGTGAGACCTCTGGCCTCACTAATATTAATCTTCTCAGCTCCCCATCTGTCTCAGTGTAACGTCTCCCTCCCTCTTTATCATCCATGTACCTCAGGGGTTGAGTTAGGGATACACGCGGGTTGGAGAACCGGGCCTTATGGGCCTGGCGGCGCAGGGCACGCCTTAAATATCCCAGGTCACCTGCCTTGTCAGACAGAGACACGAGACACTCTGTTAAACGTAGAAAACCAGGTTTATTAGCTGCAGCTAAGCACAGTTGTCCCAGAAGTACAGAGTAGGTTCTCAGGAGACTGACACTTTATTCCGTGGCGCACAATCTTTTATAGCACACATATTTACAACGTGTACTCCCAATACATACAAGGCTAGCCGATAGGAAAAGTTGGAAAACAAGCTATCAAGTGTCCCAAATACCCCCTTCTTTCAGACCCTGGGTGTCACCCCTCCCCACAGGTTAATCAGTGCGAGTGCCTACAATCCAATTTGCAGGTGGCAGGACGTTTTTGTGTGCCTCAAAGGATAGATGTGTAACAAGAGAATACAAGGAGAGAATAGCGAAGGCCAGCTGGGTAAGATAAAGTAAGGAAAGAATAGGGGAAGCCAAACAGTCAGTCGAGACCGGGATCAATCAACCCAGACATGGATTAGTGAACTCGGCCAGACCCTGACATCGGTTTCGTAAACAAGGGCAGGGAGTTACTTTGGATGTATGACATTACAACGCATGCTTTTACCACGCATGCTTTTACATCGCAAGTTTTACAACGCATGCCTTTACAATGCATAGTGTTGAGGGGTGCTGGATAGTGAAAAGTTTAATTTACTATTCCAACTCCAGTCCCCCTGGATAGTGGGGAAGGTGTTGGATAGTAAATCAAATCTATTCCCTATCCTAGAGCGCCCCCCAGCGCAATGCGTTGTAATGGTTTGCGTTGTAAAAGTTGCGATGTAAAGGCACTGCGTGGTAAAAGTTGTGTTGTAAAGGATGTTTCCCGTTACTTTTTAACAGAAGAGACACGTAGCAGCTGGAAAAGGCAAAAACACTCTGTTCGCCGTGCTGCCTGAGTGAGGGCAACACAAAATGGCGACGGGACACAAAATGGCGGACAAATACGGGATGAAGTCGAAACCCGAAGAACCTCAGGGTGGACGGCGTCCACTCACTCTTGTCACAGGGAGGACGCCGTCCACCCTGGCAAGAAGTTGAGCCTCACTCTAAAATATGGTGTAAGTTTGAGACACCGGGATTCATTAAGTGGAGTGGTGTGGCTCACTGGTTAGAGGCGGCAGCCCCGAGAGCAGAGAACGGCCCGGGACCAGGGTTCGATTCCCGACACGGCAGGGTCTTGGACCAGGGTCAGCGGACTCGATAATTCTTGCATCGGTGCCTACTCCAACCAGAGATCACAAACGGCAACTCTGGGCATTAGCTTGCCTCACCTCACCAACGGCCCACAACAAACGCCGGGGATGCCTGGTTTCTCCTTGGAGACTCCCAGGAGGGACTATCTCACAGGGAAAGCCAGGACGGGTTCCCCAGCGGTCTATAGCGCTATGAGGCCTGCGGTGTGGGTAGAAGTGCGCTTTACAAGACACACACAATTACAAATTACAATTCAGCTGCGCCTTCTCATTATCTGCTTTCCTTCCGAGCAGCAACGTACAGATGGGGAGCAGGGCCAGACTGGCTACCGGGCATTTTGGAATGCTGCTGAGCTGGGGGTTGATTTCTTTGATGGGGACCTGCGTGTGCTGAATGAAACTTGTTTTGCTTTGTGTATTTCAAAGCACACGCAGGTCTCCCTCAACGAAATCATCCCCCACCGCAGTGAAATCAGCCCCCAGCTCGGCAGCATTCCAAAACGCCCGGTAGTCAGTCCGGCCCTGATGGGGAGGGGGTTTTGTTATTTGAGACTCCAGCTGGGCCATAACAAAGGCCTTCTTTGCCCGAGTAACCAGGCTTGGGGCTGCTGTAGCCTCACACCTAGATGTAAATGCAGAGGAAGGGAAGCAAAAGCAGCAGCTTGTTAACACTTCAAAGGCTCAGGAGAGAGGCACGATTTTGACTTTGTTCGGACCCCCATATATAACAGATATTCATGCACTGTAAGAATGTCAGATGAGTTACTCTGTCCTAGTACAAAATACCAATTTAAATACCAGTTTTTGTATTTGTTTTACAGCGCTATTCAGCCCATTGCAGGGTGCCAGATCACTTTACAGCAAACATACATATTATTTTGTCAATAAATCACACAAGATTGTAAATCATTGCACAGGATGTGTTGCATAAGACAGTGAGGGTTACTGGGTGTGGGAGTCACATATCAAACTTCATAGCTCACTTTGCTATACTAGAAGCATTACAAATGCAACTGCAAGTAACATAAGGATCTCTGTGTTCAAATCAGTAACCTACTTAGCTATCTACATAAAATGCAATCTGCCATCTGTATGTTACATGGTGTGCTTTGCAGGAGGTGCATTAACCCTGAATGCTACTTCAAGTCAAAACTAGGACTAGACAAAAACAGATCTTTCCATCAAATGTGTTAACCACCAGACAGCTAAAGCAGTCACGTCTACATGGAAATGCGCTGCACATTGAATATTACGCCTGGTGGGGTAGGCTGGCATCAGAGTTAGTTTGTCAATCCTTGGGTAAAAGAACCTGTCACGCGCTGTGATGTCACTTCCTGTGATGTCGCTTCCTGCAATGACACCCGCCATGATGTCACTTCCTGTGATACTACCTAACTTGGATTGTCCCCCACTTACAACTTATATAACGCCACAGTTGCTTTTAAGCTTAGAAATCTCACTACCTTGCATAATTTATATATCTCTACTAGTGACATCAATGTTACAATCATTCCAATTCTCTGCATATTAAACAATGTATAGTTTTGATATACAACTTTTTCTATAATTACAAAGAGATTGGTTTGGTGCCAAGCCTGTATTTTATGAGTTAGCCTTCGGAGGGTTCTGACAATCCACATTTTGCTTTATTATTCTCCTGGGCTAGATTTGGAGAACTAACTGGTGAAATATCTCTCCCTTAATCATTGGACCTCTAATGAGAAATAACCTTTTCAATTAAGGCAGCCATAAATGTGTCTGAACCTCATTCCATTTCTGGAGCTGTGATTGACAGCTCCACTCCTCCCTCTGGTCTGCAGATGACACTGTCAAATGTGAATATCTTTAAAACTGCTTGTTATGACTGAGAGACTTCTTCAAACATCTGTTATAAGTGGTTTATCAGCTTTGTTTCATTACATCCTCTTACCTTTGTCTGCTGTATATATTCAAGACACCATTTTGTCACATTCCATACCCAGAACTGGTTTAGAAACAGAAGAAAGTGAAATTGTGAAAAATGTTCCCATAAAACAGTAACATTTGTGAACATAGTGCTGTGGAGCCGACCACAGCTTGTGACTTGTACCTGGCATTCGCGACCATTTTTACTTGCTCCCAGTGCCCCTTTACTTCCTGAATCTTGCACTTCCGGCGAAGTTCATGGTCTAGTGTCCAGGAATAGGCAGCCCCTGCACAGCAGGGTTGAGTGGTGGGTGGTAGGAGTCCTAGGCTTCTTAGACAAGCTGGAGCAAGCGCGGTAACTAAGAGCTGTACCTTGACTAGCGGTGGGCTCTGAGCGTTGCTGCGCTCACCGAAATCACTGCTAAAACTGCTGCTAAAACGCTGCTATTGTTTTTATTGTTGGCACCATTTTACATTTCCTAACCATTTGTGTATTGTGACTTGTACTTGGCATTCGCGGCCGCTTTTACTTGCTCCCAGCGCCCCTTTACTTCCTGAATCTTGCACTTCCAGCTAAGTTTGTGGTCTAGTGTCCAGGAATAGGCAGCCGCTGCACAGCAGGGCTGAGTGGTGGGTGGGAGGAGTCCTAGGCTTTTTAAACAAGCTGGAGCAAGTGCGCAGCATGCGCACGCAGCGGGCGCACCTAAGGCAAGCCCGTCTGTTCCTGTCTGCGCCCAACCGGGACCAGGGCCCCCACCTCCTATATTCCATGGAGGAACTCCTGCTAATAAATCAAGGTCAGCAGCCACTTCATAACAGTGTAACTGTTGCACTCAGGCAGGAAGGGTTATTGAGGCCACAAACAGGTAGGGGGGAATTCAATTCTGATAGCATCCAACCCTAGGCTGTATCGGCCCTTCGGCTCGCAAGGACTGGGTTTTGCCACCTCAACACCCGCTCTCTTCAGAAACATAGCCTAGAGGTCTTTTCACTTCTTCAAGATGATACTCTGGATATTTTAGGTATCACAGAAACATGGCTTGAAGAGTCCTCAACACTGGGCCTGGTAGCTGCTATGCCCCCGAACTATGCAGCCCTCTACCACAATAGACCTGGTTGTTCTAGAGGGGGGGTTGCAATCCTCTACTATCATCAACTAAAAGTTGAGACCCTGTGTATGGAAAGTATCGAGGGTGCTGATGTTCTGAGGGCAAGGTTTTGCTCCCAGACTGATTGTCTGATCATCCTGATAGTGTATCGCCCACCACGTACGGTGCCTAGGTTCGTTGAACTTTTTATGGAATTAGTCCACGACCTCCACTCATGGTACCAGTATATGGTGGTGATGGGGGATTTCAATCTGCACTGGGAGCAAACACCTAAAGATAGCCAGGCTAAACAGCTAGACAAAGCAATGATCTCTTTGGAATTTCGCCAACTAGTGGATGTGCCCACTCGTGAGAAGGGTCATACACTCGATTTGGTTTGGTCATCACGTCTGCTCACCAGCCCTATAGTCATTAGTCCCTGCCCTTGGTCTGACCATCATGTGATACCACTTAGTAAACAAACAGTTAGTCCACCTTTGGATTGGAAAGTGTTGCGGAGTTGGAACAAGATCAGAGCTGACGACTTGGTCATGATTCTCCATAAATCTACCACTCCAACGATAAGAAAGGGAGCTCTTGATGAAGAAAGCTCCGCCCAGATGGCAAGGCGCAAGAATGCTATTGACATAGTAGCTCCAGCCCGCAGGGAAAGAATACGGGACAAGGGGAAAGGGGCCCCCTGGTTCAATGATGCTTTGAGAAATATGAAACAAATTCTCCGCTGGCGCGAGAGAGCCTGGTGGAAAGCCTATGACCCAGGTGCCCGGTCAGACTATCACTTGATGTTTGCAGTGTATAAAAAGGCTATTCTGACTAGGAAAGCAGAATTCAATGAAGCAAAAATTGTGGTGGCTGATAACCCACAAAAGGAGATCTTTTGGATCCTAAAAGAGCTAAGCCAAGAGAAGGAACAGAAGCCCTCCTTTGGTCGAGATGACTGTAATAACTTCCAGTCCTTTTTTACAATGAAAATCGATGATCTTTGTTGGACTTGGCCCTGGTTAGCAGTGCAAAGTGTGTGTGCTTTCTGCCTTGCATAGGCATATTAGGAACCCCCTCCTTTAGGGGACATCTCCCCCATGGTAGGAAATGTATATGCCATGTGTGGTGTGAGAGGAAAACAATAAATGCTGTGTCATGGTGTATGCACCTTTATTTTCACCATTGCAGAAATGTCACTTTTAAAATGAACGCCATTTCTGTCTGCTTGTGCCGCCTGCCTGAGGTGGGTTGGCAGTCTAGTGTTTGAAGTGACAAGGTGCTTTACACTTCCCCCAGTGACGGTGAGTCTGGAACTGCAAGGGACCTTCTAGAAGCTTCCAGCTCATTCTGGTAGGTGGGAGGAAGGGTGTATGTGTAGAGCAGTAGAGATGCCATGTGCTCAGACTGAGGGTGGACTGGATTGAGAGGGGACACTGCCAGGAGGGACCGCCGCATGGGCCTGTGTGCTGGCCCCTGAGCCCATCTGTACCCCTATTGCTGTCCACAAATCCTTTGCTGGAGTGAAGACTGCTGTGTCAAGAGGAGTGCCACTTTATGGGAGATGACTGCTTCTAGGAGCTGCTGTCCTGTACTGATAAGTGCCCACTGTTGGACCTGGGCCTCTTGGCAGGGTCATCCCTAAACTTTTTGCCTTCCTCCAATACTCTCTCTGACCTATTTTGTGTGGTTTAATGACTCTGGGCACTTTACCACTGCTGACCAGTGCTAAAGTGCATATGCTCTCCCGACTGAAAAGTGTACATGTGATTGATGTCCATGATTGGTTCATTGGATTTACTGTTAGTCCCTAGTAGAGTGCACCAGGAGTGCCAGGGCGTGTAACTGCCAATACTGCTAGTGGGCCTGCAGCGCCGGTTGCGCCACCCACAGAAGCAGCCTTAAAATGTGTCTAGGGTCTGCCATTGCAGAACCTGCGTGCAGTCTGGTACTGTCATGCTGGCTGGGCAAGTGCACCCACTTGCCAGCCTCTAAACCTTCCCTTAACTTCATATCAGTCACCCCTATGGTAGGCCTGAGGGCAGGGTGCATTGTAAGTGTGAGGTAGGACATGCCCTGATGTGTGTGGCATGTCCTAATAGTGAATTACAGCCAAATTCGTTTTTCACTATTGCAAGGCTACCTGCTCCCTTTAGGCCAGAATGGGCTGCTGGAATTATTACACCCTATAATCCCAGAAGGCTCAGGGAACATGGTAGAGAGTCATGTTTAGTATGCCTGAACTCAGAATAATAAAATACTTCTTTTAGTAAAGTTTATTTTAATATCCTGGGTTTGCAAATGTTACTTTTAGAAAGTTAGCATTTGCTTGCCTAACCATTTCAGCCCGCCTCTGCTCTTGTGTGTATCTGACTGTCTGAGTGTGTGAGTGACATGGCTGGGAGTTGACAGGTTGTGAATAGCAGGATGACACCTTAGTGGGTGGTGGGAGTTTCCCCTGAATGATGCATCAGGCTGTGCTCTGCCTCCACAATGCTGGCTCCGCCCTCCTGGGGAGCGACTGATGACTCAGCCTGCACCTGGCCCAGGAAGGACCGAAGCTTGTCAACAAAGTGCTCAAGCTGCCCCTGTCTTCACAATGCCGGCTCCGCCCCCCTGGGGAGCGGCTGATGTGCCTGCCCTCACACTGAATGCAGAAGCAGAAGTACCCACCACAAGTGCTCAGGGACTGAGAACAGTTATGCAAAGGCCCCCCTGGCCTGTAAGAACAAAAGAAACTGGGTATAAAATTAGGAGCCCTGCTCCTTGTAAATTAGATCCTGTTTGCGCTACAGAAGAAACTCTGCCCGAAGAGAAGGACCTGGAAGGACAAGGAGGAGTGCTGTCTCTGGCCTGTGTCTGGTGCCTTGCTGCAGAAGGAGAGGAAAAGAAGAGACTACAAGAGACGTTTGCTTTTTAAACTTTGTGCCAAACTCTGTTGAAAGATCTCCAAGGGCTTGCCTGGGAACTTGCCCCCTGACCAGTGCCCCAGGAACAGTGGGCGCTACCCCTCTGAAGGAAGTTGCTGCTGGCGTATGCTGTGTGTCTCTACAGCGCTGAGTGAAGGAGATTTGAGAGCGCTGTGCCCTCCGCCACGCTCTCTAAACAATTTGTGCAGCTGTGTCCCTCCCCCGACCACCGTGACTGTGGCCTGATCGTGTGCCAGCTCCAAAGTGAAGACCAGCCCCACGCTGGTCTGAGCGCCGTGACTGTCCGCGCTGAGCCGCCCTAGCAAAGGAAAGGGAGGACCCGCCCGGTCCGAGCATCGCCGCCTGTGTGCCCCCGAGGTACAGGCTGCCCCGTAAAGACCGGCACTGCCGAGATTGTGCCCCTTGTAACTGAGACCCCCTGGCCCCGCAGCTTGGAAGTGGCTCGCTGCCGGGCCTCGCCTGATCTGTGCACCCCCCACAGCCCCGCCTGCTGCAGCCTCTTCCCTTCGGAGAAAGAAGTGACCTTTTTGGGAGAGAACCTGTGTCCTCATCGAGCACCGCCGCCCGCCCGGGAAGCAACGCGACGTGGGACAGCTCCCCTTGAAGCCGCCCGCTTCAGAAGTGAAGGTATTGTGTTTTTGTCCTCGCGGTGCGAGCGTCCTGCAATCTGAGCTCGCACTGCGCTTCTGTGACCTCGGGCGCCCCGGGAGCCTCGCAACGGCTGTCTGCGTTCCAGCGCGAGCCGCCCCGGAGACAGAGGCTCGCACTGCTCCTGGCCCCCGAGGCCCCGCCTGACGCTCCCTGTGGCCCGCGGCCCCCTCTCCTCGATTCGAGCCCCGAAGGGGGGCTCATTGCCATCACAGACCCGGCCGTGCCTTTCGCGGCCCACGCGGGAAGCGTGAGCTTTGGCAGGCCGGGCCCGATTTTTCCCGAGGAGGCGACCAGAGACCACAGACAGCGCGTTGAGGCGCTATAAAACACTGAACCTTGCTGAACCTGGGCAGAAGGCCCAAAAGATTGATTATTGCTAAGAAAGAACTGTGGCAACCTAACCTAAAGTAAACTGGAACCGCTATTGAAAGTTTGAAGACTGTATTTACAAGCCTGCTTGAAATTATATAAAGAATATATATTTTTACAAATACAATTTGGTGTCATTGTGTGGTGGGTTGGTTGTGATGGTGTAATATTGCAAATGCTTAACCCTATGTGCCCCAGAGATTAGCCTAAGACTGCTTAAGCCACACTACCTAGAGGGCAAGCAGAGGTTGTCTTGAAGGTAACCCTCAGCCCTGACGAGGAAGAGAGAGTCCCTGCTTGTCGCCAGTGCTGCACTGCGCCAACTAGAGACTCCCCCTTTCCAACACCCACTGTCTGCTGATCTTGCCCAGCCTGGCCTGCCTGCTCTGCTGCCCTAGCACCTCGTGAGTGCTATACTTTGACTGCCTGCACTCCAAGGAGGTGAGGAGCGTAGGCGCTACTCCCACGGGTGGGACCCCGAGAACTGTAAGTCACCTAGCGCCTGGTGAGCGCCATATTTGAAGTGACTGTGCTGCTCTGCCGGTACTCTAGCGCCTGGTGGGCACTGTTTTCCTGATTACCAGAAGAGGTACACTATCTTCTGTCCCTGAAGCTTCTAGTGGGACCTAGTGCCTCGCAAGCGCTATATTCAAGGTGCCAGGGGAAGAGGAGCTGATGCCTGCAGTGCTCTGCTGTCAAAGCGCTATATTTCAATTGCCCTGAGTGTGTGCTGCATTGGGGTGCTGCCAGAGTGCCATATTTGCATTGACTGTGCTCTGCTTGCTGCCAAGGTGCTACAACTGTGCCCAGGAGAAGAGGAGCGGACTTCTGCAGCGCCGGGATTTTAAAGCGCTACGAGGGGATCCCGGCGTGTGGGATTCCCCCCTGCCTGCTTGGTTGACAGTGGGCAGCTGCAATTTTTTGGGGGGCATTGTACTCCTCAGGAGAAGAGAGAGAGGAGTGAGAGACACTCCTGCCCTGCCCCCGTGCTTTGCACACTTTGCTTTTGCTGTTTATGCAGCCAGCCCTGACTTTGTGGGACATAGGGCATTTGATCCCCGGAGAGAGGCCAGTTGGCCTGGGGCCAGTCTCGGAGTATTGTGACCCCGATTGGGGCGAACTGTGTTTATGCTGGCGAGGCCTATTGCCCCATATGATTTCTTGCATAATATTGTTGCATAATGCATTTGTACCTAGGATGATACCTAACGCTTTTCCCTCCGGTTTGCAGTGCTGATATTGGGCCATTGGTAATTTGAGAGCCCCCGAGTTGGGTGTTCCCAGGCAAAGTAGCGCCAGAGGCGAATCTGCAACCTTGGGGCAGCTATTCCAGATGTATTTACATAAAGTGTACTTGTAATGTTGCTTATGCCTCATGCATGTGGGTATATTGCTAATGGTTTTGTTTCCCCCCTATTGCTTACAGGATGTTTGGGGGTTACTAGGGATGCACCGTTATGCTAATGTTCTGTCCTAATGTGCGCAATGATGAAATGCCTCATGTGTATGCCCCATTCTAATATGATTAGGCCCCATGTACCGCAGGAGGTGCCTTATGCATCTGCTAATGCCTAAGGTGATGCTGCCTAGCGTTTTTACCCTAATGAAAATGCTTCATGCCTACTATGTTTATGCCCACAGGTTGATGCCTAATGCTTTTCCTGCCTAATAGGTTATTCCTACTGTTTGTATGCCTAATGCATTAATTCTGGCAATGCTTTTAACCTAATGCTACCTTATGGGGGTCCTGCGTAAAGGGCCTAATCTAAGGTGATTTAATGCTCCCATGGTTTAGGCCCCAGCTGAGTATGGTGTGCCTAATGATATGCAGAATATGCTCACCCGTTATGCCTAATGTATTCGTGTTTTCAGGTCCTCTGTGATGGTAAGCATAAGGTGTTGATTCAGGCTTTATGCCTGACCTCTGTGTGTTTTATTCCTAGTGCGAATGGTTTCTTTTCCCCTAAGGCTGCAATGCTGGTGTTCTGCATACTATGCCTGACCTGAGGTTCCCATTCCAGGCTACGGCAACAATGATTTATGCCTGAAGTTATGCATAATGTGTTTTCATGATTAATGCCTTTATGCTACTGTTTTTCCCTAATGCCTATGTGGCTGGTTTCATGTTTAGGCCTACCTTGACAAATGCCTAAAGTGATGTATGCCAAGTGCATGTCTACTCACCAGTAGGTCCGGCCAGTGAGACGCTTATGGACTTTCAGTTATCCTTGGACTTGTGATGGTTCGGGGAGCAGCCCGATTGGCGCTGCCCTGTATATAGTCCCCCTGTGAATTATTCCACGGCGCCATCTGGCACGGTTTATCTGCACCTGTGATTTCCTTCTGATGCGTTTATTTCACAATACACATACCCTTTTTCACCTAACCTGGTGTGGAGTCTCTTTTTGGAGTGTGCCTTGTGTCGCCTGTGTGTGCTGTGCGGATGCTTTACACATTTCCTCCGGAGTTTGGCCCGCGTGCTCTACCCGTTTCTAACAATCTTGTAAGGGAAATCTATCTCACCCCCTTGTTCCTGTGCTCAGTAGTGCCAACACTTATGCCGCCGACGGTCGATAAGTCACTGACCGTGTTCCCCTTGCTTACCAATGATTCCCTGTCTATCCTAATAGGACAGGTAAAATTAGGATCGCAGGCCGACCCCTGTCCGCCAAGGACCTTTAAGGTGGCTTTCCCTGGATTGAAGGTGAGGTTCTTTCACTGCTTAATCAACTCCTGGAAACAGTGTATGGTCCTACTAACTTTAAAGAGGCCCGTTTCATCCCACTTCTAAAGAAACCGGGGGCGGAAACAAAGAATCTCAAAAATTTCAGGCTAATTTCCCAGCTGCCATTTCTTGCCAAAGTACTTGAACAGCACGTGCTATACTCCTTCTCACACCAGCTAGAAGATAACCACCTTTTACAATTGAATCAGGCAGGGTTCAGGGATCACCATAGCACGGACCTGGTCATGCTGTCCGTACTGGATGACCTGAGACAAAGGGCAGACAAGAAAAAGCCATATGCCCTGGTTTTTCTGGACCTATCCATGGGATTTGACACGGTCAATCATGACCAACTATTGTCGCGGATTTCAGAGCTGGGTATCAAGGGGACAGTTGTTGCATGGCTAACATCTTTTCTTAGTGGCCGTTCCCAGAGAGTTTAGTTATCTGATCATACGTCCGACCCTGGCATACTTATGTGCGGGGTACCACAGGGCTCAGCATTGTCACCCCTCCTTTTTAACACCTACCTTCAGCACCGGATAGCTGCACTGAACCACATGGAGTGTTAGATCTATAATTATGCTGATGACACCCAAATTATCATCCAGATAGACAGCTCCCCGACTGCCCATGCAAATGTCCAAAACATCCTTAAATTTACTGTCAATTGGATGATGGCCAATTCCCTTAAAATTAAATTTGATAAGACTGAGATATTGGCCGTCACTACAGACTCCTATCCCTGGAGCAAACTTTTTTGGTCATAAGAGCTTGGTACTTATCCGGGGCCGACAATGGCCGTAAAAAGTCTGAGAATCGAAATTGATGCCAAACTTTCCATGACCAAACAGGTGTCAGCAGTGGTGGGAACATGTGCTAGCTTGTTGAGACTGTTGGGGAAACTTGCCCCTCTACTTACCTTTGCTACACTCAGACAGGCGGTATCAGCTATAATATTGTCGCGTCTGAACTATGGCAATTACCTGTATATCGGCCTCCCGCGACAACTGCTGGCCAGATTACAGGTGATCATGAATGAGGCTGCCAGATTAACCTACAGAGTGCCCAGACGATCCCACGCCACTCCTCTATTACGTCAGTTGCACTGACTCCCAGTTAGGCAGAGAACTAAGTTTAAAGGCCTCTGCATTGCACACCATGCCATTTATGGCCAACCCCCGAGATATATCAAAGACCGTTTAGCGAACTAAATTCCTAGTAGGGTGCCTGGGTCTGCAGAGGCCAGCTTACTGGTTTGCTCTCGCTTCAACCTGTCTTCCGTCGGAGGTAGAGTCTTCTCAACATCTATCCCCCAAATCTGGAATAACCTACCAGAGAATGTACGGAAGGGACAGGCCCTCCTCCCATTTAGGAAGAAGTTGAAGACAGTTCTTTTTTTGGAAGCCAGGGGTATTATCTAACAGCTGACATTCCCCTCTGCTCGGATAGGTGCTCTCTCCAGTAGTGCTTAGAGACCTGTAGGTGATAAGGCGCTTTACAAATAATAATTACAAATACAAATACAAATTACCTGCAGTTTCACAATCCATGCAAGATATTTTCTGGTCGGACCACTCTCCTGCAGGTGAAAATTAAGCTTAAAAGCGTAAAAAGTCTATTTGATATTCGCAAAATTACACTTTGTTAATGGAAATGTTTTTAAAGAAACGAAATGCTAGGTCACAAAAAGCAAAATGAGGTCAAGGTAATTCGGGATCAGTCGAATAACACTCGGGTTTCGGGTAAAATGAAAATTTGAATGGGAATACCTCGCAAAAGCCCCCATGTTCTGTAAATACCCAGGAGCCGGTGCTGATCCTGTCTCAATGAATTGAAGAGGGCCAGGCTGATGCATAGTGACCATCAAGCATGTGTCCGAGAGTAGGAGCGTGTCTTCCACTGGTGCAACGGGTGCAGTGGTACCACGGCCCAGGAGCCTGAGGGGCCCACTGAACCCTTACGCTTGCTGTATCAGTTCAGACAGGGGTTCACAGTTCAAACAGTGGTCGCCATCCGGGCAGGAGTCTCAGGGGAAGGGGAGGCATTTGCTTTCTTGCACCACTGTCTGAGAGCACCAGCTAAAGGTTTCAGCATGGCACATGAGGTCTGTGGTAATGCAGACACTTGAAAATCTCCACCGGAATATTCATCGAGAATGAACTTAAAAATGTGGACATTGAAGATGCCATCCAGTACGAGGAAACGCATCTGTTGCGCTATTAGAAAGCAGGAAATCTGTGAATGTTTTACTTTGACCTGCATTCCTTCCCAGTGATAGATAAGCTATTGATTACTGTCAACTCTGACATTTTGCTGGCATCCCTGCCTTCTGCCTGGTGGGCATTTGCTTTGTTTGACTTGGATCAACTATGAACCTACATAAGCTATGAATCTGCATAAACTATGAATCTGCATGATGAATGGATCTGCATGGGCTATGGATCTGCATGAACTATGAATCTGCATGAGCCATGAATCTGCATGAGCCATGAATCTGCATGAGCCATGAATCTACTTGAACAATGGATCTGCATGAGCTATGAATCTGCATGAGCCATGAATCTGCATGAGCCATGAATCTGCATGAGCCATGAATCTGCATGAGCTATGATTCTGCATGTGCTATGAATCTGCACGAACTATGAATCTGCTTGAACAATGGATCTGCATGGGCCATTAATCTGCATGTGCCATGAATCTGCGTGAGCTATGAATCTGTGTGAGCTATGAATGTGAATGAACTTTGCCTCTGCAAGAACTATAAATCTGCATGAACTATGAATATGTATGAGCCATGAATCTACATAAGCTATGAAACTTCAAGAAATATGAATCTGCATGATCTATGGATTTGCATGAACTATAAATCTGCATGAACTATGGCTCTCAAGAACTATGGATATGCATGAGCTATGAATCTGCATGATCTATGAATCTGTAGGAAGTATGAGTCTTCATGAACCATGAATATGCATGAGCCATGAATCTGCATGAACTATGAATCTGCATGATCTATGGATCTGCATGAACTATAAATCTGCATGAACTATAGCTCTCAAGAACTATTGATAAGCATGAGCTATGAATCTGCATGATCTATGAATCTGCATGATCTATGGATCTGCATGTGCATGAATCTGAGTGAGCTATGAATCTGTGTGAGCTATGAAAGTGCATGAACTTTGCCTCTGCATGAACTATAAATCTGCATGAACTATGAATATGTATGAGCCATGAATCTACATGAGCTATGAATCTGCATGAACTATGAATCTGCATGATCTATGGATCTGCATGAAGTATGAATCTTCATGAACCATGAATATGCATCAGCCATGAATCTGCATGAACTATGAATCTACATGATCTATGGATCTGCATGAACTATAAATCTGCATGAACTATGGCTCTCAAGAACTATGGATAAGCATGAGCTATGAATCTGCATGATCTATGGATCTGCATGATCTATGAATACTCCAATGTGAATGGTGAGTTATGGGGATCCAGAGGTAACATGATTAGCATGACCACATCACACCTGGTCATCACAGACACTGCTTCCAGCCCTGGGCATTTCATCTGCAAATCACTGATTTAGGTGAGCTAGTCTTAATAGGTCAAAGAAAGCAAAACAAGACTAAAACACCCAGGATGCATTAGGCTATCAGTCAAAAGCCCAGACCTGGAAACATTAACCATACTAACCTGGGAGAGAAGCTAACCCTAATTATGAATTTGTGGTTTCAAATGGTTCACCTTCGAAGTGATTAGCTCCCGTGGGCTGTAGAGGAGCCTGTGGTCTTGTTATTCACATCTCTCATTATCTCAATTATGAGATAACGTTAGGGAAAGTAGCGGATAACAGCATGTTTGGTTTCATACCTTGTATGATACTTTTATTATGCTGCATATATTTTAGACGGCTATCAATAAGTGCTGTAAGTAACCAGCATTACTTTCATCCGATTTAATAAGTTCAGTTTACCTCTCATAGCAGGCCTCACCAGACTATGAAAACTCAGGACATGTAGATTATAGTACATGTCAGCATTTAACTCACTGAGCCTTTCTATTGGCTAGATGGAGAAGATGTTTTAGGGTCCTTCGAGTGGCTATATAGTGCCCTGACTATCAGGTGCCTCCATTACTGAGCTATAATGGGCTGCAGTGCTACCCCTGGAGAGCTTGCATCTATGGTGCTGACTGCTCGGGCAGTAAAGCCTTGTTATACCTTTTTATTTATTTATTTAATGTGATTTTCTATAGCGCAAACATTACCCAAAGGTGTCAGAGCGCTTTACAAAAGAACCAGTTGCGCTATATAAGGACTTACATGAGTTACATAAAAGATGCAAACAGGAAAAACAAGTGCAAATGTACAAGTTTTAAAGTCACACAGGGAAGAGATACAAATAGATAAAATTGCAAATGTACATGTTGTGAAGTCACTCAAGGAAGAGATACAAATGGATAAACTCTAAGAATCACATAGGAATGGTAGTGAGTACAAAGGTCTAGTACATATACTAGTGGTTAGAGTTATCTCTATATATATGTATATACAAATATTAGATGTTCTCAGGATTCCATTTTACCAGCGATTCGGCTTGGAAAAGTATATATCACATATTTACATAGAGGGTTGCGGTTGCTTTGTCTGTGTCCATTGTTAGTTGGGTGGGGGTGGGGGGGGGCAGAGGTTTTGTGTTGGAGCCTCAAAGGCCTGGAATTCTCTGCTATTGTATCTCAGAGCCATGTCTAAACTTACAGCTTTTAGGAAATCCTTAAAGGTATATCTTATTCGGCTGGATAAATATATTGTCCTGGTTCGGTACTGTTCAGTGAGCTCAGTGAGTGCCAAGATGCCTCTTTTGGTATCCGAGCGCTTTAAAAGCATATGTAACATAACATTGTATAAGGCCGTCTTCCGTTGTGCATTCATTCGAAGGCCAATTCATTTAAATGGCATCTGAGCTTAGCCAATGGCAGGATGAGAAATCGTAAATAACAACAAAGCCTGTAAGTCAAATGGTGCTGAGGTATGACAATTGACACTGGTATATTTGCACAGGAGTGAATCCAACAAAAGACTATCAACTGTAGCTGATTAAGTCCTATCAGCCCACCAGATGGCGGAGCCTCATCATGTAGGACTCCAATACCAAGGTAAGTGTGCAGTCGCCCGGATTGTAATTTAGCAACGCATCACTGAACCATGGTATGGTCACCACAGTTGTTAGACCAGAAGGTGAGGCTGATATGTGCAGTGCAAGAAAATAAAATGAAGTGAAGTGTGTTAAAATGGCTATCAAGGCAAACAAAGACCTTTATTAGCGTTTGCCTGGACGTCAGATTAAAAATAGTGAAATAACAGTGTGAAAGAATCACTGTTTAACTTGCTTGGTAGAAAACAAGGTAAGATATAAGAGGGCCAACATGTTTCTGCCTTAAATGTGAAGGGTCACTGGCATTCGTCAGGGCCAAATTAATATCTGCTACTGCAAGGGCACTATAATATGTGCTGAACTAAAGAAAATTAACAATGAAGTGAACATAACAGAACCATCCTACCACATCTTCTCAGTATTGTTCTGGTGATGTAATAGGTCTTTCCTGTATAAGAACAAGAAGATGAAAAAGAACAATGTAGACATTGCATATAGACACTGCTCAAAAATTAAGTCTACACCAACCATTCTATAGTGGATGATGTTACTGTGCAAAACCAGTGAAAACTCTAAAACCTCAGACTAGACCATCACTCATTAGTAATAGTCACATACAAAGTGCATTGTAATACGTCACCCAGTGGTTGAATTGATGTACTAAAGTTTGACACTTACCCAACTGTGTGTGGGAAGTGGACCTCACCTCACCCGGCAACTGCTGGGACGGATAAGGCACCGCTCTAAACATACAAAGACAATCTCTGTAAAAGATGCTTGTCTGGAGGATACGACCTCAGAAATATTGTTAAAACCCACATACTTTCTCAACTGTCTATCACATGTACCCCACCGGTGTCTAAGGTGGCCACACCTGGCGACTACGGCATCTACCCCCTCCAGTAAATTCAAGGGGATGCTCATCAGTTGTACTAAGGCAACTACTGTTTCCCATCTGAACTACTGAGTAATGGTGTTAATTAATACTGTTTGGAACTAGTGGGGAAATATCCCCCTCATCTATACCTGCTGAAGTCCAACTGAACAGCAGAGTGAAGGTTTTATTAAATGCTGTTCAAACCTAGTGGAAGAGAGTCCTCCTATTCTGAACTGTTAATCAAGTGGAGGAATCAAACCATGAATTACTTGACCTCATTAGTTTCAGTAACCCGGTCCCAGCTTACCTGTCCGTCTGTACCTTGAGGCTGAATGACGAGCCGAAGGGGAGGCACCGAACGGACGGTCTGGCGTCTATTTATAGCGCCACTCAATCTGTAATTAGGCTCAGCTGAGTATCACTGAGGACGCGCTGCAATTGCGCGATGCAGGGCTTGCTAAACCCTCGCGCATGCGCACAGCGAAGCTGTCATCTAGCGTGCATGCGCGAAAACGAGTACGCCTGTTAACGCGTACGGCGCATGTGCGTAGGCACAGCGCTACCTTGGCCTGTCTCGGCAAGAGGCGAGACGCTGCCTGCATGCAGCTGTATCGCACTTGCGTGTTACAGCCCTACTCCCGCACTATTTATCGCGTGTTGGAAAGCAATGAGGACGCGATTATATTACAAATAACCCCGCGATTTGTTTGTTAAATAACCGGACAGGAGCCACTTAAAGGGATGAGAAATCGTTCTTAACTCTCTACCATTGTCATATACAGGCTCCACCAATCTGAACAAAGAGAACTGGCCTCTATTACAAATGAGACACACTCCCCTGGTCTGTGCTGTGGAACACCTGCATCTCTGTGCGCTGCTTCCTCTCTTTCTCTGTTTTTAAACCAACCTTCCACTATACCTATCATGGACGTTTTTTCGCCCCCCTGTATTTGGTGCTGGGAGGCCTTACTTGGTGCACTGGGCATTACAAAGCCGACTTAGGCAAATTGTGCCTGCCCTCTGAGAGGTGTGGTCTAAGAGCGCCGGAGTTTGAGCATTACTACTTAGCAGCTCAACTGCAGTGAGTGTGCTGTTGGATGTCCGAGCGCCATCGGGGTGACACTGGCCAAGACTCGCTCCATGGCCCCTGGAGAGACTCCTACAGCTGTTTTATCCCTTGTTGCAAAACAGAGCGTCCCACCTCTACATACAGAACCCCTCTGTTTCTGCAGTGGTCCACTAATAACAGCTTCGACCACTCCCCATGCATAGGCTGTCCCCTTTCAGGCTTGCCAAACCTTAGTGTTATCCTGACCATTTTACTGGTCTAAGGCAATGACACTTAGTGGGTATTATGACCAGGGGCGACCGCCCATAGGACTCAGCTCTCATGCTTTTTGAAACTTTGGTGGAGCAATGTAGCCTCCAAAGAGGGCAGTTCATACGGTACTGGACTTTAATGCACATCTCCCATGCTGGCTGGCCCATAGAGTGGACAGAACCAACACCTTGTACAATTGTACAGTATCCACACATGTTAGGTACGGACCTTAGACATGTCTGCTGGATGAACATTGCCTTTGGGGAACACATCAAGTTCTGGTTGGCTGGGCTACCGGACATGTGGGAAACTGAAAGTAACAGTGTTCCATGATAAAGAATGGAGTAGGGTACTGGCAAACTGGACTTCAGCTTCTAAAAACGCAAGATTTAAACTCGTTCAATTCACCATACTCCACAGAGCTTATCTTTCACTGACTAAAGTAAATCAAATCATTCCTGGAGCCAATGCTCAATATCCTTGTTGTAGTTCGCCGAATGCTGACTTACTACATATTGGTGGCGGCTAGTATTTGAAGGAGGTGAAAGGGCGGGGGTCAGGGAGGTAATTCCATAAAAAAATAAAATACACACTTTTCCTGACTACCACTACCACCTGCCATCGCTGATGCCTCCTCTTAGTCCTCTTTCCTGCTTTTAGGGCAGGGAGTAGGAAGCAGGAACCCGGCATCCAGACTCCCGAAAATCAATCACAATGCTGCATTGCAGCGTTGTGATTGATCTGAGCGCCGTGGATCGGCACTCAGCAAAAGAATGGGAGGCTGGGCATGTTCTCCATGCAGGCTGTAATGTAGCCTGTATGGAGAACATGCAAAGTGCGCATGAATGTTTGGCCATACCCAGAGAGCTGGCCAAACATTCATGCGCCCTTTATGGAGTGTAAACTACTCCTCCCCTCCCCTGCTCTATCAGCAGAGCAGCCCCGCCCGTCCTGCCCACAAAGCTGCTGCAACAAGGAAAAAAGAAAATGTAATAATTTAAAGTTATTATATATTTTTTTCATTTAGACACACTGCTTAAAAGAGGTGGGCGACTCTCCTCTGCCTTAGCGGAGGAGCCGCTACTGCTACCTATGCTCTGGTGATATCCAGGCCTGTCTGATCCACAATCACCTCCAAACCAGCAGAGAAAATGGGCTGCACTGCTGTACATAAATCGCAGGTCTAGGCCATTGGTTCATTTAAACGTACAAAAAAACCCATATAATTGGCATGGCTTCTAGATCTTGCACTGTTGGGCGCATTATTCCACGTGTGCTCTCATGAATTCAGTCATTCTTGAGTTTTGCGGAAGCAGAGAGTGAAGCTTCGCTGAGAGAAAAAGCTCAAAGACTTTGCAAATATCCCCCATCCCATGTTTGAGATGGGCTTTGGTCAGCTTCCAATCAGCATTTGCAGAAGACACATCTCCACCATAGACCTGCCTCTAGTTCGGCGAAGCAAGTGCTAGTCATCCACTTTTAAACCCTGTTCTACTTCCTTTTTCTCCTCAGAATGTCCCCTGCGGTCACTTACTTCATCTATGACCTTTTTCAAGGCTATTTCTAAATACTCCAGTCGCACAATGCCCTGCTCCATAATTACAAAGGGGCATCGAGCCACTTTGTGTGGCTTAACTCAGCTTTGTAAATATCATGCCCTTTCACGCAGGTATCTGCATGAAAGGAACATGCAATGTGTGTTGCTGTGGGCATTCCAGCGCAACACCCATTGCTTTTTGACGCTGCCTCATATATGTAAGGATGTGTAAATCAGAGGCAGCGCCAAAAACTAAAGCCACTGTAAAGCAGGTGCTGATTGTTTATGTGCAGGAAGGTGTTCCTTCTTCAAATAAACAATCATCCCTGCAACACAGACATCCTTGCACCATGGTGCAAGGGTGCCTACATTGCAAGGATGATTCCCGGCAAAGCAGCACCGTAGCACCATGGCGCAAGGGTGTCTTTGTTGGTGCTAGGCTGCTTTTTTTAGAACCAGTGCACGGAAAAAACAGCGGTACACTGCATTCTTGTGAATACGGCACATCCCTGCATTTTTCAAATGATGCTCCACGCTGCAATATTTTTTTTATAAATATGCTCCTATTTTGCCTGGCTACGTGTAAAGCATTAAGTGGTCCACTTATACATAATCCTTTCAGCCCCACTGCATGACAATACATGCTAGCTCTCATTTTTTTTATTTTTGGAACTTTCTAAGATATACTGTGATCCTAAGCCTGCTGTTGGACAGTTTTGTAATGGTTCTATCTGTTTGTTTATGTATATGCACTATAACACACACAGCCAATGTATATGCTAACTAATTTAAGTACTCATCTGTTTATTTTCATGAGATATAGGGGCAGATGTAGGTCGCCCAATGCCGGTCGGTAACGGCCGAAATATCCGAATTTCTGCCATTACCGACCGGTATTAGGCTACTGAGATGTAGGTGGCCTAAATTACAAATTCGGTAATTTACTGATTCGGTATTTTAATCAATCGGTAAATTAGTGAATCCTTAATATACCGAATCGGTAAATTACCGAATTTGCAATGTAGGGAGCACTCAAATGAGTGCATTGCATAGGTAAGGATTCGGTATTTACCACCAACTACAAGTTGGTGGTAAATATCAAAAACCTTTGCAAAAGCAATTATTTTGCTTTTACAACAGTGCGATGTGGAAGACATACATACCCTTAGGGCATGTATGTCTGCCACATGTGCACCCATGCACGATTCAGGGGTGCAACAGGGTGTCAATGTGACACCCTGCCACCCTTCAATGAGTTCCCCATTTTACCGAATCGGTATTTACCGATTCCGTAATTCCCACTCATTCCTATGGGCCTGGAGACCCATAGGAATGAATGGGAATTACTGAATTGGTAAATACTGATTCAGTAAATACCGAATCGTACCGATTTGGTAATACTTACCGAATATTTACCTACAATGCATTTACCGATTCAAAAATACCGAATCGGTAAAACTCGGTATTTTAGAATCTGTAAATCAAGATTACCTACATCTGGCCCAAAATGTCTAAATTGCTGTACAAGCTGATTATCACACAAAAGTTTAATGAAGATTTTTTTTTTAATGGGTGGACTGGTCGCAGACCAAGAATGCTATTAAGGATAAACATGCTATCCCAAGTGCAGCCACAAACTTGCGCCTACCCTGTGGGTAAAGCATTAGTAAAATCCAGAAAGTATCTCTGAAGCCAATTGTCTGCTTTCACTGTATGATTGACAACCCAGCATGCATTTCAAAAGGGGTCAGAGATCACCCTTCAGGCGGTTGCAGGGAATGATTGATTGCACTTTCCTGCTGGGGGATGCCTTGTGAAGTGAAAATCAGGGAACGTCCCTGGCGGTTGACCCGTAACTTCGCCGGGTACAGCATTGCGTAGTCAGCCCCCATTTCCAAGAGTTGTCTTTTCATTGGTACAAACTGTCGTCTCACCTCCTGTACCGTGGCCGTAAAATCCCGGAACAGAGGGAGGGGTGGGGGGGGAGGCTCCACAGGGGCATTAAGGCCCCTAGCATTATCAAGTACCAGTATCATCCCTCCCAATTATCCAGCACTGTAGGATCCACAACCACGAACATTATTGATGGTAGAAGTAGTTTAATCGTAGGTAAAGGAAGCACCCCCGCGACACATCTCATGGCACCGGTGAGTTTACAGCAACTGAATGAACAATAACTGAACTGTGGAACAGCACGATGGCAGATCGTGCTGTGTAGCGAGACACATGCATTTGAATGATAATACACATTTAAATGAAAACACAATGCGCGAGATAACAACACGAGAAAGAGCGCATGCATGAGCACGTGTATACACAACAAGCACTCACAAACAATATACTCAGCCGTTCGTGTTTGTATTTCGTGATCAGTCCTGTTTGTCCAGTGCTCCTCCAGCTGCCTCATCCAGAAGTGCCCTCTCTGGGGAGGGTCGTCGCTTCTTTCACCATTCTTTAAGGGATTTCCCCTTCCGAGGAGCACCCTTAGCTGCACCCTGACAGTCCGTCACCTGTATGTGCTGCAAAGTCAATGCACCCCCTACAGCTTCTTTGTTTCTTTGTCCACGGCTGCACTTCAGCACGTGCACAAGGCCAAGTGGTTCATCACTTGCATGATGCCATGCCCCCATATGAAGGAGAGAGTGCTTCCTTGTGATCATGCGGTGCAAAATGTGATCCACACAATGCAAGGGGCCCCACACAAATCTCAGACCCTTGCAATATACCTACGTGCCCCGAGGGCACAAGAAGGGGGTGAAAATGCATGCAGATCACCCAGGTATCTTCCTGCAGTACTGCCCCTGGTGTTCATGCTGCATCATGAAACTTGGATGGCTTCACTGCCTGTGTTTGATCTGTCATCCATAGATACTGTTCGACTCTGAATGTTGCTAAGAGAGTGGAGGCCACAGTTTGCGGGTCTATACATACTCATCACTAGCCGGTGATTTTTGCTGCTACCACAATCAGTGGTGTCCTTGGAAATCACTCACTTCTGCAACATGATTAATTCTGCAATGTGTAGGCGTCTTCATTCCCTCCTTCAATTACAGACTCCCTATGAGTACTCTTCTGGAACACTCCTGAGGTGAGGATGTGGGCATTTGATGGGTCATTTTATCAAATGACTGGTCCATGAGTTGCTGAGTCCACTTGATCTTACACTTGGTGGCATCCAAAGTTAGTGATGCTGCTGGCTCAGACCCCAGGCAGCTCGTGACAGATGACGACGAACAATAACAAACTAGAGCAGGGACCATTGCACCTCACTGAGGGTGGAGCAGCACATGATGACACAGAACAAGGACAACATCAACAAAACACTCTAGTCAGACACAACACTAGACCGAAGATGACGAATGCAGCATATCTCCTTTGTTTCTCTTTAAATAAAATAACACTGCACCCTGGACCAAACATGCCACCAAAGTCATTATTCCAACAATTCAGTCAACACAATATTGTAAAAAAAAATGTAATGACCAAACTCAGAACAAAGACAACTACACCACACGTAAAGTACGGTACTGGAGTGACGAAGAACGAACCACAAGGGCAGCCTTGAGCTAATAGCAAAGCCAGCCCTATTCTGAGCACCTGGGATCTGAGAATAACCACAGTCCTTCCATACACAGCAACCAAACCTCAGCAGAGGGAGACTGGACCCAACCACAGAGCCCTCCTGGAGAGCACAAGGAGTGAGCAGGACACGCATGCATGAGCCGGCAAACATTCTTCCATGCTTCTCGACAGTGCACTCCTGCATTGCTAAGAAGGTGCAGTTGTGGATTTATTTTGCATTTAGAAGTGATTTCTTAAGCTAAAAAGGAGGACATACTTCAGAACGAGCAAGCTAGCTTCACCTGAGTAAATGACGTATGAGTAATTGCATTCCGTGGCTTCCGGAGCGATTGCACCATCTGCTGGGACATATGCTGCGCGCATCTTCCCGCACAGGGTGGGGGGTGAGACTGATGGTGGGGGACGCGTCATTAACACACAACGTCATTACCACATCTCTCGAGCCCCGTGTGGGCGTGGTCGAGGCGCAGAACCCTTGCAGTACTGACGCAGCATTGCAGTACGGAAGCAGCAGCCAGCACAGACAAGAGTTTGCAATGCAGCAAATAAAAAAGGACTTTGATTGTCTCTCATGAAGCACCGCCCCATAACAACCGTCTTATTTCATGTTTCGGTTATTACTTAATAAGTTCTGCTTCCAGGTTTTGCATGAAGTATAAGTGAGCAGTTTACACTGCACACACTGCGAAATTGACTGTAGGAATATGCGCTTATTTTCCTTAATGACAGGAATGGGAATATACTGCATATAACTCGGTGTGCTTTAGCAATCTATAGCTCTGATTATGAGTGTGAAAATTTCACCTGGTGGTATTCAAAGGGTTTATGAAGCTTCATAAAAGGTTTATGAAGTTGCCGAGCACTGCAGCCCAACAAGCCCCCTTCCTGCGCTGGGTAAACATCGTTTACCACGAATCCTTTTCCCCGCAGACAATTACAATGCGGTCTTTCAACAAACGCGTTGTAACAACGTATACCATGACTCAACAAGCCGGAAAAACGACTTGCGGAGGGGTCAGAAGGGGTTGTGTTCAAAATCATCCAACCCCTTCCAGACTGTTGCACAGGCTGGGGTTGTAATAGTAAATTATGCTATTCCAACATCCAGCGCCCCCCTTAGAGCAAGTCGTTGTTACAACTTGCAGAGTAATGGTATGCGTAGTTACAACGCAGTCGTTGTAATGACGCATTGTACTTGCCTGCGGGGAAAAGGAATGCGTAGGAAGGTGGCACTGAGTGACAGAGAAAGGACAGGAATGTGCCGTATTTAAGTCAATATGGCGCATCTGTGCCTTTTCTCCTGGCCTGGCGCAGACGGGAACGTACCAAAAAGATACGCCATCCAGGGGAGGCATAACGAGGAGATATTGCCTTATTTCTCCTCGTTACTTCTTCTTTCTATGTGTACTGAATTTCAGGATTGTTTTTGTGCTGGAAGGTGCCCCTTCCTGCATGCAACGGAGGCACTCTTGCACCATGGTGCAAAAGAGCCTGCACTGGAACCAGGGAGCTTTTTTAGCACCAGCACATGGGTGCACCGTATTCTTATTAATACGGTGCATCTCTGCATTTTTTAAATGACGCAGCTCGGCGTAGCTAAATTGCTTATAGTGCTGCGCCATTTCAATGTAGCTACCCCCCATGGCCTGAGGAGTGGTCCGGACTGCGCCACCAGGGTTCAGTATACCTTGAACCCAACTATCTGTGACAGCTGGGCTGTATCCTGAATATGGATGCAGAGGGCTGCTCTCTCGGTAAAAATACTAATGCATTGTTGGGCTGCCTTAAATATGCAAAGGGCTGCTCTCGGCAAAAAAACGAATGCATTGTTGGGCTGCCTTAAAGATGCAGAGGGCTGCTCTCGGCAAAAAAACTAATGCATTGTTGGGCTGCCTTAAAGATGCAGAGGGCTGCTCTCGGCAAAAAAACGAATGCACTGTTGGGCTGCCTTAAAAATGCAGAGGGCAATGATGCCTCTCCATATACGTAAGAAAGGTGAAAATGTATATAGCAACACCTGCCCCCCCTCTCTCCTCGTGTTTGTGGTGGATCATGGTCACAGAGTGCCTGTGAGATGCCCGCCACCTGGATTCTCTCCACGGCCGATGGTGACTCGAGTCCTAAATTACTGTGACTGAGACGCTATCCTCGCTTCTGCTTGGAGAATGGGCTGCATTAAGATTGAAAAGAGTCATGGGTTGATTTTACCTGACTATACTATTGCGGTACAACATAAATGTGCATTATTCCTGCAAGGGAAGAAAAAGATGCAAACTCTCTAAGTTGTTGCTGAGCACCGTACATACTTCTTCACTGAACCAGAAGTAGCGTGGGACTGAAGGGAGACATATGGGTCGCTGGAGAGTGCACCACCTGTGGCAAGACCCGCTGCCACTCCAAAGCCTCAATGCACTCAAGCAGTGAGGTGGTACCCCAATGTGACAGGTAGGTCGCAGGGGCCCCTCCTAATGGAGCAACAAATTGTAGAAGCCACTGTGGTAGCCCTGAGTGAAGTAACCTCCACTACCTCTGTCATCAGAGTCTACCATGTCTGGAGATGACGCCTCTTCAGAATGAGAGGGCGTGAGTGCTACACCCTACTGCTGGTTACATCAAAAACAGTGGACAAACTGGTCCAAACCAATAATATCGTTTTTGATATGATATAGATTTGTGAAGGTTGACTCCAAAATATGTGTTCAAGTCTACCTTCTTTGCGTCTGTCTGTGGTTTTTAAAAAATATTGTATGCTTGACCGTCTATCTACTAATATTACATGATGATGCTCACACATGGAAGGTTATTTCTATAATAGGTGACTGTGGCAGTGTGTGCCTGTGCCTGCCCTCTACTATCAATAGACTGGGAAAGTACCACACTATATGCAAGCAGAAGGCACCAGAAAAACAGTGATTTGCCTTCACTCACTCCTTCCCCCATTCAACCACTTGCACTAGGTCAGAGATATGACAGAGTTTTATTGGAAAGGTGTTTTAGGAAGGATAAGTATGGGAGTTTGTCCTCTGGAGGGTGTGTTGTTTATACCAACCATGGGTGTGGAACCAGAATTGTTTTTCCAGTACATAACAACTATATACTGTCACAGAACTTCTTGCTACATGTTAGAATCAATATCCTTAAGCATTTCGCCATACACTCCTAAATACTACCTACTTACTTTAAACCAGTGGCTCCTAATCAGTGCCCCCCAGTTGGCCGGGTCACCTAAGGGGTCCACAACTGCTTAGAAAATGAAATAATGTGAACAGATGAATGAAGTGTTTATAAATAGCAAGCACAATGTAAAACTGAAAAAGTGAAGGAATTTGAAATTGGAGGGAAAAAATGTAGTTGATATCTTTAGACTGATTCTTGTCAGCAGTGCAGAATACAAGAACATTAAATGGGTGGCCTCCATTGAATTTACAAGAGCTCCAACCTTTCCACTAAAATGTTAATTTAGATTTGTTTATATATTTGCTTGTGAATTAACTATGTTATTATTTGTGTGCCTGTTTGATAAATGCTTGTTTCTCTATTTTTCTGTTTTGTTTTGTGAGTCACCTTCTCGAGATTGCTAAGGCCGGGGTCCCCGGGTTCCAATAAAGACTCTGTGCGGGTCCCTGAATTCCAAAAATGATAAAGTGAGGGTCTTCACATCTCATTAAGTAAGGGTTCACAGAAGTCAAAAGATTAAGAACCATTGCTCTAAACCATTTGAAACCCCATATACTGATAACGTTTAACACCAGGGAGATGAAGGCGATGCAAAAACAATATAAGATACTCTGAGCCTTAGCAAGGTGGGAAATCCAGAATGCTTTCCTGCAAGACACCCAGCTTGTGAGTGCTGGCGCCATGGGCAAATATTCAGTTTGCGGTACACAGTATTTGCAAGGGGGGCCTTGATTTGGTTAAAAGCAAATAGTCCCATTTGAGTTAGAATTACCAAGTATTGATGACGATGGTCAATATGTGTTGCTTAAGGGCAGGTTGGATGGGCTACCCCTGGTACTGGGTTGTTTTTATGTTTTTAATACTGATGAGTCTAACTTCTGGCACAGATTAGTGACTTGCCTAGCTGACTTGGCACAATGTGGGATAATTCAGGTGTGTTCATGACAGTGTTAGATTGCTCTTTTGCGCACTTCCCCCAGTTTGCAGCCAATCACAAATCTTGCAACATTGGCTGGATCATTGGAAAATTGGGGACATCTGGTGATTGAGTAACCCAACCGCACAAGAGTGCTTATTATACGCTGAGGTGTAAGATATGCACTCCAGCCTATATAATATAGTTTGCTCCACAGGGTTTCACATACATATTTATTCTATAACATATAATCTTAAAAGGATTTCTGACCATGACCCCCTCCAGGGGATGATTGCCTGGGGCTAAGCAGTGGCCACTATTCCAACAAGCAGGTTACAGTGCTTGAGCATGAGTTTGGGAGAAGCCAGAGAAATACTACTACCTCTCCTTTTCATTTTATTTTGACCCCTCCCGTGCTGGGCATATTCCCCCGCTGTGCTGGAGGATAGGGGGTGCGCACATCGCCCCCATGCTCATGACGAGGTCAGCTCATCATGAGGCACAGTGCTCCTGTGCTCATGACGAGCTGAGCTCGTCATGACCACACCCGTTTGTGTGGAACGCCCGCACAGCAGGGGAATTAGCCCAGCATGCGAGCGTTCCAACAGTCATAACAAGCTCAGCTCGTCATGAGCACACAAGCACCATGGCTCATGACGAGCTGACCTCGTCATGAGCATGCAACCTGTTAAAATCCTCTTTAATGTTAAAGTCAGATTTTGAATAATTTTTTAGTAAATACCCCTTTTACAAAGTTGGCTTTTTCCTGCTTGAAGTTTCTTGGGCTACTTTGTGAGAGTCCAGCTGCCCGGGCTGTTGATGACACCCCCACTGGGAACTGTGTGTGGGAGCCAAACCGTAGATAAAGGCATGGGTGTAGAGGGAGTGAGTTTGGGTGACTGGATTGCTGGCGAGGAGCTGTGCCTAGCGCTGATTACACCTTAAAGGAGTCTGTCACAGCACACACAAAGGAACCTGACACCAGGCCTGCTCCCGCCTTTTGTTTCACTAGCCAGGCTGGAGACAAGCTCAGTGAAGAGGGGAGAACTGAACAGAACTGGTTTAGGGGACAGACAAAGGGTTCATCATCAATATAGACTTTATTCAGCTAATATAGTTATAAAAGATACCACAATACAACGTACAACTAAAAATACGAATTGTACAAAAAGTGCAGCCATAAAAGCTATACAAAACACGGTAAAAAGCCTGCTAAAATATACAGTGGAAGCAGTCCCACTCTGTAATAGATATCTCTTAATTTGCGACCAAATAAGGGAAGAATCACATATACATAAAATATGAATTCCTGCCTGCATACGGACTTCCAGAGCTCCAAAACATCCTCGAAGAGTGGATAAAATCACGTCGGCCCCATAGCTGACTTTGGATTATATTACCAATTCTGTCAAGGACACCTATATTGCAATTAAATATCTTCCAATTGCACATATAACATTTAAAAAGCTCATATTTATCAACAGACTAAGAGCTTGATCCCTATTATCAGCATTACAAGTAATAAAAAGAGGTTTTAAAAATTCCTTTCATGCTTCTAGAAACCACAAACAGTCTAACAAAATGTGTGGGCCACTGCATTTTACTTGTAGTTCACACGTACACAGACCCTGATCAGTTATCATTGCAGTTTTTATGTTCCTGTCTGTACTACATGGGTTCAGGCCACCTCTAAATTTCAATACCGCATTTCTAAGCTTTGGATTAGGCATGGGGAATATATGATCCTTAGTCCACCCATTTACTCCCCAGAAAACATAAGTCTTCTTCTTGAGCCTTTGTGTTAATAATATCACATAGCACATGTTTGGGAATCTGCTGCCCTAGTTTCAATTGTTCTGTATCTAGAGAAAGTTTAGCACACATCTTTATGGAACCTCTACTCCGTATTGGAATTGTGGGCGGACCATTACATTGAAAGCTGATAGAACTGGCCACAGAGAAGGGCCTCCATAATTCCACTTAAATTGTTTAATGCCCCATACTGAGGAAAGTGCCTTTACTTTTAGTGATTGTATGTGCTCCCTCCAATTTAGCTTTCTATCGAACCACATACCCAAGTATTTATATTCTTCCACCACCTCGACTCTGACCTCTCCCAATTGCCCGTAAAAGGAACTCTTTCTTCTCCCCACTACCATTATTTAAGTATTTTCTAAATTAACCGTAAAGTGTTTTTTTAACAATAATCGCGAAAAATGTCCAGTTTTTTTCGCGAACCCAGCTCTGTCATGTCTGTTATCACTAGATCATCTGTGTATAGCAAACAAGGTATGTGGGTACCCCCCATCTTAGGGCTTATCCCACCAGCCTTAAAAAGTTTGGTAGGTCGGAAAGGAACAAAGAGAATAACAATGGGGCCAAGACACCACCCTGGCGCAATCCATTCTTTATCTGAATTTTATTGGATAGCGTCCGAAGGTGTATCCAAGATCACCCTGGTCCAATTCAGTGAGTGCATTTCCTGAATTATTGAGAGTAACGTTTTTTTGATTCCGAGCTTTGCCAGCATACTCCCCAATATACTACGATCTACCAAAACGAAGGCGGCTCGGAAGTCAGCAAAGCAGCAAACCAGTCTACCTTGCAATTCAATTGCCATTTTTGCCATTGCCCATAAACTAAGGCAATGGTCTATTGTTGAGTGGCCCTCTTTGTACCCGCCTTGCTCTACTGGTATCAAGTTAATCTGTTCTACCCAGGTCTTCAATACGCCTAATAATATCTTAGAAAATACTTTCTTCCCACATCCAGCAGACTTATAAGGCAATAATTATGGGGCTGTGTGGCGTCCGTCTTTTTATATATAGGTCTAACAATTGCCACATCCAGCTTTTTGGAAAAATTCTGGATGTTAAAATATTTCGGAAGGTGACATTTAGAAAGATTGCCCATCAATCCGTGTTATTTCTTAGTATTATTGCTGGTAGGTTATATAGCCCTGCCGCTTTCGTTAGTTTTAAAGATCAGATGTTTTCTTTTATATTTTGAAAAGAGAAATACGGTTTTAATTTTTCCGCATCCTTAAACCTTGTTTCCAAAAGTCTTGTCTACCCTCTTACTATTGTACAAGTTAATCAAGTAGTTAACCCAATCATCTTCTCCCACTAAGGACCGCATTTCTCCTTGAACATTTCCCTCTCTTACCAATCGCCAGAATAATCTTATATTATTTGTGTCTATCACTTGAACCTTTCCTTCAGCTTTTATCTATACTCAAGCTTTGCCAAGCAGAGACTCTTCATTGTTTCCTTATCCTGTGTTTTTCTGAGCTGTCTTTCCCATTTTGTGCCCTCAATTTTAGGCTGTGACACTTGTTCTACAGCCAACCATTTCTTTTCCCCCTCTTCTCGTGACCTCTTTTCTTGGATGCAGGCCCTGATTTAAAGTGTATTCTTAAACAATTTAACACCTGCTCAACCACCTGATCGTACCGTGTTAGGACATGATCTCTTTTCTCTAGATCACCGAGGGACATATAATCAAGCATCAGGTCATTGACCCATTTCAAACTGTCCTTGGTTATTCATCGAGGGTGTTCTATCTGTAAAGGGACAACTCTATCTCGTTTCAACCCTTGTTCTATCCTGAGTAATAATAGTAAGGGCCAGTGGTCACAGCCTTCACTTTGCAGCACTTCAAACCCTTCTACTTCCGTAAAATGCCAAGCATTTATAAAGGCATAATCCATTGGGAAATTCTGATTCCCATTGTGAAAGATCTTTCTTGCAGGGCGGTCAGAATCTGCACGTCCGTTGGCACAGAATAGCCCTGTAGATCCTAGGAGCTTTACTAGAGATTCATCTCATGCAGAACCACCTGCTTTAGTAAAGATTGCTGGGGGCACCTGTGCCATGGTTAATAGCTCTTTAAACAGTTTATCGCTAAGGAAGGAATCCAGTTTGTGGTTAAAATCCCATAGGGTCATTATCAACTGTGGTGCTTTTGTTGTGCAGATGAGCTCTAGGTCTTCCTCTAGCAATCCCAGCTGCTCTTCATGGTCTATTATAGCTCCTGGCTGGATGTATATATTGATCACTATTATTTGCCTTCTTGACCAGGGGCCACTATTGAACTCTACCTGACTAGCTAGTAGCCACCAACTTTCACTTGTAACTTAGTTACTTTTTAGATATTTTTTTATGACACTAACATATTCAACCCCCCTGAGGAGCGCCCTAGGATTATACGCTCTGCCTCTTTGGTAAGCATAAAGAAACCATCAATTGGTTTGGGTACCTCACACAACCAAGACTCCTGGAATGACATAATTTCATAACTTCCCAACATCTCTCTAAGACGGTCTTGGGTTAACTGTCTCTTATATCCCCCTATATTCCACGTCAATATCCATAGGGTGTGGAGTACCTCACTTCCTAGTCCAGGCCGCTCAATCCTCCAAATATATTATCATCTCCTCTTCCTAAAGAGTCGGATAGTGATTCAAACCGATTGCGCAATACTGGACCTTTTACAGCATTTGCTATGGTTACTTGTATCCCTCCCTGACTTCTACCACTACAAATTCTTCTATGCTGATCCCAGGCTGTATGTCAGGCTGTATTTGCTCTGGACGTAGTCCTGCATGGTGGGTAAGGGCCCTAAGGTTCCCGTGGTTACTCCCTTCTGTACCCAGTACACTGACTTGCACGAGTCTTATCCCCTCCTCTTCCAGTTCTCCCTCCGTCCTCACCACCATCCGTTCTGCACATTCGGAATAGAAGAGGACCTTTGTCACCTCATTTCATTCCAAATTTGTTGTAAAGCCAATTTGCCTTATATCGCCAGATGTAACCTCACCCAGGGTGGGACATTTGACCAGTATTTGTAGCAGGTATGAGCGATTTAGGGGTTTTAGTTTCCTATGCTGTTTTCTCCTTATCCTTCTCCCCATGGTTCCAAAAATACCCATACACTATCTCTGTTATTATACTTCCTTTTACTCCTCCCGTCCATAGGTATTGTCTCCGGCCTTGGCCAATCTCTTTTCACTGGTTGATCTGAAGAGGGGTCTCCCCTTATTATTATGCCGTCCACCCTGCTACCCACTCTTTCCTTTTTCCTCTCTCCTACAAGACCTCAGGATGGAGCACTTCCAAGCAAAGAGTTCATCTCCTCCTGGCTTCTCATCTCTTTTCAATTTAAATTCTCCTTGGTCCCTTTTTATTACTGTTGGTTCCATCTGCCTGTCGTCTCTCTAATTCTGTAACCGCCACACCCTGCCCGTTCCTCCAACTTGGTTTTAAGCCCCCTCCCTATATTTTTCAACTTTTTCTGTGATTTCCTTGTGTTTTATGATCCGAGATATACTTCTTCATTCTCCAGTGCTGCCTCCTCTATACTACCAGCATTAGGTATTTTAAGATATATACCACAGGGGGATTTTTTGGCTGTGCAGTTTCTCCCTCATTGGTGCGTGGTGACACGTTTGGGGGGTATCCGTTCCCTTCCCTCCCTGTCTAGTCACTGTTTGTTGCAAAGCTTCTCTGTCTACCATGTGGCTATCAATGCCACTTCTTGGGAAGTTGGGTGATGAGGACAACCTAGGTTCTGAAAGAAACAACCCCTCTTCATTAATCCCGCCCTTCATCTCCCAGTACTTGGTACAAATCTGGTAGTGTTTTAAGGATAATTTGTTACACTCATTACGGTCTTTA
Organism: Lissotriton vulgaris; assembly: GCF_964263255.1. Taxonomy (NCBI): domain Eukaryota; kingdom Metazoa; phylum Chordata; class Amphibia; order Caudata; family Salamandridae; genus Lissotriton; species Lissotriton vulgaris. The sequence goes on along the minus strand of NC_141690.1, from coordinate 252,403,063 downwards.
GACCCTCTTTTCGGCCATTTCCTTGAATAATCCCCAATAAAGAGATGGTCACAAGATTGGGTTTCCCTTTAAAATATTTCTCCACAAATTCTTTTATAGATTGTCGCAAGGGTGTTCCACCCACTTCTACAGGGATTACCAAAGCACCTGGAGCTGAGCTCGCTGGGCGCTACATTTAGAAATAACTTATGGGTTTAAAAGCACCTGCTGCAGACTTCCTTGTGTATTTAGCAGTTTTTCAGGCAACAATAAGAATGTCAAGATAACTCTGGTGATTAATGTTGCTGTTGGAGAGAGATTGGAGTTTCGTCTCATGGCAGTTTTGACTCATCATAAAGTAGTTGCTAGAAATTGGGTTACTGGTTGAGGGGGGTAAAACCCTCCTCAAACAGCAACTACAATCCTTATCAGGGTGAGACACAGGCATACCTCAAATGTATCTGTACTCAGCCCTCTGGTAGCTTGGCACAGAGCAGTCAGGCTTAACTTAAGGGCAGTGTCACTCCAAGTCTTTTTTGCAGTGAAAGACAGAGAAAATAAAATTTTATCATTTTTATTTTCTACTACTTCTACCCACAGCTTTGTGTGAGGGGGTGGGGCAGGGAAAGAGTGGTAGTACCCTTCTAAAGTGCACAATGACTGCTTGGACGACCCTCTCGGGCCGCTAAATCAGACATGCACACTTCGCATGTTCTCCATGACGGCTGTATTGCAGTCTGCATGGAGAACATGCCCAGGCCTCCAGTCAGAAAAACGGCACTCAGACCAATCACAACGCTGCTAAGGCAACGTTGTGATTGGTTGACTGGGAGCCTGGGTGTGCTTCCTGTGGCCGAGCGAGGGAGGACTATGAGGAGAGATGGGCGAGAAAGCAGTGAAAAGGTAAGTTTTTAATTTCCAATTTAATTTTCTCCCAGCTGGTTCCTACGCGTCCTCCCTCCCTCCTGCATCCTCCCCCCTGCCTCATGCATCCTACTTCTTCCTGCTCTGACTCCCATACCTCCGATTGGTGCCGGCCGCACCTGTGCAGCACTTTAAATAGTAATAAAATAGAGCAACATTAACACCTTGGCTGCTTGACTTATTCCCCTGCTGTGCTGGACCATAATGGAAATGGGTGTGGTCATGACGAGCTCAGCTCATCATCAGCACACGAGCACTGTGCCTCATGACGAGCTGAGCTCGTCATGAGCACCGAAGGGGTTAAATAAATAAATCAAGATCAAAATGACAAAAATTCAATTAGTAGAACCAGAGACATGCAATTTTAAAGATTTAAGTGAAAATAGTGCTACTCGTTGCTATCTGGTCGAGCGAGACCACAAGGTATTCATAAGTTCAGCACCACTGCGGTGGAGCGCTGGTCGGATATAGGGTCCAGGTTGGTCCAGCTGAAAAGTTATCTTTAAAGTCCAACACAAAGAGTTCCATTCATGGTGGAGGGAGCTGCGAGGAGCAGGAAAGTGTAGCAGGTGGTCGTCGCTGTACCATAAATAGTAGGCCGGGTGTTGCGGACTGTCTTAGCTGTAGTTAAAAAATCCTGTTGTCATTGGGAACGGTTTTTAGTTCTTGCTATATTCTTGGCAAAACATAATGCCACAATGATTTGGACAAAAACAATCCTCCCCTCAATTACACAATAACTTAATGAGGACAATTTTTATTGGACATAGATGGGATGCAATGTAATTGAATCTCTGAAGACGCACTCTAAAGATAAAGAGTGCCCACTGTAGATTCCTTCGGTATTTTAAAATGCACGTTCATTTCTTCGACTCCTAACGTATACTTGCTATTGTACACTTCTTGGAATGGTTCATAATATCATCTATGAGTGGACTTGTAATGTGGGGGGTATAGTGACATGACTAGAATAATGTTAAATATGCCTCTGGATGATATACTAAGAATGGACTGGTTGTTTTCTCAGAATCAGTAGAACAACAGAGGGTAGTTTTAGTATAGTGGTTAGTTCTGTCCGTTGTTTGTTTGATATGTCTCCCTATAATGGAAGGAAGAGAAAGTAGAAAATAAAAAATACAAAATACAAAAAAGGCTAAACTGTATACATTTTGATTGGCGACAAGTACATTAATACTAATTGCCTATACACTGTGTAAACAAGACTAATGCCAGTCTTTATGGATGCTATGCTAAGCTAGTGAACACTGTTGAAAGAAAACCTTTCTAATATATATATATATATATATACATATATATATATACATATATATATATATATATATATATATATATATATATATATATATATATATATATATATATATATATATATATATATATATATACTCACTGTAAAAACACAGGGATGTTATAGGTTATAGTTAGTAGGACTATTTACTCGTACAAATCCAGAGAAATACGGCCATTATAGTTAGTTCAGCTAACTATAACTCATGCACCCACAATGCACTGCTACTGATGTCAGATATTACATCATTCAAGACATGGTCAGTGACATCACTGATGACATCTCAAATGACGTCACAGATTACGATGTAATCGGTGATGTCATTTGAGATGTCAAGGTGTATTGAAGAATGAGTGGGTGTATAGGTGTCTGAATGGATGATTTAGTAGGTGCGTGACTGACCGTATAAGTGAGTAATTAAATGTGGCTTACTGAATGCATGTGTTAGTGACTAATCTGTGTGAATATTTGTATCAGTATGTCAGTTGGTGTGTAGATGGCTGCCTGGGTCAGTGAGTAGCTACATGAGTGTCTATATGGGTTATTGATTGCTTGTCTGCATATCTGTATGGGTGCCTGAGTGTCTGTGTGGGTGGGTGGGTGTAACTATGCATAGACGTGTGAGTGGGTGATTCACTGGGTGTATGGGTTCAAGAGTGCATCTGTGAAGGGCTGTGTGGGTGGGTGAGTGTGTGTATGGGTGTGTTGGTTAGTGAATCGACGTCTCAGTGGTACATGTTTGAGTAACTACATATGTAAAAGGCAGTATATGTGAGTGTTGGAGTATATACATGACTATATGTGAGAGTGAGTGATTGTGAGAGTGGCTGTATTGATGAGTGTGTGCTTGTATCAGTGATTGTATAAGAGAGTATGTGTATCGTTATGAATAAGTGAGGTGGTGTGTGTATAAGTGTATAGGTAAGTAAATGGGAGTGTGATTGATTGATTCTTTGCATGACTGACTAAGTGTGTGAATAACTCTATGGATGAGTGGCGCTTCGTGAGTGTCTGTATAGGTGTATGAATGCATATGATAGTGCTGTATTGATGAGTGACTGCATGTATGAGTGACTGTATGGGTGAATGAGTGGATATATGTGTAGACCTAGGAATCAGTTAGTGGGTATGTAGTAACTGGTATCGGTGTGTCTATGGTTTCGAACATGTTAGTCTGTATTTTAGAGTAGGTGTATCAAAGGTTATATTAGGGTATGAGGAGGTGCATCAGATTATCACGTGGATGATATAATCAGTGATGTCATTTGAGATGTCATCAGTGATGCCATCAGTAATGTCACTGACCATGTCATGAATGATGTAATATCTGACATCATCAGCAGTGCATTACGTGGGTGCGAGTTATAGTTAGCTCAACTAACTATAATGGCCGAATTTCTCTGGTTTTGTACGAGTGAAATGTCCAACTAACTATAACGTCCCTGAAACCTATGTTTTTTTCAGTGAATTTCAAAGGTTTTTTAAATGCTAATTTCTAACTATAAGTCCCTAAAACCTATGTTATGTTATGTCAATTAATTTCATAAGGCGCAACAGCTACCCCCAAGGGTTTCCCGGGGCAACCATGAGAGGAATAGAGAGAGAGAGCAGACAATTATTGATTGAACAGCCAGGTTTTCAGTCCCTTGCAAAAGTTCCCATAGACAGTTTCAGTACGAAACGACATGGAATACTGTAGAATACAGTGAAAACACCTACATACACTAAGGTACACTATGGGTTGGGGTACCCCTGTGATTGGCATGACCTCCCCTGTGAGGCCCTAGTACATAAAAGGGCAGTGGGATTAACATTACCTCTAAGTCAGAGGTGCATAAAGCGGCAAGAGAAGTGCAGAAAGAAGCAACAGAGATGCCAAAACAGGCGAGAGAGATGCAAAAAGAAGCAAGTAAAGTGCAGAAAGAGGTAAGAGAGGTGCACAAAGAGGCAACAGAAATGCAGAAAGAAGGAAGAGAAGTACAGGAAGAGGCAAGGGAATTGCTAGACGAAGCAATAGAGGTATAGAAAGAAGCAAGAGAAGAGCTGAAAGAGGCAAGTGAGGTACAGAAGGATGTATGTCATTACAACGCGTGGTATTACTACGTGTATCGTTACAACGCAGGTTTTACAACGCAAGTCGGTACAACGACTGGCATTGGGGGCGCTGGATAGTGGAATAGTTTGATTTACTATTCCAACTCCAATCCCCGTGGATAGTAGGGAAGGTGTTGGATAGTAAATAAAACTATTCCCTATCCTACAGCGCCCTCCAGCGCAAGTCGTTGTAACGACTTTTGTTGTAAAACCTGCGTGGTAATGGTACCGCGTTGTAAATTATTTGTGGTAAAGAATGTTCCCCGGTACAGAAAGAGGCTAGAGAATTGCTAGAAGAAGCAATAGAGGTGTAGACAGAAGCAGGAGAAGTACAGAGAGAGGCAAGAGACGTGCAGAAAGAAGTAAAAGCAGTGCAGAAAGAACCAACAGAGGTGAAACAAGATGCAAGATGGGTGCATAAAAAGGTAGGAGAGGAGCACAAAGAGGCAAGAGTGGTACAAAAAGAGGCAAGAGGGGTGCAGAAAGAAGGAAAAAAAGTGCAGAAAGAAGCAACAGAGGTGCTGAAAGAGGCACAAAGGGTGAAGAAAGAGCAAGAGAAGTGCAGAAAGAACCAACAGAGGTACAGAAAGAGGCAAAAGATGTGCAGAAACAGGCAGGAAAGGTGCAGCAAGAAGGAACAGGGGGGCAGAAAAAGGAAAGAGAAGTACATAAAGAGGCAAGAGAATTGCAGAAAGTAGCAACAGAGGCATAGAAAGAAGCAAGAGAAGTATGGAAAGAAGCAAGTGAGGTACACAAAGAAGCAAGAGCAGTGCAGAATGAACCAACAGAAGTGCAAAAGAGGCAAGAGGGGTGGAGAAAGAGGTAGGATAGGTACACAAAGAGGCAAGAAAGGTACAGAAAGAGGCATGAGGGGTATGGAAAGAAAGAAGAAAAGTACAGAAAGAATCAAGAGAATTGCTAAAAGAAGCAAGAGAGTGATAGAAAGAAGCAAGAGAAGTACAGAAAGAGGCAAGTGAGGTGCAGAAAGAAGTGAGAGCAGTGCAGAAAGAACCTATAGAGGTGCAAAAAGAGGCAAGAGGGCTGCAGAAAGAGGTAGGAGAGGTGCACAAAGAGGCATGAAAGGTACAGAAAGAGGCAGGAAGGGTACGGAAAGAAGCAAAAGAAGTGCAGAAAGAAGCAAGAGAATTGCTGAAAGCAGCAACAGAGGGATAGAAAGAAGCAATAGAAGTGCAGAAAGAGGCAAGAGAAATGCCGAAAGAAGCAACAGAGGTGTGGAAAAAATCAAGAGAAGTGCAGAGAGGGGCATGTACGCTGCAGAGGGAGGCAAGAGAGGTGCAGAAAGAAGCAAAAGCAGTGCAGAAAGAACCAACAGAGGCGAAACAAGAGGCAAGATGGGTGCATAAACAGGTAGAAGAAGAGCACAAACAGGTCAAAGCAGTACAGAAAGAGGCAGGAGGGGTGCAGAAAGAAGGAAGAGAAGTGCAAAAAGAAACAACATAGATTCTGAAAGAGGCGCAAAGGGTGTAGAAAGAGCAAGAGAAGTGCAAAAAGAACAAACAAAGAGACAGAAAGAGGCAAAAGAGGTGCAGAAACAGGCAGGAAAGGTGCAGCAAGAGGGAACTGGGGTGCAGAAAAAGGAAAGAGAAGTACAGAACGAGGCAAGAGAATTGCTGAAAGTAGCAGCAGAGGTGTAGAACGAAGCAAGAGAAGTGCAGGAAGAGGCAAGTTAATTGCTGAAAGAAGCAGCAGAGGTGTAGAAAGAAGCAGGAGAAGTGCTGAAAGAGGCAATTGAGGTGTAGAAAGAAGCAAGAGCAGTGCAGAAAGAACCAACAGAGGAGCAAAAAGACAGAAAGGGGTGGGAGCACACTGCTGACCTCCCAGCACAGTTCGCCCCTTAGCATTATGGTAAATGCAGTTTGTAGTGCACGCTTACTTGTTATTTTTCTGGAATTTTCCACCAAAGTTGGTGCAGGTTAGTGCTGTACATCTCTAGACACATGTGTTTTTGAATTATATCGGTCATCAGTAGAGATCAAACAACAATTTTCATCTGGAGTGGTTGAGCAGGCTGCCACAATTCTTACAGGTGTCAGTACCTCTCACAGGCGTACAGGTGCATCTCCACAAGCTCGTCTGCTCAATGGCTCAAAGTAGCCTTTTCAAACAGGAAGGGGTGGGAGCACACTGCTGACCTCCCAGCACAGTTTGACCCTCAGCATTATGGTAAATACAGTTTGTAGTGCACGCTTACTTGGTATTTCGCTAGAGTGTTCTACTAAAGATGGTGCAGGTTAGTGCTGTACATCTCTAGACACCAATGTTTCCTGAACTGTGCTGGGAGGTTAGCAGTGTGGTCCCACCCCTTCATATTTAAAGAGGTGCAAAAAGAGGCAAGAGGGGTTCAGAAAGAGGTAGGAGAGGTGCCCAAAGAGGCAGGAAAGGTACAGAAAGAGGCAGGAAGGGTACTGAAAGAAGCAGGAGAAGTGCAGAAACAAGCAAGAGAATAGTTGAAATAAGCAACAGAGGTATATAAAGGTGTGGAATGAAGCAAGAGAAGTGCAGAAAGAGTCAAGTGAGGTGCAGAGGGAAGGCAAGAGAACAGCAGAAAGAGGAACAAGGGATGTAAAAAAGGGAAGAAGGGTACAGAAAGAAGCAAGAGAGGTGCAGAAAGAAGCAAGAGATGTACAGAAAGAGGCAAGGAAAGTGCATAAACAGGCAGGAGAGGAGCAGAAAGAGGCAGAAGATCTCCTTTCCTTTAGAAAAGGTCTGAAGACCTGGCTGTTCACTCATTGAGCTTCCCCAACTAATGTCAGGCAGTGCACAGCGTCAGGACACCTAAGGTTAATCACACACTATTACAAATTCAACTAACAGAACATAACATAATAAAGAGGTAAAAGGTGTGCGGAAAAATGCAAAAGAAATGCAGAAAGAGGCAAGAGAACTGCTGAAAGAAGCAACTGAGTGTACAAAGAACCAATAGAAGTACAGAAAGAGGCAGGTGAGGTGCAGAAAGAAGCAAGAGCAGTGCAGAAAGAACCAACAGAGGTTCAAAAAGAGGAAAAAAGGGTTGCAGAAAAAGGTAGGAGAGGTACACAAAGAGGCAAAAGTAGTACAGAAACGCAGGAGGGGTGAAGAAAGAGCAAGAGAAGTGTAGAAAAAAGCAACAGATGTACAGAAAGAGGCAAGATAGGTGCAGAAACATGCAGGAAAGGTGCAGAAATATAGAACAGGGGTGTAGAAAGTGGCAAGAGAGGTGTAGAAAGAGAAAAGAGGGGTACAGAAAGAGGCAAGATGGGTGCAAAAAGAAGCAAGAGCAGTGTAGAATGAACCAACAGAGGTGCAAAAAGAGGCTAGAGGAGTGTAAAAAGACACAGGAGGGGTGCAGAAAAACAGAAGAGAAGTGCAGAAAGAGGCAAAAGAATTGCTGAAATAAGCAACAGGGGTGTAGAAAGAAGCAAGAGAAATACAGAAAGAGGCAAGTGAGGTACAGAAAGAAGCAAGAGAAGTACAGAAAGAACCAACAGAGTTGTAAAAAGAGGCACCAGAGATGTAGAAATAGGCAAGGAAAGGTATAGAAAGATGGAACTGGGGTGCAGACAGAGGGAAGAGAGGTGCAGAAAGAGAAAAGAGGGGTACAGAAAGAGGCAAGAAGGGTGCAGAAATACACAAGTGAGGCACAGAAAGAGGCTACAGAGGTATCAAAAAAGCAAAAGAAGTGCAGAAAGAGGCAATAGAATTGCTGAAAGAGCAACAGAGGTGTGGAAAAAAGCAAGAGAAGACCAGAAAGACGCAAGTGAGGTGCAGAGAAAGGCAAGAGCAGTGCTGAAAGAACCAACAGAGGTTCAAAAAGATGTAAGAGGGGTGCCAAAAAAGGTAGGAGAGGTGCAGAAAGATGCAAGAGAGGTACGGAGAGAGGCAGGAGGGGTGCAGTAAGAAGGAAGAGAAGTGCAGAAAGAAGCAACAGAGGTGCTGAAGGAGGCAAGAAAGGTGCAGAAAGAGAAAAGAGGAGTGCAGAAAGAGGCAAGGGTAGTTCAAAAAGAAGCAAGAGCAGTGCAGAATGAACCAACAGAGGTGCAAAAAGAGGCAAGAGGAGTGTAGAAATAGGTGGGAGAGGTGAACAAAGAGGCAAGGGAGGTACAGAAAGAGGCAGGAGGGGTGCATAAAGAAGCAGAAGTACAGAACGAGGCACGTGTGGTGCAGAAGAAGAGAGAGCAGTTCAGAAAGAACCAACAGCGGTGCAAAAAGAAGCAAGAGTGGTACAGAAAAAGGTAGAAGAGGTGCACAAAGAGGCGAGAGTGGTACAGAAAGGGGCAGGAGGGGTGGATAAATAAGGAAGAAAAGTGCAGAAATAGGGAAGAGGGTGCAGAAAGAGGCATGAGGGATGCAGAGTTTTGAAAAAGAGGTTCAGAAAGAATCAAGAACATTGCAGAAAGGACTAACAGAGGTGCAAAAAGAGGCAAGAGGGTTGCAGCAAGAGGCAGGAGAGGTGCACCAATAGGCAAGAGAGGTACATAAAGAGGCAGGAGGCATGCAGAAAGAAGAAAGAAAAGTGCAGAAAGAAGTAACAGAGGCGCTGAAAGAAGCACGAAGGGTGCAGAAAGAGGCTAGAGAAGTGTAGAAAGTAGCAACAGAGGTACAGAAAGAGGCAAGAGAGGTGCATAAACAGGCAGGAACAAGTACAAAAAGAGGGAATAGGGTGCAGAAAGAGGCAAGAGCAGTGCAAAAAGAGGGAAGTGGGGTGCAGAAAGAGGCAATTTTCACCCCGAGTGTGCTGGATATACTCAGACGTGAGTCCCAGGCTCTCCACACCACTGGAGTCAAGCTATCCAGGCTGAAGAAGGCTGATAGCCAGAAACCGGTCTTTGGATGCTTGATTCTGGTCTGGGAAAGACATGGCTTGGTAGTTCGGACTGGACTGTTCCCATGAGGCACAGGGTCAGAGCTGATTTGCATATAGCCAGTGTCTAACCCAGGGTGGTGTGGAGTGCAAAAAAACGATGGATTTAGGCCCAGATCCTTGTACTGGGGTGAATGTATGACATTGTTCTACATTCTGTCCATCAACTGTGTTTTTTGCAATTTTCACCCCGAGTGTGCTGGGTATACTCTGACGTGAGTCCCAGGCTCTCCACACCACTGGAGTCAAGCTATCCAGGCTGAAGAAGGCTGATAGCCAGAAACCGGTTCTTGGATGCTTGATTCCGGTCTGGGAAAGACATGGCTTGGTAGTTCGGACTGGACTGTTCCCATGAGGCACAGGGTCAGAGCTGATTTGCATATAGCCAGTGTCTAACCCAGGGTGGTGTGGAGTGCAAAAAAACGATGGATTTAGGCCCAGATTCTTGTACTGGGGTGAATGTATGACATTGTTCTACATACTGTCTATCAACTGTGTTTTTTGCGAAAGAGGCAAGAGGGCTGCAGAAAGAAGCAAATGATGTTTAGAAACACGCATGAGAAGTTCAGAAAGAGGCAAGAGAATTGCTGAAAGAAGCAACAGTGGTGTAGACAGAGGAAGAGAAGTGAAGAAAGAGGCACGTACTGTGCAGAAAGAAGCAAGAGCAGTGCAGAAACAACCAACAGAGGTGCAAAAAGAGGCAAGAGGGGTGCAAAAAGAGGTAGGAGAGGTGCACACAGAGGCAAGAAAGGTACTGAAAGAGGCAGGAGATGTACAGAAAGAAGAAAGAGAAGTGCAGAAAGAGGCAAGAGAATAGCTGAAAGAAGCAACAGATGTGTGGAAAGAAGCAAGAGACGTTCAGGAATAGGCAAGTGAGGTGCAGAAAGCAAGAGCAGTGCAGAAAGAACCAACAAAGGTGCAAAAAGAGGTAAGATGGGGCAGAGAAAGGAAGGAGGTGCAGAAACATGCAAGATAATTGCTGAAACAAGCAACAGATGTGTGGAAAGAAGCAAAGAGAAGTGCAGAAGAGGCAAGTGTGGTGCAGAAAGAGGCAAGAGAGGGGCAGAAAATGGCAAGAGAACAGCAGAAAGAGGCAAGAGGGAAGTAAAAAAGGGAAGAGGGTGCTGAAAAAAGCAAAAGGGATGCAGAAAGAAGGCAACAGAAGTGCAGAAAGAAGCAATAGAGGTGCAGAAAGAGACAAAAGGGGTGCAGAAAGGAGCAACAGAGGTGAAGAAAGAGGCAAGAGACGTGCAGAAACAGGCAGGAAATGAGTGGAAAGAGGGAACAGGGGTGCAGAAAGAGGCAAGAGGGTTAAAAAAAATTCAAATGAGGTTCAGAAAGAAGCAAGGGCAGTGCAGAAAGAACCAACAAAGGTGCACAAAGAGGCAAGAGGGGTACAAAAGGAGGCAAGAGGCGTACAAAAAGAGGCAGGAGTGTACAAAAAGAGGCTAGAGGGGTAGAGAAAGAAGGAATAGAAGTGCAAAAAGAAGCAATAGAGTTGCAGAAAGAGGCAATAGAAGTGCAGAAAGAAGCAAGTGAGGTGCAGAATGAGACAAGAGAGGTGCACAAACAAGAGAGTGAGGTTCAGAAAGAGGCAAGAGAAGAGCAGAAAGTGGTAAGGAAGGTGCAGCAAGAGGCAAGATGGTATAGAAAGAGGCAAGAGAAGTGTAGAAAGATGCAAGAGAAGTGCAGCAAGAGGCTCTTGAACTGCAGCAAGAGGCAAGAGAAGTCCAGAAAGAGGCTCGAGAAATAGGCAAGAGAAGTGTAGAAAGAGGCAAGAGAGGTGCAGAAAGAGGCAAGATAGGTACAGAAAGAGGTGAGGGAAGTGCAGAAACATGCAAGAGAAATGCACAAAGAGGCAAGAGAGGAGCAGAAAGAGGCAAGAGAGATGTTTAGAAAGAAGCGAGAAAAGTATAGAGTCAAGTGAGGTGCCGAAAGAGGCAAGAGAGGTGCAGAAAGAGGCAAGAGATCTGCAGAAAAAAGCAACAGAGGTGCTGAAAGAGGCAAGTGAGGTGCAGAAAGGGGCAAGAGAAGTGTAGAAAGCGGCAAGTGAGACAGTGAGGTGCAGAAAGAGGGAGAAAGGTGTAGAAAGAAGCAAGAGAAATGCAGAAAGAGGTACAAAAGATAAGAAAGAAGAGAGGTTTCTGCACCATTAGTACCAATTTAACACCCACATTTAGCAATAAGTAACACGTGACCATTCCAGCTTTAAAAGGGCCTTCCACCATGCTGTAACACAAGATGCTGCATTTTTAGGAACATTTGATCCATTTGAGCTAGAAACAAGGCTTTTTTTGTTCAAATCTGCAGGTTAGGCAGCAGATGTTGGAATATTTGGCAAATGCGGAAAATATTTAATTATATGAAAATTGGTGCAGCCGAACAGTCACATAATTCCAGTGGCCCTGCTCAACCCCGACTAGGTCCAGAAGTGCTCCTCAGTGCTTCCTTGTTTAGTTTAGCTTCTGTGGAAACGAGGAAGACTAAACCTGAGGTTACCACTCCACAACACAGACTACAATACCAGATAATTACTCTCCAAAAAACATAATCCCATTCCACATAATTCCTATACACTAAATACCACATACTTTCTATGCACATAATTTCACTGCATAACATACCACATAATTCCACTACACACAACGTACATCCACTTCACTCCAAAAAACATTAGTAAAAAACTTTTTTTTTACAACGCCAATAGCTCTAACTCTCGCAAATGCAAGACCTTTTACATTACAAATGCCTCTTTAACTGGTAGTCGCGTTTGCAGAGTGATGCAAAAAGGGGTCTGGGCCTCCGACCAGCACGCAGGAATTCCACTGCGTAGGACTTTCAGGAGATACCAGGAGGGCTTCTTGGCCCCCAATGTCCTTCAGGAGTAAAGTGGACTTCATCCCCAACCAGTACTCTGCCAGCAGATGTGTTTGCAGAGTGGTGGAGAAAATGGGGCATGGCCTCCGAAGACCTCTTAGCAATCCCACAGTGTGGGACTTAGTGGAGGTAACAGGAGAGGTAGTTGGCCCCCAAAGACAACCTTGAGGGCCTACTACCCCTCATATTACTTTCAGTAAGTCCCACAGAGTGGGATTGCTAAATTGTCATAGCAGACCACAGCCCCTTTCCCCACCACTCTGCAAATGCACTCCCTGGCACACACTTTGATGAGGATTAAAGTCAGCTCCGCTGCTGGGGGTCCTAAGGGGCCAACTAGCCTACCTGATACCTCCAGTATGCCCCAAATAGTGGGATTGATGATAGGTGGACTCAGGCCACGCCCCCTTTGTCCACCACTCTGCAAACAGGCCTCCTGCTGCATTCTAAGTTGGCGGGTTAAGTCCCCTTCATTCCTGAGGTTCCCTGGGGGCAAGCGAGCCACCAGGTACCTCCAGTAAGCCCAACACAGCTGGATTGATGAGAGTGGTCCGAGGCCACACCCCCTTTTTACACCACTCTGCAAATGTGCTTCCTGGCGCACTGCTATTTAGGCCCTGTTTTTTTTGTTTTTCCCGGGAGGGGGACCGCATGGGGCCCTGGGGACACCATTCCCAGGGCCGGCCTTCCTTTTTTTTTTTTCACAACAGATTTTATTAGTTGCATGGTAAAAATACATCAAGTAATTCTCTGATCTCCAGAGACAATCACTAGGGCAAATGATCAAGGACTGCAACATGCAAACATTTTGTACGGGCGAGCAAACAGTAAAATAATCAAACGAAGAAAATGCCTAGTTGTGCAGAAACAAGCCCCCCGCCCTTTCCCGCCCCCCCCAACTCCTCCCTCCCTGCCATGCGTGCTGCTGCCTACTCCGACCGTGTCGTGCCATGCGTGTTTCAATGTTCGCCATTACACAGGTTATGAGACTGTCAGATTAATTGTACATCATCCTCCTCCGGTGGCGGGTCTAAGTCCAAGCCCCGATAGTCTGCCCACCGCTTCCAAATTCTTTAATGCTTGAGAGGGCACCCCCGTGCGACATACACCGGCTGTTCCAGGCCCATACAAAAGTCCATTCCGTTCTGCCATGCTAGGAAGGAAGGGGCACGAGGCACCTTCCAGGATCTCGCAATGTCTCTTTTTGCCAATGTCAGTCCCAACAGTAGTAGATGACGCCTGTACCGGTTGCCCCCAACCCCTGCCAGAACATGAAGAAGAGCCAATTTGGGGTCCCTCTGCAGCTCCCAAGCCAGTACTTCATTCAAACACTGAAACACCCTGTCCCAAAACCGCCGAAGCGCCCCCAGCCCCACACTGTATGTATCATCGTCCCCAGCTCAGTGTTGCACCTACGACAATTCGGGGAAGCAATCAGTCCCGCTCTCCACAGACGCTGTCTAGTAAAATATGTACGGTGAAGGTACCTGAATTGTATTAATCGCAAACGTGTGGAAATGGCTGCTCCCCTGGGCCCTTCCAGGGCCTCCACCCAATCTTCCTCTTCAGGGTCAGGACATTCCACCAGCCCACCCTGCGCAGGGCCTGCCGCCAGATCTGAAAGACCACCCGCGTGGCAGACGGCAGAGATCTCCGAAGCGCCGCCGAATACAATAATGTGTGTAGGGAGGCAGAACCCATGAGGAAACGTTCCACCGCATAAGCGGGATCGCCCCTGTCCGCGTACCACCAATCATTGAGTACCAGTAGGTGGGATGCTTGATAGTATGACAACAGGTCAGACGTGGCCAGGCCCCCTTCATATGTGGAACGGAAGCAAGTCCGCAACGCGACTCGTATCATGCCACCTTCCCACAAAAAGCTACTCAATGCCGCATTCAGGCGTCGGAACCAGGCGTGTGGGACTGTTGCGTGTTTATCTAGGTTCCTGATCGATACTGTGACCTTATGCCCCTATTCGGCTATAAATCCATTTATTCCCTATATTGGCATAACCGTTCAAGTGCGATATTCAGAAAAGTCATCTCTGGCCTCACACGAACAGAGCCACATTCCAGAATAGTTCTCTGCCGCTTCCTTTGCAACCAATTAGTGCAATGACAGAGCAGAAGTCACTATCTGATATTCCTAGATTAACACTCCGAGTTCTTCAACAAGATAAAAACTCAGCAAACCTGGAAATCCCCGCTTGCTGTGTTTTGATTAGTAATGGAACTCTAATGAGCAACTGATAGCTATCACTTTCTAGTGACATCTTTAATTGACGTCTTATGTCCAGCAAACTTGCGTCAAACCCGGCACCTGTCAGGTATAAATACTACCAACGTTGCCTTAAGCAAATGCTGTGTTGCTGAGCCTGTTGCCCGTAGCCTGTGCTGCAGCCTGCTACCCTGTTGCCAGCTGATGCTGCTGCCCCGCTGCTGTTGGTGAAGCTACTGATACCATTATCGCTGCTAAAGCGCGAACGATGGTGTGGTGAGCTTAGGAGCTGAACAGCCGTCCCTCTGCGAAGAGCCCAGCAGATGCCAAGCTGCCCGCGGACGCTGTCCCCCCTCCTCCTCTCGACGCGCTGAAAAGAGACGCTGCCTTTCTCGTGCTGAGAAATCCAGCTCCAGCGTTTCTAGTCTGCCCTCGCGGGTGACTGGGATACCGAGTTCCCCCTGAAGGAAATACCAGACTTCCATCATTCTATTCAGAGGTATGGTGTTGACTAAACCCTTAGAAGAGAATTCTTGAAGCAAACCTTGGCAAAACCAACTTAACTTAAAGCTACTTACTTACTCCCCTTCCACGTGTTAGGCTTAGGTCAGGCACACTGGGGTAGGCGTAGTTAGAAGCACCAGTTGAGTATTTTAGCCTAATGTATATATGACTGTATATATGTTTTATTACTTTTAACCATTGTATGGCTAAGAAACCATATCAATGCTTTTACAGTATTATTTCGCAATACTTATCTTACTGTACGTACTTTTTATCATAACAATTCTTGCAATTGTGGCAATACATTTCTCTTGTACGAGAAGAAAGACTGTTCAATAAATGTTAACCCTTTATTGACAAACGCCCGTCTCTCTATTCTCTACATAACGTGAAAGTAAACTGCACTAACCTGACTGAGTGAAATACCTGTCTATTGTTTCACACGACCCTAGAGATTGACTCTTGATCTGAGGAGCAAAGTTGTCATGTTGCACGGTTGTTGGAAAGCTGAATCCCTTCTTGTCTGTGCCAGGGAAGCTGATCACTTCCCATGCAGAGAAGAAAGTTTCCAGTGACCTCTGAGCTAGTTGGTAACACACCCAATTAAGTTTAGCATAGTCAGTGGAGGCCTGGAATATCCGCAGTTCCACGTCGATACAACTGTTTATGTTATTCCAATGCGCAGGGCTTAGTGGGAAACTAGGAACTACACTACATGGCGCCCAACGTTTGGTAAGGCGATAAACTAACGCAAGACGTTAGAGTAACTCAGTCGTGCATATTTCACACAGACCCCTTTCTCCCGTAAATACTCCAATAGACGTCTGGAGTGGGTGAAAGGTTAAAATCCGCCCGACCTTAGTAGGAAGAGATTCCTATGTAAAGCTCTGGTTTATTCAACGTTGAAGGATACAGTGTTCCAAAATATTGTGCACCTAATCTTTGTCTCCTTGGAGACCAACTCTGCAAACCTTGCATTTATACAATGCCAGGAGAAAACGGAACCACTGGGGCCGCAGCAGATGCGACTCAGCAAGGTCCCGAATACACAGACCCGGATGCTATTATCATCCCGGTCCACTTAAGAAAATCTATAACGTTAAAACTTATAGAAAACGGACTGACACCTCAAGGTGGTACAGTAATTTTCGTGATAGAGGCTCACGAGTATCGGCAGACAGAGGTATTCTATTCATGGATAAACTTTCCAGCGGCAAACGCTATAACAAAAGAGTTTCACTATTACAAAATAGAGGAACCTCCGGAAGAGTACGCTCCTTTCGAGGAGATTGAAATTCCACTTAAATTTCAAGAGCACCTGCTCTGGTTTAATGGCGCCCTAAAACACAATGATCACATAACTAGGCTTGGTCCACTAGGTAGACCAGGAGCAACGTGGCCGGTTCTAGCCAGCTACACACCACATCCGGACATTGGGAAAATGTCAAAGGAAGACCTCTTAGTTAACATAAGAGAATTAACAGAGGCTTATAGAGAGTTAGTAAAATTGTTTATTAAAAATAATTTAAACACTCCTAAAAAGAGCTGGGATGGAAATAAACAATCCACTCCCAAGGAAAAAGTTTTCCAGTCCAGAGGAAGGTCTCCTCGACGGAGGGAAAGAACTCCGACTCGAGAACGCCAGTCTCCCCAGAGGGAGCCCTCTGAGAAAAGATATAACCTTAGAAATAGGGATAATCTGAAAAAACCTGATAGATATCAAAATATTGATACACGTCCCTCTCGATCTTTTCCACAGAATTCGGAAAGAAGAGGACGGTCAGACCCAGGAGAGCAAACCAAGTCCAAAGACAAGGAACCTGCTCAGAGTGAAAAATCTCAATTTCAGAAAAAGAAGGTAGCCAGTATTAGAGTAATCAACCATGCCGAGAATACTGAGGACACAGTTGAAAAACGGGGAGTGGGCATTGACAATGTTGGACAGTGCAGCAGAAATCAGTATAGCGCGCAAGATCTTGATGAGTCATCTGGAGACAGTGGACACAAATGAATTCATTCAGGTTTAAACTGCCGACACCAGACTTAGCGAGCCCCATAAAATGTACGAAATAACATTGCGTATAGAGGGTGATAAGACTAGGAAAATTAAGGGTCTATTTTGGGATAAACTCTCAAAAGGTTATGATATTCTGTTAGCTGAAAAAGATTGGCCCCCAGAGTTTGTCAGGGAGTGCCCTCGTGGCGAAGAAGTGATTATGCCTGCCTTCTCGAATCACATTCCGATTCACAAAAAATATACATATGCAAGGAAATGGGCAGTAGCCCAGGCACCTGCATTATATAAAAATCATGTAGGATGGGATGAGGACTCTCCTCCCCACAAAATCCAATTAAAAAGTGAACCAACTGCCCAACGGCAGTATCCCATAAAGCAAGAAGCTAAAAAACAAGTCAGGGAGATTTTAGATCAACTTGAGTACCAGGGGGTGATTGAAACATGCACCTCTCAAATGAACAATCCTTTGTTTCCTGTCTCCAAGCCAGACAATTCATATCATCTAGTTTTGGACTACAGACATCTTAATACATGTTGCAAAACTTTTGCAGTACAAAACTCGCATAGTGCAGCCCTAATGAATAACATAGTTAGGAAAAAATATAAAACGACATTAGACATATCTAATGGTTTCTTTTGTCAAAACATTGCACCGGAAAGCAGATATTTGACCGCTTTCTCTGCATTTGGGTCACAGAAAAAATTCTGTCGACTCCCACAGGGGTTCAAGAACAGCCCAGGACTATTCTCAGCAAGAGTAACAGAGTTACTACAAATATATGATGATGAAGCATTATCTTACGTAGATGATATTTATCTCACAGACTACGACTTGGATACTCACTTGAAAAGAGTGAACACCATTATACTTGGGTTCGCAGCAGAGGGTTACAAATTCAACTTTAAAAAGTCCCGAATTGCCCATCTGACAGTACTGTTCTTAGGGTACAAATTATCAAGTGAAGGGAAAAGCCTAGCGGACAACTTCTTAGAGAAGTGCGCTGTACTCCAAGCTCCAAAAACGCTGAAGAATTTACAATCCATACTAGGTTTTCTGAATTTCGGAAGAACTTACATTCTAAATTACGCAGAGAGGGTTAAACCTCTCTACGAACTAATTAAACCTGATTTTAAACAAATCAATTGGACTCAAAAACACACAGAAATTTTGAGATCACTGCAAACAGACATGTTAGCAAAAACTAAATTAGATACACGTGACAACACACGTGATCTTGTAATCCGAGTCATCCCAGGAAGATGCGGATTCACGTACCTGACCTCTAATGAAGGAGAAAAGGTACCAATTTCAATCAAATCTCACTTGTACACACAAGTAGAAAAAACATTCAGTCCCACAGAAAGAACTGTGAACGCAGTGCAAATTGCATTAGCAAATGAACGAGAACTAGCACACGGCAAACGGATTAATATCTTTACAGCGGAATCCGCCTTCAGCCCAGTAAACCTGCCTACAGTGTCACTGGATCCGAAATGGATACAGTGTGTAGATTCTCTAGGAGCGGCAGATGTGAAATACTATTTCGCACCGCAATTCGAAGAACTGAATGATTTAGAATATGAAGAAGAATATCCTCTGCCAATCGAACTTCTACCTCTCCCACAATACGCCTGTATAATCTATACAGATAGTTTTGTACAGCATTTCAACGTAGAGAGCAAATCCTACAATGCAGCATGTGCGATTATTAAAGGTCGTTGGCTGTGCGGTAAATTCAGACCGAAAGTAACAAAAACTGAATCTGTAAGAAACTGTTCGGTTCAGAGAACTGAAATCATATCTTTAAAGATGGCGCTCGAAAATGCAGAACGTGAATTCCTGACACTTATTGTGTGCGATTCTCATTTTTGCGTCAACTCTTACAATAATAAACTGCAGAGATGGATTGAAAACGATTACAAAGATGACACGGGTGCCACAATAAAGCATAAATTGCTCTGGAAACAGGTAGCTCTTTTACACAAAGAACTACAAAAGACTCACGTGATTCACGCACAGAGTCTTCAACGTGATGGCGTTCACGTTGCAGGGAATTCATTGGCTAATACAGCCACAGCGGAAGCAACTAACCCGGCTTCCGTAGCCACAAAAAAGCGTACAGAAAAATACATAGACGGGGAAACCATGCTGGCAGTAAAAACGACCGTAAAAGGCGACTGTGCAGCACTACCCGTGAACTATCCACTCAATTATGCATACGTAATCGATGCAAACTCCGTTCCTTTTGCTCGAATCCCTGGAGTGGGGGACAGAGTAATTCCAAACAGGAGCAGGAGGGGCTTCCTCTTAGTGGAAGCACACATGGGGTTGGGTCTGAGACACCAAACAATCAAGGTTTCTCTGAAAGAATTACAATCAGAGTACTGGTGGCCAGGAATGAGCATAGATATTCAATGTTTTGCTCAAAATTGCGAAAACTGCAACAGAGATCGCAGTAATGAACAGGCCAGTGTAGTTTCAGGATCCCTGCTAGACAGCATAAGGCGGTCTATCTGCGCAATCAAAGAAGAGAAGCGCGTCCCAGTGTACACCATTAAGACAAAAAGCACTTAAGAGATGAGGCCCCCAGCACTCGGCTGACGCTAGAACGGTTATAAAAGATCTGCGAGTCTTTATCGGCACATACGCAATTACCACGTTCCATTCTGATCAGGGTCCTGCTTTCAGCTCTCGAGCTTATAAGGAGGCCATGGCTAGCATGGGAATTGGGTTGCGGTATTCTTGTCCGTCGCACCCCGAAGGGAATAGTGTGGTTGAAAGAAAAAAACGTGACATAAAGCAATCTATAACAGCGAAGGTATTAGGTTCAGGCGCTGGGTGGGTCAAACATTTATTAAGTGTCCAGACTAGTCTTAATAACATGCCAAGAAATTCTCTAAAAGGTTTCAGCCCATACGAACTATTGTTCGGAATTAGAATGCGTATTCAGGACCTCGATAGTCAGATGTCAGTGGTACAAGAAAAAACAACGCACTTTGATGTAAAGGATCGTTTGGCTGTTTTACAGGAACTGAATGAAACAAGAAAATCCTTAAGCAACATAAAGTTAAAGCAACA
Source organism: Lissotriton vulgaris (assembly GCF_964263255.1). Taxonomy (NCBI): domain Eukaryota; kingdom Metazoa; phylum Chordata; class Amphibia; order Caudata; family Salamandridae; genus Lissotriton; species Lissotriton vulgaris. The sequence goes on along the minus strand of NC_141690.1, from coordinate 252,383,199 downwards.
GCCAACTACCACTGACGAGGCACCACAAGCAACAGCCCCAGCAAGGCCTGTCTGGATTCCAAAGATTGGGGATCTAGTCAGAGAAAAGATCGCGGTGAAGAAGGAATTTGGGCCTTCTTACAGAAAAGCAGTACCTGTCTTGGCAGTCACCGGAACAAGATCAGTTGTACTACCGCCCCTTGCTGGTAAAAAGGAGAACAGAGTCATGTCTATCGACCTAGTAAAACCACAAGCATGTGGCCTATAATCAACAGTAGGCCCAGTGGACTCCCAAGAAACAACAGAATACCCAAACTTGCAACAATCCAAGAGGTTCAAACTGAAAGACTAATCACATTAGATCAGCCTGCAGTGCACAATGAAGGACTATGCAATAATGCCATGGAACTCGTGCCTCTTGAGACACAGATTGAAACAGTTCGTCAAGAAACAACACCAGTCTACACTAATGTGGCATCAGAAAGTGCTACCGAGAGACAGATTGAAAGAACAATCCCAACAATTGACAGAACTGCCTCTGGTTATTTCATCAACTTCGACAACTTCTCTGAAGATCAAAACGACCCCGAAGTGATGCCAGAAACAAAAAAGTATTCTAAAGAAAATACAACAGGACTCCTTCAACAAATCAAAGAATTATATCTGGATTCACCGTTGATTGAGCATTGGATTATTTCAGGGGTATTCATACTCCTACTATGCGCCATTTTAGTGTTAATTTTAGGAAAGTTTATTACAATTGAATGGACACAGCAAGTCAGAACATCAACCTAGTCCTGAAACCACACAGATCATCCCACGTGAAGAAAAGAGAACTGTCAACAGTAAATGTCACAGCAATTCCAATACCTGGTGGGGTAGTATGGGAGAAAACTGACTATGAGATATATGGTCCGGTCGAAATCCTGAAGTATCCTCATCAACTGAAGGTTTCCTTAAGTGACTTTGTAACACCTAGTACATTCTCTGATGATTGGGACTTTAACAGTATTAATGACATGATGTCTGATTTAGTAATGTCAGCTAGATTCACAGATCATGATTATTTACAAGGTTCATCTAGTTATGAGCAGTTATTCTGTTACACACACTATGGTGATCATTATTTGCATAAATCTGCACAGCCTAGAAATGTTTTTTATGTATAATCAATGGGAACATTGTGCTACACCACCTAAAAGCAGTTCTAATGCATTTTTTGAGAAATTCAAATACTTCTCAGGGTTTAACACCAGTGATGCAGAAACGTTTTATTACAAACTGTTAGATAAAACAGGAATGAAAACAATGCTGACAAATTCTAAATTGATGTATTCAGAAGCATTTTATGATAAAATGATGACATTTGGTTTTGATTATAGGAAAAATAACATTGAAACGAAAACAATTTGGGGTACAAAAGATTGGCAGGGCCTTGAAGCACTATTTAGAACCTGCATGATACCAGAACAAATGTTGTTTTTAAATGACACAATACACCAAACATCCTGTCTTGGCCTAGCTAAGTTCAAAGACCTTAAAACACCGTCTATTCCAAAGCCAATACCTGAAAATTCAACTACAGATATTGAGTTAGACGTTTCACAAATTTTACATTTTAACAGAACACATCCTGATTGGAAAAAGTGGTTAATCTGGCCTATTGACACAAACAACTGTCAAGATAGATTCCTGAATAAAACACAGGGTTTAAAAATGACCAGACTAGACCCGAGATACTCCCAGAGACAACATCCAGGGATAATAACGACATACAGTGTAGGGAAACTCTGCCTTGAATGGCTAACATCATCCACACTGGCTGAAATTAAGCAACACTTGTCTTTACTAAAAGATGGTGTTGATTTGCGCGATTTCATTATTGGACCACGCAAACAGCTTCAAAAGCGTTTCATAGCGACCAGTATCTATGCTGCGTACAACGAGGCTTGGAAAGTCAAACAAATTGAAACAGCTGAAAAAATACGAGAAATTGATCGTATTAATTTGGAAAAATCACTTTCTGTAGTAGACAATGGGTTAATGACTATGACTTCCAGAATATATTCGTTGGACAATATTGTATCCTCTGCCTTTGATGTGATAGACAGAGACTTGCTAATGTTACAACATGGCCAGTCGCAATTACGTTCTATTATAGAATTAGGGTGGACGCTGCAAAATCTTCGTTCAGGCTATGTGCCTTGGCGTTTAATCAACACAAACACATTATTTTCCATTTTTAACCTTACTGATAAACAGATCAGTTTGGCACAGAAAGGAGCAGACTATACAATCCTGAGCATCGAAAAACTTGAGAGATTACCATTGACAATGTCAGAGAGTCCTGTCATTGAATGGATAATGAACGGAATTATCACAATTCCGATAACAACTTTCCGATTTAAAAAATGCCCTGAGTACATACCTGCTGGCCAGTATGAACGATTGGGTAAAGGTTATGTAAAATCAGAATGGAAATTACCATACACACATTCTTGCTATAGTGACAGCGTCAAAAATGTATTTCTTAGTGGTGACAACTGTAAACATTCACTGAGCGGTACACTTTTGTGTCAGGGTATTAATTTACACGGAGCATGTGATGGGAATTCTAACAACCTTTCATGCCACCAGCTAGTCACACCTGCAACTCAGATAGAGCCCTTCTTTATGCAACTTGCAAACGGGAGTTACATTCTTAGAACGGATCACAGATGTTGTGGCCTTGTGCCAGGGAAAAGTTATCTAGTAAGAGTAACATCCATGGTCAAATGCTGTATGCAGGCATTGTTCCCGAGTGGGCCTGCAGACACAGTGACTCCCATCTGGCCTCGTCTGAATCTCTATTCTATACGAATTGATACTTTAAGCAAAATGAAATCTGTACTTTTGCAGACAACAGTGCCTATAACGTCATCAAAAGAGACGTATGATCTTCTAGTTGCAAGGACAGCTACTGAAGTTCATGAACTTTTATCAACAAATTGCCCCGTGCATTTCGTAGAAATGCTGAGCCAACTCCTTAACATGTCTAGTGCCACAGGCATCCCAGGCATATTTAAGACGATTTTTACGGGACTGCTAACACCTTTTCAAGCAATTCTGGGAATCGTTCCGAATTTTGTTCACTCTGTTTTTGGCGGCATACCACTATTTTTGGGACTCGTTGCAGGGATTTTATTTTTGACCCTGCTGCTTCGTTATGGCAAGCCGAAACTCAGACATAGCTCCCATGGGAATGGAAGAGACAATCCTAGCAATGTGCTACTGGGACAGGATAACTAACGTCCTTGGATTGGCCAGGCTGAGAGATCTAAACATGACCTGGTTCCTTTCATTCAGACCTATATGGCAAAATTGCATTTTACCTGTGCTACGATGTATGCTTTGTGGCGATGAATGCGTGTTGGACATCTGTCTTTCACTTCCATCAGCAGTACCAATGGACGTCGATACTTTGCTAAGTCCGATAAAGGCTCACGCATTGTGTTGTTCCCAGCGGCTACCAATCCTGATGACGGCATTCGTGGAGACTCCTGTGCTACAACCAAGTGGTAACAGTGGAGTGAGTGACAAAAGCAACATCATCCAGGTACAACGTTCTGTGAGCATTGCTGGTCCTGCCCTTGATGACAGCAATCATTCTCACACCTGCCAAGTTACAGCGCTATCTAATTTGGTTGAACTATCACCTGATTTTGTAGACCAATTCTTTGAGAGCCTGTCTGATATGATGTTCTCACCCGAACAGAAACAATAACTTTTGAGAAGCTTTCCGACACACAGCGTTCCCATGAACTCTGAATTCGGCCTTCAGTTTTGAACAACAAAAACTGCTAAAAGCGTTGGAAATCTATTTTTTCCCCGTTCAAGCAATAATTCTTTTGAATTGAAATTTTTTTAATATTGACCCTTTTTTGGCACAAACAAATTCTTAGCTTAGGGTAAAATCTATTCTTAAAGAACAGAAGTTCAAACTTCTATTTCTACACACATCTAGAGACATAATAACTTACATCAGCCTCTAGCACATGTTATTGCAATGCATTTATATGTGATGATTTATCTCGCCCTTCTTCTGTTCAGAGATACTTCATGTGTAATTCTTTTTGCATAATCGTTCATTAATTTCATATGCAATAATTTTTGAATGACTCTATGCTTCAAAAACGTACAGTACCTAAATTTCACGTATTACAATATACGCCTATTTCAAATGCATTTATGTATTTTGGGGTGGGCAATGTTACACATGCATCCTATTGCTCTAGTTTTAGTAATTTGATGGACATGAAAATGTGGAGTGGGTGTTGCGTGTTTATCTAGGTTCCTGATCGATACTGTGACCTTATGCCCCTATTCGGCTATAAATCCATTTATTCCCTATATTGGCATAACCGTTCAAGTGCGGTATTCAGAAAAGTCATCTCTGGCCTCACACGAACAGAGCCACATTCCAGAATAGTTCTCTGCCACTTCCTTTGCAACCAATTAGTGCAATGACAGAGCAGAAGTCACTATCTGATATTCCTAGATTAACACTCCGAGTTCTTCAACAAGATAAAAACTCAGCAAACCTGGAAATCCCCGCTTGCTGTGTTTTGATTAGTAATGGAACTCTAATGAGCAACTGATAGCTATCACTTCCTAGTGACATCTTTAATTGACGTCTTATGTCCAGCAAACTTGCGTCAAACCCGGCACCTGTCAGGTATAAATACTACCAACGTTGCCTTAAGCAAATGCTGTGTTGCTGAGCCTGTTGCCCGTAGCCTGTGCTGCAGCCTGCTACCCTGTTGCCAGCTGATGCTGCTGCCCCGCTGCTGTTGGTGAAGCTACTGATACCATTATCGCTGCTAAAGCGCGAACGATGGTGTGGTGAGCTTAGGAGCTGAACAGCCGTCCCTCTGCGAAGAGCCCAGCAGATGCCAAGCTGCCCGCGGACGCTGTCCCCCCTCCTCCTCTCGACGCGCTGAAAAGAGACGCTGCCTTTCTCGTGCTGAGAAATCCAGCTCCAGCGTTTCTAGTCTGCCCTCGCGGGTGACTGGGATACCGAGTTCCCCCTGAAGGAAATACCAGACTTCCATCATTCTATTCAGAGGTATGGTGTTGACTAAACCCTTAAAAGAGAATTCTTGAAGCAAACCTTGGCAAAACCAACTTAACTTAAAGCTACTTACTTACTCCCCTTCCACGTGTTAGGCTTAGGTCAGGCACACTGGGGTAGGCGTAGTTAGAAGCACCAGTTGAGTATTTTAGCCTAATGTATATATGACTGTATATATGTTTTATTACTTTTAACCATTGTATGGCTAAGAAACCATATCAATGCTTTTACAGTATTATTTCGCAATACTTATCTTACTGTACGTACTTTTTATCATAACAATTCTTGCAATTGTGGCAATACATTTCTCTTGTACGAGAAGAAAGACTGTTCAATAAATGTTAACCCTTTATTGACAAATGCCCGTCTCTCTATTCTCTACATAACGTGAAAGTAAACTGCACTAACCTGACTGAGTGAAATACCTGTCTATTGTTTCACACGACCCTAGAGATTGACTCTTGATCTGAGGAGCAAAGTTGTCATGTTGCACGGTTGTTGGAAAGCTGAATCCCTTCTTGTCTGTGCCAGGGAAGCTGATCACTTCCCATGCAGAGAAGAAAGTTTCCAGTGACCTCTGAGCTAGTTGGTAACACACCCAATTAAGTTTAGCATAGTCAGTGGAGGCCTGGAATATCCGCAGTTCCACGTCAATACTACTGTTTGTGTTATTCCAATGCGCAGGGCCTAGTGGGAAACTAGGAACTACACTACAGGATCAACACCGGATGATTCTGTAATTGATACAGTAGGCGTGGGAGCGCGACTATCTTAAAGATGGCCGATCTGCCCTGAATGGAAAGCGGCATCCTGGCCCATGCCTTAAGATCTTCACGTTTTCGTTCCCAGACCGGGGTGATATTGCGCTCCAGGGCTACGGAAGCGTCTTCTGTGAGGTACACCCCGAGGTATTTCACGCCGTCTACCGTCACCTGCAGCCCATCGGCCCACTCACCCAGTGGCTGCGGACCTCCTAGAGTCCAGAGTGTGGACTTCCCAGTGTTCATATATAGCCCCGACGTTGCTCCAAAAATTTGCAGGATCCGCATAATGCGAGGCCCCGAGCGTTCCAGGTTAGTGAGAAAAAATAACACGTCGTCGGCGTATAGGGCTATTCTATCCGCCACACCAGATGACCACTGAAAGCCCCTCAGCTGGGCATCGATCCGCACCCACGCCGTGAGGGGTTCCATTGCGAGCGCAAAGAGGTACGGGGAGAGGGGACACCCCTGCCTGGTTCCCCGCCGGATACTGAAAGAACGAGAAATGCCACCGCAAACACGCACCGCTGCCGTCAGGTCCATGTAGAGAAGCCGTATGTATACTAAGAATCGGGGACCCAGATTCAGGCGACCCAAGAGAGCAAACAGATATGTCCAGCTCAAAGAGTCGAACGCCCTATCCATGTTCGCCAGCAGCAACGCAGCCCGCTCTCCCAGACCCCGCCAAGCCGAGATCGCAACCTGAGCTCGCCTGATGTTATGGCGAGTGGCCCGCTGGGGCATAAAGCCGGCCTGGTCCGGATGGACCAAGTCCGTGATGTAGGGCTTGAGCGTGTTGGCGAGGGCTTTCGCCAAAATCTTGGCCTCGGTATTGAGCAACGAAATAGGTCTGTAGGACTCGTGTCTCTCAGGGGGGCGCCCCGGCTTCAGGAAAATTACAACCTCCGCATGTCTCCAGTCCGGGGGCAGCACTCCCCTCTCACGTGCCTCCTCGATAACCGGCCGGAAATGGGGTGTCAACAGCGTCGCGTAGTGTCTAAAAAATTCACACGGGAACCCATTCGGGCCCGGTGCCTTACCCGGGTTAAGCTCACCCAGGGCAGTGCCCAGCTCTTCATCCGTCAGAGGCCGGTCAAGTACATCGCGGACCTCATCCGAAACGGCCCGAGGCGGAAGATCGTCAATGAAGCGCTGTACCATGACGGCATCCAGGCACTCCCGAGACGCATACAGGGTCTCGTAGTAGGAGGCAAAGCTAACAGCAATCGCTTTGGGCTCCAACAGCAGCTCCCCCTCGGGGTCGACTATCTGGGGCAGTGGCTGTGCATGCATAATGCCCTGGCGCAGGCGGTGGAGCATTTTACACGATTTTTTGCCCCATTGGTATATGCGGCTCTGTGTGGCCAGCCAAACCTGGCGGGCCTCATTCAACAATACCGAAGTATACTGTTGTTGCGCCACAACCAGCTAATGTCTTATCCATTCGCCATCTTCCCCCCGACCCCTGTGCTCCAGGTCCTCCAAGTCTGCCTCCCGCCGCACCAGTTCCCTACGCTTCTCCCTCCGCGCTGCCGAGCACCATGAAATGTCAACCCCTCTCATGTTGGGTTTCATGGCCTCCCACAGGACTGCCGGGGATGTCACTGAGCCCACGTTGACGGACAGAAAGTGCGCAAGTTCACAAGTAACGTGGGCGCGATAGGAGGGCTGTGTTAACTGCCAGGGCGACAGGCGCCACCTGAATGGCTGCCTAGTGCGCCCTGTGCTGACCAGTACGGTGAGGTTCCGTGACGATCGTAAGTGGTGTTTTTGACTCGTACGAATATGGTCGAGTCTGGTATCTATGAACCGCAAATGACGAGTTTAGTGGGTGTACGCATTTTCGCTGGACTAACCTAAACCGTTCGTTTGTTTCGTGGGTTTCTACATCCGAGCCCACGGGTTCCATCTTAGATGCGGCATCCATTTTGTCTCTTGCCCTCAAGTAGCCAGCGAACGGACGCTGTCCGCTTCGCGACCCTGGGATTCCCAAACTCTTGCTGAAGACACGTTTCCTTTGAGGGTGTTTTTATGATAAGGGGAACGGCACTGTAAGGCAGATGGCCCCGCTCGAGGCTCATCTTGCCGTGCCGGTCTATTGTCTTAGCCGTGCATCTCATTAGGCACGTCCCTTTGATGCCTGCAGCTCGTGTTTCCCGATACCACCCCCTTTACACCCTTTTCGATCTCCCCACTGTTTCTGTCTTCCTCTGCACCTGTTTCTGTCCTTTCCTCGATCTGTTTATTGTTGATTGGAATGTACTAATGGTGGGAAGATGGGTTTTACAGTTGGGAACCAAGTTGTAACCTTTTGTGTACCATGTTAACCTATGGAAGAAAACTGTATAAAAGGAGCGACCCACAGTAGCAATTTGAATCATGCTCCGTGAACCTACGTTATGTACTTCTCGTGACTTCTGTGTTCCCTGCAGTAAATAAACCTCGAAATCTTTGACGCCGAAGGAAGTGTCCCGTGTCTCTGTCATTTGTACGCCGGAACAGGTTACCCACGAAGGTTTCAGGTGTTGTCCCCTGGAACCGCTGGCTTTTAGGAAAACCCAGCCCTTCAGTTGGCGCCCAACGTTGGGCTGCATCAGTGGTACCGGTCCAAGCCCGACGATCGTGAGGAACTTTGTGTGAAATCTCCGAGGGAAGGTGCACCCCGCTTCATCGATCCTGTTGTCGAAACAAGTGGCCCGACGACTTTTCCCGCGAAGATCCCCGCCTCCTGACGGCTGCGACGGACTGCTGCCCTGACTGTAGACCTGTTTTGGTGCCTGGCGTAGACCTTGGTACAGCGAGACGATTGACGGGCCTTCCTGGTGACGCCATCGATCTTTGAGTTAAGTATTTGTGGGTCGCTCCCAGAGTCCTTAGTTGTGGGTGCTTAGTTGTTGCATGGTTCCATTGCATTTGTGGTTCTTAGTACTTGGTTCTTTGTTGTGATATTTGACGTCTGCAGTCGCCAAAAACCGAGGGTTTTTACTCTTTGCAGGGACATTGTTAATCCTATAACCCTTGAAGTTTGTGAAACTCGGCTAGTGTGCAAGATGCCTGGCCGTAGTACTTTGTTCAGTTGTTTTAGACGTTGTGGTGCGGATTCCCGACTGGAGGATTCGTGTCCGATACCTCCGGTTGGAACTCCAACTTATGAGCTATATAGCAAGCATGGGTTAGGTCCGATTACCTTTAATGAATATTGGATTCGCTATACTAAAAAGGATGGTGTCCTCAGTTGGTCACCTCATGGTAGTTTTGAGACCCCGATCTTAGATAATTTAGAAGCTAAATTGTTTCAGAAAAAATCAAGGCCGGCCATGTTTGATGCCTTTCGGTTGTGGCGTAAAGAAGCCAAACAGAGAGAAATCAGACAGATTAAACGCAATAAGAGAGAAGGAGTTGTTACTACGGTAAGAAATGCAGAGCAGTTTCAGCGAGATAAGGAGGAAAAGGAAAAAGAAGTTTTCGATAGATTGCAACGTATGTCTGTAGACAAGTGTTATCCTGCTTTACCGACAAGTACAGATAAGAAGGAGGAATCTGCAGATGACCCTTTAATGTCCTATCTTTTGAAGTCGCCACCTCCGTACGTACAGGGCACTGTACCTCCTGTGGTTCCTCCTGCCCCTGTTCTTCCTGCTCCTGTTCCACAACCTGTTCCTCAAAATGTTCCTGCTCCTCTACCTGCTTCCGTCGCTACTGCTCCTCCACTTGTACTTCCCCATACTCCTGCTCCCGCTGCTCCCACTGCTCCAGCTGTTCTGGTTACTCCTGCTGTCTCTTCTGCTTCTGGTACTTCTCTTGTTACACCGTTGGGTTACTCTTTGTCTCCATCTGTTCGATGTCGTACCCCCTCTGTTGCTGCTAACTTCTTCAATTCTCTTGGACCTATTCTTGAGTCCGCTGGTTCGCACGGTCCTCAAAGACGAAGTCAGCTTCCTGGTGGTAGGGAGCATGACTCATTGTATAATATGGCTATGGGTTGGATGAAATACCCCTTTCGAAATCCTCCTCGTGTAGTGTTAGATACGTTTTGCCAATTCAACATACCGACGCAAAGGTTCGTGTTTGAAGAAATGTGCAAGGCTTTACGTGACCTAATATCGGCTGATGCATCTGATGAGGTGTTAACTGCTCTGACTAACCTTCAGCTCCAGTTTGCAAGCGGAATGTTGGTGGGCACCAATGTCCGACGTGCTGTCGAGCAATTATTGTCTTTTTGTCCTTCTACGACGCCTCGGGCATTGTTTGTGGAGGACATTGAAGGATCGCTTGCAGCGCCTGGTCAGTACCCCATGCGCGAAGTTCCACCAGTGTGGATGCCAGGTGATGCTAATGCTGTTCCTATCATCCTGACGCACTTTCAAAGAGTGTGGATCCATCTTCCATGGAAGCGATCGGAAGTTTTGCAGGTAAAGCAATCTTTGCCTGACCCTCGCAAAAATCCTGCAGGGTATTATAAAGAATTATCGCAGCTCGTAGATGCTACGATAATGAATCTTGCTGATATCGATATGCTGTTTGGCAATGTCGTACCGCAACCGGTATGGGCAAAGATTCGTCAGGAAGACCATGCGGGAGAACTAGGCGGTGACTGGAATGCATTGCGGGCTGCTGACGCTTTGCAAGTTGGTGGGGCCAAGCCTGATCAATTAATTACGGCTTTGCCTCAGAGAATTATCGCTCTGATGAAAACGCTTATGCCAGCTATGAAGGTAAATTGGGACAAACTGTCCGCTTGCAAGCAAAAGAAGGATGAGAGTGTCTCTGACTTCTTCACGAGATTTGAGGAGGCATTCATTGACCATAGTGGTCAGGATATGGGTACTGAAGGAGGTCAGCGATTGTTTGTGGATAAGTTTGTCTCTAATTTACTACCCGACTTAAGCAACAAATTGCGTAATTCAGAAAGTGTGTGGGCTGTTTCCACTTCTGCTCAAATATTGGCCACGGCCCAATATTATGAGAATAGGGAGAAAGAGGAGAATGATCGTGCTGACAAGAAAACGAAAGAGCTCAAAACTAAAGTGTTGTTACAACAGGCGTATCCTCCACGTTCGAATCAGAATGATTCGCAACAACGGAACAGATCACAATCTCAGTCGAATAGGTCACAATCACGAAATGATTCCTCTTCGCAGAGATCTTCGTTAGGGTATAATCAGTGTGCCTATTGTAGGAATGAGGGTCATTTAAAATTTGATTGTCCAGTTCTGAATGAGCGTAATAGTGGTAATTCGTCTAGAGGAGGTCGTGGTGGTTCTCAACAGACATCACGTGGTAGAGGTCGCGGTGCTCAAAACGATCGTTCTACTGACACTTCTGATTCCAATAATTGTTTTGATCAGCGCGGATCGTCACAAGGGCGATCTGCTCAGTACAATGTGGATGATTATTACGTCGATCAGGATGCTGACGACGGTAATTACTAGGACAGCCATAGACAAGGAGAGGGAGTAGTATCAGTTCCGGTTGATCAGAGAGGGCCTTACGTCGCAGTTGCCACCTCGGGCGTCGTTAAACCTTTTCTGTTGGACACTGGTGCAGCGAAAAGTTCCATAATGCATTCGAAACTCCCTGGCGCACCTTTGTCTGGCTTAACAAATGTTTCCGTTGGATTCTCCGGCGCCCCTGTTAGCAATCCGGTTTCGTGCCCTTTGCCTCTTACGATTGGGCCTCGTGAGCTGAAAGCTCCGCTGATTTTGACCACTGGTTGTGGTGAAAATCTTTTGGGCCTGGATTTGCTGAAACGTCTGTATGCGACTTTGTATTGTTCTCCTGCGGGAGTAAAGCTTACGCTAGGTGAGAGAGTTGTCTCTCCTATGTACTTATCCATCGATAAGCTTCCACCGGAATTGAGTTCTCTTCCTGCATCTTTGTGGGCAACAGGTCCCAACGACGTGGGCCTGCTTGACATCTCCCCTTATGTTGTTCATTTGAAATCTAACGTTCGACTGCCACGTATTCCCCAGTATCGTATCTCCCTTGATGGTGAGCGAGCATTGTTAGCTATTATCTACGATCTGATTGAAAAAGATGTTATCGAGGAGACTCGGGGAAACGTGTGCAATAGTCCTGTACTGCCCATTTTGAAGCGCACGGATCCATCAAAACCACCTGTTTATCGTTTTGTTATCGATTTACGGGAGGTAAATTAAATTGTGATTCCTCAGTTCCCTGTTGTGCCTGACATCACGGCGCTACTGACTCTATTCCAGCCTCTGCATCTTGGTTCTCTGTGATAGATCTGAAGAATGCTTTCTTCAGTATCCCGATTGCTGAGGAAAGTAGAGACCTTTTCGGTTTCTCTCTTGGTGGCCGCAGCTTCCGGTTTAAACGTGCTCCTCAGGGCTACTGTGAGAGTCCATCGATATACAGTCAAGCCTTGAAGGGTCAACTTGATGCGTTTGTGTTGCCGGCTGGTGCAGCCTTGATCCAATATGTCGACGACTTATTGGTGGCTGCAGATACTCAGGACATTTGCAAACTCGCAACGGTATCGTTGTTGCAGCATCTCTGTGACTTACATCACAAGGTGTCGCCTTCTAAACTTCAATATTGTTGTCAAGAAGTAACCTATCTAGGTCACTTATTGTCAAAGGAGGGAAGAAGGTTGACCCCAGAGAGAATTGCAGCGATTGCTCGAATGACTGTGCCAACGACTCAGAGAGATGTGCGTGCCTTTTTAGGTATCACGTCATACTGCAGACAGTGGATTCCGAATTTTTCATTGTTAGCAAAACCATTAGTAGCTCTTACGTGCAAGGATGTTCCAACTCCTTTACCATGGACGGAAGAATGTCAGAAAAGTTTTTCTGAACTGCGTGACGCGTTGTGTTCGGCTCCTGTGTTAGGGACCCCTGACTACAGTAAGCCGTTTACACTATACGTTCACGAGAGAGAAGGTTGTGCGTTAAGCGTCTTGACGCAACAATTCGGCGGTAAGCAACGTCCATGTGCACATTTTTCCTCGACCTTGGACCCGGTAGCTAGAGCACTGCCGAGTTGTCTGAGAGCAACAGCGGCAGCTGCGGTGTCCATCCGACAATCTGCAGGATTGTTCATGGATAATATGCTTCGGTGATGGTTCCGCATGCAGTTGACACTCTCTTGAATCGTAAAAAAAACCAGCACTTGACGAGTGCAAGGTTGTCTGGTTATGAGTTGACGCTTTTGGCAAGTCACATTCAGATAAAACGTTGTAATGTCCTGAACCCGGCGACTTTGTTGCCAATTAGTATGGAGTCAGATGAAGTAACACCTCATGACTATTATTTACGGACTGAGGAGGAAACGAAAGGTCGCGTGGACCTTAAAAACACTCCTTTGGAAGATCCCGATGGGACTTTGTATGTGGATGGGTCATGTTTTAAATTGCCGAATGGTGATGTAACGACTGCGTATGCTGTGGTGACATTAAATACTGTTGTGGAAACTGCGAGATTGAATCAGAATTCTGCTCAGGCTGCAGAGCTGATTGCCTTGACTAGAGCGTGCGTGTTGTCGAAAGGGAAACGGGTGAATGTGTTTACCGACAGCCAATACGCTTTTGGTGTCGCGCATAGCTTTGGACTTTTGTGGCGAGAGAGAGGTTTAATGACATCGCATGGTACGAAGATCCAACACGGACAGCTCGTGAATGATCTCTTGGATGCACTTACATTGCCCAAGCAGGTGGCGATTGTCAAATGTAGTGCGCACCGTAAGGTGACGGATGATGTTGGTCGTGGTAATGCGTTCGCTGATGAGACTGCTAAGGAGACTGCCCGGAACCTTAGCATTAGGATGTATGTGACGAGTTCGATTAGGTGGCCTACAGAGACCAGTATGTGTGAGGATACCATCGAGAGTGTGAAAATGATTCAGAATGAGGCCACCGAAACTGAAAAGATGAAGTGGAAAGAGAGTACGGGAAAGTTGGTTGCGAATGGTTGTTGGATTGATTTGTCAGAGAATAGGAGGTGGATGTTGCCAGATGTGTATGTACTGGCTGTTGTGACGATGGCACACGGCTTAGCACATATTAGCGCGAAAGGTATTTGTAAGTTGTTATCCCCTGTATGGAAGAATGATGGTATTACGAAGTGTGCTGAGAGATTGGTGAAGAATTGTATGATATGCATGATGTACAATCCTGGAAAAGGAACCCCTACACCTCCTGGCCATTTTGCTCCCCCTTCATGTCCCTTTGAGGTGATTCAGCTAGACTTCATCCATATGGAGCGATGCAATAACCTGAAATACGTTTTAGTTGTGGTTTGCGCATTCTCCCGATGGATCGAAGCCTACCCCCTCAAAGATAACACTGCTCTGTCCACTGCGAAAATCCTACTGAAGGAATACTTTCCTCGGTATGGAATGCCTCGAATTGTATGGTCTGATAACGGAAGTGAGTTTGTGGGGAGTGTGATGAAGAGTGTGTGTAAGGGCCTTGGAATTACTCAGAAATTCCACAGCGCCAATCATCCCCAGTCAGCAGGTTTGGTTGAAGGGTACAATGGCACCCTCAAACTGAAGCTGGCGAAGGTTCAGGCTACGACTGGTCTTTCGTGGCCTGACGCCTTACCTCTAGCCCTTCTGTCCACTAGGGCGACTGTACACTCCCGAGTAGGGCTTAGTCCCTACGAGATTGTGTTCGGCCGCCCTGCGAATGTTTGGGGGGTTCCTAGACCGAGTGTGTTCTCTGATCTTGAGTACCCAATGTTGATCGATTATCTGCATGATCTGACTGCTAAACTGAGGTTAATTCACCAACAGGTCTTTGAAGCACTGCCGACGCAGACGGAGGGTCCAGGCCACCAGCTCCAGCCTGGAGACTGGGTGGTGACGCGAACTTTGGACGTAAAAGAAACCTTGAGCCCCGCTTTACTGGACCTTACCAAGTTCTTCTCGCCACGAGGACTGCTGTTCGTTTGGAAGGTCGTAAACACTGGGTGCACGCCACCCATACTAAAAAGGTACCTCTACCTTTGCCGGCAGACTCGTGGGTGAGGAAAGGCATTGCTTCATCTGAAACGGAAACATCGCAGACCTTTGTTCCTTTTAGCGACGCTCAGCTTGTTGGAGAACCCTCAGCGCAGCAGGACGACATTGTTGAACAATTGCCACCTACAAACTCAAGATCTGAACAATTGACTGACCAGCAGAACTCTGTCCCACTATCGGATCAGTTGTTTGATGAACAGACACGTCCAGGGAGAAGCCGATACTTCCTGAGATCTAATACTAAGGACAAATAAAAAAGTTTTTGCTTTCTCCCTTGACATCCACATTACCCCATTGACACCAGTCAGTCTGAACACACTCGTACCATTTTGATTTTTGTAAATATTGTGAGTTTGTTTCCACATGTTTTTGCTTCCACAGTTTGGAAATATTGTGTATAATTGTAAATAAGTACCTTACATCCGGGTGTACCGTAGGGCCGCGCGTGTACTTCCTTCTGGTTAGTAGGTCTTGACACTAGGTCGAAGGCCGTTGATTCCTGGGAACTCCTGGGGATTGACTACTGCTACACAGAACGAAGTGCGTCAAGAAACGTTGCGGACGGTTTTAAAGGATGCCGTTCTCTAAGCTTTGGATTTGGAAAAAGCTCAGGTTCAAAGATTCAAGTTGCAACAAATTACTCGTACAAAATGCTTCATGATTCAAGTGTTCCTACTGTTTCTAATTGTTTCTTCGCTATTTGTGGGTGGGGTGTATTACTTGATATTGACGTTCTTGCCTTCTGCTTCACCTACCCCTTCTCCTGAACCTAAAACTACCTCCACTGTTTCTCCTCATTCCTTCCATATCTTACCCCAACACGAGCAGGCCAGACGTGCGGAATTTATGAATAATTCCTTTATTCAGCTCCTTCATCAACATCAGTTGGTGGTTAACAGTACCAATTGTTGGGTGTGTGGGTTGATGCCAAATACCACTGATAAGGGGATTCCGTACTTGGTCCTTCCATATAGTTCCCAGGGTTCAGCTCGAGCATTTAAAACAATGTTTCGAAATGCACTATATTCCTACCCCAATTGAGAGCCACGTCCTTCCCACTTTGGTCCTGGTCCGTACCACAAGCCTTTGGCTATAGCGATCGCTGATTTAGATAGGGATATCTATGAGCCGTCGCTCATCCCAGAGGAAGAGGTGCGAGCCTATAGGGATCTGAGTGAGGCTGAGTATAGTGCGCTCGTGGGTGAAAGACAGCTTAGAAGCTCGTCTCCGATATGGATCGTACCCCACCTTGGTAATTTCTGTCTAAAAGGTCGTGGCCGAAGACCGAGAGCTCATCTTGGAGAGAGTGCTTGCTCCGAGACGTATGTCTGACCGATGCTCTCGTCCCCTGTGTTTCTGACTGCCAAGGGTACGTACTTTGTCTGTCATGATTGTGCGTATACGTGGTTGCCCTCCGACTTTGCGGGCACATGTTACATTGCAAATTTGTTGCCTCCGACTTTTACAGTCACCTCCGATTACCACAAGACTCGAATTGTGAGGGGCGTGATTAGCGAAGAGGACACTGCCGGTCAAGAGGCAGGAGACTTTTTCAAAGGTTTCTTTCCGTTTTGGGGACCTATGGTTAATAGTAGGAACCTGAGACAGTTGACTCGAGTGGTGGAATCGACAGCTAATATCACTGCCAGTGCCCTTGGTAACATCACAGCAGAACTTCAGGCGGATAGGCTCATGACGTCACAAAACCGTATGGTTTTAGACGTGGTCTTAGCAGATCGAGGTGGAGTATGTAAAGTGATCCATTCGAGCTGCTGTATTTTCATTCCAGATAACGCTCCGCCTGTCTATCAAGCCATTTCAAAGTTGCATAAGATCTCTGAGTCCATACACGTGGACGTAGGGGATTGGACGCTACTTGGGTGGTTTTGGGGCCTGATGTCGACTTGGGGTTGGAAGATTCTGATGATCATCGGGGTTGTTGTAGCGTTTCTGTTCGCGTGTTGCCTTTGTGTGCAGTGTGGTCCTGCCTTATGTGGCCTCTGTGCTACAACGTGTATGAGACAGCCGCCTGTTACCAAAGGAACTCGGATGGATAGAATTATGCTGCAGCAACATCTGGATGGTTTGATGAATATCGAATATGATTCCGACTAGTGCATGCCTACATGAGGGCAAAAGGAGCGTCTGAGGTTCCGTGACGATCGTAAGTGGTGTTTTTGACTCGTACGAATATGGTCGAGTCTGGTATCTATGAACCGCAAATGACGAGTTTAGTGGGTGTACGCATTTTCGCTGTACTAACCTAAACCGTTCGTTTGTTTCGTGGGTTTCTACATCCGAGCCCACGGGTTCCATCTTAGATGCGGCATCCATTTTGTCTCTTGCCCTCAAGTAGCCAGCGAACGGACGCTGTTCGCTTCGCGACCCTGGGATTCCCAAACTCTTGCGGGTGTCTTTATGATAAGGGGAACGGCACTGTAAGGCAGATGGCCCCGCTCGAGGCTCATCTTGCTGTGCCGGTCTATTGTCTTAGCCGTGCATCTCATTAGGCACGTCCCTTTGATGCCTGCAGCTCGTGTTTCCCGATACCACCCCCTTTACACCCTTTTCGATCTCCCCACTGTTTCTGTCTTCCTCTGCACCTGTTTCTGTCCTTTCCTCGATCTGTTTATTGTTGATTGGAATGTACTAATGGTGGGAAGATGGGTTTTTACAGTTGGGAACCAAGTTGTAACCTTTTGTGTACCATGTTAACCTATGGAAGAAAACTGTATAAAAGGAGCGACCCACAGTAGCAATTTGAATCAGGCTCCGTGAACCTACGTCATGTACTTCTCGTGACTTCTGTGTTCCCTGCAGTAAATAAACCTCGAAATCTTTGACGCCGAAGGAAGTGTCCCGTGTCTCTGTCATTTGTACGCCGGAACAGGTTACCCACGAAGGTTTCAGGTGTTGTCCCCTGGCACCGTTGGCTTTTAGGAAAACCCAGTCCTTCAACGGAGATCGGAGAATGATCAGAGAGCGCCCGTGGCAAGATATCTGCCGACAGGAACCTACCGGCCATCACCCGCGGGAGGAAAATGTAGTCCAGGCGCAAAAACGAGTCTCGCGCAGCAGAGAAGTATGTGAAGTCCCTACGCGCCCCTCGCTTGTACCTCCAGGAGTCAATCCAGTCCAGCCCTGTGACCATTGCCCTCAACCGAGACACTTGCCCCTCCCTCCCCGCCACCTCGCCTGCAGCGCCCCGCCATCTGTCCCATGAGACATCCATAACGTCGTTCCAGTCTCCCCCCACAATCGATAACACTGTTGGCATATCCACCCATAGGGACATCAGCTTCTCCACTAGGGCCCATTGCAGTGGGGGCGGCGCATACACGCTACCAAGAACAACCATCTCACCACCAATCTCGCCCTGTACAAACACATACCTGCCCTGCGCGTCTAGCCATGTGCGTCTATGTGTGAAGGGAACTCTCCGATGGATCAGAACTGCCACACCCCGCGACCCCCTCGTGAAGCCTGCATGGAATATCTGCATAAAGCCATTACGCTGGAGGCAGAGCGCCTTTGTACCCAACAGATGGGTTTCCTGCAGGAGCAGTATGTCAGTTCCCCTACTTTTGGCCCACGCAAACACAGCCCCTCTCTTCACCTTATCTAGCATACCCCGCACATTCCAGCTCAGTATGCGTGTCCCACAGGGATCTAACCGAGAGCCCCCAGCATTCGAAGACATTTACGCAGCGGCTTATAATTCAAGCATGTCGTTCCACAGGTACCAACAGCAGCACTCACCACGGACCGGATGCAGCACAGCACACACAAACCCCTCCCCTGAACTAGAACAGGCCCAATCCCCAACAAAGCCCCCCCGACCCCCTAATCCCCACCCCGCACCTCCCAAACGTGGAAGCACCTGTCGTGGTCAGGGAGTGGTCCCGGCCCCAACGGGGAGCCAGGGAGCCCCCCCTTCCAATGGATCCCCTCAGCACAACCCATGTCAAACTAGGCTGTGACCCCCTTCCCAACTCTGAGAAAGCGTGGCCTCCAGCCAAGCTATAGCGCCCTGGTCAAAAAGAACTGTCAAGCAGGTGAGCAAGTATCCCATTCATCCCCCCACAGTCAAGGCACTTCAGCAGTAGCTTCCTGCGAATTCTTGTCATTGCTTGTGTTGGATCTTGGTTTTGGGCTGCGGTGTGAGCGGGAACGGCCCCGGCGCCTACGCTGATCGTCAGGACCCCCACTCGGGGGGCCCCCGGTCGAGGAGTCGGACTCACCGCCCTTTGCCGTATTGACCCGCACCCTGACTGTCTCATCTGTCCACTGAAACACGGCCTCCGGGGTGTCGAAGAAGAAGGTACGGGACTGGAAGATAACCCGCAACCGAGCCGGGTATAGTAAGGCATAGGGTAACTTCAGGCCCCGAAGGCGGGCCTTGGCCGCAGTGAAGGACTGTCGCTGCTGCTGCACCAATTTCGTGTAGTCCGGGAAAATAAGGATCTGAGAGTTCTCGAACATGAGCTGACCCTTCAATCTCGCCTGTTTCAGGATAGCGTCCCTGTCGGCGTAGTTCAGCAATTTAGCGATCATGGGACGAGGACGTTCTCCCACCGGGGGCTTCTGCGTCGAAGCCCGATGGGCCCTTTCACCGACGAAGCAGCGCGAGAGGGTATCAGCCGGCATCCACCCCTCCAGCCATTGTGTTTGGAAGCGCTCAGCATTGCCCTGTTCGCAGTCCTCTGGAAACCCAAGGAAGCGAAGATTACTGCGCCTGGCGCGTCCCTCTGCCTCCTCCGCTCTCGCCACCAGGCCGTTTTGTGTCCTCTCGAGGGCCACAACCCTCTCCTTTAGGGTAGTCATGTCGTCTTCCACGGCCGATATGCGGGTCTCCGCACCAGTTATGCGTTCCACGGCGTTTCGCAGGTCCTGCCGAAGGAGCATAACGTCAGAGCCCACTGCCCCAATC
Source organism: Lissotriton vulgaris (assembly GCF_964263255.1). NCBI lineage: Eukaryota > Metazoa > Chordata > Amphibia > Caudata > Salamandridae > Lissotriton > Lissotriton vulgaris. Next base: position 252,363,434 of record NC_141690.1, on the reverse strand, counting down.
TTGGCGTCCAGGACATCCCTGGACTGCGTGATCGCGGCCAAGAGGGCAGCATTATCCGGCACCGGGGGTTGCGTCCCTTTGGCGCCCGCGGCCTCGGTGAACTTATCGATGGGGCCCTGTTTGCCCTGATTGCCACTGCCACCCCGTGTCATGGTGTTGTGGGGGAGAGGGGCCCGCGCCAGCCGGCCACAGCCCAAACCCCTCAGCCGCTGACTCCTGTGACCAGGTATCCTGCAACAAGGCGTCAGTCCCAGGAAGGATGCACTAACTAGAGTCTTTCAGCAGTAGCTTCGCCCCCCAGCCAGCGCCCCAATATGTCCAAGAAGCGATGCAAAGTCCCTAGGCTCTTGCCGGGGGGAGGGGAGAGGGGGTCCCACTGCACAGTCCTCTCAGGCCCCGGGGTCCGATCCGACCCCCGAAATGTAGCAGGGCCCTGTCAACCCCGGCAGCCCTCCGCCGCGACCAGTAGGCGCCGGTCCTGCCCCCCTCCTAACTGAGCCTGGGTCTCACTGGCACTGCGGCAGCCGCCGTGCAGGGCAGAGGCAGCGGTGCGCTCGGGGCCCGACACGACCCCCGAATGGCTGCGCGGCTCCACTACCCCCTGTCCACCCTCCGGGTCCCGCTCTAACCTTGATCTGCTGCAGTCTCTTGCCGGGCCCCAGATCAGCCCCCGTCCGGGCAGCACCGCCCTCCAGCGCCAATGAAGGTGCTCTTTGCGGCAAGATGGCAGCCGCACCTCTCAGCTCTCCCCGCCGCCGTGACCCGCCAGGCCCGCTCCACAGCCGCCACCAGCAGCGCGACCCTGCGGGGGCCGCCACTATTTTTCTTGGACGAAGCTCCGTCAGCACTCGGAGCTGGCTCCCCAGTGACTCTCTGCGCGGCCCCTCTCACCCGGTGGGATGGTCCAGAAACCAAGGCCCGGCTCCAAGGGCCCCACCACACCGCAGTCACCCTCCGGGACGTCGCACCACCTGAAAACACGGTGCGGGCGGCTCCGGCCGCAGAATTCAAGTGTCCGGATGTTAGGGACTGGCCCAACTGCAGGGAACATAGAGTGTTGACCAGGGGCAGGATATAGTAAGCAGGATGATTTTCGGCTGGTCGGAGCTCCGGCTCTACACGACCGCCATGTCCGCTGGCCAAGCCACGCCCCCGGCCTTCCTTTTTTTAATGAAATAATTGATTTTCCCGGGAGGGGAGCCATGTGGCCCTCTCCCCTGGGCCACTTCTGGCCCCGGGGACTCCATCACCCGGGCCTGCTCTCAAGTTGAGGACCGTGGGGGGAGCCCCAATGCCGCCCACAGTCCAAGCCAGCTCCCCACCTCCTGCAGGAGCTGGTATTGCTTTTGGGCAAAGGGAGCTGCTGACATGCAGCTCCCATTTCCCAAAAGCAATTCTGCTTTGCTTTGTTGAAGCGGAAGCTTCCGCCCTGCCATAGAAAACAGCAATGTCCCTGGGGTGAGCACCCCAGGACATTTCAGGAGCCAGCCCTGGGCGTGGCCATCCCCAGGGCCACCTAGGGCTCCAGGAGGGCGGTTTCATGCCCCTCCTCCCAACATGCAAATAGCCCCAGGGAAGTGGTGGTTCCCTGGGCCCAGGGGTCCGCAACGGTCCCGTGCATTTTAAAGAAGTGTGCCCTGAGGAGGTGGTGGTCCCGGGGGCAGTGTGGGAAGGGGCAGGAGCTCCCCATGCATTTTTTCAATGAGGCCCCGGTGGGTGGTGGTGCCGTACGGGAGGGCCGTTTGCCCCTGCGCATATTATTTCAAAAGCCCTAGGAAGGTGGCAGGACCCGGGGCTGTGGGGGCAGTACATTATAAACATTGCTCCCGGGACCTGGCCAATCAGGGGCTTATAGAAAATCTAGCCCACGCTTTGTTTTTTTAAAGAAATTCTTGGGCGGATTTGCGCACCTAGCGTTTAAAAAAAATATGCTTTTTTCCACATGGGGGTCCTTGTGGGACCCCCGGCAGGCCTAGGGGGTCAAGGTGTTTCTACCCTGCCCCCTTTTCTTGTTTTTTAATGTTTATCTTACTGTTTTCTTGTGACTCTGTTACCGAGTCACACGATAGCTGCCAAAACATTCTGGTTTGGTGTGTTGGCAGTCAATCAGAATTAAGCTTGTGCTTGGGAGGATTCGCGAATCCTCCTCAGTGCTCAGATATCGATTTTTTATTTTTATTTTCTCAGCAACTACTGAATGGATTTACACCATTTTACAAAAGCACACTTTGTAGACCAAGACCTACCTTTTTGCCAAATTTGGTGTAATTACGTTTGGCAGTTCGGTCTATAGCCTTGTCTAAAGTTTCCTATGGAAATTAACAGGGGAAAACGCATTTTGGGACCCCCCTTTCTTCCCGACCCCTGCTTGGCGAATTACCCCAAATTTTTAAGACAGGAGCTGACCTGAGCTGGTCATTAGGTTTGAAAATTTTGTGAAGATTCATCAAACGGCGCCAAAGATATTGGCAAAAGAAAAAATGCTTTTTGAATAGAATCAAGGTCCTAACTATAGCTACCTACTGGTGACTGCAAGTAGGGAATATATATATATATATATATATATATATATATATATATATATATATATATATATATATATATATATATATATATATATATATATATATATATATATATATATATATATTACCTACTGGCTATCGCCAGTAGGTATATATAGTTAGGATTTATTCCCTATGGGATTTTTGAAAATTCTATGTCTAATAACTTTGGCGTTTGTGGACGGAATCGGCTGAAATTTTCAGGAAAATGGCACATCTTGTTTCTGAGCAGCCCTTGAAAATTTGGGGGGGTTTTGTCGAGGGGGGGCCGAGAAAAAAGGGGGGTCCCAAAACACGTTTTTCCCATGTTAATTTCCATAGGGCGGTTGGACTCACTTTTAGCTCGAACGGCTGAATGGATTTGCACGAAACTTGGCAAAATTGTAGGGACTGTTAGCCCGATGTGCCTTTGCTAGGTCTCAATATATGTGCTCCAGTAGTTTTTGAGAAATTAACGTTTAAAACAAGATATATATCTGTAACAGCGCTCCAGGCTGCGCTCCGGTTCGCTTACTTTTCGCGAAACGGAACTTTGAGCGCAGAAAGCTGATTGGCTCTCCGGTGTCTGTCAACATTCTAAACAGTCCGTAGCGGCCGCCATCTTGTCTCTCGGTAGGATCGAGAGAGAAGAAGAGGTGAAAAACGAAGGGGGAATTTAATGAAAGGGGGCAAGGTATACCCCTCTTGACCCCCTAGGAATGTTGTTGGGGTTATTAAAGGGTCCCGTGGGGAAAATAAAAAAAAATGATTTTTCAGGGTAGAAGCGCTTCACGGGCCGCGAACTGGGCCGCAAACTGGTAGCGAAACGGGAATTCGCCATTTTGTGCTTCGTTTTAATTAAATTACTAGGTATAAGGGGGTGCGGGAGACGTATCCTAATCCCCTATGTTTCATGAGGGTGGCTGAGGAGGCTCATATATGTTGATACATCTCTTCCAGCGGCTGTGCGTGAGCTTTTTATTTTTTTTGCTGCGTGACGTCTGTTAATGTTCGATTCGATGGAAATCAGGAAGTGTTGACCGCCAATTTGTCACTGCGATAAAATATTTTGTTATAAATGAATCCTTATTGATAAACATTGTCTGCGCCATCTTGCCTTTTTTCCAATGCCACAATTTTGTCGTGCACGGCAGCCATTTTAGATGCCAGGCTGGTCCCAGGCTATCACCTACCCCTGCGGATGTAGTTTATGGCCCCAGCTGTAAAGAATCCAGACATGCCAACCCTCCCGATTCAGGCGTGAGACTACTGATTTCAGTGCTAGTCTCCCGCCTCCCGATTTCTGCAAGCAAAAACCCGGGGGCATATTACCAACAACTAGCGATAATTTTTGTCTCTAACTTGTTTAGAGACAAAAATTATCGCCGCACATCGGCGATTTTTATCGCAGATAAACCTTGCTATTAGCAAGGTTTATCGCAAATGCGATAAAAAACGGCCGCAATGCATGAATATCGCAGAAAAGTCAGCGATATTCATGTATTATCGAGCAAATGCTCTTAGCCATGTTATCTACCTCCCATTGGATAACATGGCTAAGAACTGCTCAGGGCACTATCACTGACATGCAAAGCGGGGCCCACGATGGTCGCTATCTCCTTTTAGCTGTCACTAACTGGTGTTAGTGACAGCTTGGTAATAGGGAGATAATTTTATCTCCACTTTCTTGGCTTTTAAAGCCAAAAAAGCGGAGATAAACCCCCTTGATAATATGCCCCATGATTCCTCGGGGGTTTCAGCTGACAGGGCTTGGTATTGTGTTACGTGGTAATTCTTCCAGGAAACGTCAGAGGGTCGATGCAGGGGTTCTAGAAGGGGTGATAAACCATTTAAGCCTCATAAACAAGCGCATGGTCTTTTAAAGATCTGTGAAGTACTCGGGGCGGCGGTGTGTGTGTGTCCTCTTTCAGGAGCGGGCGGGGGGGGGGGGGGGAGAATGCCAGCAACTTCCAGGCTAGGCAGTGTTCAACACTTGCATCACCCTTTCTCTGCCTGCTATTGCACTCCATGCTTCGGAAAGGTAAGAAAAAGAACGTGCATTTGAGTTTGAAATGTCCGATCCTGAAGTAGTACACTTGCAAAGCCCACACATGACAATAAGTCGGCGGTGAGTGAGCAGTGGCAGGGCTCGCTGCTGCTTAGCGGGCTGTTAGTGTATTTTAACCTAGGGTCACGGAGTGTTTTTACTAATTGTGCTGCATAGCATACTTCATTTTTAAAATTGTTATTTGGGACTAAAAACGGCAGCACTTTGAGCGGTGTTTCCGCTGGAGTCAAGCCCTTAGTGGGCTGAGGCTTATTGAATTCCCCCAGACTCCCCGACTCACCGGACGCATTGGGGTGCCTGTCTTGTCTTCCCTCCTCCACGCCTCGGCCCGACAGGGTGGCTAGCATCATTGAGCGGAGGGCGTGGAGGTGAGAGACAGTCACTTCCGCTTCCGCCTGTGAGTGACCGGTTAGCGGTCTAGTCGTGGTGAGGCAGACGGGCTGAGGGCTTTAAAAGGAATCCTGGGATGTGGGACGAGTGGCGGTGAGTGAGCAGTGGCAGGGCTCGCAGCTGCTTAGCGCGCTGTTAGTGTATTTTAACCTGTGGTCACGGAGTGTTTTTACTAAGTGTGCTGCATAGCATACTTCATTTTTAAAATTGTTATTTGGGACTAAAAGCGGCAGCACTTTGAGCGGTGTTTCCGCTGGAGTCAAGCCCTTAGTGGGCTGAGGCTTATTGAATTCCCCCAGACTCCCCGACTCACCGGACGCATTGGGGTGCCTGTCTTGTCTTCCCTCCTCCACGCCTCGGTCCGACAGGGTGGCTAGCACCGTTGAGCGGAGGGCGTGGAGGTGAGAGACAGTCACTTCCGCTTCCGCCTGTGAGTGACCGGTTAGCGGTCTAGTCGTGGTGAGGCAGACGGGCTGAGGGCTTTAAAAGGAGGATGTTATCCCGGAAGCGCAGCGGACGAGCGCAGCGGGCGCGACGAAGGCGCGCCGAAGTGTCGCCAAAGTCGAGGCCGTCTGCGCCCGTCCGCGGCCGACTGCGGGCTAGGGCGATAACCCCTGGTTGTAAGATCCCTTCGTCAAAGGAGCAACTCCTGGGCTTCCGTCCTCGCACTGCATCCATATGTATGCATGGCATGACGAGTGACGATAGGGAATGTCCTCACTGCGGCTACTGTCTTACTACTCTGTCGCGGGATACCACGGAGCAAGCACTTTCCTGTGGCCTCCTCAATGTGAGATCACTACGCAAACATAGACTCGATGTTTATGAGTTGATTTCAGATAAAAAGTTTGACCTATTGTTTCTTACGGAAACTTGGTTAGACCAGTTTTCCGACTCGGATATCATTGAGGCCATGCCGGAGAACTATTCTTGGGTTAGGCAGGACAGGCCTGAGGGGGTGGGAGGGGGGATTGCTATTATTTTTAGGAAAACTTTGGGCTGCTGCCTAGAGCGCACGCTGATTGTGGAGAGTGAGGCGGGAGTTTTCACGATTCAAATCGACGGGGGCACGACGATTAAAGGCTGCCTGGTGTATCGGCCCCCAGGGGCCTGCACAAAGTTCAGAGAGAGCCTGCTAGAAGGCCTTATGGAGGCTACCCTACGCAGGGATACATTTCTCCTTTTGGGAGACCTGAACCTGCATCTAAACTGCCCAGAGGACACAGGGGTTAAGGACTTCTGTCGGGATATGCTAGCTCTTCAACTGGAATTGAAGCTTTCGGACCCTACGCACCGCCAGGGACACCTTCTGGACCCGGTTTATGCTAACTGGGGAGGGGTGGAGGTGTCCGGAATAGAGCCTATCCCCTGGACAGACCACTTCTTGGTGGCATTTTCCATACAGAGCGTAAAATCCAACAAAGCCAGTCAGGCACCCCCTAACTATCTCAGGAGGAAGTGGGCCAAATTCTCGGTGGAGGATTTTAACAAAGCCTTAAGTAAGGGTGGTCAGCCTGGTGGCGAAGACATAGAAACAGCGGTCTCAAACCTGAATCAGCGCATTACTGAAGCGCTTGACCAGACAGCTCCACTATGCCGCACATCTACAGGTGCTAGGAAAGAACGTTCTGCCCCATGGTATAGTGGTGAGCTGAGGTTAACAAAGGCAGATTGCAGGCATGCGGAAAGAGCCTGGAGGGTGTCTTATGACAATCAGGCTAGAGAACTGTTCTTGGAAAAAAGGCGCCTGCATCATAGGCTGATCAAAAAGTCTAAGGCAGCCTACTATGCAGGACAAATCCTGGGGTCGGAGAATTCGGCCAAAGTACTCTTCGGTATTTACAAGTCTCTGACTACGGTAAATTCATCTACTGAACCAGAGAGCGTCTCTACGGAGTCTTGTGACCGAATTGCCGAATACTTTTCAACTAAAGTCGAGAAGATCTACTCGACCTTCCCCAATCCGCCGACAGGGACTGACTTCGAGGCAGCATTTGAGGACACGGAGACGGCAGGGCACCTTACTAACTTCCACATCCCCCCATTTGAGGATTTAGTAGGGGTGTGTCGCTCTGTCAAATCAGGGTCCCCGTGGGACCCAGTGTCGCCCAAACGCCTAGCGGACAGCCTTGAAGTTCTGGACCCTTATATGAGGCACGTCCTAGATATCTCCTTCAGATCGGGGAAGCTGCCTGAGGGGTGGAAACAGGCGATGGTGCTCCCGCTCCGGAAGAAACCCCACTTGAGCTTCGAGGTATTAGAGAATCTGAGTCCTATCTCCCTCCTGCCTTTTCTGTCCAAAGTGGCAGAAAAGGTGGTTAATACCCAAATCATGAAGCACGTGGAAGAGACGGGACTGCTCCACGCGACGCAGTTTGGCTTCAGGCCACGCCATTCCACCGAGTCTGCCCTCCTTATGGCGACGGAACATCTGAGGGAGGGTGTGGATGCAGGCCAAACTATGGCTCTGATCCTGCTGGACCTCAGCGCGGCGTTCGACACTGTAGCTCACAACATCTTGCTACAGTGTCTGAACAGAGGTGGCATCTCTGGCACCGCGCTGAGATGGATCCAGGACTTCCTCAAGGGGAGAAGCTTTCGAGTTAGGCAGGGAGACTGCTATTCAAAAGGGGTTCCCCTGGGCCAAGGCGTGCCGCAGGGTTCGTCATTGAGCCCGACCCTTTTTAATATATATGTCGCCCCGGTCGCCTCGATTGTGGAGAGTCATGGTCTCCAATTGGTTTCGTATGCCGACGATACGCAGCTGGTGATCTCCCTATCGCACGCGCCCTGTCTTGCTGCCGATGGCTTCCGCTCGTGCATGAAAGATCTGGCCGAGTGGATGGCTATCAACTGTTTGAAACTTAATGGCAGTAAGACAGAGGTGCTGGTGGTGGGGAGAGCCCAGTCTGCCTGGTCGTCGGCATGGTGGCCACCCTGTCTTGGGCCAACCCCGACCCCCTGTCAAGAGGCACGCAACCTGGGGGTGTGGTTTGATGCGGGTCTTACCTTTGGCCCCAGATTAACAGGGTGGTAGGAGTATGCTTCGGGATTCTGAAGAAACTGAGAAAGGTCCTTGACTTACTCCCGATCGGTGCCCGTCAAACCTTGGTCCATGCCCTGGTGACAGCGAGGCTGGACTATGGGAACCTGTTGTACCTGGGGGCTCCGGAAAAAAGCATGGCACGCCTGCAAGTGCTGCAGAATGCGGCAGCACGTTTGATTCTCAGGCTGCCCAAAAGGGCGCCTTCCAAGGCGGCCCTCCAGAAGCTACACTGGCTTCCCGTGAGGAGAAGAGTGGAATACAAAGCCCTCTGCACCTGTCATCGGATTTTGAATGGCAGGGCGCCCGACCCTCTGAATATATTGATCGAAGTGTATCATCCAACACGAGCACTCAGATCTGCAGGGGGCGGTCTTCTCAAGATCCCTAGAGTGAAGAAAGCCCGCATGGGAGGTAGGTCCTTCAGATGCTTAGCGGCTAATAACTGGAACAAACTACCAGTGGACTTGCGCTTGGAACCAGAGGAAGCCAGGTTCCGAGCGAGTTTGAAAACCTTCCTCTACACAAAATAATTGTCCGCTCTGTATTTGTGCTCCCTGCCTGCTGCCTCTCCTTCTTTTAGCGCGTGGACACGCCGGTGTGCATAACGCAGCGCTCTACAAATGTCCCAATAATAATAATAATAACCTGATTCAAGGCCCCATTCACCCGTTTTTAAAAAAATTTATAACACTCCAACAAAGTAAGATTATAAAACTTTATTAACTTTTAAATATAATGAACGGAACAAAAACTGTAAAAACATTTAAACATTTTTCACCCAAAAAAACAACAATTGTCAGAAGCTGTCTTTTGTGCGAATAGTCCCAAGGCAGCACAACGTGCTGAGTTCTGGACGGCACCCAGGTGATGTCGCCTGGGTGCCGCACTGGTTTTGGTATCCTACAATGCTGCTCCGAAAATTGGCGTGGGGCGTCCCGGGTGGTGCGGGGGGAGGCCTTGTCAGTAGCGGTCTGTTGTGCGAATAGTCCCAAGGCAGCAGAACGCGCTGAGATGTTGATGGCACCCAGGTGATGTCCAGTAAACTGTCGCACTGGTTTTGGTATCCTACAATGCTGCTCCGAAAATTGGCGTGGGGCGGCCCGGGGGGGGGGGGCGTGGGGGAGGCGGCGTGAACGGGCCTCCCAGGTGGCGGCCATCCAGCTGAGTTGCGCCCGCTCTTGCGGCTACAGCGTCTCGCTCACCATGTTGTTGAGTTGCTCCCACTCTTGCAGTGCAGCGATAGGCGGCTGCCACATGACTCTTAAAATGGCGGACGGCTCTTCGGTTTTGGGCCTGGTCCACTGAAATGGCCCTGGGACACCTTGGAACTCAGACGCTTGCCTGCTAGGGCTTGGGCTCCATTCTCGAAAAGCGTCCCCTCAGCCGTGAAGATTCTACAAAAGTCTTGGGGGCCCCCGACTCCCGCAGGCTTCCGGTGGGGAGCGGCTGCCATGATTGCTCGCGGAATGACCACGACGGAGCTACGAGATGGTGGTGCTCTCATGCTGACGCCAGCTTTAGTCTGAAACATCCAGAAACAAGGTGGGGCTTTCATCGTTTGGGAAAAAAAAATGTTCTAAACCAATGAAAAGTGTTATTTTTAGGTCATATGACCAAGCCTTCCATCTTTAGGAAACCAAAAGTAAAATGAACCAATGAAAAGTTTTATAAACAAGTCACATGACCTGTTATGCGGCATAGGGCTACAAAAAGCGTAGAAAATCCGTTGGCACGTGAGGCGGCGTCAGTAGCGGACCGATGTGCGAATAGGCCGAAGGCAGCACAACGCGCTGAGATCCGGATGGCACCGAGGTGGTGTCCAGCAAATTGCCGCACTGGTGTGGCCATCCTACAATGCTGCGCCGAAAGTCGGCGTGGGGCGCCCCGTTGGCCTGTGAGGTCGCGTCAGTCAGTGGGGGCTGTACGTCTCCCCCAAGATGGAGGCTCCTCGGCTGCAGTGCGGCGCCCCTTAGCGTTTCACTCGCCGTCCAACTGAGTTGCGTCCGCACTTGCGGCTACAGTAGGCCGAAGGCAGCACAACGCACCGAGATCCGGATGGCACCGAGGTGGTGTCCAGCAAATTGCCGCACTGGTGTGGCCATCCTACAATGCTGCGCCGAAAGACGCCGTGTTCAGCTGAGTTCCGGTCACTCTTCCGGCACAGTGACTAGATAGCGCCGAGATCCGGATGGCACCGATTTGGTGGTGTCCTGCAAGTTGCCGCACTGGTGTGGCCATCCTACAATGCTGCGCCGAAAGTTGGCGTGGGGTGTCCCGTTGGCTTATGAGGTGATGTCAGTAGTGGACCGATGTGTGAATAGGTCGGAACCAGCACAAGGCGCCAAGATCCGAATGGCAAGTCCTGGATGTTGAGTGCCATAGTTGAGAGTTCTGAGCAGTGCTTGGAAGACTGTCTGAAGCTTATTTGCACTTGCTGCAGCTTCACTATTGCCCTGGTGTGGCCAAAGGTCGCACATGACATAGGCGGCCGGCTCCCGAGGTCCGGCTGAACTTTTTTCCTTTTCTTTTCTGCTTCTTGTCCTACAATCCGTTTCATCTGAAAACACGACCAGGTCCCTGAATGTGTGCAGGGGGACGCTATTGAGTGAATGAAAATGGCGGCTTGACACAAAGCTGACTCAAGCGTTGCTGTTGATGCTATACAGACAAAAATTGGTTTTCAGTTTGTACATTCTTCAGGATTTTTTTTCCATCCAAGGCTGATTGAGAGTTTGTAGAAAAATGGCTTCAGATTTTCCACATACTACTCTTCAACATTCTTCCTAAATGTAACAATGTGAAACTCACTAGGAGAACGGCTGTTTATTTTTCCTTTCAAAATGCTGCCAATAATATTTTCTGAATGGAAGACACCATCTTGTAGCATAAAGGGCCGAAAGGGGTTCTGGTCTGGCCGATGGTTGGTGGAGACATTTTGACTATATCTTGGACCTGCCCGGCCTCGCCCAAAATGGCGCCTGTATAAATGGGACTCGTAACTCATTGTTGTGTACTAGTTGAACAACCTTGATATCACGAGATATGAATGCAGTTTTGATGCTCATGGCGGGCGGGGACGAGAATTGATTGAATATTTCGACATCCCTATTGATATTAAGTTCTGATGTGTTATTGATTACTGTACTATTGAAAGTTCGAATTAACGTCACCCATGGTACTTGCACGCAAATGTATATCTAGATAACTTTTTTGTAAGTGGCCCTGTCGTATTTTAATTACAAAATGTACGTCCACCGATTCCGCAATTGTTAGACACCTTAGTTCTTGCAACCTAATGGCTCGTTCGTTACGTTCCTCCATAATGTAAATGTCTCCTCATCATATACGATTCCAGTTTGCTCCGTGGCCGGCCCACGTGGTTATAGGCCCGTATTTGTATACTGACATTTTCACAATAAAGCTTTTTAAAACAAAACATGGTAGTAGTATTTACATTGGTAAAGTTTTTACTTTTAGTCACTGTTTTCGAATCAGTAAAAGGCAAGTGAAATAAAGTAGTCCAATTACATGACGGATAAAAGGTATAATATGTAGGAACGCAGTATAGATAAATGGTCAAGGGCAGTTGTGTTTTTCATTTCTGCAACATAAAGTGATCGATAAGAATCTGATAATCAGGCGTATCGGCGACTAAGACAGCAGGCCGAGTCTCTTTTACTCAACGGCTCCGTCATGGAACGAAGAAACTCCCTTTTTCTCGAAAAAGGAATATATTTTACTTGCAGGACAGTTGTAAATTTTCCGGGAAAGTACATTAGCCTGGAATATTATAACATATGTTTAAAAAAAAATAATGTTCGAAAACAATAAAAAGCGTAATTTTTAGGTCATATGACCAAGCTTTACATCATTAAAATAACAAAAGTAAAATGAACCAATGAAAAGTTTTATTAACAAGTCACATGACCTGTTATGCTTACGTTACCCGCTGCGCGCCGCGCCTCGGATCACTTCCGGGTGCGCTAACGCGGCGTGTCATATAACGCATTACGCGACAACGTAGGTCAAGAATATAGTCAAAATGTCTCCACCAACCAGCGTTCGGAACACAACCCCTTTCAGCAGTCCAAAAAGTTCTGTTAAATGACAACAGAGGGGACAGGCAACAAGAACCATCAGTCAAAGAGGGGAGGGCAAGTTCTTCTCTTCCGGGTCATGTTGGGGTGCTACCGGAACTGATCGAATTGGTAGTCTACAGTGTTTCTGGATGTTTCAGACTAAAGCTGGCGTCAGCATGAGAGCACTACCATCTCGTAGCTCCGTCGTGGCCATTCCACGAGCAGACATGGCAGCCGCTCCCCACCAGAAGCCTGCGGGAGTCGGGGGCCCCCAAGACTTTTGTAGAATCTTCACGGCTGAGGGGACGCTTTCGAGAATGGGACCCAAGCCCTATCAGGGAAGCGTCCGAGTTCAAAGGTGTCCCAGGGCCATTTTAGTGGACCAGGCCCAAAACCGAAGAGCCGGCCGCCATTTTGAGAGTCCTGTGGCAGCCGCCTATCGCTGCACCGCAAGAGCGGGAGCAACTCAACTACATGGTGAGCGAGACGCTGTAGTCGCAAGAGCGGGCGGTAAACAGCTGAATGGTGGAAGAGGCACAGTGTAGCAAAAGCAGGCGGAATGGCAACTGAAACGGTAAAGGGGCGCCCCACTACAGCGTGTCTTCAGGTCAAACGGATTGTGGGACAAGGTCCAGAATAGAAGAGTCATCAAAAGCAAAAAGTTCCGCCGGACCCCGGGAGCCGGCCGCCTATGGCGGGGGCGATCTCAGGCTACACCAGTGCTATAAGACTTGGGGAGGGGGTCGGAGCCAAGCGTCTTCTCTGAGTCCATGGCCATCACACCGCCCCTCGGGGGCCTCCGTCAAGCTGTTTAGGAAGGTAACATATCACATTGTTTTCAAATGCAGTCAGGTCCACAAACGACACTCACTTACTTTGAGAATAGTGAAGCTGCAGTAGGTGGAAATAAGCTTCAGACAGTGTTACAAGCGCTGCTCAGAACTCTGAACTATGGCACCCAACATCCAGAACTTATGCCATTTGAGAATGGCAGTGACATTGAAGCAACTCAGGGACCAAAACCATTAACGTACTTTCACGTATGAAAATCTTACTTGGGGAGGGGGCAGGAGCGAAGCGCCCCCTCCCAGTCCGCGCCACCACACCGTATGTTGAAAATCTGAAGCCATTGTTCTACAAAGTCAACCAACCTTGGATTGAAAAATCTAGAAAAATGTACAAACTGAAAACCAGTTTTGGTCTGCATAGCATGAGTAGCAACGCTTGCTATCAGAGTGCATGAGTTTCATGCTCGATCGATTGAGCTAGCCGGATCGGGCAATAAAAAGTATAAAATAGTTATGTAAATAGTTATTTAATAAAATGTTTTACCCTGTTTCTTTGCTGGTGTGTTGTCTATATTTTTAATATTTGCATAGGGTTTGTCGTTATTTTGGGCGGGGTGGGTGACGGAGTCGAGCTGTCTTGCAGCCCTCATGGTGTGGAGCTCAGTTCATCTCACTATTTTCGTATTTCTCATGAAGGGTTGTTCCTAATATTTCTATTTTAGCGAGGTCAAAAAGAGATCCAATTAGTGGCCTACTGATTTTGCTCGATTACTTTTATTTTTTTACACGATTTTTCACTATCTGTAAAGACTAAACAGAGTATTGCGACTTTGTGCTTGTTTGTAAATAGAGAATGATCCGAAGAGAACCAATTCTAAAACAGTAAATGCTTGGATAACAATCAATCAAATGGAGAGACAAGCAGGCACGACGGATTACAACGGGGGAAAAGGCCTGCGTTAACTACCGTTCACTATCTGCAAAGAGAGAGTACTACTAAGAGAAAAGAGGGGAGGGGGGGGGGGGTGCAGCGTTCAAAGCACATCAGCGTGCATAAATACGAAAATGTTTTTATCTATCACGTACTTGACATTTTAAAGCTTTTCATATTTGCTATTAAAAAACCATTGAAATTCACTGAAAAAACCATAGGTTATAGTCGATATATAGTTAGGAATTTGCATTTACAAAACCTTTAAAATTTAATGAAAAAACCATTGGTTTTAGGCCATATATAGTTAGGGATTTGCATTTACAAAACCTTATTTTACTCGCATAAAACCATTGAAATTCCATATATAGTTAGATGCGCTAACTATATATCGCGCACCCGCAATCCACTGCTGATGATGTCACATATTACATCATTCATGACATGGTCAGTGACATCACTGATGACATCACTGATGACAACTCAAATGACATCACTGATGACATCTCAAATGACATCACTGATGACAACTCAAATGACAACTCAAATGACATCACTGACAACATCACAGATGACATCATTCATGTGTTAATACGATGAACCTCTACAGACTCTGATATATCCTTAGATACACTCAGTGAAAACAGACACTCACAGACTGTCACTCATCCATGGAGTTACTCATACACCTAGACAGTCATGCAAAGAATCAAACACACCTCCAATTCCTCTACTATACAGTTATACACACCTTACTTATTGAAACATATTCTAACACATATTTACTCTCTTATACAATCCTTGATACATGTTCACAATGATCCATACAGCCACTCACACATTCACTGGCTCTTATGCACAGTTATTTATATATGTTAACTCTCACATGTACTGTGTTTTACATATGTACTTACTTTGACATGTAGCACTGAGATATCCATTCACTCACCAATACACTCATGCACACAGTCAACCACCCATATAGCTGTTTCCACATGCACTCTTCAACTCATACACCTAGTGAATCAACTGCTTACACATCTATGCACAGAGTCACACACCTCCCAGCCACCCATACACACACACTCAGTTTCCCATACAAATACTTGGGCAACCAATCAATAACCCATATAGTTATTCATATAGCTACTGATCAACACATGCAGCAGTTTACAGAACAACAGATATAATGATGCACAAATTAATACAGTTTAATCACTAATCCATGCACTCAGTGAGACACATTTAATCACTCCCTCATACAATCAGTCATGCACCTACTAAATCCTTCATCCAGACACTTATACATCCACTCATTCTTCAATATGTAAGACATATTTTAACTTTACAGAAACATACAGTCACTGGATGTTGTCATCAGTGATGTCATTTGAGTTGTCATCAGTGATGTCATCAGTGATGTCACTGACCATGTCATGAATGATGTAATATGTGACATCATCAGCAGTGGATTGCGGGTGCGCGATATATAGTTAGCGCATCTAACTATATATGGAATTTCAATGGTTTTATGCAAGTAAAATAAGGTTTTGTAAATGCAAATCCCTAACTATATATGGCCTAAAACCAATGGTTTTTTCATTGAATTTTCAAGGTTTTGTAAATGCAAATTCCTAACTATATATTGACTATAACCTATGGTTTTTTCAGTGAATATATATATATATATATATATATATATATATATATATATATATATATATATATATATATATATATATATATATATATATATATATATATCCGTTCCAACTCCTACTAATCGGCATTGGACACCGACTCCACAACGTAGGTACAGACCACAAAACTGCGCTTTTTTTCAAATTAAATATATATATATATATATATATATACCTAACTGTTATGATAATGTGAGAATTTGCCAGCAGCAGAGCAATGGACACTGGCAATGCAAGGTTCATTTTACTTGGAAAGTCACATGTTTGTAAAGTTCTAATGTTTTGGCTGCTCGGAAAACACCTAGAGCCGAAGGCTGCTGACCAAAATAAATGCTGAATGACAAGGTTGAGATTGTTTACAAATAAGCAAAGTATGCTAACAATAAATTTGTGCAAGCTGGATATTATAGCAAAGGGGAGACCCCATCTTTCACCTAAAAGTATTACTTTGTAGAAAGTTAGCAATGTTTGTAGTAGGCTACCCTATAGGTTCTCAAACAACTAAAACACCACAGAAATGCACAGAATCAGATGAGTTACAATCTACATGGTACCCGTAAAAGAGATAGACTCTTTTTAAAGTATACTAAACTAAGGTGGCATGGTGTGGAAAATAACTATGGCCTGGATTGTTGTCCAGACTAATTACGAGTGGTTGAGAATAGTTTCAGAATTCCAGCCATCACCTTTTGTATACTTTGAATCAGGGAGATACCTGACCTTCTGGATTTGCACATTAGTTAAGGAAGCGACCATCAAAGGCTCCTCTCTTCAGAAGGACCAAGAAAGACAAACAGGATAACACCATGTGACTGGTGTTTGATCACCTTACACAACATGATTAACAAAAGAGAATAACAAACATGGCACATGCTCATCAAATAAATTCATCCCTCTCCTTACCTGCACTAATAGATTGAAAGTGTCAAGAAGTAGCCCTCATAAGTTCTAGGTGAGGGCTTCAACACATGAAATGTCATCAGCATGGTAGCTATAAATATAGGAATATTTATAATATATAAATATATTGTATGTGTAGGCACATGTTACCTAGCGGGTCGAGAAAAAGGGGGTGGTCCCAAAATGCGTTTTCCCCATGCAATTTCCCATAGGAATTTTAGAACAACTACAGCCCATACTGCTGAACGCAATTACACCAAATTTGGCAGAAAACTAGATCTTGGTCCAGAAAGAATGATTTTTGTAATTTGATATTAATCTATTCAGTGGTTTTGAAGTTATTAAATTAGAAAAGGTTCATGAATATTAAGAGAAGTGACTCCACCAGGAATCCACCATGCTGTGATTGGCTGCCTGGAACCTGAGATAAAAAGTTGCAACTGCCATTTTGTGAATCGGGATACGGTTCTCAGTGGGAGGATAAAGCAGAAATAGGATATAAGGGGTCAGGATAGGGGTATTCCTTACTCCATGGCACAGATGCTAGCGCTAGCTCAGCGCAGCCCCCATATGAATCTACAACAGATCTACGGATCCAGAGCCCAGTTCAAAAAACATGCACCCACTCACAAACCCACTCACACATTCTTCCACACGCCCACATAACCAATCACACACCCAGTCACACATCCATACAGCCACTGACACACCCAGTCACACATGATAACAGTCACTCACACACCCATACAATCACTCACACACCCACTCTGACGCCCATAGAACCACTCACATACCCACTCACGCAACCATTTACATACCCACACAACCACTGACATACCACACAGGAACACACCCATGCATTCCCACAACCACTCACACATTCACATACCCATACAGCCACTCAAACACCCATCCATAGGCCCACACAACCACCAACACACCCACTCACAGACCTATAGTCCCTCACACACTCACACACCCACTTGCACACCTACACAACCACTCACACACCCACTCACAGACCCATACAGTCACTCACATACCCACTCACAGACACACACAACTACTGATACACATAGACAGTCACTCATACATACATTCACACACCCACTGGCACACTCACACACCCATGCAGCCACTCACAAAGCCCCTCACAGATTTACAAAACCACTACCACCCCACTCACAGACCCCACATAGCTGCTCACACACCCATTCACAAATTCACATGCACACTTGCACACACACACTGCCATTTATATAGCCACTCGCACATCCATTCACACACTCACACAAAGCCAAAGGCTACAGGGACGGTATAGTTAGGAAACAGCACTAAAAAATTAAGACATTTACAAAAAAAACAAAGGCTACAGGGATGTAAAGAAAGAGATTTTAAAAAAACCTTAGAAACTCCCTGAATATAGGGACATTATAGTTAAGTCCAGATGGTATACATACAAAGCCATAGAAATTCAGCCGTTATAGTCATAGTTATCTCAAGTAACTATAACTCGTACACTAAGGTAACTATAATTCACCCCCTCGCCATGCACTGCTAACTAGACCACATTTTACATTACATATTCTATGACATTATTGATATTATCACTGCAGCATTTACAGTGAAGTTACAGAAAGTTGTGCATGGCATTCCCTGGGACCAAGACTTATCAAAATGTGGGAGAGGGGCTCATAGACCACTCACTGGGTGTATTTCAGCCTGGGGACCCCATCAATTTAGGCCCAGCCAATTACTAAAGAGGAGTGGGGCTGTGTGGCCCTCCTCCCCAGGCCAATTTAGGCCTCACGGACCACTCACCTGGGGTGCACTCAATAATGGATGGCTGCCCTGGTGCCCACCCATAACACCCACATGAACTCATTGCGGTAGCCCCAAGGCCCCCATGACCCCTGCCAACTTCCCACATTTAGTGGGAGCTGGCATTGCTCCTGCCCCCAGGGAACAGCTAAAAATGCTTCTCCTTGCAGGCATCGAGTACTATTCAGATCTGTTTCCCTGCCTTCATCACTGCATTTGTAATGCTCCCACCTGCAGGGAGCGGACTTCGTGTTTGTTCTCACTTGTCAATAACTTCAAGACCCTCCCTTCATCTTTATCAACAAAATTAATAACATTTTAAATCTCCTTCAGTCGGCTAAGACACCTAGCGCAGACACCATTGCAAGGCAATGGGTAAGACCCACCTGTTGGTTTTCTTCATTTTGAGCAGTGAAACCTTGGAGTCCACTCTTGAATCTATCAAATCAGGTTCTCCTTTGGACCCGGCTCCTCCAGATACCTTGGGCCAAGGTGGGAATTCCTTATTATCTACACTCATGGACCTCCTTAACAACTCACTCAACACTGGGCATTTTTCTCAAAGTTGGAAACACATAATAGTTAAGCAGGTAAGCTGCTCTAAAAAAAAAACAATGGAAAACCCTGAATTTGGCAGACAGCTGCAGACCCATCTCCCCACTTCTGGTAGTGAGGAAACTACTGGAAAAGCATGTCATTAAACATCTGTCCAGTTTTCTGGATGCTCCTGATGTTTCCTACACACTCAGACAAGCTTTAGATCAGTCTATAGTCCATAGACTGCACTGCTGGTAGTCACTGAGGCACTTTGCTCCAATTTAGATCAAGGTGGATCAGCAGCAATGATAATGTTGGCTTTAAGCGCAGCCTTCGACATGGTTTGCACTCCATCCTCATTTAGAGGATGTTGGACGTCTGCATCATGTTCAAGTTCAGGGATTTATATAGCGCACTACTCACCCAGAGGGTCTCAAGGCGCTTGGGGAAGGGGGGTTCAATTTTTGTCGAATAGCCAGGTTTTAAGTTCTTTTCTGAAGGAGATGTGGTTTTGAGTAAGGTGAAGGAGAGTGGGGAGTGAGTTCCTGGTCTTGGCAGCCAGGAAGGAGAAGGACCAGCCACCCATGGTGGATTTTCGGATGCGCGGGACTGCGGCGAGGGCTTGATTGGACGATCTAAGTTGGCAGGTGGGTGTGTCGAAGGACAGTCGAGTGTTGACGCATTCGGGTCCTAGTTTGTAGAGGGCCTTGTGTGCGTGGGTGAGAAGACGGAATGTAATTCTCTTGTTGATGGGAAGCCAGTGGAGGTCTTTTAGGTGTCCGGTGATGTGATCTTGGCGAGGGATGTCCAATATGAGTCTCGCTGATGCGTTTTGGATGCGTTGGAGTTTTTCTGTAATTTTGCTGTGATTCCGGCGTATAGTGTGTTACCATAATCCAGTCGACTCGTGACCAGTGCGTGGGTAACAGTCTTTTTTGTTTCGAGGGGGATCCAGCGGAAGATCTTTTTGAGAATACGAAGTACGTTGAAGCAGGAGGATGAGACTGCGTTGACTTGTCTGGACATCGAGAGAGAGGAGTCTAGGATGAAGCCCAGGTTGCGTGTGTGGTCTGTGGGTGTGGGCGCTGTGCCCAGAGCGGAAAGCCACCAAGAGTCGTCCCAGGCAGAGGGGGAGGATCCTAGAATGAGCACCTCCGTTTTGTCTGAGTTGAGTTTTAGGCGGCTATGTTTCATCCATTCGGCTACTTCTTTCATGCCTTCGTGAAGATTGGTTTTGGCGGTGTTAGGGTCTTTGGTGAGGGAAAGGATTAACTGGGTGTCGTCGGCGTAAGAGATGATGTTAAGGTTGTGTTGACGCGCGATGGAGGCGAGTGGACTCATGTAAACGTTGAAGAGGGTGGGACTGAGTGATGATCCTTGTGGTACTCCACAGATGACTTCAGTGGCCTCTGAGTTGAATGGGGGAAGTCGGACTCTTTGAGTTCTCCCGGCGAGGAATGAGATGATCCAGTCCAAGGCTTTTCCTTGTATGCCGATGTTGCTGAGGCGTTGTATAAGGGTGTTGTGGCAGACTGTGCCGAAGGCGGCGGAGAGGTCGAGTAGGATGAGGGCCACTGTTTCTCCGTTGTCCAGTAGCGTTCGGATGTCGTCTGTAGCTGCAATGAGGGTGGTTTCGGTGCTGTGTTTGGCTCGGAAGCCGAACTGTGAGGGGTCGAGGGAGTTGTTGGATTCAGGGAAGGCGGCGAGCTGGCTGTTGACGGCTTTCTCAATGACTTTGGCGGGGAAGGGGAGGAGGGATATGGGTCGGTAGTTTTTAAGTTCAGAGGGGTCTGCTGTGGGTTTCTTCAAGAGGGCGCTGAGTTCGGCGTGTTTCCAGCTTTCTGGGAAGGTGGCACAGTTGAACGAGCAGTTGATGACATCACGGAGATGGGGTGCGATGATGGAGTTAGCTTTGTTGAAGATGTGGTAGGGGCAGGGGTTGGTTGGCGAGCCAGAGTGGATTGAGTTCATTAGGCAGATGGTGTCTTCGGTGGTGATTGGGTTCCAGGCGCTGAGGTTGTTAGTTGGCGGTGTAGGATCTGAGGGGGGTGGGGAGGGTTGTTCGCAGGGAGTGTTTTCGAAGCTGTTGGGAATGTCGGCAATTTTGTTGTGGAAGAAGGAGGATAACGCATCGCACAGGTCTTTGGAGGGAGTGATGTCGTTAGATGCTGCGACGGGGTTGGTGAATTCTTTGACAATGTTGAAAAGTTCCTTGCTGTTGTGGGAGTTGTTGTCGAGACGATCCTTGAAAGCTGATTTCTTGCTGGATCGAATCAGTTGGTGGTGTTTGCGGGTGGCCGCCTTGAGGGTGGCCATGTTGTCGGTGGTTGGGTTTTTTCTCCATAGCTTCTTGGATTTTTTAAGGTCATCATTGAACCAGGGGGCCTTTTTGCTGCCTGAATTGATCTGGTGCTTTTTCAGGGGTGCTAATTCATCAGCGCTGTGGGTGATCCATTGCTTGAGGTTGGTGGCCGCTTGGTTTGGGTCCGATGAGAGGGTGGGAGGGTTTTGGTTGAGTGATGTGAGGAGTTGGTCGGAGGTGATTTTGTTCCAGTTTCTCTGAGGAATAGGTTGTGTGCAGTTGTGGTGATGCCTCCTCCTGTTTAGTTGGTGCGGTCTTTTCGGATGATCTTGTTAGCGTCCGGTATGGCTATAGCGATGTCGGGTGCTGATGATGTGTTCATCCAAGTTTCTGTAAGGAAGGCGATGTCCGGTGATGCAGTGTCGAGTAGGTCCCAGAGTTCAGTGGCGTGTCTATGGATCGAGCGGGTGTTTAGCAGGATGCACTTCAGGTGGTTAGATTCGGAGCTATGTTTGGAGGAAGTGGATTTGGTGAGGGTCCTGGAGCAGGTGAACTTGCAGGTGTGACAGGTGAATGGGCCGTGGGTCCGTCCTGGGGTGGCTTTGCAGCATTGTGGTGTGCGTCCAGAGTTGAGGGCGAGGAGAGTTGCGGCATCATATGTGTATCTAGTGGTCTGGGTACGGCGGGGGCTAGGGGGTCTGGTGCTGGGTGAGGTCCAGGCGTGGACGGGCGTAGACGGGCTTACCTTTGGCGCACCTTCAACGCATGGGGCGTGACCGCTGCGCGTGAACGCTGCGCGTAGGTGTGTCTGACATAAGTGGGTAGTGGAGGGCGGAGCGTGGGAGGGGCAGCTGGGAGGCGTGAGGCGGGAGGCGGGAGCGGGGAGGAGACACGGGCCACGAGTGAAGACAACAACAAAATGGCAGGAGATAACGCGAAACTGGGGCACAATATCAGCTAAACAGTAATAATAATGAGGCTAAAATGAAATCACATCAATGCAGCGCAACTGGGCTCTGAAATAATTTAAATAAAATGATACAGGCTAATTTAATCACCGCAATGCAGCGCAACTGGGCTCTAATGTAATAGAGACAAAACAATACCAGGTGATATGTAATTGTTGAAGCGCTCTCGGGTTGCAGGCGATGTCTGAGGCAATGCGATTCAGCAGAGGAAGTAGGGAGGAGAGGCAGAGGAGCGTGGGGGGAGCGACCGCTACGGAGCAAGTCCGGCTGGTCACAGCGTTGTGTTGGTAGGAGCGAGCTTGCTCTACCAGTGGGTGGGAGGGGCAGCTGGGACGCGGGAGGCGGGAGCGGGGAGGAGACATGGGCCACAAGTGAAGACAACAACAAAATGGCAGGAGATAACGCGAAACTGGGGCACAATATCAGCAAAACAGTAATAATAATGAGGATAAAATGAAATCACATCAATGCAGTGCAACTGGGCTCTGAAATAATTTAAATAAAACGATACAGGCTAATTTAATCACCGCAATGCAGCGCAACTGGGCTCTAATGTAATAGAGACAAAACGATACCAGGCGCTATGTAATTGTTGAAGCGCTCTCCGGTTGCAGGCGATGTCTGAGGCAATGCGATTCAGCAGAGGAAGTAGGGAGGAGAGGCAGAGGAGCGTGGGGGGAGCGACCGCTACGGAGCAAGTCCGGCTGGTCACAGGGGATGCCATTAAGTGGCTGGAAGCTTTTCTAGTCAACAGGAGCGTTCAAGTGTTAGTAGATTTATTCAATTCCTCATCCACCCTCTTTAGTGTAGGGTCCCACAGGGTTCTTCACTCAGGGCAGAAATTGTACATTCACATGGTCTTGCCTTAGTGTCATAAACAAATGGCACACAGACAATCATGGCCCTGACACCTTATGTCAGCCAACCCTCCACTCAGCTGAAGTCACGTCTCAGGGAGGATACAGACTGGATGTCTGGTAGTAGGCTGAAGCTTAACGGTGACAAAACTGAGCTATTGGTGGTAGGCAACAACAGTTCTAAGTGGCTGGCACTGTCATGACCAGAACCTTTAGGCGAACATCTAAAGCCAGCCTAATCAGTAAAAAGCAGTCTGGATAGGCGACAAGCTTATGATGGAAACACTGGCAAAAAAATTAGCAGGTTCTTGTTTTGGCATTCCAAGATCACTTAGGAAATTCCTACAGATGTTACCGTTTTCCACAAGAAGTGAAGTGGTACAGAATATAATAACCTCTAGACTACGATAACTCCCTCTATTTAGGGAGCCCAAAATGCGTGATCAGTAGGCTCAAGCGGTACAGAAAGCCACTGCCAGAATCCTTAAAAAAGACACCCAAACACCAAACTGCTAGGCTAGCCCTACTAGCCCTCCCCTGGCTCCCAGTTAAAAAAAGATTTATCTTCATGGTTCTCTGCTTTGCACACCGGGCCATACACAGAAAAGGACCACTCATCACTCAAAATGTAGTCAACTCATATGCTCAAGGAGGTCTCTTCGATCAAGTAATTAGGGACTCCTGGTGGTGCCTAGGATTAAAAGAAGGAAGAGCAGGCACCGCTCCTTTGCATTTCTTACTCCTAGGCTTTGGAATACTTTCCCAGCCTCACTCAGAAGTCAGCACTCGGAAGCTAGCTTCAGAAAACTTTTAAAAACTCACCTCTACTAAAGAGTGGTCTTGAAGTAACTGGTTTCAACACAATAACATGGTCGGGTTGTTTGCAACTAGCACTGGGAGGCCCGTTTGGGTAGCCATGTACTACATAAAAACGGATGTATGATTACATAACTACCACTCCAACAACCAATGCCTAAACCACGAAGGCTAAACCACGACCAAAGCCAAACCACTACGGGGCCGATTTATGAGGACTTGCGCCACGTTTATGCCGCCGTTGCGTGATGCAACGGCGCGGAAACGTGGCGCACCCCTGCGACCTATTTACAACGTGACGCATCTAGGCACATGCGTCACGTTGTAAAGCCCTGCGCCACATGAAACTTGCGTCAGGTTTCATGCGGGCGTTCTGTCGCAGGGTGGGCGTTCCCTCGTAGGAAAGCTCCCGTAAAACTGACGCAGTGAAATCTACAAGATTTCACTCAGTCAGTTTTACGAGGCTGCTGTGTCAAATCCTTACGCCTGCTTGAAGCAGGCGTAAGGAGTGACGCACCACGTTATGTATGGGTGGCCTCTGTACATTGCAGGAGTTGCGTCGCACTTGCGACGCTACTCCAGCAATGCGCAGCCCGTACACCACAAGATGCGTCACGCATCTGCCCTTCCTTGCACCATGGTGCGCTGCATTGTAAATGCGGCGCATCTGTGGTGCCGCAAGGAGGGAATTGCGTGACGCATCAGTTCTGGCGCATCCCTGCTGATTTGCAGAGATGCGCCAGAACTCATAAATCTGCCCCTACGTATTTACCAACGATTCAGTAAACCACGAAAAGTAATTAATTTCCTTGTTACCCGAATCCACCACTACGTTCAAATGAACACGAGATTGAAACATGAAAAAAATGTTTTTCAATTAAACAACACTTCATATTTAAACTATTTATAGTGAGGAAACTTTAAATTTACAATCAAATAATCCTTTTCTTAAAATACAGACAAACCTACAGCGACAGTAATGTTCGGCAAAAATCTATAAAATATAATTACATCTTATTTCTCACAAAAAATTAAGTTATATAAAAACGGATTCCAGAACATATTTTTATTTTTAAAAATAATTGACTCATATAAAACATATAATTAACGTTCAACCAACCCTTTGTGACCATTTCAACTTTGAAAACCAGAGAGGAACAGTCGCATCGAGCACAGTTCAAAGTCGCATAATTGAAAAACAAACCTAAAGTGCCATCTACAGGCCTAACAATTTTAATTTATACAAAGTCTATTATAACAGTAGCGTAATTAAAATAAGGAAATGTATAAATCAATTAAAAAATATATATATTTGTAACTTTTGTATTTATTATTGACACCTACCTCTGGTTTTGGAGGTCGTGGTTCAGCTATAGTAGTTTTTAATGAGGTCGTGGTTCAGGCACAGGTCGTTGTTTGGGAGTCGTTGTTAAGCCCACTCAAGTTTACAAGTTTTACAAGTTTAATGTTTATTGCTTGATTAATTAAAATCATCACAACCCCCCCCCCCCACATAAATAAATGAATTGCATCTACACGGGCAGCTAGGATTGTCATTATGCAAGCGATCGTATTATGTCCGTGCTCTGTCTGACATACAATTCGAGTGTATAAAATGCTATTATCATAAAATCATACTAAAACTGTATTAAGATCTAGTTACAGCAAAGAAATACAATTTCATGAGCCTCCAAGTGAGAGTGTGGAGAGGTGTTAAATACATTTAAGTTTAGACATCGTCCGCTTGTGATATGCAGCTGTTTACCAATTTCATGTACTTGACTCCTCGGCAAGCCAGAATGCATGACGAACCCTCCAGCCAGCTTATCACTGCTTGTCTGCTAGAGCGAATGTTCAGGTTGATTAAAATCGCCTTTAGGTACTGTCTCCTTTAGCTTAACATGGCTGGACAGGCACACAACAAATGGGTCAGGGTTTCCTTTTGGTATCCGCATAAGCGACAACCTTCTGACTCAAAACGTGTCACCCAAGAGGGGGATAAATCCTTAGAGACGTGCACCCCCATCCTGTACTTTAAGAAGCACATCTTTAAGTGGGAACTAAAGTGGGCGGATAAGTAGGCTTGTGGCTTTGTAGTCCTATATGATTTCATAACTGTCCATCCGTGCCACCTCTTTGTGAGCGCCGATTTATCTTCCAATAAAGATTTATTTTTGCTCACGACATTCACAGTTTTATTAAAAGACAATCTATCCATCTTTTTCTCCCATGCTGGTTAAAGTTCCAAAGTGGCCAGAGATGTACTCAGGAAACTCCCCCAAGAGTTTGGAATTTCTTGCTCGTACTGTGACCTAACTTCGTCCCAACAAATTCTGTTTAGAGTGTCTACTTCGGATTGCCGGAGAGTGTGGCAGAATTTAATGAAGTTACTCATTGCCCTGTATTTAAGATCCTGGAGCCCAAATTCCAGTCTTACCTGGGCAGGCGAGGCGCATTTTGGCAAATCAAAAACCGATTTGTAGATTTTTGACTGCAGTTCGTTCTGAAAATGTGAATCTTTTCCACACCAGGGGACGAGGCCGTAGGACACACTTGATTGGATTTGGGCAGCCATAACTTTTAACAGATGCGAATAGTTTGGGCAGTCCAGTTTTCTGCGCAAGGATCTGTAAGCATAGATCAAGGACTGAGTCTTTGCTCTAAGGGCCAGTTTGTGCTCTTTGTGACTTGTGCCCTGCCCAATTATTACGCCCAGATATTTGTATGAGTTTTTTTCTTCCACGTGAGCCCCGTGAGCCCCGTTAACCCTCCATTTAAAATGTAATTTACCACTGTCCACCAAGCGGACGACTTTTGTTTTATCTTTGTTTATCTCTAGCTGTTCCGAGTCCAAGTAGGATGCCAGGTTATTTGGAGAAGTGTGGCTCAGGGGTTAGAGGCGGCAGACCCGGAAGCTGAGATCGGCCCTGGACCAGGGTTCAATTCCCCGCCTCGGCGGGTCTTGGGCTAAAAAATTCCACGGACTCGATAATTCTCGCTCCGGTGCCTTCTCGACTCACGGGTTCACACTCTGCGACTCTGGGCAATAGCTTGCTTAATCTCCACAACGGCCCCTCGCGGCGGGATGCCTGGCTTTCACCTTGTGGATACACTGCCGGGGTTATCTCACAGGGGAATACCAGGACGGGTTCCCTAAGCAAGCGCTTAGATACCGACCTTGGTCAGTGATTTGCGCTATATAAATACATGTACATTTACATTTACATTTAAAGATCTTTGTAGCCCCACTGGGGTTTGGCTTAGCAAGACTATATCGTCTGCATATTGGAGGATTGGGTGGGCTCGTTTGCCAGTTTCGGGGGATGGCAGTCTGGGTTTTCAAAGTGTCGGCCAATATCCGATAAATACAGATTAAAAAGGCTTGGGGCCAAGACACAGCCTTGCTTAAGACCACTTTGTGTAAGAATGCTTCCAGTGGTGCTCAACCCATTTCGCAACTTGACTCTTGTCCAGGTGTCAGTATACAAGTTTTTGATGGCAGAGAGGAGTATATTTGGTAGGCCCCATCTTTTGAGTTTGCTCCATAAATGATTTTGGCTGACTCTGTCAAATGCTGATTTGATATCCACGAAACAGGCAAAGAGGCGAACTTTCCTTCTTTGCGCCTGTTCTGTCAGGAGGGATAGGGTTGCAAGATTCAATTGAGTACCCATGCCTTGCCTGAATCCTGTTTGAAATTTGGGGTTAGGATTTCAGACCACAACTCTGGGTTGCTCCTGAAAATTGCATTTGGTATGCCATTTGGCCCAGCCGCTCCCTCAGACTTTAGTTTCTTTATGAGGCTTTTCAATTCTTTCACATTTGTCAGAGGAGTTTGCTCTTTAAATGTAAAGTTTGAATGGGCTGAGTTGTCTGTTGAT
Organism: Lissotriton vulgaris; assembly: GCF_964263255.1. Classification (NCBI taxonomy): domain Eukaryota; kingdom Metazoa; phylum Chordata; class Amphibia; order Caudata; family Salamandridae; genus Lissotriton; species Lissotriton vulgaris. The sequence continues at coordinate 252,335,807 of NC_141690.1, read as the reverse complement.
GTTACATGACTCGATACGTCTTGAACCTCCTTCTGGTCATGGTGTTGCACCTGGGCTTGTTGTTCTAGGTCCCTCGTGGGTTGGTTGAACAAGGTGTTTACGTGGTCTGTCCAGATTTCTGCATCGATTCCTGCCTGTTGCTGAAGTGTTGGACCAGCTGTTAAAGTATTAATGATCCCCCAGAAATCGCTGCTGTTGGATTTTTTGCTAGCTGTTAATAGTTGCTGCCAGATTGAATCTTTATATACTGATTTTGCTTTCCCCAACTTCTTTCTATAAGCTCCTTAGTGCCTGCAACTGTATTTCTTCTTGTGTTAAGCCCTTTTCTCCTTCTCGGGATAGGCGTCACACTTCTCTTGCGATCTCTCTTTTGCACATTTTGAGATCTTGAGTGAACCAAGGCTCCCTTCTAGCTGTTTTTGAAGACCTCTGTTGCTTGGAAACCGGGAAGGTATGGAGCAAGAACTCGACTATTTGATCCCAATGGTTTACGTGCGCCTGTTCTTGAACTGCACCTTGGGTTTCAATAAAGGCCTTTACTTTGTCCTCCATAACTTCTGAGGCTACTCTTCGCCACTTTACTTTGCGCAAATTGAAAGTTTCTGGGTGCTGGATAATGGCGTTACTCTGTTGAGCAGTTTTTATTCTATTCTTCAGAATCAATGTTAGCGGGAGGTGGTCACTTTCTCCTCGTGGGATTATTCTAAAACTGTTTATTTCTGAAAACAGTTTTGTGCTAGTAATGATAAAATCTATTGTCGAGGTGACTTTTCCACTCAGATATGTTGCCGCTGGGGGTGAGTCCCACGGGGATTTACCATTCATGATTATTAGGTCAAGTGCTGCTAATTTGCTGACGAAGTCGGATGCACCGTTCTGGACTTTACAGTTTATTCCCCGTTAAGTCGCTAAGAGATTGGTGTTAAAGTCACCGTCGATCAGCATATGAGCATTTGTGTGGCTTTTCTGCAATGCTTTTAGTAGTTTTATGAGGGTTATGTATTTTCCATTTTGATTCTTTCTCTCCGGGTGGATGTAAACATTTATTAGGAGGAGTTTTATGGTTTTTTCCTTGCTGGTTACCTTGGTCACTTGGATCCAGTTTGCCCCTGTGTCTACTTCTTCCGTTACCCAGCTCAAATTTTGGGTTATGAAGGTTGATAAGCCCCCTCTTGGATGGCCATAATTTGAGTATCTTTCTGCCAGGCAATGATGTTCGATGAAACCAGGTATTGAGGTTGCCCCCATGTTCCATGTTTCCTGAAGCAGGATAATTTGTTGTTGCATTAGAAAGGTTACTGTCTCTTGATCTTGGCCCATCTCCCTAAAACCATGCACATTCCATGAACAGAGCGAGATATTAATTAATTCATTGTTCCCCCTTACCGGTCCCGGTAATTGTGTTCCTTGGTTAGGAATGCTTATCATTCAGCGTTTTTGCAATCCAGGCCCAATCCTTGAGTTCCTGCGGGCTTCCCCCTGTGTTTCCCAAGCTTTCGCTTTTGGGGTGCCTATTGGTTTGCAGGGGCTTTGTTGGTGAGTTGGAACGTGCTCCGCGTAAGCATGTATGCTGGTGTGTTCGGGGGTTTTGCTCTTCATTTGAATTGTTTAGAAAGGGATACGGGTACCTTGGGCGTTGCACGGCCTGGAGCCTGATTCCCCATGTCTCGAATCTTCCGCTCATTGCTACAATGTTGTCCACCAGGTCCTTGGACGCCCACGTTGTCAGGGACTCCTCTACCCCCCTTCGGGGTGTTTCCCTGAATTCCACTGAGATTAAATCTCGTGAACAGATTCCTTTAAGTTCGGGGATTTCATGGAAAAGTCTCAAGAGGTTTCCCCTGTTGAGCATGTCCTGGATGCCTTTTGATGAGTATTCCGGGATAAAAGACAGCTTCAATTCACACAAGTCAATTTCAACTTGCTTTTCGAATGCCCACTCGTTGTTAGGGATTCATTATTAAGGTTGTTTCCCCATAAAAACAGCAGAATTGAATTGAAACATGTGGACAGGGAAAGTGCTATGTCCTGGGGGTGAGTACCCTGGAACATAGCTGGAGCCGGCCCTGGGAGATGGGGTCCCCAGGGCCATTAATGACCTTGAGAGGGGGCCGGGTGGCTCCCTCGCATTTCAAATTTCAGCCAGGCCCCAGTGGATGGGGTCCCAGGGCAAAACATCAACCAGTGAAGGGGGCTGCATGCCCTTCTCGTTCCTCCTCTTAATCTACAGCCGAGCCACAGGGATGAGGTCCCTGGAGCGAAAAATTGGCCCAGAAGGGGGTCCAGGTTCCCAAACCCAATATGTTTTAAAGGCTGGGCCCTGAGGATGGGGTCTCCAGGCTTGGGGGCTGCTCAGGAAGGAAAACTGCTTGTTTTATTATAATTTTACTGCATTTTCATAGTAACATTTTGAAATAACTTTTTTGAGCCCTAGGCAGGGTCACTTTGAGACCTCACATCAGGGCTAGGGGTTCAGGGTAGTCCAACCCTGCCCCTTTATGCTTTTTTCCCTTTTGTTCTTGGGTATTGGCCGAGTACGAGTTCCAAGATGGCTGCCACAATTTCCTGGTTGAAGTGGTGGCAGCCAATCAGATCACAGCATGAGATCTGTCAGATATGTGCACCCTTCGCAGCCCTAGATATTCATACATCTTTTTTCTTTAATAGCTCAAAAACGACTAAACAGAGTTCCATAAAATGGCAAGTAGAGATCTTTCTGGACCAAGGTCTAGCTTTCTGCCAAATTTGGTGTAATTCTGTTCAGCAGTTCGGGCTGTAATCCCTATAGAAAAATTTCAGGGGGAAAATTTGTTTTGGGACCCACACTTTTTCTCACCCTACACTTGATAAATTACCCTGAAACTTTTCAAACGGAAACGCGTCTGCCCGGTGTTATTTTGTTTGTGGCAAAATAAAATTGAGAAAATATACAACCCCTGATCCCTGAAACACCGGGTCCCAAAAGGTGTTTTCTCAATGGTAATTTCCATAGGAAACTTTAGACAAGGCTACAGGTCGAACGGGTGAACGGAATTCCCCCAAATTTGGCAGGGAGAAAGGTGTTGGTCTAGAAAGCACGCTTTTGATAATTTGGTGTAAATCCGTTTAGTAGTTTTTGAGAAATATCTAAATTTACAGATATCGATATTTGGGAATTCTGCCACCTGATTGGCTGACACGTTACGGGCACAAGCTTGAGTGGGAAGCCAACTACTGACTGCTATTGTGCATTTATTCTATACCGGAAGCGGGAAGCGAAGTACTCACGCCTACCGGTGTGAAGATTTGGGGATGAAACCGAGGTGATTGCTGTAAAGGGATGGGCTCTGGGAGCTGTAGTATACGTGTGCAAGTAGTGTTAGTAGGCGTTTATACCCTAGCAGGAGTGGGAAGCGAACTACTGATCGCTACTGTGTGTTTATAGTATACCGAAAGCGAGAAGCAAAGTACTCACGCCTACCATGTGAAGAATTGGGGATGAAACCGAGGTAAATGCTGTAAAGGGATGGGCTCTGGATGCTGTGGTATATGTTTGCAAGTAGTGTTAGTAAGCGTTTATACCATACAGGGAGTGGGAAGCGAACTACTGACCGGTACTGTGTGTTTATACTATACCGGAAGTGGGAAGCAAAGAAATCACGCCCACCAGTGTAAAGAGTCGGGGATCAAACCAAGCTGATTGGTGTAAATTGATGGGCTCTGGGCGCTGTAGGAAAAAAGCCGCTTTCAGTATAAGTGTGTAAGTAGTGTTAATATGCGTTTATAGTATATAGGGAGTAGGAAGCAAACTACTCACCCCACTGGTGTGAAGATTCGGGGATTAAACCGTGAGCCTAAATTGTGAGCTCATTGCTCTAGAGTGATGTGCTCTGGGCGCTGTCGCATACCTGTGGAAGTAGTGTTAGTTTGGGTTTATACAATACAGGGCGTGGGAAGCGAACTACTTACCCCTACCGGTGTCAAGGCTTGTGGATGAAACCATGAGCTCATTGCTGTAAGGTCATGTGCTCTGTGTAGTATCCTAATGTAAGTCATAGTAGAATGCTAATATGTAATTCTACTAGAATCTAAGTATGTAATGTTAGAATGTAGGGCTGTCATGAGGGGAACCTTGCGGAGTTTGTACACAGTGCTGGAGAAGACGGTTGCCTTGCTGTCTGCTCCTGTTGGTGGCTGTTTCAGGTGTCTTGTTTTCCTGTAATAAATCTACTTATTGGATCCACTGCTGTCTGACTTTTCAATACATAAATTTGGCAACGAGCGGGAGAAGGTAAAAGGAAAACAGCACTCACCAATATATCAAAATTGCTTGTGTTGTGCTGAAGACCCGTTTTCTATGTGCAGCTGTTTCTACTCATGCCAGGGTCGTCGGCTGATTGAACTATGTCATCCGACTTCTGGTAGGATTTCTATTTTTAGATTTTGTGCTTCCTCGCTACATTCTGGTCGCTGTACTACACATGTGTAAGTAGTGTTAGTATGCGTTTATACTAACAAATGCATCATGGTCCTAGGGAGGACGACCTCTCAGGCGCAGCTCATACAATGTCCCGGGGTGTGCATTTGCGGGACATTTGTTTTTGCTATTAGAGGGCGGGTGCATGACTTCCACCCTGTGTTAGCAAATCCTTGTTTGACTACTTGAAGCAATAGGAGGAAAACTTTGTATCGCTCTAATTGAGGGGATGTGGATAGTAAAAATGGAGAGAAAAGAAAGCAGGGGTCTCACCCGTTCATTTAAATGAGGCCCCTGGTGGGTAATGTTCCGTGGCCAATCCAATTATTATATTGCGGGGTCTCTGTAGGACTGGAGATCTTAATGTCACATGTAAATTAGGCGCAGAAGGACACAGAGACGTTTCGCAGCCTAGGGGACCTCCACCTTCCCGGGTATTGTTTGCTAATTGTTTGGGGGTTCGAGGCCAACTGAAGTCCGGGAATCGCCACACTCCGGGGCTTTACTTAAATATGCAGGCTGGGCCTCGGCAGTCCATGAAGCCTCGGTGGTCCTAGGCAGTGCCTTATTGGTTCTGTAATCACACAGCCAGTACTCATGGTGTTATAAAGTGATACACTCACAGAAGTCTTACATTTGTAGAATTACCCAGGCTTCATTTATGCAATAGTCAGTTAGATTATGTTTGGTAGGTGCACTGTAATATTACAAAGGTTTGCCCTCATAATCTCCTATAAACAGATGATTTTCACAAGAAACTATAGACAAGTGTTGTCAGAAAAAGAAGACCTATACGCTCAATTACTTATTTGAAAAAAGTAACCTTCATTAAAACACACAAAAAAAGAAATGTAAGTTTAATAGAACAAACAGTATAATATAAAAAACGTGGATTGGACTCCAATGGAAGCAGCGTAGAAACCTGCAAGACAAAAATGAAATATAAGTATGTGTGCTCTGTGAAGAGAGGTAAAGAAAGGTAGTCTGAATGAAAGGACAATAGTGAGAATGGGAGGGAAGGGAAGTGGGTGTAAGGGAGAAATGGAGGGAGAGTCAAAAGATGAGAGAGAGGAGGAGACAGAGCGTTCGGCCTATTGCACCCAGCCCTTAGTGTTTACCCTCCCGTCACCCGTTTGTCTAGGATGCTGGGGTCCGCGAGAAAGAGTGGGGTCCAGCAAGACCTTAAAATGACACATATGAGGCCAGAAATTAGGGGCCATATTATCAAGGAACGGCGATAACATTATCACTGCTTTAGCAGCAGGAAACTGCCGCTAAAGCGGCGATAAGGGGCTTGATAATATGCCCTTGTGAATTCCCATAGAAGCCCAGGTTCTGGTGTGAACCTGGGCTTCTATGGGAATTCACAAGGGCATATTATCAAGCCCAATATTGCCACTTTAGCTACAGTGCCCTAAAAGCCAACGTCACGTGTCTGTAGGGCAGCGTTGCCCCCTGGCTCAGGCCTACAGTATGGTCCAGCAGGTCCTTAAAATGACACAGAGATGTGACTGAATGAGGTCAGAGATGACATCATTACGCACGGCAACATAGCTTATTCGCACATGCGCACTCAGGCTGATGCACCCCACCCCTTTCCGCAGCACCGCGCTCAACAGGTGTCTGTAGGGCAGCGCTGCCTGCTGGCTCAGGCCTACAGTACGGTCCAGCAGGTCTTTAAAATGAGACAGAGATGAGACTGAATCAGGTCAGAAATCACATCATTACGCACGGCAACATCGCTTGTTCGCACCTGCCCAACCCGGCTGATGCACCCCACCCCTCCCGCCTCACCACGCTCAATTGGAGGCCCTGTGCACCCAGGCTGCTCTGCTCACCTGCTGTCATTGTTGTGTGAGCAAACACTATGGCCAGCAGTGCTCACAATTCAGCTGGAGTGATGATTTCAGGTTGATGTACACCTAATGGATCCCTTTCGAAGACGACGGGCAGTAGGGCTCACAATTTAAAGTCAGTGTTGATTGCCAGGATGGTGTACAACTCATGGATCCCTTTTTTTATTGCGCATTGTGATATGCGAGGTAGATGCTGCCAAATCACCTGAAGCAGTGTGGAAGAAGAGGGACATGTGGTGTGATGGTTATTCTATTTATACGTACGCAACAAGGGTTGGGCTTGCGTACCCCAGGCCTGCGTAGGGTGTGAATATTTATTCTGGGGACCTGGGCGTAGTTCAGTCCCTGCCTGGCCAGGAAGTGTACTTATGTCTTTTTCTCTTGTAGTTTTGACCTCGCAGAGTGTGCAATTTACATTAGAGTAGCATGTGTCGGGAGGACAGCAACTATTGCTAATGAGATGGTGTTGAAAAGGATGAATGGCGAACATCAAAAGTCGCTGTCAAGATTGTGGATATGGGCAGACACGCATGTCAATGGTGTGCAGTAATATTGAAAGTGTTGCTATAGCGAAGCGTACACATGTGAATGTGCTCAGATGGAGGAAGGATCAGCAGTGAGGCTACGTCATACACAGTGATAACACTTATTACAGTCAAGCATTGCATGTCAAATGTGAATCTGAAAGTCTCACATATAACACACTACTATATTGGTAAAGCCTGACAACAGAGCGTACAGCAAAAAAAATCTACACATTGCTGTTTACTCTTTGTCACAAGTGATCTAGGATGTGCACTCTGCCCGTGGCTCCTGATACTTCTTAGAGCCACAAATACCCAGGCCAAAAGGGAGCACAATAATGTGCACACGCACACACCAGGGGCATCATGTAACACACATTTGTTTTTTGATGGAATGTTTGAGATGCATGGCAATCACATGTGGAAGGCTAATGTACAGACCATGAATATTGATCAAGATGATTGTTGCATGTTGTGTATAGTACAAGATATGGGTATACAGGAAAACAGTTTTCAGAAAAGATTTCTAAGCAGAAGAGGTGTCTCTCATCAAACGCTGTAAAGAGAATGACTAAAATGGATGGGTTCTTCGAACTGTTACAATGGGAAATGTTATGAAGCAATCAAATGCTTTTTTTAAAGGTCACATGGCAATCGCGCACCGAGCGCGCAAGGAGGCCGCACCCAAGTTATTTAGATATACTTTTGAGCAAAAAAAACAAGGGAATGGCGTACCCGGCGCAACACTATACGTCTGTGATGTAACACAGGGCCTGGCTGCATCTACTTGTCGCATACGCAACGCGCAGTGGGCGCGACCCCATACGTACATGACGTAACACGTGGCTTGGTACTGTGTAGCCGTTGGATACCAAAGTAGCAGCTGGGGTGACAATGCGTATATGATGGTACGCGAGACGCGGTGCCACAAAGTCATCGGATGCAGTCACTTATACATGTAGTTATTCATCAATACAGGACTATAATATGCACTCATGTATCTATACTTGCAGTAACACTCTGCCACTCATCCATAGAGTTACTCACACACCTAGCCAGTAATGCAAAGAATCAATCACATACTCATTTAATCATGTATACAGTTATACACACCAACTTTTTTATTTTTAGACATACCACATCACTTATTTATACAGATACTAAAACATATTTACTGTCTTATACAATCACTGATAGAAGCAGATACTTATTTATACACCCACTCTTCAAATAACTTAGTCTCACGTATACTCATTTGTATAGTTCAACACTCACATATAGTGGCTTAAAACATATGCAGTTAGTCACAGATATACCACTGAGACATTTATTCACTCACCAACACACCCATAGACACACTAACTCACCCATACAGCCCTTCCCAGATGCACATTTTAATCTATACAACCACTGAATCACCCACTCAGACATCTATGCACAGACTCATACAACACAGACAGTCAGGGACCCATACAGATACTCTGACAACAAATCAATAACCTATATAGACACTCACGTAGCTATTCAACAACCCATGCAGTGGCTTACACAGCAATGGAGAATCTAATACAGACTTCCACACAGTTTAGTCACTAACCCATGCATTCAGTAAGACATGTTCAATCACTCACATATACAGTCAGTCACGCACTTACGAAATAATTCCTTTAGGCACATGTATTCATTCTTCAATACACCTTGATATTTATATGTGAAACATATTTAAACTCTACAGAGTTCATCAGTGATGTCATTTGAGATGCCATCAGTGATGTCACTGACCATGTCATGAGTGATATAATATGTGACATCATCAGCAGTGCATTGCGGGCGCACGAGGTATAGTTAGCTCAACTAACTATAACAGGCACGTTTTTTTGTGAATTTCTAAGGTTTTTTAAATGCTAATTCCTAACTATAACGTGCCTGAAACCTATGGTTTTTTCAGTGAATATATATATGATCAGGTATGCTCAGTGAGGCAGCTGGGTAAATATGATTTTAAAAACCAGAAATTCACTGAAAAAAACAAAGATTAAAGTGGGGTTATGGTTAGGTAAGGTCATAATATCCTACTTTACAGGAACCCCAATGCCCCCACCCACAAGTTCACTGACCAAAGAACAGGTTAGAGTCACGTTATAGTTAAGTAAGGTAAGAAGATCTTACTTCAGACCCACGCCGCTGCAGAGGACATGGAAGGGGGGACTTGAAGTTCCACGGTGGGACCTGCACTATATGGCATCTCAGCTTCAATACGCAGCATAATGGTTCGATGACAGGGACAATTGGGAGAAAGATCTACTTGCCGGGACATATGGGAGGGACTCATTGGTGGAACTGTTAATGATGGAGTCATCGATCCCCGATAATCACCCATATGTGATACGATATGTGGCAATACTTTGGGAACGAGCAAAAAGACGGGTACTCCAGCATGCCCCCTTTGCACCGGATATGTCCGTTTGCCGCAAATGCAGACTCCATGTAGATTAGCCTTTGGAAAGAGGGGGATGTTTACTAATGGGGGAACTTTATAACGGGGGACACTTCCTAACCCGTGAAGAGGCACAAAGAGAGTTTGGGCAGGAGCCAGGACATTTCTTACAATATAGTAAAATATCGAGCGTCGCACGGGAGCTCTGGCATAAATTTCCAGACGGGCCACCCGTCACTAATGTCCTCTGGACAATGATAGAGAGGGTACAGGGTAGACAACTCATTTCCCATCTGTATAGAGCATTAAGAAAGGATCTCCTGAGAGAGCCACTGGGCTTTCAGCAGAAATGGGATGCAATTTTAGTTGAGCCTCTGACGGAGGTGGAATGGTGAAAAGTTCATGTGGGAGTACACAAAGTAAATACGAATGCTCATTTTAAATAACTTCACTATAATGTTATACATCAGGTATACTTAACCCTGCACACATAGCATATTATGTACCCTGAACGGTAGAACTGTTTCCCTAGGTGAACCACATGAGCAGCAGACTTCATTCAAATGATTTGGCAGTGCCCCACACTTCAACCCTACTGGGAAAAGGTCTTAGAAAATGTAGGGGAGCCCTCGGGGTGGACCATCTCACGGGACATAAAGACAATATCACTTGGACTGTTACCCGCACCAACAAACAAAAAGCTGAGCAGGTGCTTCGTACACCTGGGACTGGTGCTGGCCATGAGACACACCATAATTGCCTGGATGAGACCACACCCTCCAAAACATTTAGACTGCATACGGGATACAAATGAGTGGGCGACTGACGAACTGGTCTGGATGAGATTCGTGTGGAAGGATGAAAAGGCTGAGGACGATAGACTCGCTTGGACATCCATGATAACGGACCTTCAGAAAGGTCAGGGACAGCCCAACCAGCAGCGGGAGGGACAACACCCAGGAGGATAACACAGGTGGATGCCCAGACAGGCAAGCCCGTCACTTAATTTACAGTATGTTAGAGCTACGGGTGATCACAGCGATCAGACTCAAATTGATTTGCAGGAAGAGAAGGGAGGGGGGAAATGTTTATTGTTCAATGTTTTCTTTTTTACTATCCAGACTGTAACATAATATGGCGATAAAATACGATGGGATTGTACGCTGTCATGTGAATTAGATAACTGTTTCTTCGTAGACAGAAACTAATATTTGACCTATCCCGGATAAAGACATATGTTTGATATCATGTATCATGAATACAGGTCATGTTGTGTTCTGTATATACTTTTAAATGCCAATAAAAAATATATTTAAAAAGTCTTACAAATTCACAGAAAAAAACAAAGGTTAAAGTAGTGTCATAGGTAGGGGACTAAGATTTAAGGTAACATTAAAACCCCCTTACAAAATCTTTAAAAAAAACTAAGGTTAACATGATTTTACAGTTGCACCATACAATATTGTAAAAACTATTGGTTTTAAATGAAAAAACAAGCAGTAATTTACCAGTTCTAGTTTACTGAGCTATAACTCGAACCCCCCACGCATAGTTTATGACCTCACATATTACATCACTAATGACATGTTCAATGACATCAAACAGTGTGTTTGGTTTGACAAGATTATGGGGTAATGTACACATATTTGAGGTGAGCAAATTCAGAGTTTCGTTGGTGTTGTAGGGTGTCCATACAGGAGCTAGTCACCACCTACACTTGGGAACTACTTGGGAACCAGAGTTCTCTGGTTCATTTTTGCATAATTTATGTGGCAATCTGAGTCAGAAAGTGTATTGGTGTAACTTATAGTGGGTGCTTCGTTGTGTCTGAACAAAGCTAAACCTCTCTAAAGAGCTACAATGAAGCAAAACACGTGTCAGAGGTTACTTTTATTTATTCAAGGTTGGTTTGGATGGTATTCTACCAATCCAAAGCTGTAATACTGTGTCTGGAGTGGTAAAAGGCTTTTGTAAGTTTACAGCCGGCGTGAACGGCACTTTGCTAATCCTATGCTTAAATATTTTGCTATAGAAATGGCAAAGGACATTGTCCCTTTCTACCGCAGCATGGATGGCATTGTGCTAATCCTATCATTAATGACTTTGCCAGAAAAGCAGAGGTGAGCAATTTCAGAATGTCGCTGGTGTTGTAGAGTGCTCTAGACAGGAGCTGCTCTCCAACTAAACCGGGAACTACCCAGAGTTTTCCTCTTCTTTTTTGCATATATTAGGGTATATATCTACACATATATATACATATTATATACATATGTGTGCATATATATACACAGTGTCGGTCCCCACTAGTTAGGACCTAGTTATGACTGGAAATAGATTTTTTGATTTGCTAATAACATTGAATCCATTTGACAAAACTTTCCAAATAATGTTTATTGACCTCAGCTTCTTCCATGAAAGTTTTGGGGTAATCTATCAAGCGGGGACTAGGAAAAAGGCCTGGTCCCAAAACACAATTTCACCATGCAATTTCCATAGGAATTTCTGAACAGTGCTATAGCTAAACACTTACACTGAATGACAGCAACTTTGGCAAAAAGCTAGATCTTTACCCAGAAAGTATGCTTGTTGAGATATGGTGTAAATCCGTTATGTCGATTTTGAGAAATTAAGGATAAAAACCTAAAGCTATCTGGATTGCTGGCACACAACTTCCAATAATGGAGCGATCTGATTGGCAGAGGGGGCTTTCTCTTCCCTTCGGTTGCCTCATGGGAGCTCGCACTCTGATTAGCTGGACTGCAATCTGAAGACAAATAATGCTGCCCCAATTGCAAGAACACAGAGACTCAGTCTCGGTAGATAGATAGATAGATAGATAGATAGATAGATAGATAGATAGATAGATAGATAGATAGATAGATAGATAGATAGATAGATAGATAGATAGATAGATAGACTGACAGACAGACAGACAGACGGACAGACGGACGGACGGACTATATATATGTAGCAGGTAACTTGTTACAGTATGGCCCCCTATGGCCATCTGGGTCTTTTGTTGACAAGTATAAATCAATGCTCTTTTTGCCTTATGTTTCACGATGTCACCAGATGCACTCAATTGCAATATAAGGCCACATTAAACTGTTCTCTAAATGGATTGTCATATAAACATTGAAAACATTGGTCATTATCAAACTTACTCGCATGCAAAAAGTTGCTGACCGGAGCCATTGCTTTGTTCTCATCAAAGAGAGCAAAATGCACAACAGCATGTCTCTGTTCCGATAAACAACCTTCTGTATGATGCATGTTTAGTGCACATGTGCAATGGCAGTCTTGGAACATGCATAGTTTATTGAGGCAGCTGGTTGCCCTCAGAGGGATTTTAGTAACCTATACGGATGTGTAAGCCTGTAAAGAGTTCGCACTACTAGAATTCCATCAATACTGTGCATATATATACAGTCAGCATTAATCTTTAACATGGCAATCAATTTACTTGCCAGAGTGCTCAGAATCAAAGGAAATCTTGCTACAGTGCAGAACGAATCAAAAAGTGCCTGAGGCAAAACATGAACAGAGATGAAACACCGTGTGAGAAAGTCATCCCTTTTGCCCTGTTCACCCCAGGTTTTTAGACCGATTTTTGTGGTAACTGACTCTGACTGTGCCCTGGGCTGTACTACTAACCAGCCCCAGGGCTATTGCTCTGATAAAAAGGTATATGGTAATTCGGTATAATTACAATGGGCAATGACAGACCCCTGTAAAACCCTAGCAAATAATCAGACAAGGTTGATTCAAACTACCTATAAGTTCCTAGTATGTAATAGGGCAGGGGGGTCTAGATGCCCAGTAAATTTCCGGGGACTGGAGTGTGAACTACTATGTTGTTTGCTGTCATTTTAAAAGGCAGCCCTGCTTTGCAGACTTTCCTTAAAAGTAAATTATATGAAATTTGACTTTGGAATTAAAGGCACTCTACCATAGTTTTACATAAGTCACCCCCAAGGTCTCACCAAGGTGCCCAAGGGGTGGGGTGCCATATAGCTCTAAGCAGGGAGATTACAAAAGATGTGTTATATGCCCTGGTGAGGGAACCACTGTCAGTTTTGTTTTCCCCATTGTAGATTATTAGCTCCATCTGCAAATATTGGAATATTTTATTTAAGTATAAATATTGCTTGGAAGAGGCAAAACATATTATTAAAGGACTTAAAAGACTGGCAATGATAAATCTGATGAATTTATCATAACTAGTGAGCCAAAAACCAGCCTTCTAGCAGCCTTTCCTGATTGCTCAGCCTTAACAGGCTAGCCAAGCTGCTTTGATGATGTGATACGTGGCCTGCATAGACCAAGATTATCTGACTATGAGAACTCTGCAGAGAACAGGTCAGAAATGGGGAAGGGTAAATCAGAGCAGGACAGTAAGGAACGTCAGCCAGGCCTACCCCCTCTTCCTGTACCCACAGCCAGATGGCAGTCTCGGGAAAGAAGTTTGCAGGAAATGGAGGGAAGGTGTTAATAGAAATGAGCCACATCAGTAGGTTGGTTTAGCAAGCTCTTACTCCAAAGGAGAGAAAATCTCCATCTTGAATTGTAAAGTGCAGTGCTTGGTGGGACAAGAATATGACACACTTTGGAGGAAGCTGACATGCCTTTGGGTGGCACCTGGCATCTCATTGGTCAGGAGTGGCCCCCTAGTTGTCACCCATATCATTGAATAAATACGTGATAGTTGCACAGAAACTCGAATTTGCTGCCTGAAACTACAAGAAGAAGGATTGCCCTGCTGGAACCCAGGTCATCACCACACAGGATTGCTTCTTGAAGGACTGCTCCTGTTGTACACTTGGAACTAAACCCCTAGGACTTTGCTTTGCTTCAAAAAGGTTTAAGGAGTGGACTTCTTGAAAGCAATAGTTTAACAGAGCTTCCCTGCACCATTTCCTGCAAGAAGTCACCAGACTGGAGTGTGTCCAGTGAATGTTTAAGAATTTGACCAGGTGCATTGTTGAAAGTGTAGTTCGAAACTTCCAAGGACCATCGCAGAGCTTTTAGACCATTGGATTTGTGGTTTGGACACTTAGAACTCTCAAGAGGAACTCAAGGAAGAAGTTCCAGGAGTTTAGGATAACTTTTGGAAAAAGCTCCTTAAGTGGACCGACCCGACGCTGAGTGTCAAGCCGACCAAGCCTGGATTTCAGGGTTGTCCTGCTGGAAGGTCTAGATCTCAAGACTTTCAGGACTTGTACGAGAGCTACCAAGGAACCAAGCCTTGAAAGCCACTGCGAATCCAGCCTGACGAAGTGCCTTGCTCACCATCAGGAGAAATTTCTCCCAAAAAGTTTCTAAGTGTGAAGGATCCCGCTTAGTGTATCAGACCAGGGCTCCATCGCTGTTGGCCTCAAACATTGACATTGTCCCAGTCAAGCGCGACCAGTTGTACTAAGTTGGCGTTATATGTTTTTAAACACTAGAAAGTGGTTACTTTTTGAAAATTCATATATCTGGTTTCCCTAAATTGGATTTTTTTTAATTTTGGTGTCATTTTAAAGATAAAAATATTTCCTATTATTGTAAATCGGTGTGGGATTTTTATTGTATGTTGTGTTTTACTTATTTATTGTATTTGTGTTTTTAAATGATTTGCTCTCTGTCTCATACCTTAAGCCTGCCTGCTCGTTGCCAGCTACCAAGGGTTGAGCAAAGGAATAATTTATCGAGAACTTGTCTGGACATTATATTATGTTGGTGGCCCTATTGATAGTGGCAGGTGTAGACTTACCCCTATTAATAAACCACCTTCTAACACACTGCAAGAGACAGAACATTCCAACCATGTTGATATGAATGAAAACCAGCACACAGTTTATTTATGAATGCAATGCTTATTCACCCATCACATGCTGCGGTTTCTATAGGGAGGCTATAGGGGCATCGGAATGAAAGTAAGATAGTCTAGGTAAATGCATATATGTTACACCAGTTAAGTAGGGGTGAAATTGCAAAAGTGACTTTGGTAAACTCAGCCATCTTTATTTCAAACTTTGCTAACCTTGTCCAATATTCCGCAAAACGAGTATGCAAGGAAAACCACTACTTGTAGGAGACTATATAACTTATAAAAGTGTTAAACAAGAAACTTGTACATGTGCATCCTCCAAAACTACTTTTCTGCAACACTATCGGTTTTACACAGAATGTTGCAGAATGCTTACCGTTGCCTAATATTGGTTCTAGAAAGTGTGTGGGGACAGAGCACAACTATGCGCGTGAAGTTTTCAAACAGACCTCAAGCGTGGATAAAAATATGACATTTAAATTCATACCTCCTGATCCGCCCTACACAATTACATTGTCCTCCCAGTCGCTAATGTGCCACCTCCCACACTTATGCTCATAGTTTGAAAACTGATTTCCAAAAAGAAGCCGATGTAGGGCAGGGTGGAAAAATACATTGGGCCTGAATCACAAAGGTAAACTTAGACCTGTAATCTAACTTTAGACCAGAGGTCTAACTTTAGCCTGGAAGTCTAAACTTAGAGTCCCATTCACAAAAGATATATATTGCTGAGGTACATATATACATATAGAGCTAGGTACAGAAAATCTAGACTTTCTTATCTGTCAATATTTTATTTTTAATATTTTGTCCTCGATATTGTGTCCGATCGATATTCTTGTGTCGATATTCAGGGTGCACATCCTTTAGACAGACAGAATGAAATCAGGTTCATCATTAAACCTTTCTCTTACCCATTTGGGTCCATTTGATATCTCTAATTCTAGCTGTAGTCTTAGTACGGAAATGCTATAAGGGTACCTTGGGACTGGATGTGGTCCCACAACTCTGGAAGGAGGGCACTATATAACCACTGCTGAAACAAAGCTCATCAGACCACGAAGAGTGCTTAGTTTAACATCATATGACACTCCTTCTTGCACTGGGCAAAGCTCTGTAAAAAAATAATCTGACTATCTGGAGAAAATGGATACATTGGATGATGGCCAATATGGATTCTGAATCATAAGAGACGAACAATGGGCACTCTTCTTAGCCGCAGGAGAGCTCCGGGACAAACAACAGAAGTGAGAATTTTTGATCTTTCAGTTGCCTTTGCTATGATGGATCATAATCCCTTGATCACCTGGTTGTAGGCAGGCACTGCAGGCATTCTACTGAGGTTGTTCAAGCAGCCACGCTGGATACATTCCACTTTAAGGACACACCTTATTTAACCCCTTCGCCACGGGGGTAATTCCCCCACTGTGCTCGGGGGAGGGGAGCACGCACAGCGCCCCGGTGCTCGTGACGATCTCAGCTCGTCACGCAGCATGGTGGCGCTGTGCTCATGATGAGCTGAGCTCGTCATGACCACACCCGTTTCCTCGGAACGCTCAGCACAGCGGGGGAATTATCCCCGCATGTGAGCGTAGCGGCCGTTATGATGAGCTCAGCTCGTCATGAGCACAGCGCAACTGTGCCTCATGACGAGCTGAGCTCGTCATGAGCACATATGAGGTTAACAGAGTACCACAAACTTTTTTACTTTGGACCCGTATCCATCAGGACTGTCCCAATGCTGCACCAATTTAGGAAAGAGTTGAAGACTCACTGCTTTACACTACCTCGCAATCCTTTAACTGTCCCTAACTCAGCCTCCTCTCTTATTGTTCGCAAACTTTAAACTTGCCTTTGACCATGTTCAACACTTTGCACCCTTTTGGCTAAGTTTGTGCTATTGAAATACCATATACACACATTAATACATTTGCTTGTTGAAATCCATGTGCAACCACTATGGAAACATATCCTGTTGCATGGCTGTGCATCTTTCTCATATAGATAATAATCAGACCATCAATCGATTAGACACATAGTCACCAGGATCAGCAAACTGCTTATGTACATGACTGTCTGCAGAAGGTTCAGAGATGAATGGTCCTTTTTTTTAATTTGACATAAAATGGAAATCCTCATTTTTGGAAGCACAAAGAGCATTTGGATAATAAAATAAAATGGTCTAAAGGAATGGAGCCCATTCTAGAGAGGATAAAGCTGAGTCCCTCTCCTTGATGACTGATACAAACGAGCTTTTGCACACAAGCCAATTTCATGTGGACTACTGGCTTTCTTTTCTTGCATGCCCTGATTGGGGTAGCATGTGTGTTATTCAGACTGGATTATTGTAAAGTCACTCACACAAAGTAAGATCTGTTAAGACTAGGGCAGCATGAAATTCCCATAATTTGTTTCCATGTAATCATGTGAAATTGCAGCAAAATTGCACAAAACTACATGCAATTATGCAAAATACAAATTTGTGACTTTGCTCTACATGTTAGTGTGAAATGTGTCCAACATGAACAAGCAAATGGTGGGTAATGGTGACATTTCATAACAAGCATAGTGAAAAATTACCTGAACTTAGCCGGCATAATGCAAATTTCGCCCACGTCTAGTTAAGACCTGCCATGTACATCAGTATCAAATCATCACCCACATATAATCATAGAATCACCCAAATAGGTTGGGGATGGGACTGGAAACTCTGTAAAACGGTGCAATGGCATTTGAGAACCACTAGACTCAGTGGAGGTGGTTTCTGCATAGTGTAGAATTCTCACTTTTGGGTCAATGGTGGTAAAGCATTTTCTTTTTTTATAAATCTTTTTAATACGTTTTAAGCAGTTTATAACATAATACCACACCAGCATCTTGTATTTGTAAAGCATATTTAACCAGACTGCACACAAGGCTCTTTGACCGGCAAAGATTCATAGTTGTGTTGGCTCTCCACTCCCACTTAGTTCGTACACCCAACTTTCTTAAGTTTTGACTTCCTGGTTCCCTTTTTTAGGTTACACTCTTCCCCTGAGCTTCTGGGCGTTGTCCTTGTTGGCTATATGTTCATGACTCATCAACCTTGGCGGGGATTTTTCTAGGGGCAAAACCTACTCCCAGGCTCGAATCATATTGGGATATTATAACCAGTCCAAGGGATAAGAAGCTCTATGTTCAGCTTAGGGCGGGATCATTACCTCTGAAGTGACTGACCTCTATGTGGGCTGATGCAAGTAATAATAACTGCCCGGCTTGTGGGAGTCACAAGGAAACAGTTGCCCATCTCCTCTTCGCCTGCTCTGTATATGTAATCCCTAGGTGAGTTTGGCTTACCCCAATGTGCAAATTGCTGGGTACAAAAAGGAGTGCTAAGCAGAAAGGCTCATCCGCACCAGTACTTTGCCATTTATTTCAATAGCGGTAGCCAAATACCTAGGGTGGGTATGGGTGTTAAGGCAGAATTCCAATCTTGGGTAACTTTTGATGACTAGTAATTCTGAATTTACTTAGTTAGACCACGAAGTATGATTGACTAACTAGAATCTTTTATCTGTTTTTATTGCTATTGTAAATGAGTTTTTAATCTAGTGTACTTAGCTGAAATGAATTGTTATTTCTTCCATTTGCCTAGATTCAAATTTTTAACCTAAATTCTTTTAAATATGTAAAATTCTGTTAGGAAACTTTTTAATTATGTATGTACAAATGATGCTTGTTTTCTGATTTTATGAGTTTATCTCGAATAAAGCTATTTGGTTTTGTTTATCATCTGGCTACTGATGTTTGAAGAGTTCCTGCTCTTTGACGTCCTGGAGATCAGCGCTGGTATCTTGGTCAATGTCTGGTCTCATAACCCTCTCTCCCACCCTGGATCAGGGTATGATACTCACCTGAGGGTCAGAGATGTGACACTGTATCAGATTATATTTTGTATTGATTGTTTATTGATTTTCTGATATTCATCATGTCGCTCCACCTCCTACCCAATAGTCAGTCAATGTACGAGTCTAATTAAAGGCACCAGTCCAGGCAGTGGCGGCTCAGCATTGGAGTGCTGCGGGGCAGTGGGTCGCGGGATGGGCAGGCTGTGGGGGTAGTAGAGTCTGACATACAACGGACAGGAGTATGGTAAATAATGAAATAAATAAAACAATTTACCTTGCACGCGCTGCATGACCAACTCGCCCGCCACGCAGCACTCTCACGGCGACTGAGTCCAGACGGCTTTTACCAATGCCACCTCACCTCAGCAAGTGCGCATGTGTTTTCTCTTTCCCTTTCCCCTTTCTTTCTCTGGTGAGGTGTTTGAGTTCTTGATGCATCTGGAGACACTTGGGTAGGGCAGGGATTATCAGCGAATCCACCTCTTCGGTGCAAGTTTAACATATGCTGAATAAGATTTACTAATCAAAAATATGCTGCATATGTTCTAGCACTCAAATTTCAGTGTACTCTATTTGCTAAAGGGGATGTGCTTTTATTTTGGCTGCTTCTTCATGTTTACAAGGTGTATTGAAAGATGGCTTAGCAGTTGCCAGCTGGTCTGCAGCAATAGCTGTGCCACTTGAAAATACATTCATCTCGTTCTCACACATTTGTCCTTGCCATACGGAAATTGTTTTTACGCCCAATATTTTTATCACATAAGATAAATTTGCGCGCCCAAGCGGTTTGTTTACTTACAGATATGCCCTCATTGGAAATCGCAATGGGATTGAGAAAATTCCTGAAGGCCACAAAATAATTTGTAAGGGAGAAACTGAAGGAGGGGCATTGATTTTAAATGTTTTTAGGGCTCTCCCACTAACGTGAATTTTCTTTAGGAATTTTGAGATTTTTGTAAATTGTGTTTAATGAATTGTACGTTTTCGAGGGTGTCACCTTCTTTTAACATGTATAGAATTTTAATTATTTATTTCGCTGTAGAATTTAGATTGTTTACACTATCTGGCTATCTGGATCCCGATTGTGTTTTGTATTGTTTAAAAGACTATGGTCTAAATAAACAAAGTTTTCTCTCTCTCGTTGTGACACGTAAAGTCTAAAGGGGAATCTTTGTACATTTTAATATTGTTGCTACAAACAATTTTAAATAGCGTGCTAGTAGGCCATGGGAGAGAGGACATCCCTAAGCTGGTCGCCAGTGATGTCCAATGTCTCAGACAGACAGGTGGCCCTTCGTAATGAGGTTTGCCTTGGAGGTCTTCTAGAGAGAGCGAACCTTGGAGATAAACTCTGACTCAATGATGAATTTGACTAAAACTGCAACAGAGTTCTAGTAAAGGCTTTCAAAAGGAGCATTGCCCTTGGCTCACCATCCTGTTCAGTGCAGTGAAGAAAACCAAGCAATGCGTTAGTGCAGACAGCCTAGGAGCAAGGTGTGCTGCCCTAACACAAATAGCAGTCCAACTAACTTCCCTATCCAAGTTTTGATATCAATATCTCATAAGAAAATCACACAGGCTGATGTCAAATCCCATTGAAGTTCGTTCCTCTTCAATCCTGGACAGGTCAGGTCATTCAGATGGAGAGCGCCCTCCCTCATGAACTGGGTTATCTGCAGAAAGATATGTGCAAATATCTTGAATAGCTTTTCTCAGTTCTCAGTGCATGTTGTGTTCTGGGACCTTCTATTAAGTATATGATATCTGCAAGGTTTTATTTTTTTAAAACACTTTATTGACATTTTGTTTGAAAAGACAATCAATATATCAGTGGAATACTCAGTAGTGCATACAGTAAATGACGTAGACATTTTGTAATAGTAATATATCTTTCACATTGAACAGTTGGTTTCCTCTCACTCTCAGTAGCTTCCAGCCCACCGCGTGTATTGACACTATCTTCAAGTTTTTTATTTTCCTAGGGCAATTAGGGGCTGTGCTATACAATATCAACCGGTGGAGCACAAGGTCTCTGTACCTCCATTTTATGCCCACAATGCATTTTGGAATTACAGATGGGCCACAGATGTTTGTGCGGTCCTCCTCTGTACTCTGGATTGTACCGCTGCACAATTAGCATCGATGCAATCGCAAGGAGGCATGCCCTCATTTACATGGGGATATAGCAACATGTAAATAAATAAATCATTTACATTTGCAACCACAGCATAATGCATGCAAGGCCTTTAAGGAGTGTACTAACTGTGTGGCACGTAGATGAGGTGCACTGTAGGTGCACCCTCCTCTGCACCCCGGCGGGTTGGCCATTCCGACAGGGGGTTGTGGAGTGGCAGGGACCCCCAGCCATCCTGCTGCAGCTGGTGCAGGCAGTTACTGCTCCCTCCTGTAGGGGAATCCTTGCTCCCTTTAAATGTGATGCTGGGTCCATCGACTCAGTGAAGAGCGGGCCTGAGGCTACAAACAGCTGGTCCATCTTTCACTAATACTGTTGTCAGCGCAGGTTCAAGTTCATACGTGCACTAGAAACAGTGCATTGACTACATTAGTGCAAGCTGTACCCTCCTGCGCAGTAAAAAGCGCACTGCCATGCAGAGTAGGGCAGCCCACCCTATTTGAAAAATTCCGCACAGAGTTGGATAGCCCACCCTATTTGTAATACGCCGTGCAGAGTGGGACAGCCCACCCTTTTGAAATATGCCGCACAGAGTGGGATAGCCCATCCTATTTGTAATACGCCGTGCAGAGTGGGACAGCCCATCCTATTTGTAATACGCCACACAGAATGGTGCCTGCATTGAGGAATGATTGTTTATGTGCAGGAATGTGATTGTAACTCCCAGTGAGCTGCATTGTGCAGCACATATAGAAGTTGCAAATTATCATGTAGTTATCATTGTTTATGTGCATGAACAGACACCTGGACATCCGGACACATTCCTTCACTTAAACGATCATACATGGCACTTTGCTGTTTCTATGTGTGTTGCACAATGCAGCACACATAGAAAAAGCATAAATCTCCTAACTACCCGTTGGTCTGAGGAATAGGGACCAAAGAAGATGATTTTCAAGGTACGAACCTATGCCATTGCTGGAATACTGCCTAAAATACCTGCAGCCGAAAGCGAGGTTCTTTACTACAAAATAATGTATATCCTACCCTGAGAGAGGCTTTGTAGCTGAAACACAACCAGACCCCTTTGTAGGGAGAAATCCTACTTTGTAGAGAACTCGTACTAGATTAGAGCCTCTTGCCGCCAACAACTCCTTCATCTAATTTCTTGGGCTGCCTGTAAAGAAAAAAGTACAGCTCTACTCTTTCCTGTGCCGGTGAAAACTTAAAATCTTGGATGGGACTTGAATTGGAAGGAATGATGCATGAAAAGCCAACTTTAGAATACTTCCTTGGTCACCTCATCCTATCCATGACATATCTTGCGCCTAAATGAATATTCCTGAGAGAGATCAAATGGTCCGCTTAAGAAGAATTTGCATTAATTAATTAAGGGGCTAATTTAAATCTTGAATGTAGACACTGTGGGGCATATTCTCAAAGCAATATCGCCACTTTAACAGCACTTTTCTGCTGCTAAAGCAGCAATATTTTTATCACCCTATTCACAAGCTGTCACTAACAGCCGCTAGCAACAGTTTTTTGGCGAAAATGTTAATTCAAAATATTGCGACTTCTGTTACCGATAATTATTGCTAATGACATGCAAGGGAGGCGTTCCCGTTCTGCCGTTAACCCAACATCTCCATATTCACAAGGGGATTGCTTAAGTCAAGAGGATCAAAGAAAATGGCTCTAACTGCAACTAGAAGCAGTTTTTTAGGGCCAGAAAATATCTGGTCTTAAAATGGAGATAACCATTGGATCGATCATTCCAGCAGGTTTTGTTACTGGATCGCGCTGCAAGCAATGTTGCCGCGCTGCCCTGCTACAAAATTACAGGGCATGACTGCGCATCATCAATGAGACAGTGCGCATTGCTAGGCCTCACTCTTGAAAAGTGTTGCAGAGCTGCAACAAGACAGTGTTGCAACACTTTTCACTACCCCCTTCTTGTGACACCACGGATGCGCTGTATTCACTGGACAGCGCTCCATGAGGCAAGTAGTAATAGATAAGTCTGGAATCCTGACATATCTGTCTGCGCTAAAGTCACGCATTGCTGCAGCAGTGTCACAACCATGAGGCAACTCCAGCAATGCATGGTGCCAGCCTATTCCTGCGGCACTATGTCTCCTTTACGCCTGCAACCAGGCAGGCGTAATGTACTGACGCAGTGCCGTCCATGAGAGGTGCCCGGGTTCGGCGCAGTTGGATATCCATCTTTTGCGTTTGAGTGCTGCGGTGTCATTGTCTGTAAACATAGGCGTAGTGGTGGTGCTGAGGGACTTGACGACACATACTTTGGTGGCCTTGATCCATCTGCGATGTGTGCAATGATGGTCCCTGAGAGTCCGGTGGTGTGGCTGAAGTTGAAGGTCCAGCTGGCAGAGGAGACATGCTCAACCATGTGTCCTGCTATGTTGCTTGCTGCGGTGACAAGCTGCCTGACTCTGATGTTGTTAAGCTTCCGCAGGAGGGGGTGTTGTACTGGTCATTGGGGTTGTCCAGGTGGAACTTGAGTCCACCGAGTAGGATGTTGTCGGTGGATGAGAGAGCCTGGTGTGCAAGGAGGTCTATAATGGTAACGGAGAATGGGGGTCAATAGCCCCTGGGGCCTGCAAATGAGTGTGCCACAGAGGATGGTTTTAGGGTTGGTCCGGAACTGGAAGTTGAGGTGTCCCATGGTCACTGTTGGGTCATTAGAGTGTGTGGTCAGTCGGAAGTGTGTTTCTGTAGGTGATGGCAATGCCTCCTCCTTGCCCGGCGGATTGATCCTTGCGGGTGATTTAGTAGCCGTAAGTGATGACGATGGCGATGTCCTGTCTGGAACAGAGGTTGGTCCTCGCAGACGTTGTGACATCTAGGGTTGATGGCGAGGAGGGTGCAGGTGTTGTAGCGGTGGAGTGTCCGAGAGGAAGTGTGCTTGGTGCTGAGGGCATTCCAGGGACAGACGGACGCAGACGGGGTTGCCTAGGGTTTGCTTTTGGCACGGGAGACGTCCACTACAACCTAGGCTTAACATTGTAATGCCTTTACAACGCAAATCCAACAATGCAGGTACCTTTACTTTGCATTCCATTACAAAGAATTGTAAGGTCAGCAATAGGATATTTTTTACTATTAGGGTGTGTATTGGTTTTCGGTGTTAAAGATGAAATTTGGGGTGTATTATGTGGCAAAAATTGAATTTTGGGGCGCATTATGTTGTATATTATGAAAATAGGGGGTGTTTTGGGGTAAATTATGAAAATTGAGGTGTGTTTTGGGGTAAATATGAAAATTGTTGTGTGTTTTTGGGTAAATTATAAAAACTGTGTGTTTTTGGGTAAATTATCAAAAATGGGAGGGGGGGGGTTTGGGGCTTAAAAAGGTATTCCTGGGTTCACGGTTGGGTGTGGGGTGTAAAGGTTAGTTTTGGGTTGCACTCACTGAAGTAGGAATAGCGGTATGTATTTCTCCGCTATGCAACACCTACCTTACTGTTGCAAAGTGCCTAGTATTAGTATGCATTGGAATGGAATGCGATAACAGGGCATGAGTCATAACTATGTATGTGCCTTTAGTACATGAGTGATACGCTTGCTGTGCATTGGTGCACAGCGGCTGCCATTGAGAAGTGCGGGGTCTGGACAGCTGTGAGGTGGTAAACGCTGTAAAGAATACTGGATGGTGCGAGGACGCAGGATGTGTGTGTGAGCGTGTGTCGTAAATATTGAAATTAGGGAAGTCTTACCTCGAAGTCCGGTCCCGTGTCTTCGTAGCTCCTGCTCTCCCGCGTCTTGTCCAGGAAAAGGAAGTTGGCAGCCAGGCTCCCTCCCTTTAGTCATTCACAACTCTGGAATGCGGCGGTGGGATTCGTAATTCCCAACGGGACAAGTCATGCAGTCAAGGGCCGGAGGAATGGGACTACATTGCAACATGGAAGTGCGCACAACTGCTTTGGGCGGCCTGACTGGGCCAACCAAACAGTCATTGCACTCTTGAGTGGGCATGCCAATCTGCCCATGCCCTACTCTGTGTTTGGAATAGTCCTAACCACCGTCCCACCCCCTGAGGATACATGGCATGATTACATCAGTTAGTTATCATGTGATGATTGTTCCTCTTTCTGCACTGCTTGAGGCAGTAAGGCAATGCTCTTCCGCCATAGGAGAAGAGCCGCCACTGGGAGTGCATCAACTATGTGCGTTAGGCATGAGCGACTCGTCCTCTTGTGCTATGCGTACCACCTTCTCCTTACCTGGACATTGACACTGTGGCGCAATCCACTGCACTCTCTCTAAATCTGTGACTCAGCCTGCAGGAGCATCAGCCAGGTGTGATGTCACTAGGCTAGGTAGAGCAGTCGCCGCCTAGTTCGCTGGTGGACTGCCAGATGCAGTTAATGCAGCGGGCCCCCTTAGGCATGACGTTGCAGCGTTCATGCCACACAAGTTCGGCATAGCTCAGGGGCCTAACACTCCACAGTGTACGGCCAGCCCTACAACATCTGGCCTGTGATGCAGGGAGACGGCACACACCATAGACAATCCCCTCTATGAGCACCGATTTAGTGGTGGATCATAGTATGCGATGCGGAGCTCATTACGTTGGTGCGCAGGAGCACCTCTACCATTAACAGCTCAAAGGGTTGCATGTCGGTCTTCTCACACAGGTCAGCAATGTGTCTCCATGCGACCTGCCAGACTTCACCACCAGGTACGGGCGATCTTTGCGCCTCAATGTGTATTGCCACGGCTCATCAACTCCACAGCTCCTCCGGATTCAGCTACAGGCTCGAGTCGCATGTCCAGTGAGGCATTGAAGCTCCGGACGCAGGTCCAGCGAGGCATCCAGGCTCCAGTCGCAGGTGCAGTGAGGCATCCAGGCTCCAGGCGCAGGTCCAGCGAGGCATCCAGGCTCCAGTCGCAAGTCCAGCGAGGCATCTAGGCTCTCATCATGGTCATCCTGGATGTTGGGTGGCTTGAGGGTGTTGTTGATGTGTGCTGAACTTGGCCCTGGCTGCTTCATTCTCCTTTTCCTTTTTTTGGGGGGCATATTTTCTATTGGGGGTAGACTGATAGGCTATTTTTTCAAAGAGATACAAAAAAAGCTCATGTTAGACCAACCTTGTTGCACAGAAGTTTGAATTAATATTGAAGAAATCATTTCTTTACAAGCTCACTAGTAGGTATTTGATGTGTTTCTGAGGAGATGACAAGGGACCCACCAGATTTTATTGTTTGACCTTTTGTCTAATTGTTTTTCCCTAGTATGCTTGTTCTCTGTGTTGCTCACTGTTGCTTGGCTGTTTTATGTGTTGCCTAACTACGTCCATCATGCATTAGTTGTTAGTGCACTAACCTTTTTTATATTTTGTCGATTTTCTTTTTTGTCTTTTCTGTTGCCTGAACCAAATATCACAGGTCAGAGCTGAAGAGCATGAGCACTAGTTTAATGTAGGACCCAGCTCATCAACAGGTAGGCCGGAGTCAAAATCCAGGTTCTGAAAAGGGGCGGACTGGTCTTCTGGGCAGCAGGCATTTCAGTGGGCTTGAAGGACTGGGTTCTTTTGGACCCAGCGGTGCCAGGGCACAACACCTGAAACCTTCGTGGGTAACCTGCTCCGGCGTACAAGTCACAGAGACACGGGACACTTCCTTCGGCGTCAAAGAGTCA
Organism: Lissotriton vulgaris; assembly: GCF_964263255.1. Taxonomy (NCBI): domain Eukaryota; kingdom Metazoa; phylum Chordata; class Amphibia; order Caudata; family Salamandridae; genus Lissotriton; species Lissotriton vulgaris. Next base: position 252,309,040 of record NC_141690.1, on the reverse strand, counting down.
AGGTTTATTTACTGCAGGGAACACAGAAGTCACAGGAAGTACATCGAGTGTAGTTCGGGGAGACTGCTTCAAATTGTATTTGTGGATCGCTCCTTTTATACAGTTTTTACCCATAGGATAACATGATACACAATAGTTTACAACCTGGTTCCCACAAGTCGCTCTCAGAGGGGTCGCTTTGGTCACTTTGAAACACACAAGGTCCGGAACATAAGTGCGGAAACATTTGGCGGTTCCCAACTGTAAAAACCCATCTTCCCACCATTAGCAAATTCCAATCAGCAGTAAAGTAGATCGAAATAGGAACAAAGACAGGTGCAGAGGAAGACGGAGACAGTGGGGAGATCGGAAAGGGTGTAAAAGGGGAGGTATCGAGAAGCACGAGATACAGGCATCAAAGGGACGCGCCTAATGAGATGCACGGCTGAGACAATAAGTCCGTGCGGCAAGATGAGTCTCGAGCGGCACCATCTGCCTTACAGTAGCAACCCCCTCGTCATAAAGACACTTACAAAGAACATGTGTCTTCCGCCATATCTTGGGAGTCCCAGGGTCGCGAAGCGGACAACGTCCGTTCGCTGGCTACTTGAGGACAAGAGACAAAATGGATGCCGTATCTAAGATGGAACCCGTGGGTACAGATGAAAAACCCACGTAACAAACGAACGGTTTAAGTTAGCACAGCGAAACTGCGCACACTTACTAAACTCGTCATTTGCGGTTCATAGATACTAGACTCGACCATATTCGTGCTAGTCGAAAACACCACTTACAATTGTCACGGAACCTCAGACGCTCCTTTTGCCCTCATGTAGGCAAGCACTAGTCGGAATCATATTCGATATTCATCAGACCATCAAGATGTCGTTGTAGCATAGCTCTGTCCGATCGAGTCCCCTTGGTAACAGATGGTTGTCTCATACACGTTGTAGCACAGAGGCCACATAAGGCAGGACCACACTGCACACAAAGGCAACACGTGAACAGGAACACTACCACAACCCCGATGATCATCAGAATCTTCCAACCCCAAGTCGACATCAGGCCCCAAAACCAACCAAGTAGCGTCCAATCCCCTACATCCACGTGTATGGATTCGGAGATCTTATGCAACTTCGAGATGGCTTGATAAACAGTAGGAGCATTATCTGGAATGAAAATGCAACAGCTCGAATGGATCACTTTACATACCCCACCGCGATCTGCTAAGACAACATCTAAAACCATACGGTTTTGTAATGTCATAAGTCTCTCCGCCTGAAGTTCTGTGGTGATATTACCAAGGGCACTGGCAGTAATATTAGCTGTCGATTCTACCACTCGAGTCAAATGTCTCAGGTTCCTACTATTGACCATAGGTCCCCAAAACGGGAGGAAACCCTTGAAAAAGTCTCCTGCCTCTTGACCGGCGGTATCCTCTTCGCTAATTACGCCTCGTACAACTCTAGTCTTATGATAATCGGCATCTACAGTAAACGTCGGAGGCAACAGATTTGCAACGAAACATGATCCCATGAAGTCTGCGGGCAACCATGTGTATGCACGATCATGACAGATAAAGTATGTACCCTTGGCAGCCAGAAACACAGGGGACGGGGACATTGGCAGAACGTAACTTTCAGTGCAAGCACTTACTCCAAGTGAGGCTTGCGAGCCACGACCCACAAGACAAAGATTACCAGTGTGGGGTACGACCCATATTGGAGACGAGCTTTTAAGCTGCTTTTCATTAGTGAACATACTATATTCCCCTCTACTTAGGACCCTGTAGGCTTGTACCTCTTCTTCAGGGATAAGAAAAGGATCATGGATCTCATCTTCCATATCCTCTATAGCCATCGATAGCAGCCTCTGATACGAGGTAGGACCAAAGTTGGGGGAACGTTGTTCTTGCGTGGGGTGGAAACCCAGTGCGCTTCGAAACATCGTTTGGAATGCTCGAGCTGACCCTTGGGAACTATACGGTAACACCAGATATGGAATTCCCTTACCCGTAGTATGTGGCATCAACCCACACACCCAACAATTAGTAGTGTTAACCACTAACTGATGCTGATGGAGGAGCTGGATAAAGGAATTATTGCGGAATTCTACACGTCTAGCCTGTTCGTGTTCTGGTAACATATGAAAGGAATGAGGAGAAACAGTAGAAGTAAGGTTAGGGTAAGGAGTAGGAGTAGGAGTAGCAAGGAAAAAGTAAGACATAGTGTAATACACCCCACCCGCCAAAAATGCAGAAGCAGTTAGAAACAAAACAAACAATTGGGATACAAAACATTTCGTACGACTAAGTTTCTGCAACTTGACTCTATACGCCTGAGCTCCTTCCAAATCATTCAGCTTCGAAAATGCCATTTCCCTACGACCGTCCGCAACGTTTCTTGACGCACTTCGTTCTGTGCAGCAATAGTCAATCCCCAGGAGTTCCTAGGAACCGACGGTCTTTAACCTAGCGTCAAGACCTACTGTCCAGAAGGAAGTACGCGCGCGGCCCTACGGCCTTCAATACACAATATATATTTATTTAGCACAATATTTCTCAGCTGTGGAAGGAAAAAGATACAAGGAAGAAACTTGATATATATATATATATACAAAACAATTTTCAATGATACGAATGTTCAAAATTGATCATGGGAAACGAGGATATTTCAGTTATCAATCTCAGCAAAGCAAGCAGATTTTATTTGTCCTTAGTGTGAGATCGCAAAGAATATCGATGTTTCCCGGGACGTGTCTGCTCGTCGAACAAAGGATCTGTTGAAGAGACAACGTCCTGCTGATCAGTTCGTTGATCTGGTCTTGAGTCTTTTGCTGACAAGTATTCAACAGTGGCTTTTTGCTGCGCTGAGGGTTCTCCAACAAGCTGTGCGTCGCTAAAAGGTACAAACGCCGGCAATGTTTCTGTTTCTGTTGACGCAATGCCTTTCCTTACCCACGGGTCTGCCGGCAAAGGAATAGGGACTCGCTTACAATGGGTAGCATGTACCCAATTTTTCCGCCCCTCAAGACGAACGGCAGTCCTCGTGGCCAGGAGCACCTGGTAAGGTCCGGTGAATCGGGGGTCCAGATTGTTTTTTCGTGAGAAGTTACGAGTAACCACCCAGTTCCCGGGCTGGAGCTGGTGGCCTGGACCCTCCGTCTGCGTCGGCAAGGCGTCGTAGACCTGTTGATGAATTAACCTCAGTTTAGCAGTCAAGTCATGTAAGTAATCAATCAACATCGGAAACTCAAGATCAGAGAATATTCCTGGCCTAGGAACCCCCCACACATTCGCAGGACGGCCGAACACTATTTCATAGGGACTAAGCCCTATTCGGGAGTGTACAGTCGCCCTAGTTGACAGTAATGCTAGAGGCAAAGCATCAGGCCACGAAAGTCCAGTCGTAGCTTGAATCTTTGCTAATTTTAGTTTAAGGGTGCCATTGTACCCTTCAACCAATCCAGCTGACTGGGGATGATTGGCGCTATGGAATTTCTGATTAATTCCAAGGCCCTTACACACACTCTTCATCACACTTCCAACAAATTCACTTCCGTTATCTGACCACACGACTCTAGGCATTCCATACCGAGGAAAGTATTCCTTCAGTAGGATTTTCGCAGTAGACAAAGCGGTATTGTCTTTGAGGGGATAGGCCTCGATCCATCGGGAGAATGCGCAAACCACAACCAAAACGTATTTCAGGTTATTGCATCGCTCCATATGGATGAAGTCCAATTGGATCACCTCAAAGGGATACGAAGGAGGAGCAAAACTGCCAGGGGGAGTTGGGGTTCCTTTGCCAGGATTGTACATTATACACACCATACAATTCTTCACCAGACGTTCAGCACATTTAGTAATTCCATCATTCTTCCACACATCAGCCAGCAACTTGCAAATGCCTTTCGCGCTAATATGTGCTAACCCATGTGCCATTTGCACAACGGCCAGTACATACGCATCAGGCAACATCCATCTTTTCTGATCCGACAAATCAATCCAGCAACCATTCACATCCAACCTTCCCGTACTTTCTTTCCACTTCATCTTTTCAGTGTCGGTGGCCTCATTCTGAATTGCTTTCACACTCTCTATGGTATTCTCACACATACTTGATTCTGTAGGCCACCTAACCGAACTCGTCACATACATTCGAGTGCTAAGGTTCCGAGCAGTCTCCTTAGCAATCTCATCTGCAAACGCATTACCACGACCAACATCATCCGTCACTTTACGATGCGCACTACACTTAACAATTGCAACTTGAGCAGGCAAAGTCAATGCATCCAAAAGATCGTTCACAAGCTGGCCATGCTGTATTTTCGTGCCATGCGACGTCAAGAAACCACGCTCTCGCCACAATCGTCCAAAACTATGCGCTACACCGAAAGCATACTGACTATCGGTGTACACATTCACACGTTTACCTTTTGCTAATACACATGCTCTAGTGAGAGCAATCAGCTCTGCAGCTTGGGCAGAATTCTGATTCAATCTCGCAGTCTCAACAACAGTATTCAATGTCACCACAGCATAAGCAGTAGTCACATCACCATTCGGCAACTTAAAACATGACCCATCCACATACAGGGTGCCATCCGGGTCTTCCAATGGGGTGTTTTTAAGGTCCACACGACCTTTTGTTTCCTCTTCTGTCCGCAAGTAACAGTCATGTTCTGCTACTTCATCTGACTCTGCACTAACTGGTAACAAAGTTGCCGGATTTAGGACATTACAACGTTTTATCTGAATGTGGCTTGCCAAGAGCGTCAATTCGTACCCTGACAACCTCGCACTCGTCAAGTGCTGAGTTTTCGTACGATTCAAAAGAGTATCGACTGCATGCGGAACCATCACCGTAAGCATATTATCCATGACCAATCCTGCTGATTGTCGGATGGAGACCGCAGCTGCCGCAGTTGCTCTCAAACAACTCGGCAATGCTCTAGCTACTGGGTCTAAGGTCGAGGAAAAATATGCACATGGACGTTGCTTACCACCAAAAGATTGCGTTAAGACGCTTAAAGCACAACCTTCCCTCTCGTGAACATATAACGTGAACGGTTTACTGTAATCAGGGGTACCTAACACAGGAGCCGAACACAATGAATCACGTAATTCAGAAAAACTTTTCTGACATTCTTCCGTCCATGGTAAAGGAGTCGAAACATCCTTGCACGTAAGAGCCACCAATGGTTTCGCTAGCAATGAAAAATTAGGAATCCACTGCCTGCAGTACGACGTGATACCTAAAAAGGCACGAACATCTCTTTGGGTTTGTGGCACAGCCATGCGCGCAATCGCTGCAATTCTCTCTGGGGTCAATCTCCTTCCCTCCTTTGACAATAAGTGACCTAGGTAGGTTACTTCTTGACAACAATATTGGAGTTTAGAAGGTGACACCTTGTGATTTAACTCACAGAGATGTTGCAGCAACGACACTGTAGCGATTTTGCAGATGTCCTGAGTATCAGCAGCCACCAATAAGTCGTCGACGTATTGGATTAAAGCCGCACCAACCGGCAACCTAAACGCATCTAGTTGACCCTTCAAAGCTTGACTGTAAATCGATGGACTTTCACAGTAGCCCTGAGGAGCGCGTTTGAACCGGAAGCTACGTCCACCAAGAGAGAAACCGAAAAGGTCCCTACTCTCTTCGGCAATCGGGATGCTGAAAAATGCATTTTTCAAATCAATCACCGAAAACCATGAAGCAGTAGCTGGAATCAGAGTCAGCAGCGCCGTGATGTCAGGCACAACAGGGAATTGAGGAACCACAATTTTATTTATCTCCCGTAAATCGATAACAAAACGATAAACAGGCGGTTTGGTAGGATCAGTACGTTTAAGAATGGGCAGTACAGGACTATTGCACACGTTTCCCCGAGTTTCTTCAATGACATCTTTCTCGATCAAATCATAGATGATCGCTAACAAAGCTCGTTCACCATCAAGGGAGATACGGTATTGGGGAATACGTGGCAATCGCACATTAGATTTCAACTGAACAACATAAGGGGAGATATCAAGTAGGCCCACATCATTTGGACCCGTCGCCCACAAAGACGCAGGAAGAGAATCCAATTCCGGTGGAAGCTTATCGAGAGACAAGTACATGGGAGAGACTACTCTCTCTCCTAACGTAAGCTTTACACCCGCAGGAGAACAATACAAAGTTGCATACAAGCGTTTAAGCAAATCCAGACCCAAAAGATTTTCGCCACAACCAGTAGACAAAATCAATGGAGCTTCGAGCTCACGAGGCCCAATTTTAAGGGGCAAAGGGCGCGAAACTGGATTGCTAACGGGGGCGCCAGAGAATCCAACGGAAACATTTGTTAAGCCAGACAAAGGTGCGCCAGGGAGTTTCGAATGCATGATAGAACTTTTCGCTGCACCAGTGTCCAACAGAAAAGGCTCAACGACGCCCGATGTAGCAACTGCGACGTAAGGCCCTCTCTGATCAACCGGAACTGATACCACTCCCTCTCCTTGTCTTTGGCTGTCCTAGTAATTACTATCGTCAGTTCCCTGATCGACGTAATAATCGTCTACATTGTACTGCGCAGATCGTCCTTGCGATGATCCACGTAGATCGAAACAGTTATTAGAATTTGATGAATGGTCAGAGCGATCATTCTGAGCACCACGACCTCTACCACGTGATGCGTGCTGTGCACCACCACGGCCTCCTCTAGACGAATTACCACCACTACGGTCATTTAAAGCAGGACAATTGAATTTAATGTGTCCTTCCTGTCTACAATAAGCACATTGATTGTACCCTAAAGAAGATCTTTGGAAAGAAGAATCATTACGCGGCTGCGATCGATTCGATTGCGACTGTGATCTATTCTGCTGAGGCGCATTCTGATTAGAACGCGGCGGATATGCTTGTTGTAACAACACTTTAGTTTTTAGTTCTTTCGTTTTTTTATCGGCACGGTCATTTTCCTCTTTTTCTCTATTTTCGTAATATTGTGCCGTAGCCAATATCTGAGCTGAGGTAGAAACGGCCCACGCACTTTCTGAATTCCTTAATTTATTGCTCAAGTCGGGCAATAAGTTTGACACAAACTTATCCACAAACAACCTCTGTCCACCCTCAGTACCCATATCCTGTCCACTATGATCAACGAATGCTTCCTCGAACCTCGTAAAGAAGTCCGAGACACTCTCATCTTTCTTTTGCTTACAGGCTGACAACTTATCCCAATTTACCTTCATAGCTGGCATAAGCGTTTTCATTAATGTAATGATTCGCTGAGGAAGGTCAGCAATCAACTGATCGGGTTTAGTAGCAGCCACTTGTCCAGCGTCTGCCGCTGTAATGGCATTCCAATCACCACCTAATTCATTTGCGTGATCCTGGTGACGAATCTTTGCCCATACCGGTTGTGGTACGATATTACCGAACAACATGTCGATATCGGCAAGATTCATTATCGTAGCGTCTACGAGCTGTGATAATTCCTTGTAATACCCAGCAGGATTTTTGCGAGGATCGGGCAAAGTTTGTTTCACCTGAAGCACTTCCGATCGTTTCCATGGGAGGTGTATCCACACTCTCTGGAAATGTGCCGGAACTGGCTGGGCAGCATTAGTATTATCAGCTGGTATCCAAACTGGCGGAACTTCACGCATAGGATATTGGCCAGACTCGGTTTGTTTTTCAATGTCCTCAACGAACAATGCATGAGGAATAGGAGCGGGACGAAGAGATAGTAACTGCTCAACAGCACGTCGGACATTAGTGTCGACTATCAGTCCAGTTGCAAACTGAAGCCGAAGGTCAGACAGGGCGGTCAGCACCTCGTCAGGCGCATTAACCACTATCTGATCATGAAGGAACTTGCACATTTCATCAAACACATACCTCTGAGTCGGTATGTTGAATTGATCAAACGTTTCGAGGACAACACGAGGTGGATTTCTAACAGGGTTTATCATCCAACCCATCGCCATGTTGTATAGCGCAACACGTTCTCTATTACCAGGAAGCTGGCTACGTCTCTGAGGACCATCAGAACCAGCAGACCCAAAAACAGGTCCGAGCGACTGGAAGAAGTTTGTCGCAATGGGAGAATTACGATTACGAGTAGAGGGAGAAGAATAAGACACAGGACTAACAAGAGAAGGAGTAGAGACATTAGCAGCAACAGGGGTTAACAACACAGGAGCAGCAGCGGGAACAGGAGTATGTGGAAGCGGAGGAGCAGTAGGAATAGAAATAGGCAAAGGAGCAGGAACAGGCGGAAGAGCGGGTGCAGGTTGAGGAACTGGTGGAGGAATAACAGGTGGAAGAACAGGTACGGCAGGGACCACAGGAGCTGCGATACCCTGAACGTACGGAGGTGGCGACTTCATTAGATAGGACATTAAAGAATCCTCAACTGCCTCTTCCTTCTTATCCGACTCCGTAGGCAAAGCAGGATAGCATTTGTCTATGGACATACGCTGTAATCTCTCAAACACTTCCTTATCCTTATCCTCCTTATCACGCTGAAACTGCTCAGCTTTCTTCACTATAGTAGCAACAGTATCTCGCTGACTACGTTTATTTTGTCTGATCTCTTTCTGTCGGGCTTCTTTGCGCCAGAACCGAAAGGCATCAAACATGGCCGGCCTAGATTTGCGTTCGAACAACTTTATTTCCAAATTATCTAAGATCGACGCTTCGAAGCTACCGTGAGGTGGCCAACGAAGATCGCCGTCTTTCTTTGTATATTTTATCCAATAATCGTTAAAAGCAATCGGGCCTAGCCCATGTTTGCTATATAAGTCATAAGTAGGAGTTCCAACCGGAGGTATCGGACACGAGTCCTCCAGCAGGGAATCCGCACCACAAGGTCTAAAGCAACTGAACAAAGTACTACGACCAGGCATCTTGCACACTAGCCGAGTTTCACAAACTTCAAGGGTTACGGGATTTCGGGATTTACCAAGTCCCAGCAAAGACTAAACCCTCGGTCTTTGGCGGCTGCAGTCGTCAAACAAATACAACAACAACAAAGTACGCTAGCAAAGTGTCACCGACAAAAACACTCACACAGCGTGTACAAAAAAAACACCCGCTAAAGTGTCTACAACAAAAACACTCGCTAAAGTGTTTACAACAAAGACACTCGCTAAAGTGTCTACAACCAAGAACTCTGGGAGCGACCCACAAATACTTAACTCAAAGATCAATGGCGTCCTCAGGAAGGCCCGTCAATCGTCTCGCTATACCAAGGTCTACGCCAGGCGCCAAAACAGGTCTACAGTCAGGGCAGCAGTCCGTCGCAGCCGTTAGGAGGCGGGAATCTTCGCGGGAAAAGTCTTCGGGCCACTTATTTCGACAACAGGATCGATGAAGCGGGGTGCACCTTCCCTCGGAGATTTCACACGAAGTTCCTCACGATCGTCGGGCTTGGACCGGTACCACTGATGCAGCCCCACGTTGGGCGCCAACTGAAGGACTGGGTTCTTTTGGACCCAGCGGTGCCAGGGCACAACACCTGAAACCTTCGTGGGTAACCTGCTCCGGCGTACAAGTCACAGAGACACGGGACACTTCCTTCGGCGTCAAAGAGTCAAGGTTTATTTACTGCAGGGAACACAGAAGTCACAGGAAGTACATCGAGTGTAGTTCGGGGAGACTGCTTCAAATTGTATTTGTGGATCGCTCCTTTTATACAGTTTTTACCCATAGGATAACATGATACACAATAGTTTACAACCTGGTTCCCACAAGTCGCTCTCAGAGGGGTCGCTTTGGTCACTTTGAAACACACAAGGTCCGGAACATAAGTGCGGAAACATTTGGCGGTTCCCAACTGTAAAAACCCATCTTCCCACCATTAGCAAATTCCAATCAGCAGTAAAGTAGATCGAAATAGGAACAAAGACAGGTGCAGAGGAAGACGGAGACAGTGGGGAGATCGGAAAGGGTGTAAAAGGGGAGGTATCGAGAAGCACGAGATACAGGCATCAAAGGGACGCGCCTAATGAGATGCACGGCTGAGACAATAAGTCCGTGCGGCAAGATGAGTCTCGAGCGGCACCATCTGCCTTACAGTAGCAACCCCCTCGTCATAAAGACACTTACAAAGAACATGTGTCTTCCGCCATATCTTGGGAGTCCCAGGGTCGCGAAGCGGACAACGTCCGTTCGCTGGCTACTTGAGGGCAAGAGACAAAATGGATGCCGTATCTAAGATGGAACCCGTGGGTACAGATGAAAAACCCACGTAACAAACGAACGGTTTAAGTTAGCACAGCGAAACTGCGCACACTTACTAAACTCGTCATTTGCGGTTCATAGATACTAGACTCGACCATATTCGTGCTAGTCGAAAACACCACTTACAATTGTCACGGAACCTCAGGCTGGCAGGGTGGGGGCTGGTTTCACTGTAAGGGGCTGGTCTTGTTGCTTGAAACCTGCTGTCCATGTTCCTACTTGCAGCACCTCTAAATAAACACATTTATTTTTTAGTTTTATATAGCGCAAACTTGACCCAAAGATATCAGGTATCAGATCCCTTTACATGAGTACCAGTTTCATTACAGACAGACACATTCATTTTTGTTAGGCGTGGGGAGATTAAGTGATTTGCCCAGAATCACAGGATGTTGATTGTCCCTGCCGAGATTCAAACCTGGTTCCCCAGCTTCGAAATCGAGCGCTCTAGCCGTAAGGTTACATCTTCTCCCCGATTGTCAGTAATTGAAAAACAAATGGTTTTAAAGTATGCTTTAAGCCCGCTTTAAATCCATTGTTTTTTTGCATTCTTTGTTTAGAAGCGCTGCAAGAAGGTGGCCCGCAGGTCACCAGCAACAAAACCAGCCCCAACAGCAGTAAAACTTGCCCCACCCGGCCAACCCACCGAAATGCCTGGTCGCCAGTGCAAGTGCGCCACTGGTTCTGGAACAGGGGCTTACTCCCATTAGGAAAGAGAAAAGCAAACCAACTGGCCATGCTCTAGGTTTATATAGCACTACACCCAAGATGGATGCCTGGTCTTGCAGGGCCTTGAAACCCCATTGAAATCGCACAGGGCTTAAATGCAGAACTTACAAACTAATCACATGACACCTACATTCAACACAAAATCACTGCCTTAAGAAATTGCCACTGGCTGGTTCGGTCAACCTGCTCAGCCCTGTCAAGTACCACGCATTAGGCGTTAGACTAATCCATTTCAGTGTGGGGGTCCGCATCACTGCAGTGAAATGCAAAGTCACACATTTATTGCATCTCCTGAGTTGTCTGGATCACTCTTACCACTGTGTGCCAGAGCAAGCTGGTGACAGCGTGCGGTCTGCACTGCTTGCGGTAGGCTTGGGGGTTGACTCAGCTGAGCTCCCTTTGGCTTAGACTACAATGTAACCAATCACCCGACACACAGGCGCGGCATCTGCACCGATGTCAGGAGAATCACTCTGATTTAGCCAATCACACAACAAGAACAGATGTATGTGTCATACAGAGACACACTTGTAGGTGGGCTGCGCAGTTAGGGGGACCAACCGTCCGTAAATTTCACGGACCGTCCATCCTTTTAGTGTGATGTCTGTAAGGGGTCTGTAATTTGGGGATCTCAAATTACGGACGCCTTACAGACAGGGGCGGATTGGCAAGGCGGGCATTCGGGAATGGGCCGAAGGGCCGGTGCCTCAGTGCCCTCTGTGGGCCGTTTTTTTTCTCCCCTGTCCCAGTCCAAAGAGAGTGGACTAGGAAAGGGGAGAAAAAAAAACGGCCCACAGAGTGCACGGAGACAGAGACTGAAAAAATGAAAGCAGCCTCGCTGTGCGGCCAGACAGCGATTGTCAGCTGTGGGCTCTCCTTCACCCCTACCCTGCCAAGCAATCAAGCTGAGGCTGGGCTGGGGAGGGGTGATTGTTTGCAATAATCGGCCTCCCTGGGGGCCAGGTGTGTCTCAGGCCTTTTAGCCATTTGCACCTCGGCCCCCTGGCACCCATGCAGCCCAGAAACGGTGTTAGTCTTAACACCTCGCCCACAGCCCTTCACATTCAGGGCACAGTGGGCGAGGAAGAATGGGTCTTGCTGTGGGGGCCTGGTGATGTTTGGAATTTTTTTGTTTTATTTATTTATTTATGCGATTTTATATAGCGCGGACATTACCGAAGGTGTCAGAGCGCTTCACACTAGGAGCAGCAATAATACATGAGGAGAAAATTATAAGTGGACAAATTACAAAAGCAAACGTTAAGTTACATGAATCAAAAGTGACAATAGTGAGCAACCAAAATACAAGAGGAGCAAACGATACATTACAGGGGGAAAAAGTGACATGTGTGCAGGTTACAAAAGCGTACAAAATACAAGTAGAGGTATAATACTGCAATTAAGGGAGACACTCCAGCACAAGAACAAACGTTACGTAGGCAATGGTGGCACTTGTGCAAGTATCTAAAGCAAACAAAAGTGAGAGGAGCAAACAGTGTGTTACAAGAGAAAAGTGACTTGTGCAAGTTACAAAAGGGTACCATACACAGGTACAAGGGTAATACTACAGTAAATGGTAAACACTCAAGCTGCCAGAACACACTGGGAAGGCATTTCCCATGCACCAGCTTCACCTCAGCCTCCCCCCTGGCTACCTGGCTACCTTGGATGACCTAGAAAGCTGTGTTTTGTGCTCCCCTGCCAGGACATTTTCCCAAGGCCTGGAGGGTTGATTAATTTACTAATTGCAGGGGCCTTACCTCTGTTCATGTGCTCCTGAGCTGAATGTCTGGGGAGGGCTGAGTAGGTTAGTAATAGCAGGGGCTTTGCTGCGTTTCAGGTGCTCCTGTGCTGGAGGGCTGGAATAATTTTGTGACAAAAAGGGGCCTTGCTATTTTTTTTAGTTGCTCAGCATGTAGGCAATTGTCACCTTGGCCCTGTGTCGTTTGCAAGAACAGTATCCTCCCACTTTCATTCCTTGTCTGTGCAAATGGTGTTTCATGAAAGGGCACGCCCCTTGAATGTGGGCCACGCCCCTTAAATATGGGCCACGCCTCTTGAATGTGGGCCACTTTTTTCGTCAGTGCCCGGGCCGAATTGTGATCCCAATCCGACCCTGCTTACAGACATCATACTAAAATCGAATTAGGAAATTTCAGTAAGGAATGCTGTCCCATGCGAGAGGCTCCGTGAGTTAAAAAGATTTCACTTGGGGCCTCTGCTCTTAACTTTTAAGCTGTAGAGGCTGCCTGCGGAGGCACCTCCCGGACCTGGGGCAGATAGTGGAGTGGCCTATTGTCATTCTGAGAGTGCAGCTGATTAGCACTTTAGAATGACAATGGGCCCAATTGTAGTGACAGCATGTGAGGTGCCTTCTCCTGCATGGGACCAGGGCAAAGCATTCTGCTTTTGTCTTGGCGCCATGCTGGAGAAAATAAAAATAGAATAACTAACAGCGTTTTCATTGTACATTTAAAAGACAGATTTCAACATACAAGTACAAAAATACTATTTATTAATGTTTATTGTTACTTGCAAAAATCTTGATTGCAGAAAGGGCCCGATGTTGCTTTGCAAAGCTGCATGCATACTGAAAAATTGTGAAGTGCACGATTGGTGCAAACTTATATAAACTTATTTTGACTTGTATTTATTTTGGTTGTCTATTTACTTATATATATGATTGTGCCACCTCCTCTGGTATGTTTGTAAAACTTATGTTTGTCCCAAATTTTTGTCCTGAATTTTGACCCTTTGTCCTGAATTTTTACGCTGACCGTCCTGAATTTGCACCCATGCCAGTTGGTTACCCTATGCGCAGTGCAAGTGGGCGGGGCACTGCAGTGCACAACTTTCAAACAGTGCAGGCAGCGACCGCCACTGCTGCCACCATGCCACGTGATGTTACTAGTATTTCCATTTCACCCCACCGGCACCCGAAAACGGCCGCTGCCTGAGTGGTGCCTCAACTGTTACTGTGCCTGCACTGCAGTCAGGCCGTGCACAGCCATTATGCCACGGCGAGTTGAGAATTCTGGACTGTCCAGAGCCAGTGCACTGCTCGGCCCGGGGGAAGTCAGGTAACCCGGCTCGGGCTTGCCGGCCAGTTCATCGCACTTGCAAGCAGTAGCGGCTCGTGGCGGTGCGGGGCGGTGAGGCAGGGCAGGGCAGGGCAGGGGAGGAGCAGGGGGTGTAGTAAACTATGGCATATGGCTGAACAGAGGTAAGTAAGCAACAAAAAAAATAACACAAAATTTGTTTTATTTATTTGTTTGTTTACTTACCTCCGTTTGACTCTATTCCGTAGTTCACTACCCACCACCCTGCTCCTCCACCGCCCCGCCCCACAACGAGCCGCGACTGCAGTCACTGTCAAGTGTGTGTGCAGTGCTTGCCTCAGCCTCTCAGTCTTTCTCCTGAGGTGTGACTTGCCCGGTGCTGAGGCAGGCAGTCCTAATTGGAGTGACTTTGATTGTGTGCATTGCAACCTCAGCCTCCCACTCTCCTAAGGCTTGCAGGGTTGGGTTCTTCCTCTGCGCTCTGTGTCTTTGAATCTCCCAGCTGTTGTGATTGTCTGCCCTAAGGGAACCCCTGCCCAAGAGCTGCACACAGAGGCATGCAGCATGTCTGCAGTATTTTAATTACTGCACTTGCTTTTATAGTTGCATGAGGTGTTCCTCATACAGTGCATTTCATCTAAACGTTTCTGGTTTCAAAGCTCTGTCACAATGTCAAAATTCGAGCAAACCATACATTTCCATAGCGATGTATTTGAAAGCAGCAGGGGGCCAGCCTGGTTTAAGAACCCTGGCGTGTTGACTCTCTGGACTAGGGCTTTCCCCTTGACATGTCTGGGAATGATGATTATAATTAATCAGCAGGCTGAGGCAGCGGAGATCCATGCTGGGGCTTTCACATCCTGTCTCACTTTGGTTACAGTCAGTCGGGTCTCACGTGGAGAGCCTGGGCAGGCCTCTGTGTGTCATGATGCTGCATTCATTTGACTGATTGCCAGGGCGCAGTCAGGAGGCCCGGTTGGAGGAGGCTGGTGTTTACTTAAACTTATCAAAAAGGAGAACACTGGCTAAGGCAGGATTTGTTTACATTTTATTTGTGGAATTAGTTTCTACAAACCATCCTGGTGACAAGGGCACTAGTTTAGTACCCTTCCTTTTCTGGTGCTTTGCAGGAGTTTTAAGATCTTCTTAGAGTTTCTCATTTCTCGAATTAGTGTAATTTCTGGTATTTATATCTTCATTGATTGAATCTTTCTCTCGAGATAGTGTCACACATAGTTGCTGAATGTCACTCATAAATTATAAAAATGCATTCATTTCATTTCAAAAAGACTTTATTTCGGATCACAAACCTCAAAAGTACAATCACAAAACATAACAAATACAAATAATAATTTCTAAAAATAGCAATAAAAAAAAGATACGTGTCAAATAGATTTAACATGCGAAAGTGATAAAAACAGGTGTTGATTCATGGCTGTGTACAGTACTCCATACTCGGGAAGTGCAAAATGCTGAATAAATAAATAAATTACCTAAAAACAATTGTCTTGCCGGCATAATATTAAAAGATGGCCTATACTTTATCATTCTTCAAACATGATACCTGGGAATCAAGATTCGCTATGCCATGTTCTAAGGCCAACAACAGTCCTAGATTATTATAATAAAAACAGGGCCTAATTTAAAGCTAACAGGCTAGGATATTCAATAGTTCACATCCGACATGGGTAGAGATCCTATCACTCCTCACTCATGCTTTTCAGATATGTCCGGCGCGTGCACCACATAGAAAATAGGAACCCGGCCACTGAGTACACTATCGGGATACTAGTGTCATACATCAGTATCCTGAGAGCCTCAGAACAGCATCTAGTTCCTAGGTTCCTACAAATCTGGACCAACCATCGCTTCCTCGCCTTTTGATAGGCGGTACAGATAAATAAAGCATGCGGAATAGTCTCTTCAGTACAATAACTACAGGGCAATTTGAACTTTGTGCATCCCCCCATTTATAAGTAAAACATCGAAGAGGAAGTGTCCCATGTCTAAACTGGAGGTATAGCTTTTTGGCTGCTATAGGTTTAATTTCATCTAATACCGGCTCAAAGCTAAACCTATCTTTGATTTCTAAGAAAACTGTAGTTAATCTGCCTGTTTGGGGACCGCTATGAAGTTGAGGTAGTTTATACTCCTCGTAGTATGCCTTCAGTAGTTTCTTGGGGCGGATGACACAAGCGGTTTTTGGGTGTTCCCAGAGATCCTTCAACCCAAGACGAACCAGCCATTGTTTAATATGGCCAAGCCACAGGAGTCTACCGGCCCCTCGCAGATTCAGTATTTCCATTAGTTCCTCTCTGTATGATAGGAGTTCGAGGGTCACCCAGAGGCAGCGCCAGTAGAGTAGAGGTTTCAGATTTGTTATATCCCCAATTGCCCAAAGTCCCAGATCTAAGCGTAGAGGGATAAGCGGAGTGCTCTGTGGGAGTTTTACTAACTGTCTGAGGAAGCTATTCTCTACCTGAGTAAGATTATCTTGGCTTACATGCCCCCAGAGTTCTGCTCCATATAATGCACCACCCCGTGCCTGTACTTTATATATTTCAATGGCTGGGCTCAGTAATTTCTGGCTAGATTTACAAAAGACCTTCATGATGCCTCCCGTAGATTGCGTTAGTTTGAGAACTGATTTTTTAACTTGGGCCCCCCACTCCATTTTTTCTGATACTGTTATCCCTAGATAATCGAATGAGATAACTATTTCGAAGGGTTTACCAGATAATGTAAGGTTAGGTATTGTACTTTCCGGGCAATTAAACGCCATACATTTGGTTTTCTGTAGATTAATTTCCCAACCCCTTTGCCTACAGAAAAATTCAAATGTATCTAGGACCCTCTGGATCCCCATAGGGGTTTTTGAAACCAACAAGGTATCGTCCGCAAACATCATTGCGGATATCGGACGGGAGGCTAGTTTAGGGGCATCAATATCTTTTACTGCTGCTAAATAATCTATTAGGCCGTTGATATAAAGACTAAACAAGGTGGGGGCAAGCACGCAACCTTGGCGTACTCCACGCTTGATTGGAATTGGTGCGGTAAGATTTCCATCCTTACCGCACCTATTTGTGCAATTTACAATGTATTAATATGTTTGAAAATATATGGTGATGTATTTTCTACTCTCTCTGGATTTATTCTAAACCTACTTGGTAATATGCGATTTTTCTGTAAATTCTGCTCTTCTTTGTGAAGAGTTTCCTGTGGTTTTTTGAAATCGACATCAATTTAAATAATACAAAATAATGCTTATGTTGTGTATTATTTAAGTTTTTATTTTACAAACGCAGCCACTGTCTAAAGACTGCACTAAGGTCAGTACCCAGCGTAGCTAGAATAGTAATTTTGGCCCCAGTTACTTTCCAACACCTGCCCCAAGGTAAGTTTCCGGGCAAGTTAGAATAGAAAATTTGCCCTCAGTCACTATCCAACACCTGCCCTGAGGGAAGTATCCGATTGAGTAAGAACAGTAATTTTGCACCCCAGAAACAGTCCAGCACCTTCACTGAGAGAAGCACCCGGTGGAGTTACAATAACAATTCTGCTCCACAGTCACTGTCCAGCACCTTCCCTGAGGCAAGCACCCAGTGTAGTAATTGTACCCCTAGTCACTGCCCAGCATCTGCCCTGTGGTAAAACCTGTTGTAGAGTTATTTTTTTTTCTTTTCAGGCAATGACAACAATTGCCCTGACATTTTCTGCAGGGTGTCTTACTATTGTCAGTTTAAACTGTAAAATGATCTCTAGGTACTGTCCAGTTGAGATATAAATTTGACTTGCCACCTTTTGTTAAAAATTACGAAACACCCATAACATTTTGTAATCTGGTAATAATGTTGTGTTTTTTACCTTCTGGAGTTGCGGAATAACTAAGGGAACTTAAGTAGTCCACTGGAGTAATTTTTTTCAAAGTGTGGAAACAATTTGTCAAAAACTGACAAAATATTTTTCTAGCATTAATATTGATCAGTTTTTCAGAATTATTTACCTACTTTGATAGCTAGATGGCAGTGTTTCCAAATGACTGTGCATGGGAGTTTTCTGCTCGTAATGGTGTATGTGGTCACAAAGGAACTCAGGGCCTGATTACGATAGCGGTGGGACCACCACCATCAGGCCATCGGTGGTGGTCCCAACACCATTGGTACCTGCAGGACCACCTGCTGCATTAGGATGGTGGGCTTTGCCCCCTGGCCCTCAGCTATTGGTTCTGGTGCGCTAAACATCCCTGCACTGTGATGCAGGCACCCATGTCACAAGGTGCAGAGATGTTTCGAAACAGGCCTCTCAGCAGTGAGGCTTGTGCTGCAGTCCTTTTACGGGTTGCAGTACAAGCCACAATGCTAAGAGGCATGTTTCCAACTGCCTCCACAGCGGTCGGATCGTAATCTGTCTGGCAGGACCGCCGACTCCCTGCCAGCTGGTCCCCTTTCCAACGGGAAGGCGGTCAGACGCTCGTACGGCCGCCATCATAATCAGACCCAAAGTGTACCACTAACTTCAAAATGGTGGACTACTGTTTATATATGTTTATTGTGTGGTGTTCTATAATTCAAATGAAAACATGTATTGGGCAGCGTTTTCCTGCATGTGTTTGATTATGACTGACGTGCATTTATTTTTGTCGGTTTAAAAAATGATGTTTATTCGCATTCCGTACATAGAACAGTATCCATTTTACAATGGAGTACACGTAAGTGCTGTGAAAATAAAGGAATAACTAATCTGGAAACGGGATACCTTGAAACCCATTTATATAAAAAAAATTGCATTTGGCCATGAGTTACTGTTAATGTTAAGTTTTGAAATATCACGTTGCTATGCACTGTTTACATTTTTTTAAATTGTTTTCAAAAAAATATATAATATTTTAGTGCATTTCCACTATCTTTGAGTATATGCGTTGTAATGGTATACATGGTAAAGGTATGTGTGGTAAGGATGCGTGCAATGTTCCCTATATATATGCATGGTTGAAATGCGCGGGGTAAAGACTTGCGTTGTAGTGGTAGGGGAGGGTCATTGTAGCGCTTGTGTTGCAAAGTCATACAACCAAGTCCATGATCTTTACCAGTAAAGAGGATTTATCATTACCATTCCAAAGATATAAAACATGACTCAGATACCCCTGACTAATCAGTAATTATAACACATAAATGTCTTAAGGAATTCCCAATCTTAACATATGAGAGGAGTAGCCCCCAAACTGGTGAACAATGTTTTAGTACCAGGACATGCAAAATGTAAAAGTACATGTCCTACCTTTTACCAACACAGCACTCTGGACCTATGGGTTACTTAAGGCCTACCTTAGGGATGGCTTATGTTTAATAAAGGGGGAGTTTAAGACTTGGCAAAGTAATACTGCATACACAGGGTCTGCAGTGGCAGGCCTGAGACATGTTTAAAGGGCTACTTGTGTGGGTGGCACAATCAGTGAAGCTAAAGCAAAAGGAACAAATGATGGACGGAATGCTGAACAATGCAAACATCTGACCCAGTCACAAAGATCTGGATTTAATCCATCCTTCATTTTCTCACCATCCCACCCCAGTTTAGACCCAGCCACATGCAAATCAGTATTGACCCTGTTCCTCATGGGAACAGTCCAGACCGATCTGCCAAGCCCGGTGCTCCCTGGACCGTAAACAAGCATCCTGGGACCGGTTTTGGGGCATCAGCCCTCACCAGCCAGGCTAGCTTGAATCCAGTGGTGCAGTGAGCACGGGACCCATGTCTGGGCATACCCTTCCCACTTAGGGCAACAAAAGCAAAAGGAAAAAATGATGGACAAGAATGCTGAACAATGCAAACATCCTCCCCAAGTCACAAAGATCTGGGTTTAATCCATCCTTCTGTTGCTCACCACACCACCCCAGTCCACTAGCAGCATTTAATTTACAGGGCATGGGTGTATGATAAACCATCATACAAGGGACTTACAGGTAAATTAAAAGAGGAGAAGAAAGTCAAAAGGTTTAGGATGAGCCTTCAGATAGGGCCATTTTCCAACGGGGCCCTAAGTCTATTCTGTCATATTATCAAAGATGATAATGGCTTGCTTCTTCTCTGCTATATTATAATGCGGCACTGTTTCTTTTTCCTTGATGTTATTACTACTCTATTTTTATAGCTGCCATTTTTAATGCATATTATTATTTATTAATAAATTACATTTATAAGGCGCACAGCTACCCAGAGGTTTCCCGGCGCCCAGGACAGATTGCAGACAGAGCAGAAACAGCTTTTAACTGGTTGAATAGCCTGGTCTTGAGGCCTTTGCAGAAGCTTTTATGACAAGCCTCGTGTCGGAGTAGGGAGGGGAGTGAATTCCAGCGTCCGCCCATGCGTGAAAGTTTGAATCTAGGGACTATAAAGTTGGCTTGGGATGAGGAGCGAAGTAGGCGAGTCGGGAGATATGTCTGGGCTAGGGAGCAAAGATAATGGGGTGCTGTGCCTAACTTAACCCTATGCATGTAGCATAAGCCTTTAAATTTCGTCCGATGCTCAATCCTGAGCCAGTGAAGATCCCGTAAGGTGCCTGTGATGGAGGATGTTTTTGGTACATGGCAAAGTAATCTGGCTGCAGAATTCTGCACCACCTGCCTCATCAGTGAGGAAGTTTTTAATCCACTCCAAAGCTGAGCCAGCAATTCCCGAGGACTGGAGTGCTTTTAGAAGGGTCAGATGAGGTACCGTGTCAAAGGCGGCACTCAGATCTAATAGGATGAGTGCCACAGTTTCCCCTTTGTCGAAAAGCAGGCGTATTTTTTCAGTAAAAACAGTAGACTCTGTGGAATAGCGGGCTCCAAAGCCTGATTGAGATCCATGTAAGTTGTTATTGGATTCAACAAACCGTGTGAGCTGCTGGTTCACGTGTTTTTTGCGAGCGGCCCGGTGGCAGTGGGCTTGCTCGTGGGAGCTGAGGGCTGCGACTGAGCTTTTAAGTTCTTTTAGCGCGTTGTCACGCCGATTAAAAGCGGTGACACGCACTTACTTTTAAATTGCCTAATTTTGTCGACTAACCTGTACTGAAATTCAACAGGTACCCCTTAACCCTCACCTTGCTTTTTCAGGGGCCCAGCGAGGCTGGCTGGCAGCTGATTCGACCTCAGGCGCCTAGCGGTAGTGGCCGCCATCTTGGATCGGGCTGGTTCGCCCGACCCCACCCACGCCACTCCCCCCACGCTGCTCCTCTATTTAGGAGTGTTTCACAGTCTCCCCAGCGATTGCGAGCGGCCCGGTGGCAGTGGGCTTGCTCGTGGGAGCTGAGGGCTGCGACTGAGCTTTTAAGTTCTTTTAGCGCGTTGTCACGCCGATTAAAAGCGGTGACACGCACTTACTTTTAAATTGCCTAATTTTGTCGACTAACCTGTACTGAAATTCAACAGGTACCCCTTAACCCTCACCTTGCTTTTTCAGGGGCCCAGCGAGGCTGGCTGGCAGCTGATTCCACCTCAGGCGCCTAGCGGTAGTGGCCGCCATCTTGGATCGGGCTGGTTCGCCCGACCCCACCCACGCCACTCCCCCCACGCTGCTCCTCTATTTAAACGTCCCCTATGTGTCAGCGCAGCGGACGAGCGCAGCGGGCGCGCCGTAGGCTCGCCGGAGTCAAGCCAGAGTCCTGCCCGTCTGCGCCCGTCCGCGGCAGGCCGGGGCAGGGGGCTCCCCCTTATGCCCTCCCGCTGCCTTATACTTCCTCTGAGCTTCTCTCTCACTGGATCCCTGGCACCATTAGTCCTACTGTGTCTAACTCACTACAACTCTTAAACCTCCTTACGAGCCCCCCTGCTGCCCCCCCCGCCGTTATTCAAAGTTGTCTTCCTCGGCCTTGTGCCGCTGCGCCTACTCGCTCCCTTTTGCTTGTTCCCCACACGCCGTCCTACAATACCACTGCCACGCTCCTCAACACCAGATCTGTCGTCAGCCATCAGCATGAGCTACACGATTTCCTTGACACCCACAACCCGGATCTCTTGTTCTTAACAGAGACCTGGCTCAAGGCAGACTCCCTTCCCAACGTCCTAGCCGCACTCCCCCCTTCTTACTCCATCATTCGGGCGGATCGCCCGGAGGGTAGGAGAGGCGGCGGAGTAGCCCTGATAACACATACTGACTCCCACTTTCAAATACTCCCCTCTCCTCCTATCCCTGAGGTAGACTGCCTAATAATTTGTGCTAGCTCTTACTCGACCCCCCTTACTGCTGTTCTCATCTATCGACCCCCTCATGCAACTTCCAATTTTGTTTCTTGCCTTCAAGACATCCTCGCCACACTGGTTATCAACAACTCCTCAGTGTTGGTGTTGGGTGACTTCAACTTTTGGCCTAACGATCCCGCCGAAACCCCCCTTTCTAAAGAATTCACCAGCCTCATGACCAGTCTTAATTTTTGTCCCCTCGTTCACAGCCCCACCCATGTCCATGGCCACTCGCTTGACCAGGTCTGGACCCTAAATATCCCTACTACTTCTCCTGTCATCTCCCCCTGCTCTTGGTCGGACCATTTTTCAATCTCCTTCTCCCTCGCGTTAGCCCCAGTGCCTAAACTTCCTCTCCCTAAGAACACCTGGGCTAGAAAATGGGGTAAGGCAGATATGCCATCTTTTGCTTATCCCTGGCCAACTCCTGCCCTGACCTCTCGGGCCTCGCCGCCCCGGACCAGCTGACTACCATCGATGGCTGGCTGACCCGGGCAGGCGACGACTTTGCTCCCCTGAGACGGATCACGGTGAAGCGTGCCCATGCTGCCAATCGCTGGTTTACCCCCGACCTCAAGGAGAAGAAATTAGCCGCACGCAGAGCAGAGCGCGCATGGAGAAGAGAATACTGCCCCGCCAAAAAAACCATCTACCTCTCTGTGCTCAAAGTTTATAAACAAAGCATACTTGATGCCAAGACCCTGTTCTACTCAAACAGGATACCAGCAGCCGAATCTCAATCTAAAGAGATTTTTGCCACAGTACATGAGCTTGCCTCATCTAACAGAGCCACGGCCTTGATCCCCCCTTCTCAACCGCTCTGCGACTCCCTCAACGACTTTTTCATTGACAAGGTCGCAACGATCAAGGCTAAAATCTCTCCCCCTTCCCCTGCCTCCATCAATCCCTCCCCCCCTGTCATCACTTCCAAACTCACTTCCTTCCCCCCTTTGACCACAGCTACACTTTTTCCCCTGCTTCAAAAGGTAAAGTCAGGCTCCCCCCTAGACTTTGCCCCTGCTCGTATTTTGCGAGAAGTCTTCCTACACTGCCCTACCCCTCCCCTCACACTCTTAAATGACTCACTCAAATCCGGAGTTGTCCCCACTGCCCATAAATTTGCGGCAGTCATCCCCATCCTAAAAAAACCTGGTGCCGACCCTTCATCCCCTTCCAATTACCGTCCCATCTCCCTTCTACCCTACTTGGCCAAGGTTTTAGAGACCCACGTAACCAGCACCCTGAGTACCTACGTGGAAGCCAACCACTGCCTCTCCCCCGGCAGGCGGGCTTTCGCCCCCTCCATTCGACGGAGAAGGTAGTGATCTCAGTGATGGACAGCCTACGCGAGGGCATTGATACCAACGTCCCCCAGGCCCTCATTCTTTTAGACCTATCCGCCGCATTTGACACGGTGGACCACTCCATCCTCCTCACCCGTGTCAAGGCGGCGGGCATAGAGGGCCTGACCCTAGCCTGGCTTAAGTCCTTCCTGAGTGACAGGGCTCAGGCAGTCCACCTTGCTGGTTTCACCGCTGCCTCTCGTAAGGTTGCATGTGGAGTTCCCCAAGGCTCTTCCCTCTCCCCTCTTTTGTTTAATTTATACATCTACCCCCTCATCTTTATGTTACAGCAGCTCGAGGTCACGGTGTTCAATTACGCCGATGACCTCCAGCTAATTTTTAACCTTTCCCACCCCTCCTCCTCTGCCTCAAATGTCCAATCCGTCATGCTGTTCATCCAGGATTGGATGAACTGCAACCACCTCAAACTCAACCCGGACAAGACGGAGTTAGTCTTGACCAGAGGTGGTTGCAGTCCCTGGTCCCCCTCTCACTGGCCCTCCTCACTTGGTGTTCCCCCGCTCCCAGTTCCCAAGGTCAAGACCCTCGGCATCTTCCTGGATCCTTCACTTTCCGTTCACTCCCAGGTCAAGTCAGTTGTTTCCTCCTGTTTCTTTTCCCTTCGAATCATCAGGAAGATTTCTCGTTTTTTTTCTTTACCCGCCCTAAAGATTATAGTGATGGCCATGGTGCTTTCGCGCCTTGATTATGGGAACATCATTTATAATGGCGCTCCAGCTTACGCCATTCGCCGTTTGCAGCTAGTGCAGAATCAGGCTGCCCGCCTGATTCATGGCCTGCCTAAATACCATCGAGCCACTCCCTTATTGCAGGCCTTGCACTGGCTGCCGGTGAAAGAGCGTGCCCTGTTTAAGCTTGGCTGCACCACCTTCCAGGCTAAAATAGGCACCGCCCGGAATTTATCTGTTCTGCCATCACCCCCTACATACCTGGACGAGAGCTTAGGTCCACTCATCAGGCTCTGTTAACCATCCCCCGCTTCAGCAAGAAAAAGACTGGTGGTACGAAATTCGCAGTGCTTGCTCCTGCGTTTTGGAACTCCCTCCCCTCGGAACTCCGCATGTCATCTTCCTATATTGAGTTCCGGAAGGGTCTCAAAACTTTTCTTTTCTCTCGAGCCTACAATGCTTAAATCCCCCTCTGCTCCTGCCTGCTTCTCACAATCCAACAGCGCCAAGAAACCGCATGGTAAAAGTGCGCTATAGAAATGTTTTTAAATTCAAAAATTCTAATTCAAATTTTAAATTCAAGTATCTTAGAAAGCAAAGGGAGTAGAGAAATAGGACGAAAGTTGGAAGGCTCAGCTTGATCCGCATTGGGTTTCTTCAAAAGAGGAAGAACCATTGCGTGTTTCCATTCTGCTGGTAAGGCGGCTTCCTTCATTGAGGCATTAAGTAGATCCATGTCAGTCCTTAATGAGGGGGATTCGAGTTTTTGCAAAATATTGACTGGAAGTGCGTCATTAGGGGAGCCTGATTTAAGACTATTTAGAATGGCCTTGAAAGAAAGAGGGTCTAAGGGTTGCCAGTTTGTTATTATCTTTGTGGAAACCGGGTCAGAAGGCCCAACTGGGTTATTATGATCAGAAATGGGGGAGGGATTCATTGGGTGCTGTTCCTTATTACTAGTTGTCGACCCACGATCCGCATAGATCTTTTCAACTTTTTCGATAAAAAACTTGGCCACAGTTTCGCAGTGTGTTTCTCAAGTGCCGGGGGAATCGGCTAACAAGTTGGGCCTGAGAGGTCCCCAACTAATTTAAACAGAACATTAGCATTATTTTGTGCTGATGTGATAGTTTTGTTCACATATTCCGCACGTGCTGTTCTACATAGATAATTATATTCTCGACTAGCGGCTTTATAGTGCAGCTTAGATTCCAGGGCATAATCCTTCCTCCAGCATCTTTCTAGAGCCTTACATTTTGTTTTTTCAATTTTTAATTTTTCAGTAAACCATGGGGCAGGAGGGCGATGATTATTGAATTTCTCATGAGAGATGGGAAGGCAGGTGTTTACAGAAGCCGTTATCCAAGTGTGGATGGTGCGGCGTCCGAGATCTGAATGGGAGAAGAATCAGGAGTATTGCTCACAAGATGTTGGTTAAGGGAGTAAATATCTAGTTTCTTCCAATTCCTATTCCTTACTTTAAGTGAGGAAGTGGCCGAACTATGGATGCATATGGCCTCTATAGTATTGTGTAGTTGTTACTTTGACTAGTTTTTTGAGGTTTTAGTGATTGACTCATACCCTGTATGCTGTGGATAAAAATATATGATTTAAAAAAAGAAGCTGGACAAGGCACAGGCAGTTGGGGGTGCACTGGCATGGTCTCAGCAGTTCTACTTACAATTGAGCTGCCAGTGAGGCAATCACAGTTGTCGACTCAGTGCCACAGTGAGTACCTGGACCATCCACCCCATGGGGGGGCAGGAGTCTTGAATTGAGCAAGGGGGGTACAACCAAAAGCCAACGAATCCATGACACTTGTTTTACTTCCCCAAGCAATACTATATATTTTAGTAACCATGATTCCTGTTTTCTACAGTTAGTGTGCAATGGTTCAGTTATGAAACTGTGGTACTTTTCAGTGCCACCCACCAGGCTCACCTGAATGTGGTCAGACAGTCCCATGTTAGGTGAACTGCTCTGTGCTGCAGAAGTGATGTCATGACTCTGAGGCTTGGCTAGTAGGCATCAGAATTAACACAGTCAAAACAAATGACCACAAGCATGAATCTAATGTTATGTTATGTTATAGGAGGTTTTATAGCGCGCTCAATGACTCAGGAGTATCCTGGCGCGTAAAGATGCAGATGAACAGTAGACAGATGGAGACTAATGACCAAAGAAAGGGAACACTGAGAGAACCTTTAAAAGCAAACAGTATTCCTCATAGGGCACAAGAGACTCTGGTGGAATGCCAGGTAGAAATGTCACAAGTGGACAGCAAAAGCATCAGGTTTTGTCACGTGGCACACAACTGTTATGTTCTCTCTCTTAATCCAAGTGACAACATTTGTGGATGGAAACATTTTTTGCAATGAGGGCCCAGCATCCTGCAATCAAGTATGAAGATACAAGTAAATGAACAGTCCAACAGCATAGAACTACTAATTTATTGCATTTTGTATGTACATTTGTAAAGGCATGGGCATCATTCTGGCGATATAGAAAGCCCCTAGCATCCAGGACTCATGCTTTCCGAGAAATAAAATCCTGCAGACCTTGTCCTATATATTACATGTCACTTTCTAACTACTGCTCAGAGGGCTGTGCCTGATAAGCAGAGATCCACAGTCCTAATACAGAGCAGGTCAACATTGATTCAATTAACACGGTTTTATGGCTGCAGCACATGGTCAAATGTGGTTTAAAAGGCATAAAAGAAAACAAAACAGAGCTGCAAATCGTAAGTCACCAACTTCTGCTCATCTAACCGCTTTTATAGACTGATAAAAAGTGTTTCACAGCCTACATAAAACCAGGTAATCTAAAGGTGCGCCAGGCCCCAGGGAACCACAGGCAATGATGACAGCATTTGTTTTTTCAAAAGCAGCCTTCCAGCTCTCTGTGTCGCTAGAACCCTCCTAATTTTCAGACCAAAGATTTATCTATTTTTCTTCATTACTTCTGCCATTTACTTCGATGCTTTTATGTGGCATACAATCGACGAAAAGGCACCTGGTGGTGCATTCAGAATTGATCAATGCATTTCAAATGAGGTAGCAGCATTCTCCCATCTCCCCCTGTATCTGCCACACAATTTCCTTCTTTTCAGATTTCTGATAGAGTATGTTATGATACAGCGAGATACAAAGATGTATAGCACACGTCACATGTGGAATAAAGCTATTTACTGTGTTGGCTTAACTGTAGAAATAGCTTTATGTATTTGCTTTATTGCTCAGGTGGGAGAAACATTGAAGAGGAAACAGGTAATATTGTCCAGGTACACACGATGGAAGCTGTTTATGGGTGAATTCTGGGAATGTGCTGTTTGGGAGATCCCAGTTTAAAGCAGGGATTGAAGCAGGTTGTCTGATGTGCCCCAGAAGAGATTTTCACAAATTCAGGACACTGACAGAGAAGGTTCATTGGAGGCTCGAGGTTTATCCAAATCAACCAATCAATGGGTCACATGTATCAAATTCTAAAGCGAATTTTAAGTAATCACTATTTAAGAAATGCAAAATGTTTTTAAGAAAATAGGGATTACCTAATAGGGATTCCTGAAGATTCGAAATCGCAATTATGTAATCGCTTTTAGGTAATAGTACTCCATTCTTTCCTATGGACCTAGGCCCATAGGTGCGAATGGTTTTGATTTGCCTAATTTGCGATTACCTAATTGGTAATTGAAAAATAGGTAATGCAATACCAAGGGTGCCTGGGGGCCTAATGCCCCCATGAAGGAACCCCCCAAAAATGTGCACATGTCAAGCACACACTGGCACTTTGAAAAATGCATGTTTGTGCAGTTTTCAAAATTTGCACATAGTTATCATCAATTTTGAGTTAATGGTAATAGAATTTCCTAAATGCACAGTTTGCATTTAGAAAATTCTTGGTACATGTGCTAAGGGAATCGCAAATTGAGATTCCCTATTTGCAGTCGCAATTTTAGGTAATCAAATTTTTTCGATTACCTAAAATTGTGAATACTTCTTGAAAGGCTATTTTGCATTTGGAAACAGCCAAAATGACAGATACGCACTGTTTGTGAATGCAAAATTGGGTGAGGGGCGTAACAAACGCCCCCGCAGCCCCCGCAGGGGGGGCCTCGCTCCCTTCATTAAAGAAAGAGCCCCCCTCCCCCCCCCCCCCCCCCCCCCTCACCCACTCAGCTCTTCTGAGGGCTGTGAGAGCTTGCGCTGAAGCAAGCCTCTCTCCCTGTGTCTGAAGCAGGTGCGGGCTGTCTGCGGCCTGCTCGGGTCCCCTCGCCCCCTCCCTCTGACTGAAGAGAAACAAAGTATCACCATACATTGTTTCTCTTCAGTCAGAGCGGAGAGGCCCAAGAGGATGGGGTGGGGGCCCCAGAGAGCAGGAGGCAGCACTTAGCACTGCTCAGGGCTGTGACAAGGGTGGGAGTGGGGCCCACAGATCAAGATTTCAGGGACACTGAGCGACTGTGGGACAAGGCATAGCCAGCGACTGTGAATAAAAGCCATTTCCAAGAATTTGGGGGGAATACTCCCAGGATGTCTGTTGGTTTTAAGTCCCAAAAATTGTAAATCTCTGCAGGTATTTTCCAAAAACTCTTCCAGCCAATTTGGACAAGCAGGCCAAAAAAAACTCTGGGATTTCTTATTCTTCCAGTTTGAGGGGACATGGCCGGGCAGATTGGGTTGAAATGCCCTGTTCAGGCACGGCCAAGGCTGATTTCTGTACGACTAATCCTTGTGTGTTATGGCACAGATGGAGCTAAAAACGACGGAATAGAATTCAACGTGAGTTATTACAAGTGTTTTTAGTGAGTCAGAAGACCATACATGAACTACATCTCTCATCAGCCAAACATATGCTACTCAAATACAAATACTTTTATATAAAAAGATAGATATTCAACATATGTGGAATGTACAGAATGTGCCAAAATTAAAACCCTTCTGCACAGATAGAATGAATGAAAGGCTTAAAGTTCCATCCCTTCAATAAACAGGATACACATTAAACAAATCTCACACATCGCCTGCTATAAGTTAATGTACTCATGTTAAATGTAAACTATCTTCCACTTTATACTTTGTGTCACACAGTGCTTTAAATGAAGTCTCTTGTGTTCAGGCTTGGCCATAGCTTACTATTTCTCCATTAATATGTTTTAAAAAAACAAATCAACTCTGAAAATGTTTATAGCCACAACCTTTCTAATGATAAAACAATTCCTCCATAATTACAAAAATTCTGAACTTCTCTACCCTTCCAAACGGTAAGAGCTTTCCAACTCTTCCTTCTTGAAAAATAAGTCTGGTCATTAACGAGCCATAGACAGGGGCGTAACAAACGCCCCCGTGGTGGGGGTGGCCCACTCTCTTTGGTAAATGAAGGGTGCAAGGCGGAGGGCAGAAGGGTGCAAGGCAGAGGGGAGAAGGGTGCAAGGCAGAGGGGAGAAGGGTGCAAGGCAGAGGGGAGCAGGGTGCATGGCAGAGGGGAGAAGGGTGCAAGGCAGGGGGAGAAGGGTGCATGGCAGAGGGGAGAAGGGTACAAGGCAGAGGGGAGAAGGGTGCAAGGCAGGGGGGAGAAGGGTGTTAGGCAGAGGGGAGAAGGGTACAAGGCAGAGGGGAGAAGGTTGCAAGGCGTAGGGGAGAAGGGTGCAAGGCGGAGGGCAGAAGGGTGCAAGGCGTTGGGGAGAAGGGTGCAAGGCAGAGGGGAGAAGGGTGCAAGGCAGAGGGGAGCAGGGTGCATGGCAGAGGGGAGAAGGGTGCAAGGCAGGGGGAGAAGGGTGCATGGCAGAGGGGAGAAGGGTACAAGGCAGAGGGGAGAAGGGTGCAAGGCAGGGGGGAGAAGGGTGTTAGGCAGAGGGGAGAAGGGTACAAGGCAGAGGGGAGAAGGTTGCAAGGCGTAGGGGAGAAGGGTGCAAGGCGTTGGGGAGAAGGGTGCAAGGCGTTGGGGAGAAGGGTGCAAGGCAGAGGGGAGAAGGGTGCAAGGCGGAGGGGAGAAGGGTGCAAGGCGGAGGGGAGAAGGGTGCAAGGCGGAGGGGAGAAGGGTGCAAGGCAGAGAGGAGAAGGGTGCAAGGCGGAGGGGAGAAGGGTGCAAGGCAGGGGGGAGAAGGGTGTTAGGCAGAGGGGAGAAGGGTACAAGGCAGAGGGGAGAAGGTTGCAAGGCGTAGGGGAGAAGGGTGCAAGGCAGAGGGGAGAAGGGTGCAAGGCAGAGGGGAGAAGGGTGCAAGGCGGAGGGGAGAAGGGTGCAAGGCAGGGGGGAGAAGGGTGTTAGGCAGAGGGGAGAAGGGTACAAGGCAGAGGGGAGAAGGTTGCAAGGCGTAGGGGAGAAGGGTGCAAGGCGTTGGGGAGAAGGGTGCAAGGCGTTGGGGAGAAGGGTGCAAGGCAGAGGGGAGAAGGGTGCAAGGCAGAGGGGAGAAGGGTGCAAGGCGGAGGGGAGAAGGGTGCAAGGCAGAGGGGAGAAGGGTGCAAGGCAGGGGGGAGAAGGGTGATAGGCAGAGGGGAGAAGGGTACAAGGCAGAGGGGAGAAGGTTGCAAGGCGTAGGGGAGAAGGGTGCACGGCAGAGGGGAGAAGGGTGCAAGGCAGAGGGGAGAAGGGTGCAAGGCGGAGGGGAGAAGGGTGCAAGGCGTTGGGGAGAAGGGTGCAAGGCAGAGGGGAGAAGGGTGCAAGGCGGAGGGGAGAAGGGTGCAAGGCGGAGGGGAGAAGGGTGCAAGGCAGAGGGGAGAAGGGTGCAAGGCAGAGAGGAGAAGGGTGCAAGGCGGAGGGGAGAAGGGTGCAAGGCAGGGGGGAGAAGGGTGTTAGGCAGAGGGGAGAAGGGTACAAGGCAGAGGGGAGAAGGTTGCAAGGCGTAGGGGAGAAGGGTGCAAGGCAGAGGGGAGAAGGGTGCAAGGCAGAGGGGAGAAGGGTGCAAGGCGGAGGGGAGAAGGGTGCAAGGCAGGGGGGAGAAGGGTGCAAGGCAGAGGGGAGAAGGGTACAAGGCAGAGGGGAGAAGGTTGCAAGGCGTAGGGGAGAAGGGTGCAAGGCAGAGGGGAGAAGGGTGCAAGGCAGAGGGGAGAAGGGTGCAAGGCGGAGGGGAGAAGGGTGCAAGGTGGAGGGGAGAAGGGTGCAAGGCGGAGGGGACAAGGGTGCAAAGTGGAGGGGATAAGGGTGCAAGGCGGAGGGGAGAAGGGTGCAAGGCGGAGGGGAGAAGGGTGCAAGGCAGAGGGGAGAAGGGGAGAAGGGTGCAAGGCAGAGGGGAGAAGGGGAGAAGGGTGCAAGGCAGAGGGGAGAAGGGTGCAAGGTGGAGAGGAGAAGGGTGCAAGGGGGAGTGGAGAATGGGGCAAGGCAGAGGGGAGAATGGTGCAAGGTAGAAAAGGGTGCAAGGCGGAGGTGGAGTAGGGTGGAAGGCAGAGGGGAGAAGGGTGCAAGCTGAGGGGAGAAGGGTGCAAGGCAGAGGGGAGAAGTGTGCACGGCAGAGGGGAGAAGGGTGCACAGCAGAGAGGAGAAGGGTGCAAGACAGAGGGTAGATGGGTGAAAGGTAGAGAAGGGTGCTAGGCGGAGGAGGAGAAGGGTGCAAGGTGGAGGGGGAGAAGGGTTCAAGGCAGAGGGGAGAAGGGGGAAAGGCAGAGGGGAGAAGGGTGCAAGGCAGAGTGGAGAAGGGTGCAAGGCAGAGGGGAGAACGGTGCAAGGTAGAAAAGGGTGCAAGGCGGAGGGGTAGAAGGGTGCAAGGGGAGGGAGAGTAGGGAGAGAAGGGTGCAAGGCGGAGGGCGAGAAGGGTGCAAGGAGAGAGGAGAAGAGTGCAAGGGGGATGGTGATGAAGTTAAGAATGTGCAACCCCCAAAACATTTCTGCGGACGCCCATGGCAACGCACACTACTTTGTGAGAGAGAGTGGAGTGAAAGAGATAGTGGAGTGAGAGCAAGTGGAGTGAGAGAGAGTGGAGAGAGAGAGTGGAGAGACAGTGGAGGAAGAGAGAGAGAGAGAGTAGTTAGAGAGTAGAGAGAGAGAGTAGAGAGAGAGAGAGTAGAGAGAGAGAGAGAGTAGAGAGAGAGAGAGAGTAGAGAGAGAGTAGAGTGGAGAGCGAGACAGTAGAGAGCGAGAGTGGAGAGTGAGAGTGGAGAGAGAGAGAGAGTGGAGAGAGAGAGAGTGCAGAGAGATAGAGTGGAGAGAGAGAGAGAGGGAAGAGAGAGTAGAGGGAGAGAGGAGGGAGAGTAGAGAGAGATAGTAGAGAAAGAGAGGAGAGAGAGAGTGGAAAGAGAAAGAGTGGAGAGAGACAGTGGAGAGAGACAGTGGAGAGAGAGTGGAGAGAGAGTGAAGAGAGAGTGGAGAGAGAGTGGAGAGAGAGAGAGTTGAGAGAGAGTGGAGAGAGAGAGAGAGAGTGGAGCGAGAGAGAGAGAGTAGAGAGAAAGAGTGGAGAGAGACAGCGGAGAGAGACAGTGGAGAGAGAGTGGAGAGAGAGTGAAGAGAGAGTGGAGAGAGAGTGGAGAGAGAGAGAGAGTTGAGAGAGAGTGGAGAGAGAGAGAGAGAGTGGAGCGAGAGAGAGAGAGTAGAGAGAAAGAGTGGAGAGAGAGCGGAGAGAGAGTGGAGAGAGAATGTAGAGAGAGGGAGCGGAGAGAGTAGATAGAGTGAGAGACAGTGGAGAGACAGTGGAGAGAGAGACAGTGTAGAGAGAGAGTGGAGAGAGAGGTAGTGGAGAGAGAGGGAGTAGAGAGAGAGGGAGTAGAGAGAGAGTGGAGAGAGAGGGAGTGGAGAGAGAGGGAGTGGAAAGAGAGGGAGTGGAGATAGAGGGAGCGGAGAGAGAGGGAGTGGAGAGAGGGAGTGGAGAGAGGGAGAGTGGAGCGAGAGAGAGTGGAGAGAGTAGAGAGTGGAGACAGTGGAGAGAGAGTGGAGAGAGAGTGGGGAGAGAGAGAGAGTAGAGAGAGAGATTAGAGAGAGTAGAGAGAGTAGAGAGAGTGGAGACAGTGGAGAGAGAGACAGTGTAGAGAGAGAGTGGAGAGAGAGGGAGTGGAGAGAGAGGGAGTAGGGAGAGAGAGTGGAGAGGGAGGGAGTGGAGAGAGAAGGAGTGGAGAGAGAGGGAGAGGAGAGAGAGGGAGTGGAGAGAGATAGTGGAGAGAGAGAGTGGAGAGAGGGAGTGGAGAGAGAGAGTGGAGCGAGAGAGAGTGGAGAGAGCAGAGAGTGGAGAGAGTAGAGAGAGGGAGAGACAGTGGAGAGTGAGACAGTGGAGAGAGAGACAGTGAAGAGAGAGTGGAGAGAGAGTGGAGAGAGAGTGGAGAGAGAGAGTAGAGAGAGATTAGAGAGAGTGGAGAGAGTAGAGAGAGTAGAGAGAGTGGAGACAGTGGAGAGAGAGACCGTGTAGAGAGAGAGTGGAGAGAGAGGGAGTGGAGAGAGAGGGAGTAGAGAGAGAGAGTGGAGAGAGAGGGAGTGGAGAGAGAGGGAGTGGAGAGAGAGGGAGTGGAGAGAGAGGGAGTGGAGAGAGAGAGTGGAGAGAGAGAGTGGAGAGAGGGAGTGGAGAGAGGGAGAGTGGAGCGAGAGATAGTGGAGAGAGCAGAGAGTGGAGAGAGTAGAGAGAGGGAGAGACAGTGGAGAGAGAGACAGTGGAGAGAGAGACAGTGAAGAGAGAGTGGAGAGAGAGTGGAGAGAGAGAGTAGAGAGAGATTAGAGAGAGTGGAGAGAGTAGTGAGAGTGGAAACAGTGGAGAGAGAGACAGTGGAGAGAGAGTGGAGAGAGAGTGGAGAGAGAGAGAGGGTGGTAAGAGAGAGAGTGGAGAGAGAGAGAGTAGAGAGATAGAGTGTGTAGAGAGAGTGAGAGACAGTGGAGAGACAGTGGAGAGAGAGAGACAGTGGAGAGAGAGAGACAGTGGAGAGAGAGACAGTGGAGAGAGAGACAGTGGAGAGAGAGTGGAGAGAGAGACAGTGGAGAGAGAGTGGAGAGAGAGAGAGAGAGAGAGAGAGAGAGAGAGAGAGAGAGAGAGAGAGAGAGAGAGTGGAGATAGAGAGAGAGAGTGGAGAGAGAGAGAGTGGAGAAAGAGAGAGTGGAGAGAGAGTGGAGAGAGAGAGAGTGGAGAGAGAGAGCGAGGAGAGAGAGAGCGTGGAGAGAGTGAGAGTGGAGAGAGAGAGAGTGGAGAGAGAGAGAGTGGAGAGAGAGAGAGTGGAGAGAGAGAGTGGAGAGAGCGGAGAGAGAGAGTGGAGGGAGAGAGGAGAGAGTGAAGAGAGAGTGGAGAGAGAGTGGAGAGAGAGAGAGAGTAGAGAGAGAGAGTAGATATAGTGGAGAGAGAGTAGAGAGAGAGAAGGGAGAGAGAGTGGAGGGAGACAGTGGAGAGAGAGTGGAGAGAGTAGAGAGATGGAGAGACAGTGGAGAGAGAGACAGTGGAGAGAGACCGTGGAGAGAGAGAGATTAGAGAGAGTGGAGAGAGTAGAGAGAGTGGAGAGAGTGGAGACAGTGGAGAGAGAGACAGTGTAGAGAGAGAGTGGAGAGAGAGGGAGTGGAGAGAGAGGGAGTAGAGAGAGAGAGTGGAGAGAGAGGGAGTGGAGAGAGAGGGAGTGGGGAGAGAGGGAGAGGAGAGAGAGGGAGTGGAGAGAGAGAGTGGAGAGAGAGAGTGGAGAGAGGGAGTGGAGAGAGAGAGTAGAGAGAGATTAGAGAGAGTGGAGAGAGTAGTGAGAGTGGAAACAGTGGAGAGAGAGACAGTGGAGAGAGAGTGGAGAGAGAGAGAGGGTGGTAAGAGAGAGAGTGGAGAGAGAGAGAGAGTAGAGAGATAGAGTGTGTAGAGAGAGTGAGAGACAGTGGAGAGACAGTGGAGAGAGAGAGACAGTGGAGAGAGAGAGACAGTGGAGAGAGAGACAGTGGAGAGAGAGACAGTGGAGAGAGAGACAGTGGAGAGAGAGTGGAGAGAGAGAGAGAGAGAGAGAGAGAGAGAGAGAGAGAGAGAGAGAGAGTGGAGAGAGAGAGAGTGGAGAAAGAGAGAGTGGAGAGAGAGTGGAGAGAGAGAGAGTGGAGAGAGAGAGCGTGGAGAGAGAGAGCGTGGAGAGAGTGAGAGTGGAGAGAGAGAGAGAGTGGAGAGAGAGAGAGTGGAGAGAGAGAGAGTGGAGAGAGCGGAGAGAGAGAGTGGAGGGAGAGAGGAGAGAGTGAAGAGAGAGTGGAGAGAGAGTGGAGAGAGAGTGGAGAGAGAGAGAGAGTAGAGAGAGAGAGTAGATATAGTGGAGAGAGAGTAGAGAGAGAGAAGGGAGAGAGAGTGGAGGGAGACAGTGGAGAGAGAGTGGAGAGAGTAGAGAGATGGAGAGACAGTGGAGAGAGAGACAGTGGAGAGAGACAGTGGAGAGAGAGTGAAGAGAGAGAGTGGAGAGAGTGAGAGAGTGGAGAGACAGTGGAGGGAGAGACAGTGGAGGGAGAGACAGTGGAAAGAGAGTGGAGAGAGAGACAGTGGAGATAGAGTGGACTGAGTTGAGAGAGAGAGATAGAGTGGAGAGAGAGTAGAGACTGATTGACTCGGAGACTGAATACTGACCGACGGAGAGACTAACTGGCTGAGAAACTGACTGAGAGAGAGAGAGAGACTGACTGACTGAGAGAGACTGACTGACTAACTGACAGACTGAGAGAGATAGAGAGACTGACAGAGAGAGAGAGAGAGAGACCAACCGACTGACTGACAGACTGACTGACAGAGAGAGAGAGAGAGAGAGAGAGACTGACTGACTGAGAGAGACTGAATGACAGAGCGAGAGAGACTGACTGACTGAGGGAGAGAGACTGATTGACTGAGAGAGAGAGACTGACAGACAGAGAGAGAGAGAGGGAGAGAGACACCAGCCGGCTGGACTACGGCAGTTCCCTCTACGCCGGAACCACTGCCAAGAAGAGACTCCAGCGGATCCAGAACGCCTCAGCAAGACTCATCCTCGACATCCCCCGACACAGCCACATCTCCGGTCACCTGAGAGACCTGCACTGGCTCCCGGTCAACAAGAGAATCACCTTCCGTCTCCTCACCCACGCACACAAAGCCCTACACAACCAAGACCCAAGATACCTCAACAGCCGCCTCAACTTCTACACTCCCGCACGCCAGCTTTGATCGACCAGCCACGCTATCGCCGCGGTCCCCCACATCCGAAGAGCCACCACAGGGGGACGGTCCTTCTCCTACCTCGCCGCCAAGACATGGAACTCCCTCCCCATCCACCTCCGCCTGACCCAGGACCACCTCGCCTTCAGGAAGCAACTCAAGACCTGGCTGTTCGAGCAGTAGCGGACCCCCCCTCCCCAAGCGCCTTGAGACCCTCCGGGTGAGTAGTGCGCTATATAAATGCACTGATTGATTGATTGATTGATTGAGAGACACTGTGATGGAATTGGGGTCAAAGTGTGTATGAAGCTATGCAATGCCTCTTAAGATTGTTTTTGTCTACTAATAAAAATGTATTATCAAAATGTGCACTTTGTAGTTACATCTGCTTTTGAAATACTGCATTGTCGCATTGTCTAATGATTTAAAACGGAAAGGAGAAGGAGCAGTGGATGCGCTTTTGTCAAAACTGAACGATGAGTTGGCCCGATGTTGTATATCATGAAAGGAGTCTGCATCAGGAAACCCACCCAAAATTGGGCAAACTTCCCTGGCGTACTGATGGCATGGACCCTGTAATGAATGGACCACCACCTATGATAGCCTGCTGGCAGACTATGCCCAACCTTTAACTCCACCATCCAGTGTTACTTATAATGGCTGTATTGGTGACAGTGGCGTAACAATCGCCCGCATCCCCTGCAGTATGGCGGATCGCTGGCCTGAGTGCTCTAGACTTGCACGGAGGATGGGAGGGGGGCCCCCTCCATGTAGTTTGCTGGGGGCCCCCTCAAGTTTCGTTACACCACTGGTGAGACATGTGGCCCAATATCCATGCTCCTTCCTGTAACTATCGCCACCACTCCTGATGACCCCTCCCAGTCACCCTCCTTCCTCTTGTCTCTTTTATCCACTGAAACATGTCCCATCTGTATTAACTCTATTTTCACTCTGCTCCTCCTCCTACTTTAAGGATTTCCTGCTAGTTTCTCCTTCTTAATGTTCCCTTTCCTCTTCATGATGTCTTGGCATTTGCTCATTAATGTTTTTACTGCTTACTGTGGGCCCGATTCACAGAACTAACTGAAGACAAATTCCTAAACTTACTACCAATTTGGTATTCACAGAAGGCACTTACTCATTTTGGTATTCATAGAAGTTAAGAGTCCTAACTTTAGGACTCCTAAATGCCTTCTGTGAATACTGAAAGTCTTAAAGTTAGGATTTTTCTCAGTTTAGTAGCAGTAAAGTTAAGACTCCTAACTTTAGGACTCCTAAATGCCTTTTGTGAATACCGAAAGTCTTAACATTAGGATTTTTCTCAGTTTAGTAGCAGTAAAGTTAGGACTCTTAACTTTAGGACTCCTAAATGCCTTCTGTGAATACCAAAAGTCTTAACATTAGGATTTTTCTCAGTTTAGTAGCAGTAAAGTTAGGACTCTTAACTTTAGGACTCCTAAATGCCTTCTGTGAATACCAAAAGTCTTAAAATTAGGATTTTTCTCAGTTTTGTAGCAGTAAAGTTAGGACACTTTAGGAATTTGCTAAGTAATTAACCTGTTTTCCCTCACAGGGACCAAGACAGAGTAGGTAGTTCCAGACTCTGCATGAAGGTGCACCTCCTGTTCTAATTCGCCAGTGGAGTGCTTGTGAAATAGAGGAACTGGAGAAAAGAAGACAGCAGCAGTCTTGATTGCAAGCAAGATCTCTGAAATTTTAAAAGAAAATGAAATTAATTTCGAAAATTAAAGACTGGCATGTTCAAGATGCTTGAAACTTGCAAACTAAGACATCTGTGAGCTAATGCCTAAGGCAAGTGGCAGAGGCCACGCAGTCGTCTCCGCGCTTGGGGCGGAATCCCCGATTGCGGAGATGTCCCCATGAGTGTGAAGCCCTTTGTGAATCAGGTCCTCCATGTTTTGGCTTTTTGGGGAGATGGATTTGGCCTTCTGCAGGAGATTGAACTCTGATAATCAGGCTTTGGCCCTTTGCTTTCAATGTAGCCCAGCTGCTGTCAGCATGGCAAGGCAGAAGTTCAGAACAGGAATCAGTGTTTTCCAAACTGTGGGCCGCCAGCCAGTGCTCCATTGGGAGCGGCTTTTAGGTGAGTCGTGAAAGTTCAAAAATAAATAAAGATGCATTTGAAGTCTGTATTTATTTGGTGACACTTGCTATTTTGCTGCTCTGCAATGACATAGGCCAAATGTCAGAGTATGTCTTCTGACAAATTGCTGCTTATTATTTTAACACCGGGATTGGTGTTTATAAACTCCTCTCACTATGCAGTCCGAGCAAGAAAAAAAAAGTGGATTATGTGACAATTATGTTGGGGTACAGAGAGTGTGAAAGGAGGGGCTTCAGGATGTAATTTATTTTAACATATAACAGAATGTAAATACCTGCAAATGAACTGTACATGTTTAGCAGTTCAAAAATTCTGAAGAGTGATGAAGCAAAGATTTTTATGAGATCAAAACAAACTAACACACTTTTTTGGGTGATGCATAAATAATATTCACTGAAACTTCATATCCACACATTTTCACTTGAGTGCAATATAGCTGTATATAGTTTTATCAGTAAAACCGTAACTCAGCAAATTCAGTGGCCATTTCAATGGAATGGAAAGATAATTTATTAAGCGCAATGGCTACCCAGGGGCGTCCCAGCGCTACAGAGGTTTGGCTAGGCAGAGTACGCTAGATTTAAACTGAATTTTAAGATGAATTATTAAAAAGACGATTTGTTAAAAAGCCAGGTTTTAAGGAGCTTTCGGAAGGTAAGTAGTTTAGGCTCTGATCTAATTGAGAGGGGGAGATGTCTTCAAATTGCTTTAGTTACTTAATATACCGCCTGCTTCACGTCCATTAAAGATGGGTAGGTCACAGATGTTTTTCATGCTAAAAAGTGGGTTGCGGTACTAAAAAGTTTGGAAAGCACTGCTCTAAATATCTTATTTTGAGCAAGGATGGAGAAAGTTGGAGTCTGATATTGTGAGTTGGTAAACTTTGTCTAATGTCCTTCAGTCACAGACCTGGTTGAAACCTAGTTTGAAAACTTGTTTTTCAGGTGTTTTCTGTTCTGCATGCAGTTTTATTCGGTCCTCTGGTATGATAAGGGCCGGCTTTAGGGCAGTGCGACTGCTGCGGCCCCACTGGGCGCTGACTTGTGGACTGGGTGCCAACCTCAGGGGGGCGCTGTGTTTAGCAATACCCTATGAGTGGAGAGATGAGGGGCACTTCTACCCGGTGGTGGTGAGAGGATCCGAAGAGGCGGTCATGGGGAGCGGGGACGCCAAAAATGGTTGTTGCTCCGGGTGCCACCAGCACTGAAGCCCTGTGTGCTTTCCCAGGTGTTCACACAGTCTGGGGCCACAGCACCTGTATTTCAGTCCATAAAAGGTAGGTAGTTGCTTGTCTTTGGTGAATAATACAGGAACAGATATTAAAGAATCATGCAGAAAAGTGGCAGCCAGTGGATTGGTTTTAAGGTTGGTTTAATGTAGGAGAAGAAAATGCCATTTCACTAGTTCGGATTGATAGTTGAACTGTAAAACTTGAGACCCTTTTGGCTGATGAATCCAGGAATTAATTAATTGTAGCTTTAAAACAATGGCAGTTGAGGATGTTATATCCCGAAGATCAATGCAGTCTTTCCTGAAATAAATTGTCGATCAAATTTTTATTTCTACTAGACCGGGAAAAATTTCAATTACTCCAGTGTCACTGGCGTAAATTCAGGAATTTCCCCCTACAATCGTTACGTGAAATTCAAGAAATAAAGGGGCAGATTTACAATTACTGGTGCATCCCTCCATATCAGCAGGGATGAGCCAGTAATTGTGCGCGGCACCTCCGCCACGCTGGATGTGCTGGATGTGCCGCACCATGGGGCAAAAACGGCATAAATGTGTCTTGAATCTGTGCCGTAAAGGTGGCGCATTGCTGGAGTTGCGTTGCAAGCGCGACACAGCTCCAGCAATGCTCTGGGGGACTCTAGCTCTACAATGCTGCTCCAATCCTTAAGCCTGCTTCAAGCAGGTGCAGGGTTTTGACGCAGCATGGGCCCAAAAGTGACTGAGTGAAATCATGTAGATTTCACTCAGCCACTTTTAGGAGGCTTCCTGCGCTGGAACGCCTCCCCCTGCGATGGAACGCCTACTTCTGGCGCAGGGCTTTACAACGTGACACATCTGGGAGATGCGTCACGTTGTAAATACCCCGCACCATGGCGCATCTTTTGCGCCGCCGCTGCGTCACAAAAGTGACGAAGCGGAGGTGTAGAAGAGGCGCAAGGGGCTTGTAAATCTGCCCCAACGCCATTATGCCACTTTGCATAATTACTTGTAGTGAAGAGGAGCAGGAGCACGAGAACAACAAGCAGAATGTGAGTACTGTTATTCACTATTTTTTAAGCACAAAAAGTTTGTTCATCTGTTTTTTTTTTTTTGTTTTCCCTTGTGTTGGTAATCAGGATTGACAGGTGCAGTCTGATACTGCCCTGTGAAGATCCCTGTGTGGTTTCAACCTTGTTAAAATATCCTTTGTTTGATCTGCCTCCCTGCTTAAGTATTACAACTTGTTGCTCCATCATTTTCACCTTCTCTGGGTCCGCTGTGATGTGATGTGATGTGATGTCAGGGGGATTTATATAGCGCACTATCACTCCAGGGAGCATCTTGGCGCTTTGACTTGTGTACTCAGAGATGGTAAACGTTGTTATTCTTGCGATGCCGTTAAGATCCTAGACCAGTGTTTTACATGTCGTGTCTGCCAAACTGTAAATCCATGTTTTAAGGGATTTTCTAAATTTCCATTCACAAGTGATTGCACGGATTTGATGAGGCAGTTTATTCTAAGCTTTAGCCCCTCTAACTGCTAGAGTTTTACCTCCTCTAGTAGCAAGTCTGAACTTTGGAACGACCATCAAATTGGCTGTTGACGATCTCAGTTCTCGAGTGGGGTGATAACGGTTGAAATTTTTGAGCAGATATTGTGGGCCTTGTTTATGAAAGTAATTATTAGGACCTTGAACAGGATACGCTTTTGGATGGGGAGCCAGTGAAGCACATCCAGTGCTGCGGAGGCTGAGGTTTTTCTGGGCTATTTAAGAACTAGTCTTGCTGCAGCATGTTGGACCATCTGCAGCCTATGCAGGGCTGCTTTATTTGCCCCTGCATAGAGACTGTTGCAGTAATCCAACCTGGATGTGATTAATGCCACTGCTACAGTGCGTCTGGCCGATAAGGGGAGAAGGTCGAAACATTTCCTAAGGCCCTTTATTATATTGAAGCATGACCCCGCTACTTCTCTTGCCTGTTGTTTAAAGGATAATGTCTCATCAAATTTGATTCCCAGGTTTCGCGCAGCTGTGATGGTACTAGGCGGGGCCTCTGCCTCTATCGGCCAACAGGTCTGGGGAGAAAAAAGATTGTTTTGACCAAAAGGTAAAATTTCTGTTTTAGCGGTGTTGCATCTCAAGTGATTATTTTTCATCCAGTCAAAAGTTGCCTTTAGACAATCCCTCAAAGAGCGCTCGGCAATGGCCGGGTCCTCATCTAAGATTAGGACTAGTTGGGTGTCATCGGCGTATGCTATTGTGCTGATGTTAAAGGAGGAAATGAGCTCAATCAGGGGGACCATATAGAGATTAAATAAGATGGG
The DNA here is from genome assembly GCF_964263255.1 of Lissotriton vulgaris. Classification (NCBI taxonomy): domain Eukaryota; kingdom Metazoa; phylum Chordata; class Amphibia; order Caudata; family Salamandridae; genus Lissotriton; species Lissotriton vulgaris. The sequence goes on along the minus strand of NC_141690.1, from coordinate 252,267,096 downwards.
GCTCAAACTAGAGCCCTGAGGTACCCCTGACTGGACTCTCTTTTCTTCAGAACAGTACTGCCCCAGCATGGTGATCTGCTTTCTTTGTGTCAGGAAGTTGTTAAACCATTTCAACACGGTGCCCACTATGCCTACACTCATTAGGCGATGTATCAGAATAGCGTGGGACACCGTGTCGAATGCTGCAGATAGGTCTAGCAGGATCAGGACTGCTCTTTTGCCCTTATCCAATGCAGCTCTAATTGTTTCTGTAGAAAACAGCAGGGCAGATTCTGTCGAATGATGGGCCCTAAAGCCAGCTTGATTTGGATGAAGAATATTATTTCCCTCCAAATATGCCGTAAGCTGTTTATTGAGACAGGTCTCTGCAAGTTTACATACGGCTGGGAGGAGCGAAATGGGCCGTAGGTTAGATAGTACTGTGGGATCTTGAATAGCTTTTTTCTGAAGAGGTCTAACAGCTGCAACCTTCCAGCATGCTGGGATATCTCCTGTCTGTAATGATGAATTAAGAATGGAATTAATCACTGGATTAACTTCCTCTTTTATAACTTTTAATAGTGCCGGAGGACAGGGGTCAAAAGGTGAACCTGAGTTAATTTTGGAAATAGCTGGAGTACTCACATTGTGGGTGATGATTCTTCATATATACATCATTTATTTGCTATTGTTAGTCTCCATACCTACTTTTCATATTACATGTGCTCTGCTCTGCAATAGGTAGTTGACTTGAATCATAGAGAACTTGGGGCGTTCTACATGTGTGCTGCTGTGTTTCTCTCTTCCTATACCTTCTTCCGTGTTTCCCCAGGGTCTTTTAAAAAGTATTTCTTCCTTGATTGAGTGCTTGTGTTTATGCTCCAGAAGCACGTGTTCGGCATTGTCATACATCATACAAATTCCTGACATGAAGTCCCTGCAACAACCACAAGCTACCCCAAATGCCTTTGAAGTAGCCAGCAAACCATGCTCCCATCCCTTCCTTAATCGTAGAGTTATCAACTTAAGTAAACCATCGGTGGCACCTTCAAACCCCATGCATCTTCTAGATCAAGCAGGAACACGAAAAATGACAATGAGCGAAAGGATAATTGTTAGACATTGAATTTCAGGTTAGCATATGTATGAACCCTGTCCAAGCAGGAGCCACAATCCTACTAATAGTAATACACATTAAATTAACCTGTGCTCACTCTCTGGTAGCTTGGCACAGATCAATCAGGCTTAACTTACGAGGCAATGTGCAAGTATTTGTGCAACACTTCCAACAGTAACACAGTGAAAATACCCCAAAAAGACTTGACGCCGGTTTAGACAAATAGCTAATATTATATCAACAAAACAAGATCAAAATGACAGAAATCCAATAAGTAGAAGTTAGGATATGAAGTGTCAAAGAATAAATGTAGTGCTTAGTAACAGATAGCACCAACCAGGACTATCTGGTCACGCTTGACAAGGGAAAATGAAAAGTTCAGGGTGACTGCGATGGAGCGTGGGTCAGATACAAGGACCAGCCCTGGCTCGCTGAACAGTACTTAGGATGCGTTAACGATGAGGGCAATGTGGGGTGCAAAGTAGGCGATGCCTCACTTTCAAACCCAAAGATGTGCGCAATGCGTCGATTCAGAGCTGCACAAAGTCAAAGATTAATCAAGAGTCTAAATGCGATGAACATGAGGGCGATGCATCATCATCGAACCTCTGGGCTGTAAGCGAAATGAGCAGCACAAAGCGATGCATTGGTATTGAGTTGAGCATAGTCGGAGATGCATCTGAAACATGGGGTAATCCATCGCGCAGTCGGCAATGCAGTGTTTGCGGGTTCATGCACCAGTGGCAATGCGTCAGTGTCAAGAGACATACGCTGGTTCTGTTCCGCAGAACGTCATTAATGCATGAATTTTATTAGATACAGCACTTGGTACTCACTTCCAAGGGCTCATGAACTGGATTGGCACCACTTAGCAGAGCAAGACTCATAGCAGATAGAGTCCAGGTGTTTGTTGCAGGTTGAAGAAAAAAGTCTTTGATATGCCTGAGACTTTAGAATACAGGAGACAAGAAAACAAGCCCTTGGAGATACATTGGTCTGGGAAGTAGAGATAATTGTCCAGTCCTTTTCCCTCCCAGGGAAGAAGCAGCAGGCAGCAGGCCAACACAGCGAAGCAGTTCAACAAAGTTGAAGGCCCTCCAGCAGAACAGCAGTGCTTCCTTCAGCTAAAATGTCCAGTTCCAGAGGTGTTCTGATTTGGTGGTGTCAAAGGTCCAGTACTTATACCCAGTTGGACCTTTAAAATGAGAGAGAGTTCAAAGAGATGCTTTCAAGTGCACAGTGTTCCTTTCTTTCCTGTCCGGGCTCCAGATTCACTACAGGGGGGGTATGCCACCCTTTGTACAAGTGTAAGCTCCACCCTCCCATCCTAATCAGGATGACCCATCAGCATGCAAATGTCACTCAGTCCCACCTATCCTTCCTTTGTAAATGTAAATGTACATGTATTTATATAGCGCAAATCGCCCACATCGCAGGCATCTATGCGCTTGCTTAGGGAACCCGTCCTGGTATTCCCCTGTGAGATACCCCGGCAGGGTATCCACAAGGTGAAAGCCAGGCATCCCGCCGCGAGGGGCCGTTGTGGAGATTAAGCAAGCTATTGCCCAGAGTCGCAGAGTGTGAACCCATGAGTTGAGAAGGCACCGGAGCGAGAATTATCGAGTCCGTGGAATTTTTGAGCCCAAGACCCGCTGAGGCAGGGAATTGAACCCTGGTCCAGGGCCAATCTCAGCTTCCGGGTCTGCCTCCTCTAACCCCTGACCCACACTGTGTATGGCTGTCTAGAAGAAATGCATTATGCCTGCTGTCACCCATTCCAGACGTGCACCCCAGAGACAGGTAAAAGGCACCAAATGGTTACAGTAAGAAAATGGCAACTTTCCAAAAGTGCGATTTTTGGAAGTGCAATTCAAGAAACAACTTCACCGTGAGTTGCGTTTTTACATTGTGATCTAGAGACACCAATTTTAGGTGTCCCATCTCCTCCCAATTGGATACTAAGTATAGAAAATGTAATGAGGTAATCCCAATGTTATCCTATGCTAGAACTAGGCCTTGCAGTACTGAAACATTAATTTGAGTATTTTTCTAGCAGGAAATGTAAAACTTAAAAGTAGACGCCCTACTCTTTAAGAGCACTGCACCCTTTCCATGGGACTTCTATGGGGTGACCTTTATGTGATAAAAAGGAAGGCTTGGGTCTGGCAAGTAGGTTAACTTGCCAGCTTGACATGGCAGTTCAAAATTACAGGCACAGGTTCTGCAGTGGAAGGCCTGAGACATGTTTGTAGGGCTACTTAAGTGGGTGGTACAATCAGTGCTACAGGCTCGCTAGTAGCATTTAATTTACAGGCCCTGGGCACATGCAGTGAACTTTACTAGGGATCACCCACCCTGAAAACATTCCTCAACTAAAAAAAGTGACCTGTCACCATTGATTTCAATAGAATCACTTTTGAAAACATCCTGACTAGACTTGAATACCTAGAAGGTTGAGAGTTATGCTCCGGGAGCCTGAAGCACTTACTACCTCCAAGATCCTGCAGGTTCCTTTGCCCCAATCTCCCCCAGAGCTCCCTTGGTCCATGTTCCTACAGAACCCCTTACTCCAACGTTTGGAACTCATGCTTGCTCCTGACTGATGCACTCCTACAGAGAAGAAAGAGGACACAATATAACAGGTAGGAGCAGCGGATGATGGTGTGACTAACAATAGTTGCTGTAAAAACACTAAAAAGATCACTTTAGCATAACTTACATTATGCAGTGTGCCATAAAGTTTCCTTTGCAAATTATCAAAATGGCCCGGTGCATCCAATGTGCAACGCATACTACTGAATAAGGTTGCAGTCATTTGGTCTTGAATATCCCAAAAAAGTAATTCAGAAGGCAACCACAGTCATAGCCATGTATATTGCCTCTGTCAAGGATACTTCCAGAGAGAACAAGATGTTACTTATGGTACCCTAATTCAGAATTCAAATGCTGGTCTGTCATCTTTGAAAACTAAGACGGTTGCACACCGTGTGTGAATTTTGTGAAAAAAGAGAGACATCCCACTCTGTAATGCAATTAGTTGATTTCAAATAATGACTTGATGCTCAAGTGGAACGTATTCATCTAGCACGAGGGACTTCCCAAAGCTTTTTGAAAAATCCCTCTAATTAATATACAATCAAGAAACATACTGCATATCAGAGAGTGACTGACCTTATATGCCAAAGTGTATGCTCAATTTTACATGCCTCATCTCTATGATTCGAAATCCCTGACTGACCTCCTTCCCTTATCTCATTCTACTTTTTCAACAGGATGTTTGGGAATGAAATGTAGATGCACCTAAAGCAGGTCCAGGGCCCCATCTCTCCTCGGTTGACTGCCATGCAAAGACCAAGTAGAAAATGCTGAAATGGAAAGCAGTGTTTGGAAATAATGACTTTTCATTCAAGTGTTGCAATGAATAATATGATGTGATAATAATCCATATTTGTAAAACGTGAACAATCACCTGTAAGGGTCTCTAGGCACTTGGGGCCGTCGGGAAGATTAAGCAAGATATTGCCCAGAGTCACATGGTGCTGGGCTAATCTGCCACCAGCACCGGGGATCGAACTGTGATCCCCAAATTCCGGTGTCAGTCGCCATGGCCGCGGTGCCACACCTCTTCTATGTGAGGGGCTTTCCAAAACTATGTGCATAATTTAATTTAATTTAATTTGCGGGTTTCTAAAGAGCTAGAATCGACTCCCGAAGGAGTATCTCTGCGCAATAGACCGCTGGGGAACCCTTCCTGGCTTTCCCTGTGAGATGGTCCCTACTGGGTATCTCCAAGGTGAAACCAGGCATCCCCAGCGTATGTGGGGGGCTGTTGTGGAGATGAGGCAAGCTAATGCCCAGAGTTGCCGAGTGTGATCCCTGCTTAGAGTAGTCACCGAGGTGAGAATTATCGAGTCCGCTGACCCTGGTCCATAACCCTGCCGCGTCGGGAATTGAACCCTGGCCCCGGGCTCTCCTCTGCTCCCAGGTCTGCCGCCTCTAACCAGTGAGCCACACCACTCCACTTTATATCGCTTTATTTAATCTTTCAGTGATAGGTGCACATGCATGTCAGGGATTTATACGCTTACCGTCTGCACAAACGTTTATGCTCTGTTTTAGATCAGATTTATATTTGGTACTCATTGCTAGCTTACTTCCCTACCTAATCTAATTTTTCAACTTTTGGAAAGAACCCCAGATGTTCACCCAACCACTTCCGAAAGCCAATCAATCTGGGACCCTGAGACAAGACATAATTTTGGGGTGATTGGATGCTTTTCTCACTTAAGACAACTGAAAGATGCAGCAAAAAAGATCTAGTGGCAATACAATGACCTTAAGAAGAGATACATCAGAACATAGTAGTTTAGGATGCAAATATTTTATTAGCAAAAATAGCTAAGGAGAAAGCAGAGTTCAATATGAAAACACAGACTCAAAAGACTAAAAAGTTGCAAAATTTTAAATCCATTTGCCCCAAAGTTCATGCTGTGTTGTAGATTAGCCTTATCTTTGGTACTAATGGTTGACTTTATTCACTCCCTAATCTCAATTCCTCACTTCAACTAGTGTTTTTTATCTCTGAATGATCTCTCTCCTTAATGTCAGTCCCCTCCTTTCATTGGGTCTTTTTGGGAAGAAACTCAGATGTCCACCCAACCACCTAAAGCCAACCAATCTGGGAACATGACATTAGAAATAATTTTGGGGTGATTGGATCTTTTCTCAATTAAGACAACTGAAAGACAGCAAAAAGGAACTAGTGGCAATACAATGACCTTATGAAGAGTTACATCAGAACAATGTGTTTCAGATGCAAATACCTTATTGAAAAAAATAGCTGAGGAGAAAACAGAGTTCAATGTGAAAGTTTATTGCCAATTTTAGACTGGAAAAACATGTTCTTACTTGCAACCAGACTTTATACCTACTGTCAGAACACTAGAACTCTCCAACAATTCCAAGACGAAAGCCAATGCAGATTTATCAACTTTTCTGAAAGTTCTTCTCTATCTTAATGAAACCGTGACCAGGACACATATACTGAAACATACAAAGAGGTGATGAAGATGTTTATGAAGAGACCCGAGAACAGGGAAACATCAACAACAAAATCAAAGGTCTGGAGTAATTCAGACTCCATGCTGACTTAACAGTGGGGAGCACAGGACTAACACCAGTTCATAACATATCGAGCGTAACTATGGATCCCTGTGAAACACAATTACTAGCTAAGGGATTAACAGTTGTGACATCAAATCATCAATAAATCTATCAATCAGAGTACTTGTAAAGTGCGCTACTTACCCGTGAGGGTCTCAAGGCGCTGAGGGGAGGGGGGTGCCGCTACTGCTCGAAGAGCCAGGTCTTGAGGAGTCTTCTGTAGGTGAGTAGGTCTTGGGTCTGCTGTAGGTGGGTAGGGAGTGTGTACCAGGTCGTGGCGGCGAGGTAGGAGAAGGATCTGCCGCCGGAGATCGTTTGTTGGATGCAGGGGACAGCGGCGAGGGCGAGGCTGACAGAGCGGAGCTGGCAGGTGGGGGTGTAGAAGCTGAGTCTGCTGTTCAGGTAGGCTGGTCCGGTGTTGTGGAGTGCTTTGTGTGCGTGGGTGAGGAGCTTGAAGGTGATCCTCTTGTCGATGGGGAGCCAGTGTAGGTCTCTCAGGTGGGGGGTGATGTGGCTGCGGCGGGGGACGTTGACGATCAGTCGGGTGGAGGCGTTTTGGATGTGTTGTACTCGTCGTAGGTGTTTGGCTGGGATTCCTGCATAGAGTGTGTTGCCGTAGTCCAGTCTGCTGCTGACGAGGCCCTGTGTCACCGTTCTTATTGTTTTGGTCAGGATCCACTTGTAGATCCTGCGGAGCTTGCGGAGGGTGATGTAGCAGGAGGAGGAGACGGCGTTGACCTACTTGGACATGGAGAGGGAAGAGTTGAGGATGAATCCTAGGTTGCGTGCATTGTCTGTGGGTGTCGCTGCTGTTCCCAGTGTGGTCGGTCACCAGGAGTCGTCCCAGGCTGAGGGGGTGGGTCTGAGGTTGAGGACCTCCGTCTTGTCCGAATTCAGTTTTAGACAGCTGCTCCTCATCCAGTCGGTGACGGCCTTCATTCCCTCGTGGAGGTTTGTTTTGGCGGAGTGTGGGTCCTTGGTGAGGTGATGAGCTGGGTGTCATCGGCGTAGGAGATGATGTTGAGGTCGTGATGGCGGGCCACTTGTGTGAGGGGGGCCAAGTTGACGTTGAACAGCATCGGGCTGAGGGATGAGCCCTGGGGGACGCCGCGGATGATGTCGGTGGCCTCGGATCAGAAGGGTGGGAGGCGGATGCTCTGGGTTCTGCCGGAGAGGAAGGACCTGGTCCAGTCAAGGGCCTTCTCTTGGATTCCGGCTTCTTGGAGGCGTGTCTTTAGAGTGCGATGGCAGACCGTGTCGAAGGCGGCTGACAGGTCCAGGAGGATGAGGGCTGATGTTTCGCTGTTGTCTAGTTGGCGCCTGATGTCGTCTGTGGCGGCGATGAGGGCTGTCTCGGTGCTGTGGTTTCTTCTGAATCAGGACTGGGACGGGTCCAAGATGTTGTTGTCTTCGAGGTAGCGGGCCAATTGCTTGTTGACAATTTTCTCAATGATCTTCGCTGGGAACGGGAGCAGGGAGATGGGCTGGAAGTTCTTGAGGTCCTTGGGGTCCGCCTTGGGCTTCTTGAGGAGGGCGTTGATTTTGGCGTGCTTCCAGCTTTCCGGGAATGTCGCTGTTTCGAAGGAGATGTTGATGACCTTCTGTAGTTGGGGTGCGATGGCTGCGTCTGCTTTGTTGAATACGTGGTGTGGGCACGGGTCTGACGGAGATCCTGAGTGGATGGAGTTCATGACCTTGTGTGTCTTGTTGACGTTGGACCAGGAGGTCAGGCTGTTGGTGCTGGTGGTGTTCGCAGGGGAGGTGGAGTCTGGCGTAGTCGGGGCAGTCGTGGTGTTGAAGCTGCCGTGGATGTCAGCGATCTTGTGGTGGAAGAAGATGGCCAGTAAGTCGCACAGTTCTTGTGAGTGCGGGATGTTGTTGGCATTGGCGCTGGGGTTGGAGAGTTCTTTTACGATGCTGAAGAGCTCTTTGCTGTTGTGTGCGTTGTTATCAAGGTGGTCTTTGAAGGAGGATCCCTTGGCTGATCTGATGAGGTGGTGATGTCTGGGGGTGGTGTCCTTGTGGGCTGTGTGGTTGTCCGGTGTGCGTTCATGGAGCCATTTCTTCTCCAGTTTCTGGCATGCGCGTTTGGAGGTCTGGAGCTCGTCGGTGAACCAGGTGGCTCTCTTGCTGGCGTGGGTGTTGGAGGGTTTCTTGAGTGGGGCGAGGGTGTTGGCGCAGTCGTTGATCCACTGTCTGAGGTTGTGGGCTGCGGCGTCTGGGTTGGTGGGGTCGATGGGTGGGTTCTTGGCGAGGGTGATGATCAGCTGGTCTTCTGTGACTTTGCTCCAGCAGCGGCGAGGCAGCTGTTGGGTGCGGCGGTGCGTGGTTGGTTTCTTGAAGGTGAAATGGATGCAGCGATGGTCGGTCCAGTGGAGTTCGATGGTGTGGTCAAAGGGGACGTGGGTGCTTGTGGTGAAGATGGGGTCCAGCGTGTGGCTGGTGGTGTGGGTGGGTGTGGTGACGAGTTGTCTGAGGCCGATGTTGGAGAGGTTGTCAATCAGCGTGGCGGAGTTGGCATCGTCGTTGTTCTCGAGGTGGAAGTTCAGGTCCCCGAGGAGGATGTAGTCCATGGAGGCGAGTGCGTGGGTGCTGGCGAGGTCGGCGATGGAGTCGCTGAACTGAGCCCGGGTTCTGGGGGGTCTGTAGACGAGTGTTCCTCTGAGGGTGGTGTTGGGGTCGGTGTGGATCCGGAAGTGCAGGTGTTCGGTGGTGTTGAGGGTGTCGTCTGCGTGGGTGGCGAACTTGAGGGTGGACTTGTAGACAATGGCTATTCCTCCTCCGATTCCATTGGCGCGATCCCTGCGGGTGATCTTGTAATCGTCTGGGATGGCTATGGCGATGTCGGCCACCAAGGAGTCGTTCCACCAGGTCTCGGTTAGGAAGGCCACGTCTGGGGCGGAGGTGTAGAGCAGATCCCAAAGCTCGACGGCATGTTTGTGTGCGGAGTGGGTGTTGAGGAGCATGCAGCGGAAGTGGTTGGGTCCATGTCCTTGGAGGTTTGGTGGGTCTGTCGCAGGTGAAGCTGCAGGTGCGGCAGGAGAAGGGTCCGTGGGTCCGTTTCGGGGCGGCCTGGGGGCAGGTGTGGTTTCAGCCGGCGTTGAGTGCATGGAGGGTGCTGGCGCCGTAGCGGAGTCTGGTGTTGTGGCGTTTGCGGGGTCCAGGGGTTCTGGCGCTGGGCGCGGTCCAGGCGCAGACGGGCACAGACCAGTGCTTAATTTGTGCCGGTGCTTTCCGGTGCTTAGCACCGGCACTTAAATGTCAGGGCCGGGTCTACTGCGCGCACACCCACATAGATGAAAGTTTAGTAAAAAAAAATATATGGTATCGGTATATACTTTTATTCTCTTGTACTTTACTATCTGCAGCCCCAGGCCTGGCCGGCGGCCGCAGCGTGTTTCTTTTTTCATGTCATCATAGCAGTGTGTGAGTCTCAGAGTCTGTCATCACCGGCGTCACGTCACTCAGGATGTTTATTTTCGGTTTTGCGGTGCAAGCGAGTAAAGTGAGTGCCCAGGCCCCCCCGCCCCCCTCCGCCACCGCCGAACTCACATTTCTTCTGCACATGAGCCGTGAGGTGGTGGTAGTAGCACTGCTGCCCAGACCTGCCAAGGCTAAGAGAGTCGAATTTTAGTATTTATTATTCAGTTAGGCGATAAATATAAAATATGTGCCAGGCAGCAAGTTTCGTTTCATCATGGCGACTTGTTGATGGTTTCTGTTTGAGTTCCGTTTACCAGTGGGTGGGCGGGCCGCGGAACTTCAGAACGCGCACAAATGTATTTGGGCGGGCTGGAGGTTCTGATGGGGCCGGGCCGGGGGTAACTGGGCAGGGCCCAGGGCTGTGCGCACGGTAGCGTGCAGATTTATTTTCACTTCTTTGGCTCAGGCAGACTGCCACCAGTTGCCACGCCCCAGCATAAACTGCGCATTCGGCAAATCGGGGGGGGGGGGGGGGCAGCTCCCCACGTCACGGACAGACCCACGCCACGAGTCATCCACTGCAGTGGCAGTGCACATTAAGTTAGCCCGGTGAGGCCTCGGCCCGCGACCAACAACAACGACGACGAGAGCCGCCAGGGCTGCCCTGGCTCCTGTAACTGTGTATGGTCACTGGTGCAGTACTGGTCTGGTGGCGCACTGCAGACTGCAGTGAGGCGGTGGCCTGGGAGTGGTAGCAACCGTAGCAGGCAGCACGACACGCAGAAGTACCACTGAGCGTGAGCAGCAGTCGGTGTGCACTGCAGTGAGCCAGTGAAACAGTGCGGCCAGCAGCGCTAGCAGCAGTGTGTGTCCTGCCGATCGGCCCACCACAAATAAAGGTAAGAACAAGTGAAGATAGAAATTAAGTTATGCAAAGCACGGTCGTAAGCACCTAAAATGTATTTAAGAGTACCCGCCCAGCCCCTGGGCTCCCTGACTCCCACGAATTAGGTTCCCCGGGGCCGATCTCGACTGTTGGGGTCAGGGTCAGAGGGACAGAACTGGTGCCTCGCAACCTAACACTCAGGGGGCAGACAGCACGCAGAGAGACATCCCTGGGGGGTCGCAGAGCGTGCTAGACTCAAGGGGCAGATCAACTCTTTCAATTAACGCCTGACTCATTCTTGCAGTCACACGTTCCCCGTTCTCAATAACACACGCCTATATACTTTCCAGTCAGTGAAGAGTCAGCCACACCTTCCGACTTTGCTGCTAGTTTGTGAGAATGCTTCTGGTGGTGTGACTACTAGTCTGTGAGTGTGCTGTTGGTAATGTGTGACTGCTCATATGTGATTGGTGGGTCAGCCCTGTTGGTAGTCTGAGATTGCTAATCTGCGAGCGGTGCGAGTGCTTCTAGTACTGTGTGACTGCTACCTCGATTGGTGTGAGAGTGTTGTTGGTAATACGAGACTGTTAGTATGTGATGCGTGTGAGAGTATTATGTGTATTTAGGGTGTTCTACTTTTCCACAAAAGGCCTATTATGGTTCCCCTTGTGTTTTTCTTGAGGGAGTTTTTGACTTGGTTCACTTGTTTAATTATAGAAGCGTCTTAGCCTTGAAACCTTGCTGCAGCAGTCGTTCTTCAACAGAGTCCCCTTCCGCTGCTTACATGCCTTGATTGTCGCTTTCTTAAATGTGACTGGTCAGTGTTTTTGAGGGGGCATTAACGACCCTCTGTCTAATTATTAATTTTCAAGAACACATTTTTGGACACTATAACTGGTCTCCTCCTGTCCCCCACCTACGAGTGTGAATCACTTTATATCACATCACGTGCACAAGTAGTTGTTTCCTGGCATCACCAAGTACTACTTACACCAGTGGAAAAACTATCCGGCCCCTCCTACTGGACCCCTTAGTGCTCAGAGGCACTAACCCTCAACTCTGGGACTCTCTGGCTGCAAGGAGAAAGATTGGAGCCCAAGTGAGGAACAAAAGTTAAGCTGGCCCCAAGACAAGTGAGGGAGTAATAGGGAATCGGTGGGGGAAGAAGGATCTTTGGGATATCCACCCAAAGCTTAAAAGGAATGTCAGGGAAGTGCACTTGAGAGACGTGTGTTCTAATCTAAATGAATGCTCATGGGCACGCTGCACGTCAATCTGGCTAGTGACAAATTCGCATAGTCTTGGGGTGGGGGTGGCGGGTTCTCTGTGTAATTTGCAGGGTGTGTCACCACCAAGATTGAAATGAGCAGGATATGCAGGTGCCTGTGTACCTAGTTGAAGACCTAAAGCGATGCTTTACCCACTTTAACTGATTTTATAAATGATTTCTACTAAACACAATGTGGAGCAAAATGTGAAAGAACCATCTGTCTTTTACAAGTGCAGTGTATCAGCACAATTAATGACGTGTAGAAGTATGCATTGTAAACATGGGATGTGTTAAAATGCAGCATTTTTGTACAACATGGTTGAAATAACAGAAACCGTAGACCGGGAGGGACAACCTGGGCTTGTGGAGAGAGCAGTACTGGGAGAGAGGTTCTTATCTTAGAAATCTTCAGCTCAGGGAGGGACAGGCACAGGCTGGGGCTGTGGATGACGTGCAAATACTACATTAGGTATTTTTAAGTGCAGTTTCCCATGACGTACAGTTAATTATTTGAGCACAATGCACTCAGTGCATTTTACACTACCTGGGTGCTGCTTTAGGACTTAGGAGGAGTACTTCTGTGGTATCTCTTTTAGTGAGTTTCTTGTGACAAAAAGAGCCCATTTAGAGTGCTGTATTTGAACATCGTGCTTGTCTAACCTGCTGCAGCTAGGCAGTAATGTTTTTTTAAGACAGACTGCATGTGTGATTTGAGGCTGATGAAATAGTGAGCGCTGGACACTAGCCTGGATGTACCTGGAAGTAGAAGTAGCAGGGAAACCTATCAAACCTTACTACGAGGAAGGCTCCCTTGCTGAAAATCATCTGTCTTTTTTGCAGTGCCGGTTGAGGAAGTGGGTGGAGCTAATAGATAAAGTGGGTGGAGCCAATGGAGGAAGTGGGTGGAGCCAGAGAAAAGTAGGTGTGGCCTCCGACAAAGATTTGAGCACCTGCACTTCATATTTTACAAATTAAGCACTGGCACAGACGGGCTTGCCTTAGGCGCGCCTTCGGCGCAACCGCACAGCGTCCGGCATATATGGGGAGGTGGGAGGGAGGAGCAGCTGGGAGGTGGGAGGCGGGAGCAGCGAGTGGGGAGGGGGGCGGGGAAACAGTGGGACATAGAGCAGAATGGGGCACAAAGAGGGTTAAAACAGTGGCACTGAGGGCAAAAACGGGGCACACAGAGGGGGAAAAACAGTGGCACAGAGGGCAAAACGGGGCACAACAGAGGGAAAACGAGTGGCACAGAAGCAAAAATGGGGCACAGAGAGAGGGAAAAACAGTGGCACAGAAGGCACAAATGGGGCATAGAAACTGGGGTAGAGCATACTTACCAGCGGGTACTCAGCAGCGGCAGCAGGGGCACACAGGCGGAGCTGCGTGGAGGGGGAGCGACCTACCAGGAGGGTCAGGGATTCACTCGCGTCACGGCGCAGCATCCGGATTATATGGGGGGGTGGGAGGGAGGAGCAGCTGGGAGGCGGGAGGTGGGAGCAGCGAGTGGGCAGGGGGCGTGGAAACAGTGGGACAGAGAGCAGAATGGGGCACAGAGAGGGGGAAAACAATGGCACAGAGGGAAAAAATGGGACACAACAGAGGGGAAAAATGAGTGGCACAGAAGCAAAAACGGGGCACACAGAGGGGGAAAAACAGTGGCACAGAGGGCATAAACGGGGCACAACAGAGGCGAAAAACGAGTGGCACAGAGAGCAAAAGCGGAGCACAGAGGAGGGGGAAGACAGTGGCACAAAGGGCAAAACAGAGCACAACAGAGGGGAAAAACGAGTGGCACAGAGAGCAAAAGCGGAGCACAGAGGAGCGGGAAGACAGTGGCACAAAGGTCAAAACAGGGCACAACAGAGGGGAAAAACAAGTGGCACAGAGAGCAAAAGCAGAGCACAGAGGAGGGGGAAGACAGTGGCACACAGGGCAAAACAGAGCACAACAGAGGGGAAAAACGAGTGGCACAGAGAGCAAAAGCCGAGCACAGAGGAGGGAGAAGACAGTGGCACAGAGGGCACAAAGGGGGCACAGAAACGGGGGTAAAGCACACTTACCAGCGGGTACTCGGCAGCGGCAGCAGGGGCACACAGGCAGAGCTGCGTGGAGGGGCAACGACCTACCAGGAGGGTCAGGGGTCGCATGGGATTTTTCCTGAATAAAAGAAGAATCTATCCACTTCTTCCCAAAAATCACATTGAGGTTTTTGGTTGTGGGTGTTGATTATGCAGCTCCAACAGGTGGCACTACTTGGAGAACTCCCTCTGCTTTTTTCTGCCTACCAGCAAGCTACCTACTGAATAAGTAACATTCTACTGAAATACACCAAGCCTAACTTGGCAAAAGTGGAGTTTTAAGCCAAGACAAAACTCATGCAAGATAATACCATTGCCTTTAAGCCAATGGATGAAAGGAGAAGCTACTGTAATACAAAATGTCAATGATTTTAAGGAGGAAACAAAGCATCAAAGTAGAAACTCTGAAAACTACAGAGAAATACCATTGAACCTAAGAGGGAAATGAAGGACCAAGCAACACTCATTCTAAGAGAAGACCTACAGAAGGATGGTTAACAAAAAGAAACGTGATTACCTGGACAACAATGTCCATGTAGCCAAGTGATGTACACATTATAAAACATACATACAAATGAACCAAATCCGCCAGGTAGGCTGATTGTGTAGACAACAGAATTTGTATTAGAACCGCTGGGTAAGTATGTGGACCTATTCCTAATAACACCCATAGATCATGCTTCTTCAAAAACACGATAGATGTCATTACTAAAATTGAAGGTAGGGATATGATGTCATGGTGCATGTCCAGGCCCTATGGATGTGAAGAGTCTCTAGTCTACAGCCATAGAAACTATGCGGGCTGCATAGAATTTTGTGGATTCACACAGATTTCAGAACATTCCAACACAGAACTGTGAGGAAAATGTGTTTTTTTTTTTACAAAATTTGAGGTTTGCAAGGAATTCTTTTGTAACAGAACCTGGTGAGAGCCAGACAAGCCACCCCATCCTGGATTCCCCTGGGTGTCTAGTTTTCAAAATTGTATATGTTTGCTGGGTTTCCCTAGGTGCCGGCAGAGCTAGAGTTCAAAATCTACAGCTAGGCACTTTGCATAAAAAGGGTCAGTTTTCACTGTGAAAATGTGGTGTGCATGTTGCGTTTTGGGCAGTTTACTGTCACAGACCTAACCACACAAGTGAGGTACCATTTTTCCCGGAAAACTTTGGGCAATGCGGGCTATGTGGAATTTTGTGGATCCACGCAGATTCCAGAACTTTCCAGCACAAAAATGTGAGGAAAATGTGTTTTTATTGACAACATTTAAGGTTTGCAAGGGATTCTGGGTAACAGAACCTGGTGAGAGTCAGACAAGTCACCCCATCGTGAATTCCTCGGGGTGTCTAGTTTTTAAAAATGTATAGGTTTGCTAGGTTTCCCTAGGTGCTGGCAGAGCTAGGATTCAAAATCTACAGCTAGACACTTTGCAACAAAGGGTCAGTTTTCACCGAGAAAATGTGGCGTGTCCACCTTGCATTTTGGGCCGTTTCGTGTCACGAGCACTAGGCCTACCCACACAAGTGAGGTACCATTCTTCTCGGAAAACTTTGGGGAATGCGTGGTGGGTCGAATTTTGTGCATGCATGCAGATTCCAGAGCTTTCCACCACAGAAATGTGAGGAAAGTTTGACTTTTTTTTACACATTTTGAGGTTCGCAAGGGATTGTGGGCAACAGAACCTGGTGAGAGCCAGATAAGTCACCCCATCCTGGATTTCCCTGGGTGTCTAGTTTTCAAAAATGTATAGGTTTGCTAGGTTTCCCTAGGTGCCGGCAGAGCTAGGGTTCAAAATCTACAGCTAGGCACTTAATAAATTAAAGGGTCAGTTTTCACTGTGAAAAAATGATGTGACCACATTGCGTTTTGTGCATTTCCTGTCATGGGCACTAGGACTACCCACACAAGTGAGGTACTATCTTTATCAGAAGACTTTGGGGAATGTGGGCCGGGTGGAATTTTGTGGATCAAAGCAGATCCCAGAACTTTCCATCCAAGAAATTTGAGAAAAATGTGTTTTTTTTACACTAAGTTTGAAGTTTGCAAGGGATTCTGGGCAACAGAACCTGGTGAGAGGTACACAAGTCACCCCATCCTGGATTCCCCTGGGTGTCTAGTTTAAAAAAATGTATAGGTTTGCTAGGTTTCCTTATTTGTCGACTGCGCTAGGGCCTAAAATCCACTGATAGGTACATTGCTGAATATAGCGGTGTGCCTAGTGGGCTTTCTGCCACCCTGCGAAGGAAATCAGGGGGAGGGGGTTGCCCCGATATGCTTCCAAGGAGGGCAGAAAGACTGTGGCTATTAGTTTGGGGGCATTGGTATGCCCCTTCTGGGCCGCCTCCACCCCTTGCATGAAAAACAGCGTAATCGTTGTCACCTACTGTGCTACTGATGCCCCCTGTTGGCAGATCAGGGTCTACTGCCCAGATCTGTCTCTTGGGGGGGCAGAAAGACTGTGGCATTTTTTTTTTGGGGGGGGGGGCATTGGCATGCCCATTCCGGACTTTGAAAAAAAATCCCTGGTGCCTAGTGGACTTTCTGCCCCCAAGAGGGGGGGGAGATAAGGGGCTATTACCCCATCTGCATTCCAGTGGGGCAGAAAGACTGTACCATTTGGATGGGGGCATTGGCATTCCCATTCTGGCAGCCCCCACCCCAACGTAAATATATATTTTTTAAAAATCCCTTGGGCCTAGTGGGCTACTGCCCCCATCTGCCGCTTAAGGGGGGGCCAGAAACACTGAGGCTTTTTTTTGGGGGGGGGGGGGGGGGTGAGGGCATTGGCATGCCGATTCTGGGCAGCCCCCACCCTGAACTTTGAAAAATAATCCCGGGTGCCTAGTGTGCTTTCTGCCCCCCTGGGGGGGCAGATAAGGGGTTATTGCCTCATCTGCATTCCAGGGGGGGGCGGAAGGACTGTACCATTTGGGTGGAGGCATAGGAATGCCCATTCTGGGCAGCCCCCACCGCCCCAGGGGGGACAGAAAGGCTGTATGGCATAATTGCATAGTGGGAACGAAGGCTCTTGCCCAAGGGGCCACTCTCCCCTTCTGGGTGGCTGGTGGGTGGATCCCTGCTTGGGGATCGCCCTCCTGGAGTGATCCCCAATCAAGGATCCACATGGGAGATTCTCCCCTTTCCAACGATACCTCTGCCATATTTATCGGTGCTCGAGGTGCTGAGATAGCCCCACAAGCACCCAAACTGTAAAACTGAAACAGTTTTGTTTTCATTGTAATGATGACAGCACGCCATGCGCGTGATTGTCAATACAATGAAAACACATAGTATGCTTTGGGAGGTTGGGGAAGCTCGTCCCCACCTCCCAAAGCAGAAAAAAATGGGAAATCCCTCTGCTTTTTAATATGTGCTCATGACGGAATGATTCTGCCTTGAGCACACTGGCACTTATGCTCATGATGGAAACATTTCGTCATGAGCACAGAAGGGGTTAATCCCTATGATATATGTTAATGTCTTCTGATGTTGTTTATATACTCTAGTGTAGGTGGTCAGTGTTTTGTGGAAGCAATAAGGCTTCACTTGTTGTGTACTAGTCTCTCTTCATATATCTTCTAGACAAGCAGTGTTGGTACCTCATTTATTTCAGTGTTTCTATCAGGGAGTTGGCATTATCAATATAGCCTGCCTTTTTTAAACAATTTTGTTTGACTCTTAAGAACTGAATGTAGTAGACAGTATCCCCCAACTTGCGATGGTGGAAGATGTTATAAAAAAGGAAAGTATTTCAGTTTTTTTATTGTATAATGATATGATGAGTTGTTCATCTTCATGACGTATCTCAAAGTCAAAAAAAGTTGAGTCTCTTTTGACTTATAGTTAATTGATAATCTCAAGAGAGAAGTAATTCAGACTAATGACAAATTCAGGCATTTCTTCTTCAGTGCCGCCCTAGATGAGAAAACATAATGGGTGTAACTTTTCATAAAGGAATTCACTGTTTATTGAGGTTGCCATCATATACCCTCTTTTCATACCTCACCATGAACAAAATGGTTACCTCTAAAGCAAAAGAACAGCCCAAAACTGTACCCGTCTCTGGTTATAAACAGGATTTTCAACACTGAAGTACTTCTTTGAAAGACAAAGTATAGCTTTGATTCAGATTGAATGCAAATGGAAATGAGGTTCAGCTCTGCTCTCTTGGTATCATTCCATAGTTTCTATGGCTCTATCTTAAGGGATGAACAAAGCAAACACAAGGAGATGATAGACAGAGAGCGGAAACTTTTCAGACACTCACCCCCGGTCACAGATCTGGGTTGAATACATCGTCATTCTTTAGTTCACTCTGCCACCTCAGTTCAGATCCAGCCATATGCAAATCAGTCTTGACTCTGTGCCTCATGGGAACAGCCCAGCCTGCACTGTCAAGCCAGGTCTTCCCTGAACCGGAAACAAGCATCCTGGGACCAGTTTCAGGCAAACAGCCCTCATCAACCAAGCTAGCTTGAATCCAGTGGCAAAGTGAGCAAGGGACCCACGTCTGGGCACACCCTGCCAACTTAGGGTGAACAAATCAAACACAATTAGATGATGGACCGAGCACTGACATTTTTCAGACACTCAGACACAGATCTGGGTTGAATCCATCATCGTTCTTTAGCTCACTTTCCCACCTCAGGTCAGAGAGAGCCATATGCAAATCAGCCTTGACCCTGTGCCTCATTGGAACAGTTCAGCGTAAACTGCCAACCCAGGTCTTCCCTGATCCAGAAACAAGCATCCTGGGATGGGTTTGGGGCTAACAGCCCTCATCAGCCAGGCTAACTTGAATCCAGTGTCAAAGTGAGTAAAGGACCCACTTCTGGGCATACCCTTCCACCTTAGGGCAGACAAAGCAAACACAAAGAGATGATGGACAAAGCGCAGAAACTTTTCAGACACTCACCCCCAGTCTCATATCTGGGTTGAATCCATCATCGTTCTTTAGCTCACTTTGCCACCTCAGTTCAGACCCAGCCATATGCAAATTAGTCTTGACCCTGTGCCTCATGGTAACAGTCCAGCCCAAACTGCCAAATCTGCTTTCTCCTTAGCTATTTTTGGCAATAAAGTATTTGCATCCGAAATTACTATGCTCTGATGTATCTCTTCTTAAGGTCATTGTATTGCCACTAGTTCTTTTTTGCTGAGTCTTTCAGTTGTCTTCAGTGAAAAAAAAATCCAATCACCCCAAAATGATGTCTTATCTCATGGTCCCAGATTGGTTGGCTTTCGAAAGTGGTTGGGTGAACATCTGGAGTTCTTTCCAAAAGTTAGGAAATTAGATTAGGGAGGGAAGTAAGCTAGCAATAAGTACCAAAGATAAGACTAATATAAATCAGAGCATAAACATTTGAGCAGATGGTAAGCCTATCAATCCCTGACATGCATGTGCACCTATCACTGAAAGATTAAATAAAGGGATTATGCACATAGTTTTGGAAAGCCCCTCACACCATATTAATCATTGCAACACTTGAATGACAAGTCATTATTTCTAATCACCGCTTTCCATTCCAGAGCAATATACTTTTTTGTTTTTGCATGGCAGTCGACAGAGGGCAGATGGGGGCCTGGACCTGCTTGAGGTGGACTTCTGCATCTTAAATGTAAATGTAAATGTATTGTACTTGTATAGCGCACAGCTACCCGGACCGGGTCTCCCGGCGCTTGTACTCATACCGGGCATACCTGGGCATCCCCAAGGTGAAGACAGGCATCCCAGCGCTGTTGGGGCCATTGTAGAGATTAAGCAAGCTATTGCCCAGAGTTGCAGCGTGTGACCCATGATTAGAGTAGTCACCGAGGCGAGAAATCAGGTCTGAGGAATTTAGAGCTCAAGACCCCGCCAAGACCGGCCGAGGCGGGAATTGAACCCTGGTCCCGGGCCAGACCTCTGCATCATGGTCTGACGCTCTAACCATTAAGCCACACTTCTCCCAAAAATCCTGTTGAATGAGATAAGGGAATTAAGTCAGTCATCAATTTGAACCTGAGAGATGAGGCATGTAAAACGGAGCATACACTGTGGCATACAAGTTTAGTCCGTCTCTGACAAGCAGCTTGCGCCTTGATCGCCGAAATATATATAAAATTAGATACCATTCCAAGTCTTGCAACATCTGACCAGATCACTTAATTTTTAATTAAAGGGATTTTGTAAATAGCTTTGGGAAGCCCTTCATGCTACATCAATATTTTTCCACTCGAGCATCAAGTCATTATTTCAAATCAACTAATTGCATTACTGAGTGGGATGTCTCTCTTTTTTTTCACAGAGTTCACACAAGGAGTGCAGTTCTCTTAGGGGCTTATTTATGGGATTTTGGAGTGGAGCAGGGCAGCAAGACACCTTGCTGTGCTGCTGCCCTGCAGCAAACTTTAAGCAATACAGTGCATTCATGTCCTTTCTCCCTGTGCCTTGTGCCATTTCGGTAGCATAGTGCCAAAGTAGGCACCTTTGCACCAGTTTGCAAGGGTCTCTCCATTGCATGCAGGATAGTTTTTGCGCAGGAAGGGGCACATTCCTGCACAAAAACAATCCTAAGAGGCGGTTTCCGATTTCTATGTCTGCTGCAGAATACACCACATAAGGAAAGAGGAAAAATGAGGATAAATAAACATATTTCTCCTTGTTACTCGTCATCTCGGGAGGCGTGCAGCTTTGGCGATTCCCCAGGTTTACATCACTTTGTAAATTTGGGACAGCATCAAATTCCAATTTGCGCTGCGACGCCTTACTCATGATTTATGAGACCACTTAAAGCCACACAGGGTGGCTTTGCGTTTCTTCAGAAATCGAAATGAGAGCCCTGCGTCATGCATACACCACTTTACGTGGTGCAAAGAGTGATGCAGGGATCTCATCAATAAGACCCTTAGGGCCAGATGTAGGTCCCCAATTACCGGTCGGTAACGGCCGATTTCGGCCGTTACCTACCGGTATTTAGGATTTGGCATGTAGGGGCCATTATTTTACAGAATCAGTAAATTTACCGAATCGGTAAATTTACCGGTTCTGTAAAATACCGATTCGGTAATTTTACCGATTCGGTAACTCCCAGATGCAGGTAGCACTGTTTACAGTGCTACAGGCCTTCAGAATTCGGTATTTTATCACCCAATACAATTGGGTGGTAAAATACCGAATTCAGGTGTACATGCACATCTGTGCATGTACACCTGTGCCATTTAACACACAGACATGCCCTTAGGGCATGTATGTGTGCCACATGGCACACAAGCCTGGAATTGGGGTGCTATAGGGTGTCAAAGTGACAACCCGTTCACCCTTGCAGAATTCAGTATTTTCCGATTCGTAAATACCGAATCAGTATTTCCCATTGATTCCTATGGGCTTCAAGGCCCATAGGAATCAATAGGAAATACCGATCCGGTATTTACCGAATCGGTAAATACCGAATCATACCGATTCGGTAATTCTAAAATAAGAATTACCTACATCTGCCCCCTTCCTATTTACCTACTCTTAAATACTGAATTGGTATGATTCGGTATTTAAGAGTAGGTAACTCTTAAATACTGAATCGGTATGATTCGGTATTTAAGAGTAGGTAAATCGGAATTACCTACATCTGGCCCTTAGTCTTCAAAGATGGCAGACCAGCCTGGGAAGTCAAGATTAGGGTACCATAAGTAGCATTTAGAACTCTCTGGTAGTATCCATGACAAAAGCAATGGACATGGCTAAGACTGTGGCTGCCTTAAAGGCGGAATTATTTTTTTGTTCTTCAAATGACTGCACCTTTATTCATTTGTACACCTTGCACATTGTGTAAACTAGGTTATTTTGATAATTTGTAAAGGAAAAATGACTGCACACTGTATAATGAAAATTAGGCTAAAGTGATCTTTTTAAAGTGTTTTTACAGTGACTAGTGTGTTAGTCACACCATCTTCCGCTGCTCCTACCTCAGGTATGTTGAGTCCTCTTTCTGTTCTGTTGGAATGTATCAATCAGGAGCAAGTGAAAGTCCCAAAATTGTGGAGGAAGGGGGTTCTGCTGCAACATGGACTAAGGGATTATTGAGGGAGCATGGGGCAAAGTCACTTGCAAGAGTTTGGAGGCAGCAGGTGCTGCAGGCTCCTGGAGCATACCTCTCAACCTGCTGTTCCTTCAAGTCTGGTCAGATGTTGAGGTTTTGAATAGTGATTCCATTGAAATTAATGATGACATAGCTCATTGCAATTGTTATTTTACCCTGTTGAATTTTTTCTTACTTTCCACCCTTGCTTTTATTCTTTTCTCATTTCACATTCTCTATCCCTTTCTATTTTTCTGCTTCTCATTTTCATTGTGAAGAGAGGGAGGTGTGTTGGGATCTGGTTATAGAACACACGTGATGAGATTCCCCGCGTGGAACTGCGTATGTTCTAAATGCGGCAGTTGCTGCCGGGGAGCTCCCATGACAGGACCTAATAAAGCACTCTCCTTACCTGACGACGTGTGGAAACCTTTTCAAATTCTTTTCAGTTTAGGAAGGTTTTCAGGGTGGGTGAGGCCATTCAGATTAATTTGACAGATCTTGCTTGTTTAAAGAGTGAAAATGAACCCTTGCAAGGAGGCACTCTTGAGATGAGCGTGAGTTGAGCAGTATGTCATGGAGGGAGGGTGTACTGCAAGAGTCCAGTGGGTGGGGGGAAGGATGGAGGAAAGGTAGGACTGAGACTGCAGGCCTGTGAGAAACAATGGAGGATTCAGCAGAGAAAAGTGGTTACAGGAACCTGGAGTGAGATGGAAAGTAGAAAGGCCTACTGCTTTACCCCTCGTGTCCCAGTGCAATCTCCTCTTTTCAATACAGTTGAATAAGCCCCCCATTTATACCAAATGATGCACCTTGTGCACTCCAAAAATGTAATCTTCCCACATGCGCCTGCTTGATGGGAGGGGCAATGTGAAAAAATGTTTTGCTCCGGGGGCCTGTTGTTATAAAGTTTGAATACCACTGCTCTAGACCAATCATTGTAACCTCAGTCAGGGCCACACAGATGTGATATGATGGCCAGATGTGTGTTTACTCCATTGTAAACATGATGGCAAACGCTGTCCGAATACTTTAAGTACACCCATTATCACCCGTCCATTTCTTCCACATTACAGCATCCCTGGGGCTTGGGTAGCATTCAGATGCTTATGACAGCTGCATCCATTTGGTCCTAATGGAAGAGTTTGCCACCACCATGCCTAAACCGACTGCATAACACTGAGCAGTGGATGAAATCTAACTAGTTTCTATTCAAATGGATACCATCTTGTTTGGTGCAAAATGCACAAGACATCTCAACTTTGTATTTTATTCTTCAGAAATATGCCCATGATAAAATCGAGAAATCAAGGGCAAGCTTTTTGTTGTATCCTGTGTATTCTGCAATGCATTCTTCCCTGGTGCTCTGCTCCTGCTGCTCAGCCAGTGTGTGAGGTCATTCAGGAGGTTGAGAGTGTGTGTGCTTGGAGGAGTGAACATTTGGAGTGAGTGGACTGAGCAGCAGGGATGCTGCTCCTGGTGGGGCTTACAGCCTACTTGCCATCTCACCAGTTACCTGTAACTGACTATAACTGAGTCTTAATAAACCTCTTATTCTAACTTACATAACTGGCTACTGCATTACCTGGCTACAAGCACTTCACTTCATTTACAACACTGCAATGATCACAGGAAGAAACCACACATGCAGAACAAGAAACTAAAGAGAAACTAGGGCAACTTCAGAAGAAAAACAAAGAGGATTGCCAAGAAAAAGAGTCATAAGCCTGTATTGAAGAATTGTGCCTCGCAGCCCCACCAGTGTCGATTACACCAGACAGCCACCAGTCCAGGGCGGGGCAGCATAAGGTGTCTAGAAGGCACAGATCGCACTGTGTACTCTTAATGTTCAGCCGCAGGACATCAACAATACACACTGTTCAAGTGGATTGATCTTGCAGTGTATAGCTGTTATGGACTGGCAGCGTTACATTAGAATAAATTTGCCGTGAACCGGCAGCAGCATTCAATTGAAGGGGGCTGGCAGCGTATTTGGCTCAATTGAAAACCAGCATTTAATTGGGAACTGGCTGCATCGTACCGGTGGTGGGTGCACATGGGCAAGTTTTGCTGTATACCTGCTGCCACTAGAAGTGACTTTAGCTACCTGAATTCCACTCCCACCGAATGTGTACTGGGATTTGGGCATGAGCATGTGGTGGTCATAGTAGTTGGCGCTTAGGTTTAAAAAAACTTTCAGAGGGTGCTATATTTTTGGTAATGAACACCCACGAGTGTTAAACAAACCACTGCCTATGATGCGCACCTGAAGTCTGCCTGAACATTTACTTTTGAATGATGCACGTGGTGTGAAGCATAAGCATTTTTCAAAGACAGTAAGTTTTTTAATTTTACACCTCACCGGGGCATGCTGCAGTTCGAGCGCCTGTGTTTCCCCAGAGTAGCATAAAGGCTTCTTTTGAGTGGATTGGTCATGGCCACGTGCAGAGTAGCGAGTCAAGAACTGTGATCTCAGCTGGGATGGCGTACACCATGGGTACTCACAAACTTTCTCTCGGGGGCCAAATTTACAGTGTGGTTTGTGCCCGAGGACCGCACCGGTGGGGGCGGGGTCAGTGGGGGAGTGTGCGGGCTAGATCAACAAAAAAAACTATGACCATGAGGTTGATCACAGGTCCCTGCAGCGGATGCCTTCGTCCACTGAGCCACCAGAGCCGGCATACACACATCTCTCTCCCTCCCTCCCTCACTCATTCCCTCTCTCGCTCTCTCTCTCTCCCTCCCTCTCTCTCCATCCCTATTTCGCTCCCTCTCTCCCTCCCTCGCTCCCTGTCTCGCTCCCTTTCTCCCTCTCTCTCCCTTTCTCCCTCTCTCTCCCTCCCTCGCTCTCTCCCTTGCTTCCACCCTCCCTCGCTCCCTCCCTCTGTCTGTCTGCCTGTCTCTCTCACTCCCTCTCTCTCTCTCTCACTCACTCACTCCCTCCCTCCCTCACTCACTCCCTCCCTCTCTCTCTCCCTCTCCCTCCCTCTCCCACCCTCACACCCTCCCTCTCTCCCTCCCTCTCTCGCTCCCTGTTTCGCTCCCTCTCTTGCTTCCTCTCTCCCTCTCTCTCCCTCCCTCGCTCCCTCTCTCTCTCTCCCTCCCTCGTTCCCACCCTCCCTCGCTCCCTCCCTCTGTCTCTCTCATTCCTGCTTTCTCTCACTCCCTCTCTCCCTCTCTCTCCCTCAATCCCTCCCTCTCCCTCACTCCCTCCCTCACTCTCTCTCTCACTCCCTCCCTTGTTCCCTCTCTCCCTCCCTCCCTCCCTCGCTCCTTCCCTCTCCCTCCCTCTGTCTCTCTCACTCCCTCTCTCTCACACTCCCTCTCACTCCCTCTCTCTCTCACTCCCTCTCACTCCCTCCCTTCCTCTCTAACTCCCTCCCTCCTTCTCTCTCTCTCTCTCTCACTCCCTCTCTCTCCCTCTCTCCCTCACTCCCTCTCTCCATCCCTCTCTCTCCCTCTCTCTCTCCCTCCCTCTCTCCCTCCCTCTCTCCCTCGCTCCCTCTCTCCCTCTCTCCATCCCTCCCTCTGTCTCCCTCCCTCTGTCTGTCTCTCTCTGTCTCCTTACCTCTGTCTGTCTCTCTCTCACTCCCTCCCTCACTCTCTCTCACTCCCTCTCTCACTCACTCCTCTCTCTCTCTCACTCCCTCCCTCTCTCACTTCCTCCTCCCCATCTCCCTCCCTCACTCCCCGTCTCACTCCCCGTCTCTCCCCTGCTCTCCCTCCCTCACTCTCCCTCCCTCTCTCTACCTCCGCTGTCACCTCACCCTGCCTGTGTGTCAGCCTGGGCTGAGACAGCTTCCAGGCGCACACACACACAGCCCGCACCCAAGCACTTCACAGGTCATTAAAAGCCATTTGCATACTAATGAGGCTTTGTTGTATTTCACCTCATCTTAGGCCCCTGCAGCTGCACTCTGGCTATGCGAGAATCGCCCGGCCCCCACAGAGCAGCAGAGTCTCTCAGAGTCGCGCTGCAGCAGACACTCTTTAAAGTAATACATGGGTACGATGTTTATAAGGTCCGCGGGCCGCCAAGGAAGGCTTGCCGGGCCGCCCCCGGCCCGCGGGCCGTACTATGAGTACCCATGGCCTACACTGACATCTGTGCACCCTCTCCTACATCATATGGGACCAGTGTAGCCGTGTGCAGCTTATAGGCAGCTGCGTGCGGGCATAACGTGCTCAGAGTAAGCAGTGCATGTCATCCTGGGCGTACAGCGGGGATTCTGCGTGATTTTTATCCCATGTAAGTATGAGGAGAAATGAAGACTTTAAAGGACACTGCTGCCGGCAAGACAACTGCTATCCTGAGGCGAATTGAAGGTTTAAACCCAACGAACCAGCGGTCATTACATGGCAAGTACCT
Organism: Lissotriton vulgaris; assembly: GCF_964263255.1. Taxonomy (NCBI): domain Eukaryota; kingdom Metazoa; phylum Chordata; class Amphibia; order Caudata; family Salamandridae; genus Lissotriton; species Lissotriton vulgaris. Next base: position 252,240,760 of record NC_141690.1, on the reverse strand, counting down.
GTAAGGAGCATTGTGTCGAGACACTTGAAAAGTATTGTCTTTAATGGCAATGCCTGCCACTGCTAGTATTAATGCATAATACTGTATTTGGATAGAGGAATGTTATGTGTGAAATTAAGGACAAGCTTTTTGTTGTATCCTGTGTTCTGCAATGCATTCTTCCTGAGTGCTCTGCTCCTGCTGCTTAGCCAGTGTGTGAGGTCATTTAGAAGGTTGAGAGTGTGTGTGCTTGGAGGAGTGAACATTTGGAGTGAGTGGACTGAGCAGCAGGGATGCTGCTCCTGGTGGGGCTTACGTAACAGCTTCCTTACCATCTTACCCGTTACCTGTAACTGACTGTAACTTAGCCTTAATAAACCTCGTCATATAACTCACACTACTGGCTACTGGGTTACCTGGCTACAAGCACTTCGCTTTGTCGACAACAGGTTCCATCAGGGCAGTCCTTCTTCTTCCTGTAGTTTCACGCAGGGGATCAGAGTTGATCCGTGGTGGGGGGCGTGGCTTGAGCACCGCACAAGATGGCGGCTTGACGGCGAGGCTCCGCTGGCGAACCACGAGCACCGGCGATTTTCTAAACACACACCGGGATTCTCCTGAACCCAAGCAGAGAATCTGGCTTCGGAAGATGAGGTGAGCAGGAGGATATATTTCCTGTCTCCGAATTCTGCTGAGATGCGCTCTTTTCTGAAGTGACGCGGTCCGCAATTCCGGCGGCCGCCATTTTCTTTTACCGCGATCGTTCCACGAGCGGTTTTCGCCAAAGGCAAGCCCTTTTACCCCTTCTTTAAGACTACTAATGTGAATTCTCAGCCTCAAATAGCCTCATTCTACTGCAACATGTTTTTACAGCTGCAATTTTCGACTTCTATGTTCTGAAGGTCACACGCTCTTCTCACTAAGTTTGCCTCCTCACCTCAGTGATTTCTAATCTTGGTTGGCGCCTTTTTTCACCGCATCCATGCTTTTGGCACATTCTATGTACTTTTACTTATTGTGTGGAGGATTTCTTATAGGAAGAAAGTATGTGATACAACTAACTTTTGCTCTTTGTTTCACGCAATTTTGTTAGTTATTCTGAAATATCACATTACAAAGCTGCATTCCTCACACAACCTTTTTTCCTGGATTCTGTGGTAGCACTGCTATTCTTCTCCCTTGCCTTATATGGGGAAACTGCGCAACCTCAAACTTACTGCTTCAAAAACCAAACCTTGTCCATCCTCAGACTCTGATTCCACGACGCAGACCATGGATGATCCTGCTCCCCCTAAAACGGATGTTACACATGGGGCAATCCCTAAAACTAATACTTCCAGTAAGCTTATGCAACCAGGCTCTACCAAACGTCTGAAAAAAGATCCTCCCTCTCCAGGTTCCTCGTCGCACTCAGCGTCCATGGATCTTATACTTGAAGAACTGCGTGCGCTTAAACCTTTCATGGCTGAAACTACTAAAACCTTGCAATTTCTTCATGACAAATGGTCTACACTTGAATCAAGGGTTCTTTTGGTGGAGCAATCTACGGAGTCTTTTCAAACTTCCTGTGCAAAAATTTCGGTGTTGGAGAAGGATGTATCTCTCTTAAGAAGGCAGACAGAGGAGTTGGAAAATAGAAATCGCAGAAATAACCTACGTCTTTACAATCTTCCGGAACTCACAGAAGGGTCGAATCCAACTACTTTCTTCCAAACCTTCTTACCAAAAATTCTGGATCTTCCTCCTTCTTCTTCACTCAACATTCAACGTGCACATAGGCTTGGTCCAAAAGTCTCCACCAAACCCCGTGGAGTCATCATGCTGTTCCTGCAATATACTGACCTCCTTCAAGTACTGTCAGCAGCAAAAGCTAAAAAACAAGTTATGTGGGAAGGTCACCGTTTATATCTTTCTCAGGATGTAGCTAAAGTAACAGCCGACCGTCGGAAGCAGTTCCTGGATTTACGTCCACGACTTCGGGCTCTTGGTGCCAGATTTGGTTTGCTTCATCCTTGCCTCTTCAAGGTGACCTACAAAGAAAAGACCACAACTTTCGAAGAACCACAAGTCCTTGAAGAATTTCTCCGTCATCATGAAGCCGAAAACATGGACACTGCGAGACCTGTTTAATTGTTCATGTTTTACCCCGTTTGACTAAAGTGATATCTCTTTGTTATCCTATCGTATCTAGTTTTTGTTTCTTCCTTCCTAATGTATACACCTAGTCCTAGTTTATTATGCCCTAGTATTGTGCATTTTATATATTTGGTTTTTCTTATCTCTCTTTAACATCCCCTTTTCAATTTTTGTCTTCTTACAGATCCTCTCCTCATGTTCTCCACCCTGGTGTATTTTTGCTCCCTTCAATCGTTCCTATGCTGGTTCCTCAAGTGTTCGGTGACGTGAGTTTCCGTTGTCGATGTCGTCCTCTTCTGGCGTCGTCACCCCTACTTTTTCTTCTGTATTTGTTGGTATGTTTCTCTTTTCCTCTAACTCCTTTCTATCTTCTTTATTTTCTCTATTATTCTTTCTTACTAGTTTCTTTCTTCACTTTTTTCTCACCCTTTCACTTACCTTATTTTCGATTTTCTCTCTTGATTTATTTCTCTTACAGACTCTCTATTTTGCATTCTTACTACTTCTCTCCTATCTTCTCGACTCATTTTATACTTCATCTTCTCCTTTTTATCATTCTCTTGATATTTTATATTCCGAGTAGTTACATGGAATGTTAAGGGGTTAAATAATCCCATTAAACGTCAAAGAGTTTTAACTCATTTAACCAGACTTAAAGCGGATGTAGCCCTCCTCCAAGAATCCCACCTTACAGAAACGGAGGCTACCAAACTTAAGCGTGGTTGGGTGGGTCATGTTTTTCACTCTCCTGCTTTAGGTAAGAAAAACGGTACAATTATATTGTGTCATAAAAAGTTAACAGTTTCAGTTATATCCCAAGAATGCGATATTAATGGTCGTTGGGTTCTCATTAATCTTCTTATTGATAAAATACCTATAGTTATTTTCAATGTTTATGCTCCTACAGGTGTTGATAAATTGTTTTGGCCTGCTATTTCTGACAAACTTGTTACCCTCAATGAACAATATGTTATTTTTGGTGGTGATTGCAATCAAGTCCTTGATCCCTTTATAGACAGGAATTCAAAAGTTAAATTTGTTCCCTCCAAAATGCATTCCCAATTTATCACATCTATACGAAACAATGCTTTAGTTGACATTTGGAGGTTATGTAATCCGGACCTTAGAGAGTACACCTTCCATTTCCCCACTCATCATTCTCAATCCCGTATTGATTACCTCTTCCTCAGCAAACCCTTAGCACAACTTGCCATTCACTCAGACATAGGCTCCATTTTAATCTCAGACCACGCTCCTGTTTTTGTAGATATTGACCTTATACCCTTCTCCCCTCACTCAGGCCGTTGGAGATTTAATAACTCCCTACTCCTTGATTCCACCTTTTGCACCCAATTAAAAACTTTTACCACTGAATTTTTTACACTTAACCATCTTCCTGAACCTTCCTTTGCCATGATATGGGATTCTTTCAAAGCGGCTGCAAGGGGATTTATCATTAATTTTGTTTCTCAAAAGAAAAAGCAATCAATCTCTAAATCAACTCAACTTTTAGATAAAATTAAGAAACTAGAATATACCTACTATAATTCTAACTCTGAATCTTCTCTTCGTGAACTTATATCCGCCAAATTTGATTTTAATAAATATACCACCAACGCTGCCTCAAACTCTCTTCTTAAATGCAACTCTCGATATTACGGAGGACAGAACAAGATGGGTAAACTTTTAGCCAATTATCTCAAGATACGGAAAGAAAGAACAAAAATTGAATCCTTACAAGGCGCGGCTGGTGTTTCTTTATTTAAAGACAAGGACATATTAGCTCAATTTGTTTCTTTATACCAAACTCTATACACTCCCGAATCTACTCCTGACCCTATTGACCTTCTTACATATTTCCAAGATATCCCCTCTCCGGACTCATCTCATATTGACTTCCAATCATTAGATTTGGATATTACCCTTTCTGAAATCTCACATGCAGTCTCTACCCTTCGTCGAGGTAAAGCACCTGGACCTGATGGTTTTACCATTGAATTCTATAACCACTTCTCCTCCCTTCTTCTCCCTAAACTACTCCTGTTATTTCAATCCTTTGCGGCTTCTGGTTCTTCTCAGGGAACTTTCCAGGAAGCATTAATATGTTTAATACCTAAACCAGATAAAGACCATACCCTCTGTAAAAATTATCGCCCTATTTCCCTAGTAAACACTGATTATAAAATTTTCGCCAAAATTATAGCTCTTAGATTAGATCCTCTATTACCGGAAATTATTGGCCCTGAGCAGTCTGGTTTCGTTAAAGGCCGTCTATCGTCGGACAACTCTTGTGTCTTCTTTAACGTCCTGAGTAAGGCCGCCTCCCTTTCTACTCCCCTTGCTGCCATCTCTCTGGACGCCGAGAAGGCATTTGATAGAATAGGATGGGATTTTATGTTTCAGGCACTTCGTTGGTTTGGTTTCCCTCCTAATTTCATTTTTCTTATTTCTTTACTTTATTCTAGCCCTCATGCTTCAATCTTTGCAAATGGTATGACCTCTGATTACTTTCCCCTTCGAAGAGGGGTGCGTCAAGGATGCCCTCTATCCCCCCTTTTGTTTATCCTAGCTTTAGAACCTTTTTTAACTAAGATTAGACTAGATGATAATATTACTGGTTTTCAATATGGTTCTCAAAAACAAGCTAAACTATCGGTTTACGCAAACGATATCTTATTTTATTGTTCAAACCCCCAAACGACTCTTCCTTCCTTCCTTGATCAAGTTTCCTCTTTCTCAAATGTTTTGGGTTATCGTCTTAATACTGATAAATGCGAAATTTTGCCCTTAAATCCTCTATGTCAAAAACATCTCTTTGACGCCTCTGGCTTTTCCTGGCAGCCCTCTAAGATTAAATATCTAGGTGTTTGGTTCGCTCCTCGTCTTCCCGACACTTAAATTTAATTTCGAATCTCTCTCTAATAAACTCACTACTTCGATCAATCGTTGGAATCCTCTCTTCCTATCATGGTGGGGTCGTTTGGACTCCATCAAAATGATGCTAGCACCTTTAGTTCTATACTCTATTTCTATGATTCCCATTCGTATCCCGGACCACTATTTCAAGTCGATAGACTCTCTTCTGTTAAAATTTTTGTGGAAGGGTAAAAAATCCCGAATAGCACTCTCCTCTTTGAAAAAAGATAAATCCTTCGGTGGAGTCAAATTCCCTAACTTTAAATCTTATCACACTGCTTTTTCCTTAAAACAAGCACTGCGATGGCTTTCCTCTGATCTTCCTCATATTCCCCCTCTATGGATTACGTTAGAATCTTCTTTTCTTCATCCTTATGAATTTGAAGAAGTTCTATCCTTCTCCTCTAATATAACACGTCTTCGTTCCCCCATCATTTCTCACTCCTGTTCTCTTCTTCGTCCCTATTTATTATCCACATACCCTTCTGCTTCCTCTACACACACGCAACCTATCTGGCATAATAAACTCCTCAAAATTCGTAATCGCTCATTATATTGGAAAACCTGGCATTCTCTTGGTTTAAAATGGATCTCCCAACTTCTCTCAGATACTCAACCTCTTCCTTTTCAAGACCTTCAAACGCAATTTTCGCTGCCCTCCTCTTCCCATAAGCAATATTTATCACTGATTCCATCCCTTACGCAATACCTTTCTTCGCTCCCGCTCACCAACTCTATCCCAGTCTCACATCTCTCGATTTCTAATGCCCTCGATCAATCCCTTTCTGCTTCATTTATTTACAAATCTCTGCAGTCTTCTATCGAACGTACTAAATCTAAAGTTGAGTTGGCTTGGGAAAAAGATTTATCTCAAATTTGGTCCTTCACTTTATGGGATAAAATTTGGTCTAAGATCCACAATACTTCCAGAGCTGCTAACACTACACAAACTTTATTCTTTATTTATAATCGTACACTATTTACTCCATTAGCTCTCTCATCATTCTCCCCAGACACTCCCTCCACTTGTTGGTCCTGTCCCTGCCCTTTGGCTGATTTGAAACATATGTTGTTCGATTGTCCTCACATTTTAGGTTTCTGGCAATTAGTTTGGTCCCAATTGCAACAAAAAATTTTCAACCTTACTTTTTCTTTTTCCATCACTCACATTTTCCTAGGTTCCCTTTCTCCTGCTTTTACCGGGTCTCACCACAAACACAAATTAATTGACCTCTTAATAGCCATTGCATTTCACCATATTACATCACATTGGAAACAGGCTAAAGATGTTTCTTTTACTGCATGGTGGAACGCAGTTTGCTTTAATCATCGTCTAGACACTCATTTTGTTTCCCCCATTTCCTTAGCAATCAAACGTGATCTTTTATGGCTTCCCCTTACCGAATATTTATCTAAGATTGCCAGGCCTCCTCCCACTTCTTCGATACGTAATGTTGAAGTTTGTAAACCACCGTGATTGCAATTTCATATTTGCTTGTACTATTTCTTCATTGCATCTCATGTTTTATCATATCACTTAAATGTTTTTTATTATTCAAGCTGTTCCCTCATTCCTCTACGTCCCCTACATTTATTGCCTATCTTATTTTTATGTATCAGATAGTTTTCATAAGTTTCGCCATTTTGTAAGAGAGATTTCTTGTTTTTCATAACTTATGACTGTTTCTTCATTTTCTGTCTTTGTCTCTTTTTACTTCAATAAACTTCAAACTTAAAAAAAAAAAAGAGTTGATCCGTGGTCCAGCGGAAGCATGCATAAAGATTTTGGGCTCATACACGAGCTGCCCATCACACCATAAATATTAGCAACACAATTCACAACAACACAGAGTTTGGTCTATAGAAACTCTACAATACAACATAATCAATGAGGTCTACCGATAGATCTTTGTAAGAGCTAATAGAGACTGAGATAACAAGTGACGGAAAGACACTCTTTCATGAGGACCTGCAATAAAGAAGTATCTAGCTAATAACAATATTGACAATATCAATATTATCATCAATAAGTAAAGACGAAACACTTGGAATAGTCATCAAAATACCTTTATATCAATCAAACACAAACCCACTGCCTAAAATGAGTTTATAAATAAACTAAACGTCAAGGATCGAAAGAAAGGGAAATACATTATCCCATCCCTGTAAGGCATAAAACAATGTGCAAAAGAAAGGGGGGAGAAAAACTGAACAACTATACCATATAGCAATAATTTGGGGACATGTACCTTAAATGTATTGTTATGTTATGTTATGTAAATTAAACTTCTATAGCGCGCAGCTGCCCCAGCATAGGGGCGTCCCGGCGCTTTGACCAGCAGAGAAGCCAGCTACCAGCGGAAGTAAAGGGCAGCAGAAACAGTAGCAGAAGTTAGATCTTGGATGGAAAAAGGTGTGTCTTGAGCACCCTCCTAAACAAAAGAAGGTCAATAAGAGCATGGATGTGGACTGGTAATGAGTTCCAGAGTTTTGCCGCTAAATAGCGGAAGGAGCGCCCTCCAGCTCTACAACGTTTAAAACGCGGTACTCTGACCAGGCCTTGTCCTTTAGACCTCAGAGAGCGTGAAGGGACATAAGGGGTCAACAGGTTCTCAAGGATTTTGGGAGTGTCCTGTTTGAGAATTTTAAAGGACAGGCACAGTGTCTTGAATTGTATCCTTTGGGCCATTGGGAGCCAGTGCAGCTTCCGGATGGTTTTCTTCGCTCAACAAAACCTAGGTAGGCCAACCAAGGCCCTGGCCGCAGCGTTCTGTATGCGCTGCATCCTGATGATTTCCTCCTGGTGCAAATTAATAATATGTCAAGCTATAAAAATTACATTAATAAATATTATAATAAATACCATAACACATCCATAAACAGTTGTACATACTTATGGTACCCAGGTGCAACAACATACAAACCAAATACACCATACTACCAACAGAACCATACTCATTCACTCACACAACACACTGCACAATGGCACCCCACTGCATCAGACACAATAACCTCAACAAGGAATGGTACAAGATGTCATACAAATAATTACAAACAAGAATCACTTCCGCAAGGCAATGGCCTAGTGCTCCAGTACAGTGCCTACATAAGCAGATGCCAGCAAGGAGGCGCAGTGGACGCGGAGCTGGCGCGCTACTGGCACGCCAAAGCAAGCACGTCTGCTGCCGTCCCCATCCATCCAGGGCCAGGGGCCACGAATGAAAGCCATTATTCTAAAGGTCAAAGTCTAAAGTGTTCAACCAGCAAACTTAGAAAGCTAGAGCCTATGGGTTTAGCACAATGCAGATATAGCATATCAGTTGAACGAGGAGGGAAGATGTGTGCACACTGCCCGTTCAAGCTAAATTTAGCAACAACTACCCTTACAAAACAGGAAGTTAAGGGGATGAACCTCTTACTCATCAATTGCAGGTCACTAAATAAACACATAACTGATTATTATTTGATAACTTTATTTCGGTCAATGACCATAAAAGTACTATAAAATATGTACAGGCACCGAAATAAAACCATAAGTATAGAGAAATTAAAAAAGTTATTAAACATTAGTTATCAAAGATAAGAAAAAATGAGAAGCAATAGACCATTATTTCTTATTAATAAAAACAGTTCTTCTCCGCCACATGCCAAGTAAAAATCGGGAGACAGCAAAACAATGGGAGGGGCGGTATCGTAGGTTAAAACTCTGCAAGCTTGTACACATTGTCTGAAACCCAGGTTTTTACACAATGGAATATTCCAGCATTTCCGAATTTCGCTATATGGCGCACAGAAAAAGAAGATATGTACAATGTCTTCCCTACAGTAATTACAAGCAGGGCAGTTGGCCTCCATCGATTTTGCCCATCTGGATGTCAATGCCCCAATCGGAATAGAGCCGTGCCTCAGTTGGATGTATAGTTTTCTTGCAAGTGGAGGCTGCAATAGGTCCAGGAACACCTCCGTCCTGGATTCGGCTTTCAGCAGTAGGAACTCAGTAGACAGCCTGCCCAGGGAAGTTGAGCAATATAGCATTTTGAGGTTATGTGACGCCACTAGTACAGACCTTTGCATCCTCGTGCAGCTGTCCTCTGGTGTGTCCCATAGTTCGGGTAGACCAATTTGGAAGAGGAGAGCCTTTACATGTGCCAACCAGGGTATGTTCTTATTCTTTAGCTGCCCCCAAATTGTAATGAACTCTGCTCTAAAGGATACGAGCTCCGGCACAGACCAGTGCCTTCTCCAGTAGAGCAGAGGTCGTGCAGCTACCAATTCATTAATGGGTTCCAAGCCCAGATCCAAGCGTAGTGGTACGAGGGGCGTGCTTTGGGGAAGGGCAACCAGATGTCGCATGAAGGCCTGTTCAACCTTCAGTAAGTTGCATACGTTCGTGTGTCCCCAAAGTTCTGCAGCGTACAAAGCTGCGGACCTGACCTGTGTTTTATATATCTCAAGGGCAGGGGTAACTGGTTTAAAAGTTGAGGCTCTGTGAAATCTGCCTATGCCTCCCATAATCTGTGCAAGTCTCAGGGAAGATTTAGAAACTTGGTGGTCCCATACAAAGTGCTCAGTCAAAGTGACCCCCAGGTATATAAAAGTCTTGACTGGCTCTAGCGGAGTTCCATTCAGTGTGGGATTTGGGCGGGTGTGCCTCGGGGGATTGAAAATCATAAACTTGGTTTTCTCCAAGTTTACCTCCAATCCCTGCAATGCACAAAAGGAGACAAACCCGTCCAGGACCCGCTGGATGCCCGATGATGTCCGTGACAGCAACAAAGTGTCGTCCGCAAACATCAGAGCGGGCACCCTACCAGTGGCCAGGCGCAGAGCATCGTTATCCCTAACGCGATTAAGTGTATCTATCAGACCATTGACATACAGGCTGAAAAGAGTGGGGGCCAGTACGCAACCCTGGCGTACGCCCCGGGTGACAGGGAAGCGAGCTGATAATTCCCCGTTCCTCCCACACCTCACCTGTGCGTAATTCCCAGTGTGAAGTCTGATTAGGGCATCTAATAAGTAGAGAGGGAGACCAAGTTCCTCCAACACCGTCCAGAGCCTCTCCCTAGGAACCAGATCGAATGCGGCCCGCAGGTCCACAAAGACAAGGTAGAGGCTGCCATCCTCTACTCTTGTAGTTTTCCAGTATAGGACCTGGAGCCGGAAGATCTTGTCCAAGGTCGAACCCCCTGATCTAAATCCGGCTTGGAGGGTGGTCAAAGTTTTATTCTCCTCCATCCAACATAATAATCTATCGAGTAGGATTCGGCCCATCAGCTTCTGGGTGGTGTCAAGTAAACTGATTGGTCTGTAGTTGGATGGGACGAGCGGGCAGCCCTTTTTAAAAATCGGAACAATCTCAGCTCCCAGCCAGGTCTCAGGTAGTGCGGAACCCTGTAAAACCACTTTAAAGAAGACCACAAGGTATGGAGCCCAGATTTTTGGCTGGGAATGAAAAAGATCTCCTGGGAGCTTGTCAAGACCGGGGGCTTTATTCGGAAGCAGTCTCTCAATTGCCAATTCAACTTCCCTGAGGGAGATGGAGTCTAAACTATTAGTGGCGGTCCTATTATGGGCATCCAGTTGCTCTATCTGGAATCCAGGGCCCAAGGCCTCCGGCAGTCTATACTCATGCGTGGGGTCTGGGGCCGTGGAAATCCCAGGAACTCGCATGGTGTCCGGATTCTGACAGGAGGAAGCCCTAGGACCCAGGACCCCCGGCAGTCGATGCTCGTGCGGGAGGTCCTGGGCCATACAGGTCCAGGGGACCAAAGCCCTGGGACCCGGGACCCCCGGCAATCGATTCTCGTGCCGGAGATCCTGGGCCATACAGGTCTGAGGGACCAAAGCCACTTTGGACAACTTGTCCTGACCTTGACACACAGTTCCCTCCATCTCACGACTTGTGTAAAGTGACTTAAAGTGTGCCTCCCACATTATGGGAGCGATATTCGAGACCCCAGCGTCTCTCTCACCTCCCGCCGAGGAGGTAGCAATGGCCCAGAAGGTCTTAGAATCTTTTAAGAGGAGTGCCTGCCTCAGCTCATCCCATCTTGATTCCTCCCACTCACTCTTGGCCCTGATGAGTACCTTCTTATACAGTAGTCTTGATGCTCGAATCTTTAGGATATCCTTAGATTTAATTGCTGTAAGAAGATCTTTCTTTGATTTTTTACAGGTGTGGTCATGCTAGGGATGTGTTTTGGTCCTACGCAACTTAGTCCCACTAACTGGATAAAATACATCCCCTAGACTCACAACTAACTTTCTGTGAATCTCTATAACCTGCCCATGAGAGGTGGTTTTCCCCATATCACTTATCAGTGGGGTAGCAATCAGGTAGATTTCTGCAAGACGGGTAGGGGAGTCCAGACAGGAAGGCCATTTAACCCTTCTCCTGTTGTTGGATATAATATAGGGTTAGTTAGTCCAAATGCACCAGGCTTGAGCGTCAGGACCAACGCATTGTGGTCGCTGTCGTGCCTTGGAACAACCCTAAAGTCTTTAAACCTGTCCCAGTATTTGGCTTCCAGCATGAGGTAGTCAATGGTGGAAGTACGATTTGTCCTATTATATGTGGGTAGGCCGGAACTTTTGTTATTGGCCCTTCCGTTGCATGCCCGCAGAGACATTGCAAGGGTCAAGGATTTAATTTGTAATACTAACGAGGTCCAGGCCTTTACCGGGGCAATCCTTGGGGCAGGGATATGCTAAAGCGAGTCGACCTCATCCTCCTCACACAACTCGGATCCACCCAGGGGCTCGAACTGGCAATTAAAATCACTGCCGAGAATTATCGAAGTTGTGGGGTCAAGTGTCTGAAGAAAAAGGTTGAGTGCTTTAATAGGTAGAGAGGTGTGGCTCACTGGTTAGAGGCGGCAGACCCAGAGGCTGAGAACGGCCCGGGACCAGGGTTCGATTCCCGACGCGGCAGGGTCGCGGACCAGGGTCAGCGGACTGATAATTCTCGCCTCGGTGCCCACTTTGGGCAGTGATCACACTCGGTAACTCTGGGCATTAAGCTTGCCTCATCTCTACAACGGCCCCCCACAGACGCCGGGGATGCCTGGCTTCGCCTTGGAGATACCCAGCAAGGGACCATCTCACAGGGAAAGCCAGGACGGGTTCCCCAGCGGTCATTCGCGCCAGGATACTCCGGTAGTAATTGAGCGCGCTACAAAACACCTTACATTTACATTTACATTTACATTTACATTCCTTTCCATTCACGATACTCAACCTCTTCCTTTTCAAGACCTTCAAACGCAATTTTCGCTGCCCTCCTCTTCCCATAAGCAATATTTATCACTGATTCCATCCCTTACGCAATACCTTTCTTCGCTCCCGCTCACCAACTCTATCCCAGTCTCACATCTCTCGATTTCTAATGCCCTCGATCAATCCCTTTCTGCTTCATTTATTTACAAATCTTTGCAGTCTTCTATCGAACGTACTAAATCTAAAGTTGAGTTGGCTTGGGAAAAAGATTTATCTCAAATTTGGTCCTTCACTTTATGGGATAAAATTTGGTCTAAGATCCACAATACTTCCAGAGCTGCTAACACTACACAAACTTTATTCTTTATTTATAATCGTACACTATTTACTCCATTAGCTCTCTCATCATTCTCCCCAGACACTCCCTCCACTTGTTGGTCCTGTCCCTGCCCTTTGGCTGATTTGAAACATATGTTGTTCGATTGTCCTCACATTTTAGGTTTCTGGCAATTAGTTTGGTCCCAATTGCAAAAAATTTTCAACCTTACTTTTTCTTTTTCCATCACTCACATTTTCCTAGGTTCCCTTTCTCCTGCTTTTACCGGGTCTCACCACAAACACAAATTAATTGACCTCTTAATAGCCATTGCATTTCACCATATTACATCACATTGGAAACAGGCTAAAGATGTTTCTTTTACTGCATGGTGGAGCGCAGTTTGCTTTAATCATCGTCTAGACACTCATTTTGTTTCCCCCATTTCCTTAGCAATCAAACGTGATCTTTTATGGCTTCCCCTTACCGAATATTTATCTAAGATTGCCAGGCCTCCTCCCACTTCTTCGATACGTAATGTTGAAGTTTGTAAACCACCGTGATTGCAATTTCATATTTGCTTGTACTATTTCTTCATTGCATCTCATGTTTTATCATATCACTTAAATGTTTTTTATTATTCAAGCTGTTCCCTCATTCCTCTACGTCCCCTACATTTATTGCCTATCTTATTTTTATGTATCAGATAGTTTTCATAAGTTTCGCCATTTTGTAAGAGAGATTTCTTGTTTTTCATAACTTATGACTGTTTCTTCATTTTCTGTCTTTGTCTCTTTTTACTTCAATAAACTTCAAACTTAAAAAAAAAAAAGAGTTGATCCGTGGTCCAGCGGAAGCATGCATAAAGATTTTGGGCTCATACACGAGCTGCCCATCACACCATAAATATTAGCAACACAATTCACAACAACACAGAGTTTGGTCTATAGAAACTCTACAATACAACATAATCAATGAGGTCTACCGATAGATCTTTGTAAGAGCTAATAGAGACTGAGATAACAAGTGACGGAAAGACACTCTTTCATGAGGACCTGCAATAAAGAAGTATCTAGCTAATAACAATATTGACAATATCAATATTATCATCAATAAGTAAAGACGAAACACTTGGAATAGTCATCAAAATACCTTTATATCAATCAAACACAAACCCACTGCCTAAAATGAGTTTATAAATAAACTAAACGTCAAGGATCGAAAGAAAGGGAAATACATTATCCCATCCCTGTAAGGCATAAAACAATGTGCAAAAGAAAGGGGGGAGAAAAACTGAACAACTATACCATATAGCAATAATTTGGGGACATGTACCTTAAATGTATTGTTATGTTATGTTATGTAAATTAAACTTCTATAGCGCGCAGCTGCCCCAGCATAGGGGCGTCCCGGCGCTTTGACCAGCAGAGAAGCCAGCTACCAGCGGAAGTAAAGGGCAGCAGAAACAGTAGCAGAAGTTAGATCTTGGATGGAAAAAGGTGTGTCTTGAGCACCCTCCTAAACAAAAGAAGGTCAATAAGAGCATGGATGTGGACTGGTAATGAGTTCCAGAGTTTTGCCGCTAAATAGCGGAAGGAGCGCCCTCCAGCTCTACAACGTTTAAAACGCGGTACTCTGACCAGGCCTTGTCCTTTAGACCTCAGAGAGCGTGAAGGGACATAAGGGGTCAACAGGTTCTCAAGGATTTTGGGAGTGTCCTGTTTGAGAATTTTAAAGGACAGGCACAGTGTCTTGAATTGTATCCTTTGGGCCATTGGGAGCCAGTGCAGCTTCCGGATGGTTTTCTTCGCTCAACAAAACCTAGGTAGGCCAACCAAGGCCCTGGCCGCAGCGTTCTGTATGCGCTGCATCCTGATGATTTCCTCCTGGTGCAAATTAATAATATGTCAAGCTATAAAAATTACATTAATAAATATTATAATAAATACCATAAAACATCCATAAACAGTTGTACATACTTATGGTACCCAGGTGCAACAACATACAAACCAAATACACCATACTACCAACAGAACCATACTCATTCACTCACACAACACACTGCACAATGGCACCCCACTGCATCAGACACAATAACCTCAACAAGGAATGGTACAAGATGTCATACAAATAATTACAAACAAGAATCACTTCCGCAAGGCAATGGCCTAGTGCTCCAGTACAGTGCCTACATAAGCAGATGCCAGCAAGGAGGCGCAGTGGACGCGGAGCTGGCGCGCTACTGGCACGCCAAAGCAAGCACGTCTGCTGCCGTCCCCATCCATCCAGGGCCAGGGGCCACGAATGAAAGCCATTATTCTAAAGGTCAAAGTCTAAAGTGTTCAACCAGCAAACTTAGAAAGCTAGAGCCTATGGGTTTAGCACAATGCAGATATAGCATATCAGTTGAACGAGGAGGGAAGATGTGTGCACACTGCCCGTTCAAGCTAAATTTAGCAACAACTACCCTTACAAAACAGGAAGTTAAGGGGATGAACCTCTTACTCATCAATTGCAGGTCACTAAATAAACACATAACTGATTATTATTTGATAACTTTATTTCGGTCAATGACCATAAAAGTACTATAAAATATGTACAGGCACCGAAATAAAACCATAAGTACAGAGAAATTAAAAAAGTTATTAAACATTAGTTATCAAAGATAAGAAAAAATGAGAAGCAATAGACCATTATTTCTTATTAATAAAAACAGTTCTTCTCCGCCACATGCCAAGTAAAAATCGGGAGACAGCAAAACAATGGGAGGGGCGGTATCGTAGGTTAAAACTCTGCAAGCTTGTACACATTGTCTGAAACCCAGGTTTTTACACAATGGAATATTCCAGCATTTCCGAATTTCGCTATATGGCGCACAGAAAAAGAAGATATGTACAATGTCTTCCCTACAGTAATTACAAGCAGGGCAGTTGGCCTCCATCGATTTTGCCCATCTGGATGTCAATGCCCCAATCGGAATAGAGCCGTGCCTCAGTTGGATGTATAGTTTTCTTGCAAGTGGAGGCTGCAATAGGTCCAGGAACACCTCCGTCCTGGATTCGGCTTTCAGCAGTAGGAACTCAGTAGACAGCCTGCCCAGGGAAGTTGAGCAATATAGCATTTTGAGGTTATGTGACGCCACTAGTACAGACCTTTGCATCCTCGTGCAGCTGTCCTCTGGTGTGTCCCATAGTTCGGGTAGACCAATTTGGAAGAGGAGAGCCTTTACATGTGCCAACCAGGGTATGTTCTTATTCTTTAGCTGCCCCCAAATTGTAATGAACTCTGCTCTAAAGGATACGAGCTCCGGCACAGACCAGTGCCTTCTCCAGTAGAGCAGAGGTCGTGCAGCTACCAATTCATTAATGGGTTCCAAGCCCAGATCCAAGCGTAGTGGTACGAGGGGCGTGCTTTGGGGAAGGGCAACCAGATGTCGCATGAAGGCCTGTTCAACCTTCAGTAAGTTGCATACGTTCGTGTGTCCCCAAAGTTCTGCAGCGTACAAAGCTGCGGACCTGACCTGTGTTTTATATATCTCAAGGGCAGGGGTAACTGGTTTAAAAGTTGAGGCTCTGTGAAATCTGCCTATGCCTCCCATAATCTGTGCAAGTCTCAGGGAAGATTTAGAAACTTGGTGGTCCCATGCAAAGTGCTCAGTCAAAGTGACCCCCAGGTATATAAAAGTCTTGACTGGCTCTAGCGGAGTTCCATTCAGTGTGGGATTTGGGCGGGTGTGCCTCGGGGGATTGAAAATCATAAACTTGGTTTTCTCCAAGTTTACCTCCAATCCCTGCAATGCACAAAAGGAGACAAACCCGTCCAGGACCCGCTGGATGCCCGATGATGTCCGTGACAGCAACAAAGTGTCGTCCGCAAAAATCAGAGCGGGCACCCTACCAGTGGCCAGGCGCAGAGCATCGTTATCCCTAACGCGATTAAGTGTATCTATCAGACCATTGACATACAGGCTGAAAAGAGTGGGGGCCAGTACGCAACCCTGGCGTACGCCCCGGGTGACAGGGAAGCGAGCTGATAATTCCCCGTTCCTCCCACACCTCACCTGTGCGTAATTCCCAGTGTGAAGTCTGATTAGGGCATCTAATAAGTAGAGAGGGAGACCAAGTTCCTCCAACACCGTCCAGAGCCTCTCCCTAGGAACCAGATTGAATGCGGCCCGCAGGTCCACAAAGACAAGGTAGAGGCTGCCATCCTCTACTCTTGTAGTTTTCCAGTATAGGACCTGGAGCCGGAAGATCTTGTCCAAGGTCGAACCCCCTGATCTAAATCCGGCTTGGAGGGTGGTCAAAGTTTTATTCTCCTCCATCCAACATAATAATCTATCGAGTAGGATTCGGCCCATCAGCTTCTGGGTGGTGTCAAGTAAACTGATTGGTCTGTATTTGGATGGGACGAGCGGGCAGCCCTTTTTAAAAATCGGAACAATCTCAGCTCCCAGCCAGGTCTCAGGTAGTGCGGAACCCTGTAAAACCACTTTAAAGAAGACCACAAGGTATGGAGCCCAGATTTTTGGCTGGGAATGAAAAAGATCTCCTGGGAGCTTGTCAAGACCGGGGGCTTTATTCGGAAGCAGTCTCTCAATTGCCAATTCAACTTCCCTGAGGGAGATGGAGTCTAAACTATTAGTGGCGGTCCTATTATGGGCATCCAGTTGCTCTATCTGGAATCCAGGGCCCAAGGCCTCCGGCAGTCTATACTCGTGCGTGGGGTCTGGGGCCGTGGAAATCCCAGGAACTCGCATGGTGTCCTGATTCTGACAGGAGGAAGCCCTAGGACCCAGGACCCCCGGCAGTCGATGCTCGTGCGGGAGGTCCTGGGCCATACAGGTCCAGGGGACCAAAGCCCCGGGACCCGGGACCCCCGGCAATCGATTCTCGTGCCGGAGATCCTGGGCCATACAGGTCTGAGGGACCAAAGCCACTTTGGACAACTTGTCCTGACCTTGACACACAGTTCCCTCCATCTCACGACTTGTGTAAAGTGACTTAAAGTGTGCCTCCCACATTATGGGAGCGATATTCGAGACCCCAGCGTCTCTCTCACCTCCCGCCGAGGAGGTAGCAATGGCCCAGAAGGTCTTAGAATCTTTTAAGAGGAGTGCCTGCCTCAGCTCATCCCATCTTGATTCCTCCCACTCACTCTTGGCCCTGATGAGTACCTTCTTATACAGTAGTCTTGATGCTCGAATCTTTAGGATATCCTTAGATTTAATTGCTGTAAGAAGATCTTTCTTTGATTTTTTACAGGTGTGGTCATGCTAGGGATGTGTTTTGGTCCTACGCAACTTAGTCCCACTAACTGGATAAAATACATCCCCTAGACTCACAACTAACTTTCTGTGAATCTCTATAACCTGCCCATGAGAGGTGGTTTTCCCCATATCACTTATCAGTGGGGTAGCAATCAGGTAGATTTCTGCAAGACGGGTAGGGGAGTCCAGACAGGAAGGCCATTTAACCCTTCTCCTGTTGTTGGAATTAATATAGGGTTAGTTAGTCCAAATGCACCAGGCTTGAGCGTCAGGACCAACGCATTGTGGTCGCTGTCGTGCCTTGGAACAACCCTAAAGTCTTTAAACCTGTCCCAGTATTTGGCTTCCAGCATGAGGTAGTCAATGGTGGAAGTACGATTTGTCCTATTATATGTGGGTAGGCCGGAACTTTTGTTATTGGCCCTTCCGTTGCATGCCCGCAGAGACATTGCAAGGGTCAAGGATTTAATTTGTAATACTAACGAGGTCCAGGCCTTTACCGGGGCAATCCTTGGGGCAGGGATATGCTAAAGCGAGTCGACCTCATCCTCCTCACACAACTCGGATCCACCCAGGGGCTCGAACTGGCAATTAAAATCACTGCCGAGAATTATCGAAGTTGTGGGGTCAAGTGTCTGAAGAAAAAGGTTGAGTGCTTTAATAGTGCTCGATTCCTTTCCATTCACGGTGGGCTAGTAGATATTTATGATAGCCACTCGAGATTTATCAACGGGCTTTAGTAAGACACATTGGATATCTGGGGATTTTGTATCCACATGGGTAGCCTGCACACCTAAGTGTATGCCTGCCCATATGGAAAGACCACCCGAGGGGCGGCCCTTCTCCCCAGAGACTGCAGGAATATCGTAGGTCACGAAACCAGGACTGGCACTAACTGATATATATGACTGAATCGAAGAAAATAATTTAGACATCCTATTTCTGACAGAAACCTGGCTGGACGAATTCTCAGCTCCGGATGTCCTACAGACATTCCCTCCGCAATACAGGATCCTGAGAAAAAAGGGAGGGGGGCATAGCAATGATCCATAAATTATCACTAGACTGCACGATGCAAGAGGCAGAGATAGGCTACTGTGAAGCTGCCTCCTTCACAATAAAGGATAATGCCAAGCAGACAATAAATGGTTTCCTGATTTATAGACCTCCGGGGCCCGCATCAGGTTTCAGGGAAAGCCTTATGGATCGCCTAATCCAACCAACCCTACACTATAGTAACCTGTTAGTTCTGGGGGACCTAAATTTACATTTTGGTAGCAAATTGTGCAGGGAAGCACAAGCCTTCTGTCAGGAGCTGGCAGGTTTCCAATTAGAACTAAATTCTACACAGATTACACATACATTAGGGCATTTATTAGACCCTATTTTTTCAAACTGACACGGGCTGACAGTAGATTGCCCAACAGTGGTTCCATGGTTCCACTATTTAGTGGCCTTTTCAATGCCTCTAACAAGACCACCCTCAAAAAGGGGCCCGCCTTATAACAGCAGGCATAGGAAATGAAGAGATTTCAAGGAGAGCAGCTTTACACAGGCTCTGCTAGATACCCCCCTCCCTAAACACAGACATTAATGAGGCAAGCCAGGAAGTAAATAATTGCATTGAAGGTGCACTGGATGTGGTGGTCCCATGGTCAACTAGCACCCCACACAGACACACTAACAGTGCACTATGGTTTAACCAGGATGTACGGATGGCAAGAAAGGCTTGTAAAAGGCTAGAACGTAAATGGAGGGAGGGCTTCCTAGACACAGATAAGGCGGTATATAAACTGAAGCTCAGACAGTATCATGCACTTATAAAGAAAACACGTGCTGCTTACTACACGGGGAGAATTACAACTGCAGACAACTCATCTAGGGAATTATTCGGCATCTTTAAAGAACTATCCTCACTGGAAAGAACAGAAGCACCAGCCACTTGTTTAGTAGAATTATGCAACAAAATCGCAGATTTCTTTGCTGAAAAGTTATTTATGACTTTTTCCCAATCAATGCTCGTAATGAACACATAAGCCACAACGAACAAATGAAGGAGTGGGGGGGGGGGGGGAACAGCATTTTCCAATTCTCCAAAGACCCATCTACACCTAAGGTCATCTGTGCATGACTAGGGACATATTGCCCTAGATCCAACAGCTGTTAGAGACCCCCTTCAGCGAAGAGAAATTACCTGATATGTGGAAGAAGCTACTGTCTGCCCACTGGAAAAAAACTGACAGATGATGGGAATGTAATGGGAAATCTATGACTGGTCTCACTGCTCCCTTACTTTTCAAAAATAGCTGAAAAAGTGGTCAATGTACAGCTAGGGGCATACATTAAGAAACATGACCCAATTCATCCCACACAGTAAGGCTTTAGATCAACCTACTCAACTGAGACCGCATTGCTTAATGCTACAGAGTCAGTACGTGAGACACTGGATGAAGACCCGATGACTGCGCTGGTTTTCCTAGACCTCAGCGCAGCGTTTGACGCGGTGTCACATGAGCTCTTAGTGCACCGACTCAGAAGGGGAGGTGTGGACGGGATTGCCCTAAACTGGTTGGTCTCTCATCTGCACGGTCACAGTTTTCAGGTGTCACAATCGGCGTACAGCTCCAAACACATTAAGGTAACACAGGGGGTGCCACAGGGTTCAATCTTGAGCCCGACGTTGTTTAATCTATATGTCGCCCCCTTGGCTGAAATCTTGGAGCAACACGGTGTCACAATAGTGTCGTACGCAGATGACACATAGCTTGTGGCCACCTTAGCTCCGAATTCAGCAATAGCTGCCAGTAGCTTTGCAGAATGCCTGATAGATTTAGCGGGGTGCATACAGATAACTGCCTGAGACTAAACGGCAGTAAGACGGAAATATTGATAGTCGGGAACACTCCAACCATCTGATCATCGGCGTGGTGGCCAGCAAGCTTAGGACAGGTCCCCACCCCTAAGACTTAGGTAAAGAACTTGGGGGCATGGATAGACTCTAGACTATCCTTTGAGACCCAGATCAAGAGAGTTGCAGGCAGGTGGTTCGGAATCCTCAGAGTAATAAGGATATCCCTAGATATTTTACCTCTGGCGGCAAGAAAACCCCTGACCCATGCACTCGTTACATCGATTAGACTATGGAAATTTGTTGGATCTAGGTGCTAACAAAAAAGGACTCCAGAAGCTACAATCCGTTCAGAACTCAGCGGCCCGCCTGGTTCTGAATCTGCCCAGAAGAGCACCCTCGAAGAATGCACTCAAGACACTACATTGGTTGCCCATCCCGAAACGAATTACATTCAAGACATTATGCATCAGGCATCGCATCCCGCAGGGCAGATGCCTAATGTACCTCAGTGATCTTATGACTCCATACAAAACAGTAAGGCAACTGAGATCCACCGGGACACATTTGGTAAAAGTCCTGAGGATTAGGAAGGCGCGAATGGGTGACCGCTGTTTTGGCTACTTCGCAGCAAAAAGATGGCACTCCCTACCGTTGTCCCTCCGGGAAGAACTATCAGAGAAACTCTTCCTAAAAAAATTCAAAACGTGGCTCTTCACCCAATAAGACGAATTGTTGCATGAATTTGTGAGGTATCATTCCCCGAAGTCGCAGTAATTTTTTAAATAGCGCTGGGACACACCAGTGGGTGTAGCCAGGTGCTCTACAAATGCAAAAATAACAATATCAATAACCATTAAAATTGTTCCATAAAGCACAATATCCACTGTTTAACAGTTTTTATCTAATGGATGGTTAATACATATTTTTTTAGAACTTCAATGCGCACAAAATGGAGACCGGCGCTGGATCGTTTTTGATAAGCACAACCTACTTGTTATAATCATCACTTTATGTCTCTATTTTGACATATTATTAATTTCCATAATAAATTTAAGGCATATGTCAAAAAAATATCGCTATTTGGTTTAGATGTACAATTTTCCTCCCTCCTTTCTTTTTGCACATTGTTTTTTTGTCTTACGGGGATGGGATAATGTATTTTGCTTTTGTTTTTATCCTTTTATAGCTTATTTATTATTTTCAGGCAGTTGGTTTGTGTTTGATTGCTATCCACGTTTTCCCGTGTTCCCCTGCCTAGGTATCAATACAGAGGCCCCCTTCTGTGTGATTGATCAAAGTACCTTTATCCAAGCTTCAAGATGAATGGTCAGAGCACAATAATACATTAAAAACAGTTAATAACTATAATTCATTTGAATACAGGTAAAATCACAATGCATCACAGCTTAGAGCAAAATAAATCATCAATATAACATTATGGCCTAGATGTATCAAGCCGTTTGCGATTCGTTAAGGGCGAAATTCTGCGAATTTTGGCCTTAACGAATCGCAAACGTACATTTTGCATGTTTTGGGATGTATGTGAATTTTCGCATCGCTAATTTAGAAATCGCACTTTTTGCGTGTCTTTATTAGCGATTTTTCGTTGTCTGCGAATTAATTTTGCGAGTCTTTATTTTGCATGTTTCGTTGTTTGCGATTATCGCTAATATGTTGCGAATTCGCAAAGAGATGTATGACGGAATCGCATTTACCGAAAAACCATTTTTCGCAGATTAAGAACTCGCAAATAACACTAACTCAAACCAGGTGCAAAAATTTTTGAAAGTATAAATGACAGGCCCAACTGCTTTTTTTGAAGAGAACAATGGCTGCTCTTTACGTGATAGCCAGAAGGCTGCGCATTCAAGCTCTTGCACAGAGGAGACAGAGGCAGGAAAGGATTTTCAGACTGAGGATTACCTTATTTCAACAGACAGAAGAAGACATTTTTGAAAAATATAGACTACATCCACATACCATTTTGGACCTCATTGTGGAGTTAAAGCCTTTCCTAGAGCATGAGACACACAGGACACATTCAATACCAACTCATGTGCAAGTACTGTGTTCCCTACATCTCCTTGCTTCTGGATCTTTTCAAAGGGTGATAGCAGAGGTAGGAGGAGTATCCCAGAGTGCTTTTTCAAGATTTTTCAGGGTGTTTTTGGATGCAATGATGAGCAGGTTGCACCATCACATTTACCTTTCGAGCACTCCTCAAGATATCCAAATTTCCAAATATGACTTTTATCAAATAGCTCATTTTCCACATGTTATTGGATGTATAGATGGAACACATATTGCCATCACTCCTCCTGCTGCAACTGAACATCTTTATAGGAATAGAAAAAGTTACCACTCTTTAAACATTCAAATGGTGTGTAATGCGAAGTACATCATTACTGACATTGTTGCAAAATTCCCTGGAAGCAGTCATGACTCATACATATTTCGACACAGTGGATTACATGCCCGTTTGAGTACTGGTGAATTTGGAGATGGGTTTCTGCTTGGTAAGTGCTTTTAAATTTTACTTGAGCTGTATTCAAATTTAATAATTTCATGTGCAAACTAACAACTTTTCACATTACTGTGCAGGAGACAGCGCATATGCAGTTCGTGACTTTATCTTGACCCCATACCTGAATCCAACAACTGTACATGAAAGAAGATACAATAAGGCACACCGCTCTACACGTGGAGTCATTGAGAGAACTTTTGGAATTTTAAAAAGTAGATTCAGAAGAATCCATAAAAGTGGTGGAGCTTTGCAATATAAACCATCCCTGTGTTGCAAAATTATCACAAGTTGTGCAATGTTACATAACATGGCAATGAGGAAAGGAACTGAATGTGAAGTGAGTGAACCTGAATCCTCAGACAATGATGATGTTCCACCACCAAGAAGATGTGGTACTGGGTTAGGAGCTGTTGCTGGTCGTCAAAGGCGTGCAGAAATTACAAACAATTACTTTTAGGTAAGATAATAAAACTGCACTGCTGTTTAGTATTTTGAAATATTTATTTACAAAATTTATCAATGCTAGTGACAAAAGAAACCTGTTACTTCACAGGACTTACAACAAAAACTGTGTCATAATTTTAACATTCTATTTACATTTCCAATTTGTGAAAATTAATGTTCATTTTTTTGCCTGTCTGCTGCTTTTCCTTTGCCCTGGCCCACTTCTCCTCACACATGTTTGTGGAGACACTTGCCTTCCACTCCTGTGGGCAGTGGTGTCCAATGTAGGTGTTGGGTTCTTGCTGCTTCCACTACCTGTGTCCTCATTCTCAATGGGCTCAAAGGAAGCAGTAGCACCTTTTTTGCTTGTGTTTAATGCTTCAAAGGAATGTGAAAATTTTTCAAGACCTTTTGCAACATTTCGTGAGCACTCACTGACCATGCGTTGCATTGTAATGCTGCGAACATTGCTTTGTGCAGATACAGTGCATAGTCTGTTGACAGCAGTATAGTACTTTTTTAGCTTTAAATTTTGTCGACGTGAATCTCTTGCCCTATTTGAATCAGAATTCTCTAAAGCAACACAAAGTCTGTCCAAAGAGTCAGCCATGCGCCTCATGCCATCCCCCACATGGGTATTACTTTTGTTCAATTTGTTGAGTTGGGCATTGATGGACCTCAGTGCTTTGTGCTGCTTTTCTTGCACTTGCAACATATTGTGCTCCAAACCTGCAAATATATTTACATTATCTATTGCTTCGCCCCTGTTCTGTCTTGCAGTACTAACAGAGTAGGATCGTCTTCTGGCAGAATCATTTACTAAATCCACATTAGTAACTGCATTGTCTGACTCTTGCACAATATTTCTTGCTCCCTCAGGTTCCTCGTCTGTGTCCAGGAAAGGTTGCAGTTGTGCTACAGGCCTTCTTTTACGCCTAGTAAAAGTGATGGATTCCTCCTCATTAGTGTCCACAAGGTCTTCAGGGGCAGTATTATTGTCTTGCAAAGATTGCTCTCCTTCAACATCATGTGACTGTTCAACATGATCTGAGAATAAAGAAAGAGGCACATGAGAGTTTTGCTTATCTGTCTGTCTGCTTAATAAACATTTAAATGTGCAAACAACAGATGTTTTTTGAAGTTATTTAGAGGTAAGCATTGGCTTATGAAAAGCAAAAGTAATGTAGTTAGATTCATTTACTACTTTTAAATGCAAAACAGTCATTGAAGCCAGTCAATAATGAAGACCCTCAATGCAAATCCACTCATTCATGCAGGAAATCACACACACCATACATATCAATGTAATTGGTCTTTTATCCATCTTACCTTCTTCTGCAAGTTGGTGTTCTGAACTGTCGATTGTTGTCACTCCAATTATACTTTCTTCTTGTATCGTTGATTCCACAAGCTCCTCATGTGGGGTTGGCTGGTCTATATTTGGTGTTCCTCCTCCTGTTTTATTTGCTTCCTTCACTCTCTCAGCAAGTTTCTCCTTTGCCCTCAGCCGCATGTCGTACCAACGCTTCTTAATTTCCTCTATTGACCTTGGGATCACTCCAACCGCATTCACTTTCTCTTGGATTTCGAGCCAAATCTTTCTTTTTCTGACATCTGGAACATTTTCGCCTGTTTTCCAAATAGTAGGTCGTGATTGCAGGCCATTTCCTCAATCAAGGTCTCCACCTCCCTCTCAGAAAACTTCTGTTTCCTTTTCCTTTTCTCTGTAGAGGGCCCAGCTTCAGCATTTCCAGCCTCCATTGTGCAGTAAAACAGGTCTTCCAACCAGCCAAACTGGTTTTAAACTGCCACTGGGTGTGGCTCAGGCATACAGGTGAATCTAATCAAGTTCACTTCCTGACTATGACTCAGCTATTTTTCCGTTTTCAGCAGCACATTCATTCAGAAAGAGAGAGAGAGAGAGAGTGAGAGAGAGAGAGAAAGAGAGAGAAAGAGGGAGAGAGAGAGAGAGAGAGAGAGAAAGAGAGAGAGAGAGAGAGAGAGAGAGAGAGAGAAAGAGAGAGAGAGAGAGAGAGAGAGAGTAAGAGAGAGAGAGAAAGAGAGAGAAAGAGGGAGAGAGAGAGAGAGAGAGAGAGAAAGAGAGAGAGAGAGAGAGAGAGAGAGAGAGAGAGAGAGAGAAAGAGAGAGAGAGAGAGAGAGAGAGAGAGAGAGAGAGAGAGAGAGAGAGAGAGAGAGAGAGAGAGAAAGAGAGAGAGAGGGAGAGAGGGAGCGAGAGAGAGCGAGAGAGAGAAAGAGAGAGAGAGAAAGAGAGAGAGAGAGAGAGAGAGAGAGAGAGACAGCACATTGCAAAAACAATATGCTATTAGGAATCATACAGACCAAGAATCTGTTGTAGATTATTCAGAATCAGGTCACAAGAGGAACCAGAAAGGATGCTAGAGTACCACGTACAATAGCCGGGGTCAAGAGTTCTTCAGCTGAAAGACTTGACCTACTCGACTTCATCAGTGGTAAAGAACAGAGGTAATCAGGAGAGGTTAGTTCAGGGTAATCAGAGTACAGACTGACAGCAGGGCAGGTTCAGGATTTGCCATAAAAATAGCTACACACATTTTTTTCCCACGGGGTAATTATACCTTCCTACATTATCAGTTCTTGCCCACAAAATACCTTTTTCACAGCTTCCATTGGTCAAAATCCATGGTGCCACCATGGTTTGATCGTTTTCTAACGCACATCATCTGAAACCCATACGTAATACCTTTGTTCAGTGTTGACTGTTCTCTAAGTATGTTCAATATCACTTCCCTTCAGAAGTAGAAAAACACATTTGTAAAGTAGCATGTCCACGTCGGGGTCCGGTTCTGAGGATTCTTGAAGGTTAAGAAGCGGGTTGTGAGCGCAGAGGGCGATGTGCCAGGCGCGCTCCAATCCTCCTCCCGAGACCCATGCTGCTAGTAGCGCCCTGTTTTAAAGTGCTGAGATACCCCTGAATTTGGGGCTTTTTCTTTAGAATGAGCATCAAGCTCTTCTAATTTTAAGCACTTTTTTCACTTTTCTTTTTTTCACTTTCACGTCCCCAGGTCAGGGTGGACTATTAGAGTGTCCATACCGCCGGGGTATAGTCCTGAAGAATGCCTTGGTGAATCTATACCACTAGTATGGCAGAAACATGTTGACTGATTAATTAATTAACTTTGTGGTATTTAGCTGAATTTAACCAAATCCTAACAACCTTGGCATGTAAATTCAGACACATATACCACTTACCTGTGTCTTAGGGATCACTCATTAAAAAACTTTTTTGATACCCTCCTAGGCACTTTTAAATTATATTTCACTCACATCACGCCCTCCCCACACGACCAGCTCCGCAGTCTTTCTGGCGTCGCAGCGCACCAAAGAGGCACTCGGCCTCTTTGGTGGGGCCTGATGATGAAGCATGACACTGACTAGGTCGGTGTGTGAGGGCCTTCCTACTCAAATTTGAGTGAGTGTGTTACCCTCCTATCATTCGCTCCAGATTCGTGGCAGTCCTGAGACTGACCAGACCTCTCTTCTTTTGTTGAAATACAATATCACTTCCCTTCAGAAGTAGAAAAACACATTTGTAAAGTAGCATGTCCACTCCACACTCTTTCCTCTAAGCTTGCAAAAAGGTTTGTACAGTTTTCTAGTCACAGAGAAAATGTCCATTATTAAAACTACAGGAAAGAAACTCCAGCGATAACACTCATAGCTACAATGCAATCAGGTCAGTATTTCTAGTCTGAGAAAATAATGAAAACTAAATACATTTTGAATTTCGAGGCCTACATTGGAAAACTACTAAATCATCATTTTTCTAATGAATATTCACACTAATATTGAATACACTTTAGGTTTAAAGCATTTTATTGAGCATTCACAAATGAAAAGAAAAATAAACAGTTGTCACAAAGAAGCAGTGCATAGGATACAACCATATAGTAGCGCGCCAGCGTGCTAGGGCTCTGAAAAACGTAACGTTCATCCAAATGTGATGGTTGGTGCGTATGCTGCAACAAGATGCTCCAAAATGAACAAACCCCCCCAAACTTCCCCACTCCTCCCCGACCCCACAAAGCCCCCCCCCCTCCACCCCTGTCCAGTGCCTCAAACCTTCACCCGCCTCAGCCCCCCAAACCGCTCCTCCTCCCCAGCTGCTCCCAGGCCTAGGCACGCTGGCCATCTGAATCTGCTAATGTAGTCAATCTCAACAAGCTGAGATATCTGGGGCATGTAAGTTCTGTGAATTCCCCTACAAGCAGTGAGTGAAACGGTTGCCACAAGTCATTAAATTGCTCCACCTCTCCCGCCACCATAAGCGACAATTTTTCCATTCCCAGGACATGCCATAATCTATGCAACCACCCTGTGGTGGAGGGGAGTGTGGTGGTGCGCCAGTGAATACGTATATTTTGCACAGCAGAGCCCAGTGCTATCGCAATTTGCCTCCCTCTACGAGACCTCAGAGGATACATCAGCCCATTGGGTAAGCCCAACAGTACGTATGCTGGAAAGCGGGGCAATTCAATATTGAAATTGGAGTCAATCTCATCCAGGACCTCTTTCCAGTAGGGGGACAGCAGTGGGCAGTCCCATAAAACATGAGTGAGGGTGCCTATCTGCCCGCAGGCCCGCCAGCAGGTGTCGTCGATATTGCGATTCATCTCATGCAGTCTCTGAGGCGTGTAATACCAGTATGTGAACACTTTAGTGAATGTTTCCGTAAGCCTAGTATGATATGCGGAGTGGTGAGCTCGATAGGCGATGTGGTCCCAGTCCTTGTGGCTTAAGGATCTCCCCAGTTCTCTTTCCCAGCGTTCCCTACCAGGGTTATAAAGGTCAAAGGAGGAAGGCTGCAAGAATTTATACAAATCTGAGATAAGTTTCGAATCTGAGGTGCGTGTTACGAGCCATTTCTCGTAGGGAAGGAGCTTCCTATCTGCCGACTCACGTACCTGTGGCTGCAGCGCCCAATGGCGCACCTGCATGTAGCGCAACCGTTCCACTTCAGGCAATTGATATTCCTTCCTGAGATCTGGAAACGGAATGACGCTGTCCTGACTATATACATGAAATAGTGCTCTGCATCCTGCAGCCCGCCAGCGCGCAAAGGCCCCTGGTTCCATCCCAGGATGGAAATCTGGGTTGTCGATCAGTGGTGTGAATGGTGAGGGGAAGGTGGTGAGTGCGTGAGTCACGTTCGAGGCGTCCCACACCCTCATCGGGACCAGCGGGATAAAAGACGCATATAAGTTGGGTGGGCGATGTGTTTTACGTAAAAAGGGCACCTCCTGCAGAGTCCGGCCCGCCACCGCCTGGTCTTGGAAAAGCCAGTGTTTGTCGGACTCCCACTTGCTCCACTCCACTAGGTATCGTAATTGTGCTGCCTGAAAATGTTTGTGCAGGTCCGGTACTCCCCGTCCCCCCGCCTCAGGTGCCAGTGTAGTCAGGGCCCTCTTAAGCCTGGGTTTGCGACCCTGCCATATGAAGCGCGCAATGTCCGCCTGAATCTGCAGTAGCCCTCCTTTCGGGGGCTGCAACGGCAGGGCACGAAACAGGTATAGCACCTGCGGCAAGATGGTCATCTTCACCGCGGCAATTCTGCCCAGCCAGGACAAGGTGCCTTGTCTCCAGCGACCCAGTTCCTCCTTTATTTTCGTACCTAGGGCGGCATAATTTGCGGTCACCATAACGGGTAATGTGGGTGCCAGAAGTATGCCCAGGTAGGGCACCAGATCTATAGACCAGTGCATGGGGAACCGGCTGTGCAAGTCAGTTCTGGTGGCTGCAGTCAGCGAAACGTCAAGGGCTTCCGATTTCCCCATGTTCATCTTGAAGCCTGCGACAGCAGCAAAGGCCTCCAATTCATCAATGCACGCAGGGAGTGCCCTCTCGGGATCAGCTAGTGTCAGTATGATGTCATCTGCATAGAGACTAATGTTATGAGTGTACTCCCCCATCTTAATTCCCAGCGCATTCGGATTTTGGCGTATCCTCTGGGCCAGGGGTTCCATTTAAAGTGCGAATAGGAGCGGGGACAGCGGACACCCCTGCCTAGTGCCCCTTTCTATCGCGAACTGTTGGGAGCTGCAGCCGTTAACTCGCACCACTGCCGATGGGAACTTGTAGCAATTGAACACTAGGGTGCAAAATTTCTCGCCAATACCCGCTTTAGCTAGAACCTTCTCTAGATATGGCCAATGCACCCGGTCAAAGGCTTTCTCCGCATCAACTGCTAGCAGCATCCTCTCCCCGGGTATCCGGGAGGCTTTCTCTAGTACATGGACCACCCTCTTGGTGTTATCCACCATTTGCCTCCCGGGGACAAATCCGGCCTGATCCGGGTCCACCAGTCCCGGGAGATGAAGCGCCAAACGGGCCGCCAGGATCCCAGTATACAACTTGAGATCGATATTCAAGAGAGAGATCGGTCTGTAGGAACTACATTGCGTCCGATCTTTCCCCGGTTTAGGGATGACCGAAACCGTTGCTCGAAGCAGATCTGGGGGGATGGCTCCAGGAGCGGAGAAGGAATTAAAGAGGCGCGTGAGGATCGGGGCTAACGCAGGGCAGAATGTTTTATAGAAGAGGGATGTGTAACCGTTCGGGCCCGGAGCCTTCCCGTGTTTAAGCCTGGAAATGGCTGTAATCACCTCCTCAACTCGAATGTCCCTTTCGAGGTATTCCGCCTGTTCCGGAGTGAGAGAGGGAAGGTCAAGCGAGGCTAGATAGTCCGCCTCTGCTTGTGCCGACGGGGGTTCGCCTTTATAGAGGTCAGCATAGAATCGGCGAAAGCCCTCAGCTATTTGGCTGTCCTTCATAACCGACACCCCCGTAGGTGTCGATAGCTCCTTCACCAAGTGCCTATGATGTGCTTCCCTGAGTTTGTGTGCCAGAAGCCTGCCACACTTGTCCCACCCGTATAATATGCATGCTTCAAGCATAATGCAGCATATTCCGCCCTGTCCATATCTAAGGCTGACAAAAGTTTACTCGAAGCCTTAAGTTGCTTCCAAATTCTGGGAGCTCCCGTCCTCTGGTGAACCTGTTCCAACTCTCGCACTTTGCTGGTGAGTTCATCTCACTTCTGCTGTCGTTCCCTATTCTCCGCGGAGGAGAAGGCAATAAATTCCCCTCCGAGCACTGCTTTCAATGCCGCCCATTGTGTCGCCTGGGTGGTGTCATTATCATTGTGCGCCTGGTAATCCCGTATCGAATCGTTAATATGCTTCACCACCGTCTTTGTATGCAACAGGGTATCCCTGAGGTGCCATACCACATGCTTGGGTGACATCGGTGGCAATTGAAACGTCCCCGTAACAGGGGACTGGTCCGACAGAGAGAGAACCCCTATCTCAGAAGCTGTGGCCAAGTCGCAGACCGGCCTCGTGACTAATAGGTGGTCAAGACGTGCATAGGTCTTGTGTGCGTGCGAGTAATAAGAATAGTCTCGGGCGGTGGGATGGAGGCAGCACCAAAGGTCGTGGAGATCTAACTCCTCTAATTGGCGTTTGCCCGTCTGCAAGATCTCCCCAGTCTGCGGGTGCCTCTGCATTGACCTGTCCAAGGAAGAATCTAATACCATGTTCAGGTCTCCCCCTATGATTATGTGCCTGTCTGGTGTGGCGGTGACATCCACCACGACCGAGTGAAGGAATCGTTCTTGGTGTTCATTGGGGCTATACATTGATCCGATGGTGAATATCAATCCTCCGTATTTGACCCTATAAGCGAGGAGTCTACCTTTCTGTTCAGCAAACTTATGGAGGACCTCTCCTTTAAATGTTCTGGACACTAGAATTGCTACCCCAGCGGTCTTAGTAGTATTGCAAGAGAAAAATTGTGTAGGGAACTTGTGGGAGCGCATCCTCTGACAGTCTCTGGCTAGGAGATGAGTCTCCTGTAGGAGACAAATGTCCGCGAGGGTATTTTCCAGTAAGGAGAGCACTGCCTTCTTCTTGACAGGGTTATTTAACCCCTTTACATTAAGGGTGACTACTGTAAGAGCTTTCATCTGTGTGAGTGAAACCAAAGTTCAAGCAGTGGGTCACAGCCCTAGAGGGGCGGGTGCGGTGCAGATAATGTGTAGGAGCTCGGTGAAGCTGTAACAACTGGTTCAATAGCACTGGACGGTCCCTGTGCCTCCCCCAACCCCTCTCGAACTTCCTCCAAACCACCTACACTCTCCCTCCCTCTTCCCCTAACCCCCTCCACACCCCAACAAACCCCTCATGCAAACAACCAAGCACCCTCCCCCCCTCCCTCCAGCAAACCCCTGAAATCCCAACAATTGTCAGTCCCAGTCATGCCCAGCGGGCAAGTCTGTGGTGATTTACTAAAGTGGACGTCCGGCCACTTACCCCCTCTCCCTCCTCCCCTCCACCCCCCTCCCTCCAAGACCCGAACCTGCTACATCAGTAAGGCTGTGGTGTTCTCCCCCCGGAGCGTCATTATGCTGTCAGCGCCACATCACCGTTGGAAGCATTGTCTCTGGCCGCTTCGGAGACTGCATTCGCCATGCCAGCTCTAATGGTGGGCGAGTCTGGCCTTCTGGAGCTGGCAGACACTCGTCTCTGTGATACCCTCTGCCAGCCGTCTCTGGGGTCGCGTCTCTGGCTCGGTGTGGCCATGTCTTCCTCCTCCGCCGTGATCCCCAGAACCTCACACGTGTCTTGTAGCGATCTAAGTTGATGCATCGTGCCATTCCATCTAAAGATGAGGCGGAAGGGGTGACCCCAGGCATAGGACGTTTCATGCTCTCTCAGAAAGTCAGTGGCGATCTTAAATGATTTCCGTTTCTGAAGACTGATGGCGGACAAGTCCTGATACAGTCCCACAGAGTGACCACGAAAAGTGAACGCGGGTTGTTTCCGGGCCTCTGCCATGATGCGTTCCTTCAGTGGGAAGTCTGGGAGGAACGCTAGGATGTCCGGAGGTGGTGCCGATGCTCGTGGCGGCGGTCCTACCCTGTGCGCTCTATCGATCCGGACCGGGAACTCCAGCGGTTCACCCAGGATAGCCCGAAACAGGTCTCTCAGGTAACCAGCCGCATCCGAGCCTTCTTCTGCGGACGGAATACCCTGGACTCGGATGTTGTTTCGTCGAGACCGGTTCTCAAGGTCCTCATTGTGCGCTTGCAGGTCTAAATGCTGGTCTCTGAGGCGCAACACCTCCTGTTGCAGCAGTACGATGTCCTCATCGAGACGGTGGTTCGTGCTCTCCACTGTGGCCACTCGCTCCCTCAATTCATCCACCTCTCTGCGCACCTCCCAAACTTCACCCGCTACTTCCTGTTTCAATGTCTGAAAGTCGTCTTTGAGGGTGCTGAACAGCGATTCAAGGAACGATCTGGTGACAGGCGGTTCCCCTCCATCCGAACCCTGCGACCCTCCGACTGGGCTTGAGGATGGTTGCCCCCGGTCTCCTCTTTGCTGGGACCTGTTGAGCATTTCGGGGAGGGTGCGCTCTCCCCGCTTGGTGCCTCTGCCTGACGCCATCTTGGATCGAGTGTAGGCCAGCTCTCCTGTCCCCTCGATTCGACACTCCCTGCTCTGCCGGTGCTTTCCTGGGCTAAGCAGGGGACCGTCGGTTGTCACCAGCGACAGTTCCGAGCACAGTCGAAAAGAGCGCTACCAGCGCCGCCGCACTAGGCTCCAGGCGTGGCCACTATGGCAGGCGCCATTACGCCGGTCACTCTTCCTGTAGGCCCCGCCGGTCTTCGTCTGCCGCGGGCTCCGCCAGGCGCGGGTGTAGCCCCCGTGATCGTCTCCTCCGCTTGACCTCGATCACACCGGAAGGGGGAAGCGCTATATGGCCCTTCGGTTTGACTCGGGACCTCTCAGCCGTAGTTGCCAACGTAGGCCTCTCAGGCTGTCCCTGCCATCTTCCACCCCCGCCCAGTCATGCCGCGTGTCATGGAACCAGCGGCCGAGGATCGTTCAGTAGGCCTCAATGCAAGCTCCGGGACCTCCAAGGCCACCGGATTTTCTTCGGTGCCTTATGGGCGCCCGCCGAGCTGGGGGGCCCCTCTCTGGGGGGACCGGGGATGTAAGACGCAGTGTGGGGCTCCGGGCCTGTACCCTTCCTGCTCCGGTTCTCTCCCAGCGGGTGCTCAGTCGAGTAGGCCGAAGCTCATGCGCCGCTAACAGCTGCTCCCACGGGGCCGGCCCGGTGGTCTCCGCCGGTATTCAGGGCCGTCCGGGCGTGATGGTGCAATACCTCCTCTGGCTGCGCACTCCAAGAGGCAGTGGGTGCAGCGTGTGTCCGGCCGACGTGCTTCGGGTTCGGCCTCCTCCTCCTCCAACTTCCCAGGCCGGACCTCCAACGCCATCCGGCGGGCTGTCCAGAGGCTAAACGGAGACTAGGACCAGACCAGGGTCTTCACGTCTGGTTCCGCCACCTCTCCCAGTGCTGTTAAACTCCGGCGGGGGGAGAAAGAGCTATATTGAATACACTTTAAAGAATAAAGAAGTACTTTCTCTTAAAATAACATGTTAGAGAAAACATGAGCAAGAATCATTGTACTTAAACCTTTTTTATAATTCGAATTTGCTAAACTACAAATTGCATTATTACTTTTTGCATTATTATCTAAGCACATTAATAGGTTTCTCCCTTTGTTGTGAATGGCTCACTTTCAAACCAGTTTGTGACACTTCTGCATGCTTTTACAATGCAGTTTTAAACCTTTAACATGTTTTCACAAGACACTCTGTTAGTCATGTTTATTAAGAAAATATCAGTATCACGCTCGATGATCAGATTTGATCGAGCAAGATCATTTTAAATAATCGCACTCCCATATTTATCCAGTGTTCTTCGGCAACAAGTAGGGGGGCACCCCTGACCAATGGGGTACATGGTGCCACCCAAATGAATGATAGCTTTCTCCAAAGTGTGGCATATTCTTGTCCCACGAAGCAATGTATTTTAAAATTCAAGATGGAGAAACCTTTTCCTTGGGGTCCAGAACTGGATAAGTCAACCTACTGGTGTGGCTCATTTCCCTTAATATCCCCTTCCAGGCCTACTATAAATTCCGTTCCTGGGGCTCCCACCTGGATAGGGATACAAAAAGAGGGGGGTAGGCCTGGCTTCTCTTTGAAGACCAGTTTTTTTACTGAGTCTCCTTCCTGGCCTGTTCTTTGCAGCCGCAGATCTCCCCTCAACAGATATCCTTTGTCTCTGTGCAGGCCACTTATCACTTCATCAGACTAATTTGGCTAAGCCTGTCAAGGCTGCCAATCAGGAGAGGCTGCTAGAAGGCTGGATTTTTGCTCACACAAAAGAAAGTGCTATAACTTATATTCTGTATTTGTTATGATAAGCTAACTGTAGCAAGTTGTTGGATGTATCATTACTAATCTTTTAGGTCTTGACACATTATTTTAGGCAACACAGCAGCACACAGCATGGCAAACTTAAGTGCATTAAATCTGCTGGGAGTCTAAACCTACAAGCCCTAGCATATACTAATGAGTTACAGGTAGGTTGTCAGATCCAATTGTAATTGCACCTACTTACCATATACCTTTTAGACAGAGCACTGGGCCTGGGTCTGGGCCAGGTTAGCAGAGCCGAGGGCACAGTCAGAGTCAGTTACCACAAGTATCAGACAGAAATTGGGAATGATTAGGGCCAAAAGGATTCTTTTCTTGGAACCCTGCTCCAATCGGAACAGTCCAGCGCGAACTGCCAAGCCAGGTCCTCCCTAAACCAGAACACCAGTAACCCAGAACAGGTTTTGCCGTAATTATGGACTCATCAGCCGGGTACTGCTTGGTTCCAGTGATACAGTGGGCACAGAACCCACATCTAGGCATACCTGTCCCACTTAGAGTACCAAACTAAAATATACCAAAAAGTGATGGATGGAATGCTTGAATTAATCTCAGTCACTGGTAATTGCTCAGGCTACATCCCAATCCATCTCAGTTTGGACCCAGTTATATGCAAATCAGTTTTCATCCTACTGCAATGGAAACAATCAAGTCAGAACTGCAACGGAAGATCCTCCCTGAATCATAGCACAAGCAACACAGGACTGGTTTCGCCCTAGTTAAGGGTTCATCAGTCGGGTACAGCTTGGTTCCAGTGACACAGTGTACATAAACCCCAAGTTTGGGCATAACTGACCCACTTAGGGTGACAAACCTAAATATACAAAAAAAGTGATGGATGGAATGCTTAAATTAATCACCGCCACTGGTAATTGCTTGGGGCCACATCCCAGTACATCGTTGGTTTGCACACCATGTCACCTCACTTTGGACCCAGCTATGTGCAAATCAGTCTTGGCCTTGCTCCAGTCAGAACAGTCCAGCTCAAACTGCCACACCAGGTCCTCTTTGAACTGGAACACAAACAACCTAGGACCAGTTTTACCCAAGTTATAGCCTCATCAGCCGGGTACAGCTTGGTTCCAGTGACACAGTGTGCACAGGGCCCATGGCTGGCCATACATCTCCCACTTAGGGTGACAAACTAAAATATACAAATATTGATGGATGGAATGCTTAAACTAATCTTAGCCACTGGTAAGTAATCAATTGTTCTTTTTGCATTTGCCACTCTTATGCCACCGGTATGTCCATACGTAGATTCAGTGCTCGCCATGCAACTAGAAACAGGTTATCCTGGATGATGAGGGGGTGATACTCTGAAACTGATCTGAGATACTTGCTTCAGGTTCAGGGAACACCTGGCCTGGCAGTTTCGACTGGACTGTTCCCACGGGGAAAAGGGTCAAGACTGGTTTGCATATCGCTGGGTCCAACTGGAATGGAGTGGTGAGCAAATAAACAATGGGTTTAGGCCCAGATCTCTGACTGGGGGGGAGAGTTTAACGGTTTTCAGCATTCCATTCATCAATTGTACTTGTTTTATTTGTCATCCCAAGTGGGATGGGTATGCACAGACGTGGGTCCTCATCTTGCCATGCCATTGGATTCAGGCTAAACTGGGTGATGAGGAGGTGATACCCCGAATCTGGAACTGCCAAAATTTGCAGCTGCCAAACACCACTGCAATCGAGCCCCCTAGCCCGAGTTGAAGTGGATGAATGGTCTCAGGCTGGTCTCCAAGCCATCCAGTGACAGACTCCACTTTGGTTTCACCACTCATGAACTCCCCAACATCACCTGCAGCCTCAATTTGCAGGCCCCCCTAAACCGTGAGTGCTCCTAGATGAAGAAACACAACACCTCAAAGACCTTTTGCACCTGGGTGCTCAAGCTCAAAGGGAACATGGCTTGATCCTGTGAAAGACAAACACAGACTTTGGGTGTACATATCTTGTACAAAGACTACCTGCAAAGTGATGGAACTGATGTTTTTAAGATTGTGTTAGACTTGGTTTCTGTGGAATGTTGGCACCAAGCCAATATGTGCTGCTTAAATTGCTTTAACCACATTTAATAGTTGACACAAAGCATACTCATTTGCACTTTAATCTATTAGGGTTTTTATGACTGTATTATGGAGTATTTTGAAATGTATATCTATAATATTGTAATGTTTTGTATCTTGGATTTAATCAAAACTCCTCCCTTCTCCAATATTTTCAAATATGTATTTGTATAAGGTATAATTGTATGATTTTAAGTCTATGAACTCTCAATAAAAAAAAAGCATACTAATCTCCGTTCACGTTTGACAAATCCTAATTTTTTTATGTGTCTGAGGGTGTTGA
Organism: Lissotriton vulgaris; assembly: GCF_964263255.1. NCBI lineage: Eukaryota > Metazoa > Chordata > Amphibia > Caudata > Salamandridae > Lissotriton > Lissotriton vulgaris. The sequence goes on along the minus strand of NC_141690.1, from coordinate 252,203,429 downwards.
TGTGTGTTAACAAGAAGTTTTTTGGATTTTTACTCTTAACACTTTCAGGAATGGCCTGACTAGTGAAATACCCTGGGAGAATGCCATAACCTGAGTGGGCATCACATCTCAAAACAGGATGTTTTGTATACTGAACCTAATATAAGTTATTTAGGTCTTTGCGCTTTCAACTAAAACAAACATTTATGGAGATACTAGTCAAATTTAATATGTTGACATCTTCAGAACATTGTTCAATATTAGACATTACCTTTGAATCTAACTTTCATTTAGTTTTGTTGACTTTACAACTCGGACAAGGTTTTAGTTATTATCTTCTTAATTCCCTACTTATTATATATCACTCATTATTATATAATATACATCTGGCTAGTAGGTTTTTAATATAATATATGGTTATTATCGTAATTGACATCTATAAAAGCAAGCAGTTTGATATATCTTTGAAATCTTGTCGGACAGAACAATAACGTTTCTATGTTTTTCAATATAGTCTGTTCTCTCTGACCATCATCACTTCAGTCTGTTTTCTCTGACCATCATCACTTTGGTCACATGACACTTCTTAGAATCACATGACTATCATGTGACCAGCCATAGAGTATATAATGTGTAGAATGGCACCAACACATTTAATACTCTTTTCCGAAGGCATCACCAGCAGCCATCCTTAGCCTGGTCCTACCTGGAGCCTCCTTTTATCAGGTACATGTTAGTTTGTAGCTATAGGGAACTTGTTTTACTCTGAAGCTGCAGTTTTACACGCTCATAGATATATTTTGTTACATTCCTTTTTAGATAAGTCCTTTACTGTGCATGCCTATTGAGCTACATATTTGGAACACTATCGCATATCTAGCGCTTTTTCCAGTTTCTTTGTTGAATCTCTTCCATCGCAAGGTAACTACGGGGTTCACTGTTACTCCGATTATTATTTTATACGCCCTTTTTTCTCTTATAAGGTCTCCATTTGACAATAGATTGTGTATTGTTTTTTCAGAGGCTTTCCAGAATATCATATTCTTGATTTTAACATTTAGCGGGTCCAGGTCGCTTTTCAAATATACCTACACGAGGCTTGTTTGATAACCAGGTATTGGTCTTAAAAATTCTCTTTAGATCATAAGATTATGGAAACTCACAGTTGCATCTATGTTAGGGATATTTTTATCTCTTTTCAATCAATTTACTTTCAAGAATAGTTGTTTCTTATTCTTTTGTGTAGACATCGGATCCTTTCGTGATATTTTTTCTTTTAAAATTAATAAGACATCGCTGCACATTCGGTGCACCGCATTTTTTTCAGGTAATTCCTTTTCGTCATTATGGTTTATCCGTTTTCAATGAACATGTATATTACCACAGAATCAACATCTATTGGGATAGATTAATGTTAGCTACTTTGATTTTTATAACCAGTCTCAGTTTATTGGTCCGCTAATATTAGTTCAAATTGTGGAGCTTGATGATTGCTCACACTGTTACCGAACAGTCTCTTTATGATCGTATTGAATTATTAACCTTGACTTATTGCTTCCAATTGCATAATTCACGAGTCAAAATCTCGATAAAATTATTTTTAATAATTGAACTATACAGATAGCTTATACAAACAGCAGCAACCGTGTACATTAATGATGATTAGACCCCATAATATAGGTCCATAATAATGGTGATACATACATTTTTTTCAGCCATTTATTAGAATCAAGGACATCCACCAACTATGGAGTTGCAGGTTTTAATCACTAGGAACTAATCACATCGAAACAGGATTCCTGAGTGATTGGCTACCTATTCTCTATCTAATTGTTTCTTGACTTTATAATGTTACAGGCCTTTACATCTAATAGGCCTCTTTCATTAAGGTTCATTTTTGAGCACTCAGTTATAGCACCATAAATAAATATAAAATTGTAATGTGTGATACATTGGAAGACCGTCAGAATATGTACATAGATTGGTGCTACTGATACACATTGTGTTTTTTAAGATATATGTAAAAAAAGAGATACAAATTGTTTAAATAGAGGTTTTTCTTGAGAAAATATGTCAAGATACAGATAACCATTTGTAAAATCTGAGTATGTTCTCTTTTTTATTTTTTATTTTTAGATAATTCTGTGGCTTTCCTTGAGAAGGCATTGTATGATCCGAAACGCGCATCGAGTTAATAAAGACATTGCCACTTTTTAACCCTTTATTTATACATATTGATTAAATGTGATGTGTTACATATTGTGTTTTATTTTTTAAATGTTTTGTATAAATATCATTTGTTTAGATAATATGAGAAGAAATTATTAAAATAATAACAACTTTGAATATATTTTTTCTATCTTCATTGGTTTTCTTAATGTTATAGATACTGTGTATATTTGCTTTATTGACATTGCCTAGGAGTTTTTGTCACTACCATTTAAGTCCCTGTCCTAGGAATTGAACTAGCCATTGTTCAGGGGGTCATTCTTTTTTCTCATTGATCATTAAAGAAATAACATCTTGCAGCACAACACGTTAAGTTGTTTGGGACATTGTACCAGATACTGCAACCTGTTATTGGAATCATCCTTTGTCCAATAAATGGAGTTCTGCCGTGATATAGACTATTGGTGTTATTGATCTGGGATTCCTATTGTTGGTTAGGAGATCTGGCACCAGCTGATGACATAAGCCAAAAATAATTAGACTATTTAATCTGGTGTATTATGATTATATTCCATTTGTCGATGGTGACAAAGTCTGGAACTGTAAAAGCGAAAAAGGCACTACGTATTTGGGTCATGCATGGGTTGTAATGTTTTAGAAAAAAATTACAAAGATTTTTTCTTTTAAATTATTAAAGTACTAGTTATTGATTAGTAGTTTTTGTTATTTCTGTTAATTTTTAAAAAATGTGGGACACATTACGTGCATGGAATTTTATTTTGATTAAACAATCATTTTTATGTTTACATTTTAGAATGTATGATGCAAAGAAAAAAATGAACCAATTGGGAAGTGAAATACAACAACAGTCTTTGACTTTGTTAGTTTTGTTTTGTTCAATATAACCTAAAAAAAAACACACAGGTGGAAATGCATTTTCCTTTTTAAAATTATAGCGTCAATCGTGGTGGATAAAACTATAATTGCAGAACCAAAAGTGTTTGAAGTCCAATGTCCAAAATACAACTGGCATCAGAAAGTTAAATGTGCCTATACAATAGTCCCCAGAGTGAATGATAGTCACACAATGGAGGAAATTAGGTTTTGCGTCTCTTGCTGGTGGTGGTGGAGGTGTTGTCATCTTCTCCTGGTGGTCCGATTGAAAAACCTCTCCCTGGGGTCAGTGGTGTATCCACAGTTGCAGGGACTGAGGTGAGTTCAGCAGCTGTTTCCTCTTGTTGCAGGGCATCACTTTCTGTATCTGTAGCAGATATAGTTGGGCCACATGTAGCTGGACCACAGAAAGGGGAAGATATTGCTGAAAAAGCCCTGCACATATGGGTGAAATTATCATGCAGCACCCCGTTCAGATTATCCATCTGTACATGGTGCCCCCTCCGCAACTGCCTCATCGGCTTTGTTAGGTCCTGGCCCATCATGTCTTGGTACTGATGGGGAGATTGCAAGACTTGTTTGATGGTGGCCTGGGTAACAGTGAACCCAGTGGCCTCACTTTGCTGGCCCACAGATTACATCCCATGGCACCTACCCCCACTACCCTGTGCCCTTGACCCCAGTATGCCCCATTCCTCTGGTTCCTGGCTCAACTGGAGGTAGTGATGATGGCGTATCAACACCAGGCAGGACTAGATGGCACAATATTAGTGTGATGTTGGTTTTGATGGAGGAAGTGGAGGTATCCATAGGCTGAGGTGTGGGAACAGATGGGGTGGGAGATGTAGGTGTGGGCTGAGTGAGGCTTACTATAGCTGTCTGCCCAGACAGACCAGATGGACCAGGTTGTCCTGGTCAATCGGACTTGCTGGAATAAAGTCGTCAATGAAGGCTTGATCCTGGTCTGCTGTGGATTTATCCTCAGTGGTTGATGGTTTTCCACATACTCTGGCTGTCTGAACTATTATAAATGAATAAATAATACACATTTTCAAAACCTGGATTATACATCTGATTGTGTTGAAGCAAAAACATGAAGCAACGTAAAAGTAAAAAAATAAAATATTATAATGCTTGTACCTTTCGATGGTATTATAATACATTACACAAACTGTTTAAATGACAGGCAAAACTACTTTAAAAAATCAGGCGAATAAATGTCCTGAAATGCAATACAATGATTAGAAAGTACACAGTAATATACCAAACATTTCACACATTTCAGTTAAGAGGTTAAATTTGAATTAAACCATTCCAAGGCCTAGTGGCTAATATCCTGACATTTTCATATTTTAGAAGCATATATATTAGCCATCATATGAGCATTGCAGAGTACATTTTTCACAAAAATAACCCTTTATATTTAGCATACAAAAATACATACCATAAAATGTTTAAGTAAACCTAAAAGTAAAACGTAAAAGTAAAACTTTGATTTGTAAAACAAATAAAATCAATTACATCAAATAACAGAAATAGGACAACATACAAAAGTAAACACAAAAACATTTCAAAATATAGCATGATCTAAAGAGTGGTCAATACATACAACTTTGACATATGTGAAAATGTGATAGAAAAGAAAGAATGAGCAAGATAGCATTACAATATTATTTTCACAAAACAAAAACAACGCTTCATGGTAGTTGTAGTAATTTCAATTAAATGTTAACAACACTTGCAAATGTGAAAGTTAAACATAGCTAGTGAAATTATGCTGTTAAAAAGAACAGACATTCACAATATCAAACACATATATTCAATATGTTAGTTGGTGTAAAAACACTTACAAGCAACAGTACATCATGTGAAATGGTATGGAAAATGAAACCTGTTTTCTTATATACAACAAAATACATTCAAACAGACAAACAAGACAAAAAAAGAATTGAGAAAAATCTACATATGTTTGCACATTTCCAAAAGGTGAAAAACACATTAGCAACTTTGCAACTTTGAGGCTGTTTTTATGTCTGTATGCTCTTTTGGTGTTATGTTTTTTTTTTTCCCCATCTTCGGTTGGGAGTCTTCGTCAAAGCGCCGGGATACTCCAGTGGAGTGGCCGTGCGCTATAGAAGTGTACAAATAACATAACATAACAATCAATCAATCCATCAGTATTTGTAAAGTACAGCACGGTCACCCCTAGGGGAATCTGAGCACTGTGTCTCAGTCGAAGAGCCTGGTCTTGATTCTCTTTCTGAAGTCTGCCAGCGAGGGGACTGTATTGAGCTGGAGGGGAAGGTTGTTCCATGTCTTGGCAGCGATGTAGGAGAAAGATCGGCTGTGACAGATGCGAGAGTGAGTAAAGAGGAGCGCAGGTGTCTAGAGGGTAGGTTGTAGTTCAGTCGATGATTGATGTAAACAGGTCCTAGGTCGTGGAGGGACTTGTAGGCGTGTGTGAGAATCTTGAACTGGCATCTCTTCTGGATGAGGCACTTTCTGGGTAGGGCACATTGCCCCTCAAGGTGGTGGTAAGTGTGGGGTTGTGGATTCATTTGAGGAGGTTCAGCATGAGTCTGGCTACGAAGTTTTGTATGGTCTTGAGTCTTCTGAGGAGCTGGGTAGAGATGCTGGCATAAAGGGTGTTGCCGTCGTTGTGGAGGCTGGTGAGGAGGGTCTGAGTGATGGTCTTTCTGGTGTTGGTTGTGATCCATCTGAAGATTCTGCAGGGCATGCGTAGTGTGTGGAAGCAGGGGGAGGCGACTGCGTTGATTTGTTGTTTCATGGTCAGTTAGCTGTCGCGGATGATGCTGAGGTTTTGTGCATGGTCGGTTGGTATGGGTGTAGGTCAGAGTTCTGCAGATCACCAGCTGTGGTCCCATGTGGAGGTTTTCTTCCTAAAGATCAGTACTTCAGTTTTGTCGGAGTTGAGTTGGAGGTTGTTGTTACTCATCCATATGGCTGTGTTGGTCATGGCGTTGCAGAAGTTTGAATTGGTGTTGGAGGGGCACATAGGCAACAGCTAAAATAAAATCAAAAATGAGATTTAGGTTTAGTGGTACATTCAGAAGTGTAACTTACCAGTCTTCATTCCACCAGGGATTCCTGTCAAGCCTTCAGTGTGCAGGATCCGCAAGACCTTCTCCTCCCCGAGAACAAGTTGCAAGGAAGGTTGGAAGGACCTTCACCAGTCCTCTGGGCCTGCAGGTGACGCTTGGAGGCCAGAGAATGCACTCTCCCCTGCAGGTTGTTCCATCTCTTCCTAACTTCCTCCTGAGTACCCAGATTGATTGCTAGAGTATTAACTCTGTGAACTATTCTGGCCCACATGTGGCTTTTCTGAGATATGGTTGTAATTTATACTTGGGCTTAAAACAATTGTGGCTCTACTCTAATAATTTCATCCACTGTGACTGACGATTCCCCCTCTGTAAAATGGGGATTTATCCTCCTTGCCCTTATCAAAAAAAGATAACTGGCATTAGTTCTGCTTGAAAATGTAACGGTGTAGTGGAATTGCAAAGAATCAAGGTCTGAAATGGAGTGGGTCTTATAGTCTGACATGAGGCGGAATACCATTAGCCAAAACATATCAGGTGTATAATGCTAGCATACATTCATCAGCCACAGGAATAGTGAAATGTTGAACGTGTCCTGAGATGGACTCACTACACCAGCAATCTGCCGCTAGAACACTGCCTGCACAACAGTGAAATCTAAATAGGCTTGGTGCAAACCCGCCACCCTGATGCCGATGGAGTAATGTTAGCCTGCACAGAAGTGAGCTACGTCGACAGCGGTGAACCGTTTATGCACCAGAAAACACCTAGTCGACACGGACGACAATTTAGCCAGAACACATATAAATATCACGGGCTAGATTCCATCAGCTTGGCGGAGTACTTGTAAATTCTGCCATGGAGGGAGGATGGGAGTCCTGCCAAGATCTAAATCTGGTCCTAAATAAGAAGGTAATAATTCCAACCAGGGCGTACCTTGTTTCGGTATCCGACCTGTGCTCCATCATGGACAGCCTTAAATCGTGCATAGGTATTGGTTAGTCACTAGAAGATGATTATGGCTGACGCTTAATGATTTTTGTTGCTGTTTTTATTTAAAATGTTATTATTATAAGTTGGAGTCGGATTTTGATTGTGTTGTTTTTTTCAATGTTTTAACTGTTTCAGTGTTTATAAATTCTTTACACATTTTCTTAAGTTAAGCCTGTCTGTTCTGTGCCAAAGCTGTCAGCAGTGAAGCTCAGTTTTAAATGACCGAAACCTTTACTAGACCTAACAAGATGAGTGACCTTATAACTTCAGGTAGACTACCATCCACCCCAACCAATAATATATTTTCTCACAATGAGCAATTCAATTATGTATTGGTAAAAATGTATGTTTTGTTTACATCTATCTTTTTGGGGGTGGGTGGGTTCCAGTATAGAGATATAATAGCCACCCTAATTATACTTCTGCTGTTCGGAAACCTTTTGTAGTGTAAGGCCCAGATTTACAAATGTTTTTCACTGGGTTTGTATCACAAAAGTGACGCAGACCAGAGTAAAATCTTTTATTTAATTTCTAGGACAAACTTGTTTTGCCCGGAAAGTTGCCTGAAGGTATCAGAATTGCTATGCGTAAAGAGGGTGTACCACGGGTGGAACATGGGCGTTTCCATGCAACCACCCATGGTTTTCGACGTAAAACCCTATCTACTAATGGTAGTAGACAGGGTTTTGTGCGAAACAATATCGCAACTTTGAAGCAGGCGTTCAAAGGAGAAATGCATGTACAGCACACAGGCAAAGTAGGAAAAGATTTAAAGTGTATCTAAGCATATCAGTTTGAACTGGAAGGGTCAATGCTAGACATCACACACACACCCTTGCACCACGGTGCAAAAGTGGGTGCGTGGCGCTAGGTAGCAGGATTCTGTGCAAATGGCACTTCTCTGCACACTCCATGACATCTTTCTAAATCTGGTTCTAACTATTTTAATTCAATCTCCCTTTCACTAGAAGATGCATGCCATTAAAGGGTCACAAGGAATTTCTCATTTCTGTAATAGTGCCTAGAAACAAATAAGTTATGAAGTATGTGTGCTACAAACAAAATAGGCATTAAACACCATATCACAGCAGCTTGAGGTCCCAATGGCTGTCAGCTAGAACCTGACACAGCAGACATTAACCTCTTTTACTTTAACTTTTTAATATTTTTTAAACTTTGTCAGGACTTTAGCAATTAAAAAATGTGGCAACTCACTACTTCAATGGTGGAAGCGTGCTGTGAAAAAATACTTGAAGTCTTACAAAGTTAAAATATAGCTAGATTAATGATTACAATTAAGAACAAAGGAACCTGACTTGACACACTCCCAGCTGCCGCTTGCTTCCCACCAAGTCTGCCTGCTGTTGCTGTGTTGCTGCTAGAAGAGAACACACTGATTATTATTACCCAATGCAGGAAGCACAAGTAAACAAGGCAATCAGCCTTGGACCCCACCGCCTCCTTATCATACTGATATTATTGTGTCTCTTTCACTCTGAGACATTTCCATTACTGAACAAAGGGTGTCTACAAATTTGCAAAAAGTGTCTCTTCATGAAAATGGGTAAACAGTTTTCGGCATGCTCGAACCTATGTCCTTGCTGCCCAAGGACCCACAACAAGTTATCCGGCATCAAAGGATTGTTTTCCCAGCTGTCACTCAGGCCGCCTTTGCCATTACCCCGAGTGTCAGTGGCACGGGGCAAAATGGGTGCATGCCAAGCAGCTTTTGTGTTGCCCATATCTCTGACTTCTAAAATTATTCACCAGTTGGGGGAATCTGGTAACACACTACTCTTTGCACAAGGCCTCCACAGAGAGAGTATGAGCAGTGACTGCTGAGCAGTAGTCTCTCAGCCCTCACCAGCAGTAGCAGAATTTTTTATTGCCTCTTTTTTTGTTTTGTAATTTTGTCAGTTCCGCAACTTTGTTACTGGGCAAAAGTTGCAAAGAATCATACGAACTGCAAAGCATGTTGGGTTTTGCACATTTATTGGGAGAGGAGTGCTCTAACGAAAGGTGACTAGTAATTATAAAATATGAAAAGGTAACCATGTCTTACCATCACAGATGCACCTAAGCCTTCTCCCTAGCGCTGTCTGTGGTTGTCCTAAAATGAAGGATGAAAAAGACTTTGTTGTACGCATATGTTAAAAACTGGCATTCACATGCGCTGGTTCAGTAACCTACATGTCCTACACCCCTTACCCCCTCATTGTTATCCTACCAATAGGTCCTTGTCCTGCAAATAAAACCCTGCAGTAACCTGCACTTGTTATTGTTCTGTGATTTACACCTCGTGCTCCACCAGTGTTTGTGCTGTGTGCTCTATAGAATGTTAGAGTCATGATGCGCCTCCGAATGTTGGGGCACAGAGAGGGCTGATCAGCAGACAGGCTGCTCCTGGTGGGGCTCCCCTTCACAACTCAACTACCTGTTGTCTGGAACTATTCAACATGTTACCTGCTTGGATAAATCTTCTTTAAATACATCCTACCTGCTTGGACTTCCTTACTACAACCCTCTTCTTCCGCACAGTGATATATTTCACACTCACACTAAGGTTGCCTGAAAAGTCACAAAACCTGGATCTTCACAAACAATTGTGAAGTGATACAGGCAGTGCTTCATTTGTGCCAGGGCTCTTGCCAGGAGGCCACTGCAGCTTGCACAACCCTTTGCCCTGCCAGTGCTGCCAGTGACAGTACCAACACAACTACTAACCATCACACTCCTACATGTGTGAAAGTTCCAACTATTTATGGCCCTCAAAGCTATAAGAATGACTTTGGCAGCAGGTAATAATAATTTTTTATTTATATTGAAAATATAATTAACTGTTGTGGCCCTCTCTAAATTAGCCATACAGAGCCACCTTATGGCAGGCTGTCCAAAGCGCCAGTGTTGACAATTAAGTGCCAGTGTCGAGCACCAGAAACCACCAGCTCAAATTAAGCACTGGATAGAGGAGTCATGGTAGAGGCATACAATACACTCCTCTTCCACCTCCTTTGGGCTTATTCCCTCTCACTCCATGTCTATCACTTTCTTCCACTGGCCCTCCCCCAAATAGTTATCTAATATCAGGAACACAAAAAGTTATCTGCCATGCTGCCAACCTTCACTACTACCCTTGGAAACCCACTCCCATGTCCAGTACAAGTATTAAAAAGGTAGAATTTGCTGTCCTTTTGCACGATTCATCCACCCTGAGCAGGGCCCTGTTCCCCCCCTCCCAAATAGTTTACAAAAATGGATTGTGTGGCCCTCCACCCTCAGCAGCTCCCTCGCCCACCCTGTACAAATAATAGGGCCTTCTCACAAAGTTAGAATTGATCGTAAAATTTAGTTTATGCCCACTTTTATTTTTTCACAACTTCCAGGAATTCCCAAAGGGATTCTTGGCAAATGTACATTCATTGGGTCCGATTCACACAATTAAAGTGAGTTGAAAGTCTAACTTTACAACTTTCGGTATTCACAAAGGGCATTTACTACTCGTAAATGCCCTTTGTGACTACGGAAAGACACAAAGTTAGACTTCCGTCTAACTTTACCTTTGTGAATCAGGCCACGTGATTGGGCGAATGTCATTTGGAACCAGAATAGCTTCCCACTCTCGCCCTCATGATTAGCACTAACAACCCTAGAAACATGGGGGCAGATTTACATGAAAGTGACTCAGTGCATGCTGCAAGCCATTTGGCTGCTCGGCACTGTCACTTTCCAAAGCACAGGAATGTGACATCTTTACAACAATATGTTGCATCTCTGTGCTTCTCCCTGCGCTGGTGCACAACCTGCTGCCATGCGCCGACGCAGGCACCCTTGCACCATGGTGCAAGGATGCCTGCGTCGTGGGAGATTGTTTTTGTTCAGGAAAGGTTCCCTTCCAGCCGAAAAACAATTTGAAACACAGTTATTCAACTTCACTCATAGGAGTTGGAAAACGTAATTGTTTGAATGATTGTTTATGTGCAGGAAGGGAAACCTTCCTGCACATAAACAACCATCAGAGGTGTTTTCCCCTTTCTGTGTGCGCTGCAGAATGCAGCATGCATAGAAAGAGGGAAAAAAACTAAGAGAAATGAATACATTTCTCCTCGTTGCGTCTCCCTAGGCCTCCCCTGGGGAGGCGTATCATTCACACACATTTCCAGATTTACGATTGCTCGTAAATCTGGAAATGTGTCTGGTTCCATGGGTGAAGCGTGCGAACACCCACAGTAACATCCATGGAACACCCCTTTCACGCACAGTGCCGCGTGCAAAGGGGCCATATTTATAAGCTTTTCCTGCCCTTGTAAATATGGAACAGTAAAATGCGCCACCGGTATGTCACAAAAAGTGACGCTCCAATGGCGCAAGGGGCTACCCAATGATTTCTCCACTGTAGTGAGACATGAACCTATTAGGGAGACCAGGACAGAGAAGGGCTTGTGCTGCATGGGAGACCGGCCTGGGGAAATGCATAACAGAGGAGCAATGGAAATATCACTGCATTCAAAATCTAAAGATCTCATTCAGTGGTCATCCCAGTCTTATTCACTTTTAATTCATCCAGTGTATTATTCCTGCCAATTTGAAAACCGTAGGGCCCAGATTTACTAAATTATCACTCAGCGGGAGAAGGAGAGAGCAGGAGAGCGCCATGTTTACAGAATATCACTCTCATCCCCACACCCCGGCGCAGAGGCAGAAATGTACCGCCGTGCATGAGGCACACACATTTGCACGATAGTGCAAGTGTGTCTGCGTGAGTCTAGTAGAGGTTTACTACTGGAAGGATATCCAGTAGTAAAGAAAAATAGTATCCTTGGACTAATTTTAAAACTTTTCCCACCTTCTATGTGTGCTGTACAATGCAGAAAACATGGAAAGTCAGAAAAGAAAGAGAAATAAAAGCATTTCTCCATGAAGGCATCTGGTTGAAGTGAGCACTGTTTTTTGCCGCAAAACCCTGTCTGCTTTTTTTAGTGGATAGGGTTTTGTGTCAGAAACCTTGGGTGGTTGCATGGAAACAACCATGCACCATCCATGGAATGCCCCCGCGGCGCTAAGTAATGCAAAGCAGCGCTATGCACTGCTTTACGCTACTTTCAGGTGATTTTTTAGCTCAAATTAGTAAAAATATATTTTCTACTGATTTGCACACTTCGAGCCAGATGCAGGAAGGCTAATACCGGTCGGTAATGGCCAAAATTACCGTATTTCGGCAGTTACTGACCAGTATTAGGCTTTTCAGATGTAGGGACCTAATTTAAGGAATCGGTAAATTACCGAATTGTTAAATACCGATTCGGTAAATTACCGAATCCTTAATGTAGGAAGCACTCAAGTGAGTGCTTTTCACATTTAAGGATTCGTTATTTACCCCCAACTACAAGTTGGTGGTAAATAACGAAAACTATTAAAAAAGCAATTTTGTGCTTGTTTAACAGTGGCATGTGGCAGACATATATGCCCTTAGGGCATGTGTGTGTGCCACATGTGCACCTATGCATCATTCAGGGGTGCAACAGGGTGTCAATGTGACACCCTGCCACCCTTGTAGGTCTACCCCCTATTACCGATTCGGTATTTACCGAATCAGTATTTCGCATTCATTCCTATGGGCCTTCAGGCCCATAGGAATGAATGAGAAATACCGAATCGGTAAATACCGAATCGGTATTTTTCTGATTTTTAGCTACATATCATTTACCGATTCTAAAATACCGAATCGGTAAAATTCGGTATTTTAGAATTTGTAAATGATATTTACCTATATCTGGCCATAAGTGCCATAACTACGTTGCTAAAACTTTAGTAAATACACCCCTTGGTCTCATACTGGAAGGCAGATGCAACAGATATCACAGCACTTCTCTTGGCCTTGTTTGTACAGGAGAACATGAATACTGAGTAGGAAATTTAAAGGCAATTGGAAAAATGAACCACAATCTCAATAATACCTGCCCTCGGTCACAGTGTGAGGGTTTGTGAAGGATGTTCCCTGACCTTTCAGAAAATGTCCTGCTTTACCACTGCTAGTGGCTAAGTGCAAAGTGGCAATATGGTGGGGAAGAGGTCCTCCACCGGTCCTCCAACTGAAGGTAAAGACTGGTAAATGATTTGACGTTTGGCAGTCATGCATCTGACCACTGCATCTTGCTCTTCCTACTCATATCCCAACCTAGATATGTTTGTCTTATATTCCATCAATACTGTCATTCCTAACTCAAGGTAAACAAGCTAACAATGATGCTCCTGGGCACAGTACCATTACAGAAAATGTGTCTGTGCAATATATACCAACAAGACACTAGGTTCCAGTCTTATTTATTATTGTCAATAATGTGCTTCTAGCTGACTGTTGCTTTGCTTATTTTGAAATGATACCTACAGGATTTTGAAAAGGATGGGGCGAAGGTGTCCACCACAAATGCGTAGACCTCTAAAGCCATAAGTTGCACTCAGGTGGTGGGAAAGTGGACACTCCAAGGCATGGCTTGCTTTGGAAATTTAGGAAACGGTGACAAACATCAGCAATGATAGACATTCCCAAACCCCTGTTCCTTCATTTTTCACCCTTTAAAGGGTCTAGAATTTACTCATGCTAAGAGCAGAAGTTACTGCCCTTCTAAGATGGGATTTGGAAGGGGTGTAAGGAAAGGCTTTTTCCACAAGGAAAAGTAATTTCCTATGGTTCAAAAAAAAGAAAAAGTGCCTTTGCACAGGGCCTCCTATTTCCATTGTGCAGAGTTCGACTCTAGAGTGAACTTCACACAACAGGAATAGGTCACATGTAGAAATGCCATCTTCCCTAAATATGTCTGGAAATCTGCACCTGCCACAGCTGTCCAGGTGTACACATGGGAATATTGGTGAACAGGGAAAACTAGGGAACTTATGATTTGGTGGAATTGGAGCACCCTCTGTCCATACTTTTCCTATTTTTCTATTGAATTGGGCCCAATATTTTGAAATTTCAAAGTGTCATCCTGTGACACTCCCTCAGCCCTTTCTAGACCAGCAAATGGTCAAACTTAAGACAAAATCCTAACTTTACTACTACTAAATGCCTTCTGTGAATACCAAAAGTAGTAGGACAGACTTAAGACAGACTTTAGACAGACTTCAGATGAACTTAGGACAAACTTAAGACAGACTGAAGACAAACTTTAGACAAACTTAGGACAGACGTAAGACAGATTTAAGACAGACTTGAGAAAGACTTAGGAAAAAATCCTAACTTTACTACTACTAAATGCCTTCTGTGAATACCAAAAGTAGTAGGACAGACTTAAGACAGACTTTAGACAAACTTAAGACAAACTTAAGACAGACTGAAGACAAACTTAAGAAAAACTTAGGACAGACGTAAGACAGATTTAAGACAGACTTAAGAAAGACTTAAGACAAAATTCTAACTTTACTACTACTAAATGCTTTCTGTGAATACCAAAAGTAGTAAGTTTAGGATTTTGTCTTAAGTTAGTTCTGTGAATCGGGCCCATGCTGTTTATGCTCAAATGAATTGTAACTTAAAATCCTCGTTGATGGCGTAGTACGATTTAATGTCACAAATCTTTAAACAACACGCTTAGAAAGTTGGAATGTTCTGTTCACAAACCTTTGTCCCTTCTGCATTTATTCTGAATCACATAACTGTGAATGGCTCTGTAATTGGGGGTTTGTGTATTTCTCCCAAACAATGACACAAAGGTGACTAGGTGTGGGTAGAATTCTGTTGGTAGGACTGGTCTGCTTCTCTACCGCTGGAACCACAGACCTGCTGCCTGAAGAAGAATGACTGGCCCTGCTCATTAGAACCCAGGACTACCAGAGTGACTCTAAGAGCTAGCTGGCTGGCCTCCTATGTGAGCTATAGAGACACAACAAGCTCCAGAATCCCTAAAGTTTACCTCTCTGCTGCTGCTTGTCCCTGCTAGAGTGAGTCCTAGCCCCCCATTTGTGCCCCACACTGGTCCTAGATCCTTGGGGCTCCATTATGATGGTGGCGGTGGCGATCCGCCCGACAGAAATGCCAGTCCGCCACCCTTTTCCCCCCGCCACATTACAATGGTGGGGGGGGGGGGAACCGCAGCGGTGGCAAACACCGCCCGCCACTTTTCCGCCTCGGTCGCCTGGCGGCCGGGGCGGAAAAGGGTTCATATGGTGGCGGTGTCTATCAGACACCGCCAGCCATATTTGCATGTGTGGCTATAGGTGCCTTTCCGCGGCGGCGATCCCGCCACGGAAAGGCAGGCGGTCGTTGCCATACGGGGCCCCTGCGGGACCCCATGTTGAAGGCTGAGGTGGGGGTGCACAGGAGGGGTACCTATGGTAACCCCATTCATTTGCATATACAAAGAGGCAGGCACCGCGCGGTGCCTGCCGCTTTGCATATGCAAATGTGAAAATGCATTTTTTGCATTGTGGCGGGCGGTGCAGAGTGCACCGCCCGCCACAATGCTACAACTACAGGATGTGCCCGCCACTGTGGCGGGCACATCCTAATAGCCCCCACGAGACAACCGCCCTTATGGCGGGCGGTCCCAACCACCGGTAGGATGTCCGCCCGTCATCCTAATGGGCCTCTTGGTGTGGTGCCAAAGTGGCCACCTGCTACCAAAATGCAAAACCTTGTACATTTTTTAGCAAAAACTGCTCTGAGAATTTAAAGGAGATCAGAACCTACCATCAAGATGATCCAACGGAGGTGCATTTTTCTCCACAGCAGCAAATCCTATTAGCAGGACCAACCCGGCAGCGGTATTTCGTCTCATGGAGCCTTATCCAGCCACAATCTGCAGCCTCATCCCAATGGGTGAATCCAAGCCCCAACAAAACATCTAAGTCCAAAAGGCAGAAATTTTCTCCGGGCTTGACGACAACCAGCACCTCATCAACAACCTACTCGAAATCCAGCTTCTTCTGCTAGGAGCTTTCCCCCCCCTTCATCGAAGTATTCACCAAGACCTCTTTCAGCGGCTCCCCATTGTCAATGACTCGACATTAAATGCAACCTTCTGTCTGCCCCGCTGAGAATGTACCTTCTGAAGAACTTTTCAAAAAATGTGTTTCTGAGTCCAAAGGTAAGCAGAGACCGGGCCCATTCCACCCCTTGTTATTCGACCTGCACACCTTAACTTTTGCCTATCACTTGGTATCACTTGAGCAGATACCCATCTTTGGTACTTTTTGTCCTTTTAGGTGATAAATTTCACCCAAAAAAATAGATATATGTCTTTTCAGTTCTAACAACTGTATATATAATTTGTTTTGGTGACATTTTATTTATGTAAGAAAAGGGAGCTACCCCACTACCCAAGAGACAGGGTACGGTAAGTAAAATTAAAGAGATACTCTCTTGGACCTAATAGGATTAAAGTTCAAATTCTGACATTTATAAAGCGCACTACTCACCCAGAGGGTCTCAAGGCGCTAGGGGAAGGGGTTCATTATTTGCCGAAAAGCAAGGTTTTAAGTTCTTTTCTGATGGAGATGTGGTTCTGAGTAAGGCGGAGGTGAGTGGGGAGTGAGTTCCATGTCTTGACAGCCAGGTAGGAAAAGGATCTACCACCCATGGTGGATTTCCGGATGCGCGGGACTGTGACCACATGTCACTCGTTCCCACTCAGATTTTAAAGAACTCAACCAATCTACAAGATCTCACATCAATCCAAACTGAGGGACCCAAAAATTAACAACAAGCACATCAGTGAAGGACTCAATAAGTACATAAAACTGCAATTTTATTTAAAAAATTATGATTTCGAAAAACATAACAGTACAGTGATGTAATAAAAAGTCACAGTTAAAAATTACAAATACAGTACACAAGAGACAGTAACATATGGGAAAGACATTCAGATCATCATAATATGGTTATTTCATAAGAACCAGTCTGTTACAAAGAGATCTAACAATAGATATTGCTATTAGATATGGACCGTTCTGTGAATATAACCTGAACAAATATTTTTTCGACTGAGGCAACGAGGGGAGCGGTACAGAGGAGGACGCATTTCGTATAGATTGACATTGCACTATCTAAAACAGAGGGAACACAGCGCCCATCTTTTCCATTGAGAAACCTTGTCCTCCAGAGTCCGGACGCAGGACTAAGAAAAGAGAAGAGTGGGAACGAGTGACATGTGGTAATCCTATTAGGTCCAAGAGAGTTTCTCTTTAATTGTCATTTTATTTATTACAATTTACTCTATTTGTCTAAATTGGTGTGGGATTTTTCTTGTGTTGTATTTTCCCTTTATTACTTTCTATGTGCTGGATAAATACTTTGCACATTGCTTTTGAGTTAAGCCTGACTGCTTTTGTGACAAGCTACCAAAGAGTTAAGCACATAATAATTTAGTGATTTTTTGTGGTTCATCAAACAAGGATCTATTTATTATTTACTTGGGGATTCCACCTCTCTCAACTAATTACCCAATTTTTTACAGTTCTTTTAAGTATTAATGTACACATCTATCTATGAGCAGTCAGATGCCACACAACAATCAATAGATCTTCATAGTAAGTGAAAGTCATTCTTTTTTTTCCTAAAACAAAGTATGCAAAGCACAAGCAAAATAGTTTAGTCAAATATTATTAATACTAGAGCTTTAGAAATATTAAAACAATCATAAAACACGTTTGCGCACCTTATTCTGCTCCTAAATAAATGTGGTCCTGGAACCTGAAGATCTTTAGAAGCTGTTGATGTTTGATCTTCTGCTGTGCTAGAATTACAAAAAAGGGATATCAATATTTTATTGCAATGCATACGTTGTGGCGTTCAGCATCCCAATATGGTGCACATATGCTTCACTGGGTTGAATAATCTACAAGCTGAGCGTTCCTTGGGTGGTAATTAACCCCATCACCCCGGAAGCTATTATTCGTCTCCCATTTCTGCAGTACACACATTTTGCACAAAAAAAGATTAGGCGAATGTCATATAGTTATTTTACAGGAATATGCAGGGGGCTATCAAGAAAAAAAAACTCCTAAAAGAGGGTCTGAGTTTCAGCCTAACACTGAGATGGGATTACACGTCACAGCCAGTTTGACTATTGTAAGCAGCTTGACAATTTATCAAGCTTGAGCTCATGTTCCAAGTCATAAATGAACTGCATAAGAAATCAATATTTAAGTTGTGGTGCGGTAATGCACGAGATATTTATTAATCATCCTATGAAACACAAGTGTTTTATTAATTTATGATGGTCATGAAGCTTGCTCTGCCACATGCAGCTTTGATACATCATTTATATCACTATGGGGAGCAGGAGAGATATAAGACATGCAGGGAAAATGGGTAAAGTGAACATTTGGGTATCATGAATAGTGGAGTCTCATGCAATAGCACAGGGGTGGTCTTAGACATGTGCAAGCTGTGCACCTGCACAGGGCCGCCAAACCCTAGGGGCCACCACGCCAATAAATATCCTTAATATAATAATCCTCTGAGGATGGATACATATTTGCGTGGCGGCCCCTGGCAGGGATTTGGCGGCCTCCGGCTCTGTTCCACCTCCAAACACCCTGATCCCCCTCCCCCCTTCACTGGCTTCCGCGCTCCGCCCCACCCGGACCACCTCTTCCGGGGTTCCCTACCTACGCTGCTGCCCAGGGCCGCCATGAGCCTAGAGCTGCCCCTGAATACCATAGCAGAAGTTTGCTTTTGAAAGGATGGAAACCCTCACCCACCCTGTGGTGGCATGCTTCATTATGGGGCCCTTCCCCCCAATGATAGAAGCCTCTACCAATGGGGGCTATTACCCTGAATCCACAGGGGAGCTCTTGAGATGCAGGTGAGAGCCTCTGTGTGATTGTGGGGGCCTGCATCATCTGGTGTGGGGGTAACTTTTAGGTATTATGCAGAGAGGAACAGGTAAAGCTATCTTCTTGTAGACAAAAAAAAACTGTGTTAGTGTCCAGTTTGTAGAGGTCAAATAAAAGGGGAATAATTATGTCCTTGTCATGCGGTCGACTTGATTTGGCCTTTGCATTTGCCTTTAAAAAAGTGCCTTGGGCTTCCTTCAAGACCAGTCCTCACTGAATATAGAATTTGCATGGGTGAAAGCATATAAGGCACAGATACAAAGCCTGAGTGCCAGTTTGTAGGGTTTAGTTTCCTATTTCGTATGGATCTGGTGCAGTTGAAGGTAATGTACATGTGGTCACAAGACTTTTTCTTGCCCTTTCCTTTGGTCCATTGGATTCCATCCCGCCGACCTTCCGTCATTTCTCTTTTGCGGGATTGCCTTATCTCTTTCTCCCCTCAGGTCCCCCTCTCTCCTCTCACCAATCTCAGCCTCCGACTCTTCTCCCCCACATACCGCTCTCTACCCTTTTTTCTTTTTTTCTTTTTATTTCTCTTTTCACTCTGTAAATATGTGATATATACTTGTCCAAGCCTAATCGCTGGTAAAATAACATCCTGAGCAAATCTATTTGTATATATATAGAGGTAACTCTAACACCTAGTATATGTAGTAGACCCTTGTACTCACGACCATTCCTATGTGATTCTTACAGTTTATCCATTTGTATCTCTACCTCTACTTTACAACTTGTACATTTGCATTTTTTTCTGTTGGTATCTTTTATGTAACTCATGTAATCCTAAATCCTTATGTATCACAACTGGTTCTTATGTAAATCGTTTTGACACCTTCGGGTAATGTTCGCACTATATAAAATCGCATTAAATAAAAAAATATATAAATATATTCATTCTCATTTGTGAAGACTAAAGGAAAAGGTGAAGCAGTATCACTGCACATGCACTTGTACAAGCGGTTTTAGTGAGTATACTGCATGCATAGAGAAAATGTCAGATCACATACAAAGTAGAGTGCTCCTACCCTGGCATAGAGTGTGTTACAGCTGCAGCTCTTGCAGTCAGAGGGCAGGGATTCAGCAACGGCACAAATTAATATTCACATGTAGGAACCAATTCATACCAGCTGTATCAATCAAGGTTATGGCTGGATGCGACCCCATCTCATTATTAGAACTGATGGTATTTTGTGTAGTAATGACATGAAAGAGTTAATTTTGGTGCATTAAAGTGTAGAAATACATAGGACAGACATCAAACGTCCTCGTCATACATGAAGAACAGCAAGAGAAGGCATATTTGAGTAGCAACTCATACCTTACCATAACAACCTGGTGCAAGGCCAGTTTTTATAAAGATTCATTAGGACAAGCACAATATGTTGCATAACATAGTAGACTAAAATGGGCCTAGAATCAGGGGCGGATTCTTCGCTAAGGCGGAGGAGCGTTGCCCCACTGCTCTATGAGCAGGAAAAATAAAATCAGAATAACATAGTTATTATCATTTTATTTTTGAAAGGTTCCGGGCTGGGTTAGGGTGGGCGGGGCCGGAGGCACAGGGGGAGGAGTGATTTGTGCACACTAAGTGCACATGACTGCTTGGTCGGCCGTCTGGGACCGGCCAAAGTCATGCGCACTTAGCAAGTTCCCTACCAGGCTGCATTACAAAGCCTAGTGAGGAACATGCCCAGGCCCCCAGCCCCCTCTGATCGCCAATTCACTGTGCTCAGACCAATCACAACATTGCATTCCAGTGTTGTGATTGGCTTAGAAGAAGCCAATCATAACGCTATATTGCAGCATTATGATTGGCTATGGGGTGCCTGGGTGTTTCCTGGTTTCCGGACTCGACGGAGGAGTGAGGAGAGATGGCCGGCGAGAGAGGTAAGTGTTTTTTTTTTATTATTATGTTCCCCGTAACCCTCCCTTCCCCCCGCCTCTACACCCTTATTCCCTGCCAGCCGCTAATGGCCAGAATGTGTTCTCAAGAGACATCATATGCATTTAGCTATGACCAGAGGATTACCAACTCACTATCCTAGAAACCACAGCCACTGATAAATCTGTGACTCTGTTAGGTGATTTTAACTTTCACTTGGAATGTAACGAAGACAAGGATACTACTTCTTTGCTATCCGAAATGGAGGTTTTTGGACTATCCCAGCTGGTGAAAGGACCTACTCATAATGCAGGCCATACCTTAGATGGTATTTTCACCAACCTTGAAAATATTTCAGTGACTGAAGTCTTACCAATGACTTGGTCCGACCACTATATGGTACTGGCCACAATACAAACTAATAAAACATCTGTCGCCACTTTACTCCCCCCCAAACCAGAAGCGTTCAAGGTCTGGAAAGACATTAATATTCCCAATTTCAGGGAGGCGTTACAGAATTCCATACCTAAATGGGCTACAGATCCAGACACCGCTACTGAACAATATCACACGTGGGTAGGCCAGACAGCTAATAAACTGGCACCTGAGAAAAGAATGTCAAGGAACAGAAGCTCCCCCTCAGCACCATGGTACACCGAGGAGCTTAAAAAATTAAAACAGCAATGTAGAAATAAAGAGAGAATCTGGAGGAAAAAGTATGAAAGTGAAGATAGAACAGTATACAAGGAATTGTTAACCCAATATAAACACCTAATCACAGAGACAAAAAAGAAGTTTTATACTGAACAAATTGAAAGCGCCAAAAACTCAACTAAAACGCTCTTTGAAATAACTAAACATCTTGCGGGATGCGCCCCAGACCTTAGCCCTCCCTGCTCCCAAGATTTCTGTGACTCTTTGGCATCCTTCTTCTTCACCAAAGTGAATGACATATTTTCAGCTTTTAATCTAGATGACACGCAACTCCATGGAAAGATAGACACTTCTTCTTCAGGTAATAACTTATCCGGTTTTAAAGAGGTTACGGAAGTTCAAGTTCGGGACATTATAAAAACAATTAAATCTGGATCAGCTCTGGATCCCTGTCCTCTGAAAACCCTTCGTGTAATAATGGATACTCTTATCCCTGTTATTACCCAAATAATCAACCTCATGTTCAATACAGGCAGCTTCCCAAACCAATTAAAAAAAACCCTAATTAAACCCCTCCTGAAAAAACCTGGCTTGGACAAAGCAGAACTTAAAAACTACAGGCCCATAGCAAATTTACCCTTCCTGGCTAAAATAGCTGAAAAAGCCATGAATAATCAACTCACGGAATTCATCGAGCAACACCATCTGCTCGACGAAACACAATTTGGATTCCGCAAATTTCATGGCACGGAAACAGCGCTCATTAAAGCAGCGGATGACATCCGATTAATCAGAGACCAAGGTGGCACAGCACTATTGGTGCTCCTAGATTTATCGGCCGCTTTTGACACGGTTGACCATAAGATCCTGGTCAACCGTGTCGAAAAGATGGGCGTGCAAGGCCTGGCAAAAGATCTGCTGGCATCTTTTTTAGCAGAGAGAACCCAGGCAGTCATACTGGGCCAGTTTGAATCCGCTGAGCTATCACTGCCATGTGGGGTACCTCAAGGTTCATCCCTGAGTCCGACACTATTTAATATATACGTGTCGGACCTTGCCAACACCATCAAAGCGCACGGGATGAACCTTACCTCATATGCGGATGATACACAGCTGATACTGGCTGTCAGAAATGATGGGGAAACAGTGGCGGCAAATTTCAAGACAGGAATGCTGGCCATTGGAAAATGGATGTCAGCAAACTGTCTGAAATTAAATTCCGACAAAACCGAGGTGGTCACTTTTGGCCACCTCAGCCCTAGCTGGTCCCCAACCTGGTGGCCATCATCTTTTGGAGTAGCGCCCAAACCAGTCACGAAAGTGAGAAATTTAGGAGTCATATTTGATGACAACCTTAATTTCATGGCCCACGCCAATCAGACAGCCTCCACGGCTTTTTACAAGCTACGTCTGGTGAGGAAGATTCTCCCTTTTCTCCCAACAAATGTGGGAAAGACACTGATTAGCGCTTTGGTCCTATCAGCACTGGACTACTGCAATGGACTGTTTGCAAACGCCCAAGTTAGGATAATTAAGAAAATGCAAACAGTCCAAAATGCAGCAGCCAGACTTCTCCTTAACATTCCTAAATTCAAACCTATAGCAGAGTCATTGAGGAGTCTTCACTGGCTTCCGGTCAGGAACCGAATTAAATTCAAGACTTTATGTCTCGTCTATAAGGCACTTCGCCGTCAAGCGCCGCAATTCCTGTGTGATCACCTGGTTCCATATACCCCCTCTCGAACGCTACGATCTGCAGGACAGAATGACCTAGTAGTGCCACGGACTAGGCTGGTCAACTGGGGAGACAGACGTTTCCTAGTTGCCGCCCCAAGATTGTGGAATACTCTTCCACAACCGATAAGATCAAGTCCAAACCTAATGTGTTTTAGGAAGAAATTGAAAACCTGGCTTTTCAACCTCTGAAAACTTTTCCAAGCTCCTATAGGAGGGTAACACAGTATAGCGCCGAGACGCCTGCGGGTAATTGTTCGCGCTCAACAAATGCTAAAAAATAAATAAATAAACTCCACTACAGTTCCTGGGTCCAGAATGTATTCTCATGGCATGTGTCATGATATTGTAGGAAAATAATCGAAGCGACAAAAGGACCTGGCGTCTCCATTGTCATATATTTCGTCTGACAAAAGGTATGTCCATGGCATTAAGTTGTTATTTAAGCTAATCTATGTATATGTTATGTTATGTTATTTTTGAATCGCGCACAGCTACTCAAAAGAGTGTCCCGGGGCGCGTGTGAAACGCTATGTGTGCACAAAACCAGAAGGGCTGGCATCTGTGGGATTTGTAGGATGATGTCTGTGGACTTTGATAGGCATGAATTCAAATCTTTGGGACCCTTCTTCTTATAAAAAGTACTATATACACACACACTACTAAATAATATGCAATCACAAATATATGCAATCAGGGAGATGGAAATACCTTTAGTGACACCCTCATAACACGTTACACCTGCAGTGGGTCCTGAATGCTGTCATCTAGGTTACACACAACAGAGGGTGCACCATTATCAAAAAGGCAGACCTACTAGCTATTTCAGGGTATTGCCACACTCATAAAAGCAGAAATATTGCATAATGAACCAATAAACTACAACTGAATTCAGTAGCGATGTTATAACATTTAGAAACCTTCATAAACACTTACACCCTTCATGTCATTGTTAATATTGACATTAGGACATATTCAAAACAATCCCTTGCGTGCCTGTCTATCTTGTCTTTCAAACCTGCTGCCACTCCAGCTTTAGACCAGGTCAACAGCATCCTGCACTCCAGAACTCCTGGAAAAGAAAAAGAGGCTTCAGAGGTGTTTGAAACGGATCACTGAAATAATATCGACTGACAAAATATCGACTTGCCAAAATATCGTGGACAAAATATCGACAGTCAAAATATCGAGTTTGTATCTACAAACAGGTAAGTACAAAAATATCGAGTACAAAATATCGTTAACATAAATATAGATGTAAAAAATATCGACTTTATTAAAAACAGTGTTAAATTAAATTAATATTAAATTTTAATTACTAAAATATACTTTAAACGACTTAAATTAAATTATAATAATAAAATAATAAATGAAAATAATAAAAATAATTTTTTAAAATCTTATTTGTTGACCCTGAACCCTAAAAATACCCCTTTACCCAAAAACCCAAAACTGACCCTGAACCCTAAAAATACCCCTTTACCCAAAAACCCAAAACTGACCCTGAACCCTAAAAATACCCCTTTACCCATGACCTGAAAACTGACCCTGAACCCTAAAAATACCCCTTTACCCATGACCTGAAAACTGACCCTGAACCCTAAAAATACCCCTTTACCCATGAACTGAAAACTGACCCTGAACCCTAAAAATACCCCTTTACCCATGACCTGAAAACTGACCCTGAACCCTAAAAATACCCCTTTACCCATGACCTGAAAACTGACCCTGAACCCTAAAAATACCCCTTTACCCATGAACTGAAAACTGACCCTGAACCCTAAAAATACCCCTTTACCCATGAACTGAAAACTGACCCTGAACCCTAAAAATGCTCCTTTACCCAAAATTTATCAATATTATTTAATTACCAATTAATTATTAATTAACAATAACAATAAAGTAAATATATTAGAACATTAGGTGTAATTATTTTAATAATTAATATTATTTTATCAAAATTAATTACTTAAAAATAACACAAAATTATATATATAAAAAATGTACTCTAATTAATGTAATTAACTAATTACAATTAATTAATTAACAATTATTTACTAATACAAAATATATTCAAAATTATATTAATTAATTAACTAATTAATATTAATTAATTATCAATTAATTATTAATTAAAATATTAACAAACATATATTAATTAATTAAATATTATTAAATTACTTCCCACCCTATTCCCCTATAAACCCACAACCCGCTACAGAATTACATTACGCAATTATTATCAAAACAAAATTCATGTAATAAAATATTTAATAACATTAATACACACTATTCACACATATTATTACATAAAAATACACTATAAAATATTATATATTATTAAAAAATCGATATTTTTGCTATCTATATTTTATACAGTCGATATTACTTCACTTACCTGAAAAACGATATTTTTGTAGTCGATATTATGTCCAGTCGATATTTTGTCCAGTCTATATTTAAAACTCGATATTATGTCCAGTCGATATTTTGGAGTCGATATTTTGTCTCTATACCGTTTGAAACAACAAAATACGTCACTGAAGGCATCAATATACCACACTAGGAGACTTAGGGACAGTACTAGGGTAGGGACCAAACTGCACCAACTGCTTTTATGCTGTAGTACTGCAAGGCACGTTGATATGGACAAAAGGCGTTCTTCTTCACAAAATATGAAACACCAAATAAGAAATAAATAATATTTGATGATTGTCTATAAGGGTGGAATAACGAAGGCCCTTGTTTTTTTTTAACTATACGCACACAAGTACGTCTTCTAATACTGATTAGCTTTTACACCTTTTGATTATATGGTCTCACCCTTACCCCCAAAGGTTATTCTAGAACACACTTTAACTTTAAGCCCATAAGGAGCTCTGCAGCCTCTAAAGAAATAAACCTAAAACTGTGCTGCAGTCCAGGTCCTATTCGGAGTCAGACACTGGGGCTTTAAGAGCGGCACCAAGAATGCAACGATGAAAATGCACATCACAGCCAACGAAAACCGGTCATCATGTCTGCTCTAGGTTCCCCTCTGTGGACTATATCTTTAATATTGATTAAATGGAGCGTAAGAACACAGGTGCAATATAAGGATGCGCTGTGTATGCAGGCGATAATTTATCAGACAGTCTTTCATAATGTCTCAGAGCCAGATGACTGAATCAAATGAGAAAATGTACATTCAAGGTAACAGTAATTTAGCAGCGAATGTTACTCCAGCGGGCCCGTCTTTGGCATAGCTGTGTGCAATTGACAGGATGCGGTCTAACAGCCAGTGCTGCAGACTCTGGAGCGGGGGAACTAGGTTCGATCCTCGGCGTTGGCTCAACATTCTGTGATCCTGGGCAAATCAATTCATCTCCCAAAGCCTACCAAAAATAACTGTGTCCTTGTGTAACTAACGTGAGTGGTGCTCCTGTAACGCGATCTGATACCTTCGGGTCAACTTCGCGCTATGTTATGTTATGTTAATTCTGCTTATATAGCGCATGGCTACCCCAGCAATGGGGCGTCCCAGCGCTGCGGACAAACCTAGAAGCAGTGCAACACAGCAGAGAAAGTGGAGCTAGATGGAAGAGAACAGCCAAGTTTTAATCTGTTTGCGGAACAGCAGGTGATTAGAAGTGGCCCGAGCCCCAAGTGGGATCGAATTCCACAGCTTCGGCGCCAGATGCCTAAAAGAGCGACCACCAGCTCGGCTCCTACGGATCTTAGTCGTGCGTGCCAGTGACAGGTCGGCTGAACGAAGGGCGCGCGAGGGGGCATAGAAGGAACAGAGTCCCAGCAAGGTTTGAGGGGCGGTATTATACAGGATTTTATGAATTAAACAAAGGCTTTTGAACTGGATACGTTGTTTAACGGGAAGCCAATGTAACCGATGGAGGATAGGGGAGGTGTGGCATTTTTTTGGCAGAGCGAATAGAGTGCGCGCCGCGGCATTCTGAGCTCTCTGGAGTCTGTTTATCACCGTCAAGTTAGAACCTAGCATCAGGACATTGCAGTAGTCTAGATCGGATAAGACTAGGGCCTGGATTATAGTCTGGCGGATGCAAGGCTCAAAGAATCCGAGGATAGGTTTAAGAGAGCGCAGGCGACCATAACAGGTGCCTGCCACTCTCTTGGCATGAGTTTCCATGGAGAGTGAGTTGTCCAACATCACACCCAGGTTTTTAACAGCCTCTTTGGGGACAGGAGAGGGTCCCAGAGTGGGAGGCCACCAATGTGCGTCCCATTTCTCGGTATCCTTACCTACAATGAGTATCTCCGTCTTGCAAGAATTTAGCTGGAGATAGTTCTGTGACAGCCAGTTCGATATAGCCAGGATATCTTCCTGGAACTTAATTTGGTCAGCCCCACTGTTCTTAGAGAAGGAGAAGATGAGTTGTGTATCGTCCGCGTATGATGTTAATTTGATGTTACGATCCCTGGCCAGCATGGCCAGGGGGCGGACGTACACATTGAACAATGTGGGGCTGAGCGCAGAGCCCTGCGGGACTCCACAGTCCAGGGGATGTATGCTGGATGAGTACGGCGGGGCGTGCACTTGGAATGAACGGTCAGATAAGAACGACGTGAACCATCCCAAGGCACTCTCCCTGACTCCGATCTCCCACAGTCTCGCAAGCAGGATCCTGTGGGAGACCGTGTCGAAGGCCGCGCTCAAATCCAGCAGAACCAGGGCAGATGTCTCACCCTGGTCCAGCCCCACCCTCAGATGTTCCGTAACGGCTAGCAGAGCAGATTCCGTGCTATGTTTAGCACGGAAGCCGTGCTGCGATTCGTCCAATATTCCATTCGACTCCAAGTAAGTGGTTAGAATGGAATTAACATGGGCCTCCATCACCTTGGCAAGATAGGGGAGCAAGGAGATGGGTCTAAAGCTGTCAGGTCTAGTGGGATCTAATGATGGCTTTTTTAGAAGAGGGACAACTTTAGCATGTTTCCAGGATGGGGGAATGGTCGCAGACTGAAGTGAGTTGTTAATTAACATCCGCCCTTCTCGTAAGATGGAATCCTGGAATAGTCTGAATAGTTCTGGCTTAACAGGGTCTTCCGGGGAATCAGATTTGACTCTTTTGATCAGAGAGTCCATCTCAGTTTGCTCAATAGATGGTAAGCATTGTAGTAAGAATGGCGAGTCGATGGACCCCATGAGGTTGGAATTAGCATTGGGTCTATCTGAGGTTAAAGAGTTATAAATCCCTTTGACTTTGTCTACAAAGAAACAGGCCAGCTCTTCACATTGGGCATCGGACGCAATTAAATTACCTGGACCTTCTGGTATCTTGGTCAGATCTTTTACTAAGGTGAAAATGGATTTGGAGCGATTGGTGCTGGAGTTGATCAGCTCTGTGTAGTATTTGGCTTTAGATAGTTTTATAAGTTTGTGGTAGGCTTTAGTAGCTACTCTAAAGTTGATTTTAGCCAAATGATCGTACGACCTCCTCCAGAGGCGCTCCAACTGCTTACATTGTTTTTTCTGTAATGTAAGGGCCTCAGAGTACCACGGATGAGTTTGGCCCCTCTTGGGCCTAGAGCACTTCATAGGAATGAAATGGTTGAGTGAATCTTTTATCCACTCCCTATAGGCTGTATCGGCCTCGTCCAGGTTGCTCGGCCAAGTGGGGCAGGAGGAATGGAGTCTAGCTTCGAACGCTGCATTGTCAAGCTTGTTCCAGGGGCGTCTCTGCAGCGGAGGTGGTGGCTTTTCCCTGCATCTAGCTGGAATCTGGATAGTAGTAAAGACCGGAAAGTGATCTGTCCAGGTAAGAGGGCCGGGAATGGAGACAGACGCTTCCTGGATGTTCGTAAACACCGGATCTAATAAATGGCCTGCCTGATGCGAAGGCCCTTCGACCAACTGGATAAGCTGGCAGGCTTCCATATCACCCAGGAATTTCAATATAGTGGGCGAGTCACGACATTCAAGATGAAGGTTAAGGTCCCCCAGTACACTGAAATTAGCTGGCTGTAAGGCCAGTGCAGTGGTGGTTGCCACCAGCGATTCTTGAAAGGCAGTGGCTAAGCCGGGGGGGCGATAGATTAGGAGCCCCGTAAGGGTGAAGGTGTCGGAAACCCGTGCCTTAAATAACGCACTTTCACAGTTTGTTATGGTTATGGGGTTAAGGTGCAGGAGTATATATCTTTAAATATCACTGCTATACCACCACCTCTGCCTTTTGGTCTATTCTGGAGGCATATGAGGTACCCCGGGGGTAGCGCCAAGGTGGAAATGGCCATGGTGTTGTCGGTTAACCATGTTTCCGTCAGAAATAGGAAGTCAGGGGAGTGGTCTACGAGGAACTCATGGATATCCTCATGATGTTTCACTAATGACCTGCAATTGAGACTCACTAAGCTTAACTTTGTAGGGGACTTAGCTGCTAAGGTTGCAGGCGCTATATAAATCTGAAGGCAAAAAAGAAATACTGCTCAGCGATCTCAAACAACCGACTATAAGGTGAAGAGCTACGTCTTGTTAATGCTGTCATGACGTTTTTAGTTTGCAATAGACTTTCCAATTCCCTGCACACTCACAAATGAACGTGCCCGTATTTTTGTGTGCAATTTTCACAACTTCCTTCGTACTGTTTGAAAATGCAGGTAAAAGAAAAACATCGGGGAAAGTTTGTGGACTTACCAGATGTCATGGAAGAGTATTTGAGAGGAGCAGCAAAAAATCACTGTTGCGGCCCGGAGGGTGGGGGGCTGGCAACCAGAAAGGGGGGGGAACCAGGAAGTCAGGCATCCTTGCCCGTGACATGGGCGGGGCCTGTGATGCGGCCAGAAGAGGATGGTGTGCTCGTTCTTGTGGGGCTCCCAGAGAGGAAGGGAGAGCCCCG
The DNA here is from genome assembly GCF_964263255.1 of Lissotriton vulgaris. NCBI lineage: Eukaryota > Metazoa > Chordata > Amphibia > Caudata > Salamandridae > Lissotriton > Lissotriton vulgaris. Next base: position 252,173,382 of record NC_141690.1, on the reverse strand, counting down.
CGGTAGCGGTTGTAGTTTTCAGAAGTCCTGGGTCCCAGGAGGGGCCCGGGTTAAGTGGAGAGGCGGGTTTTGTTCCTGCAGGGGCTCACATATACTGAAGGAGCACCTACAGGGCGTCACCTGCGAAGCCCGCGAGAATGCCGCCAAGAAGACACAGCAGCCCGGTGAGTGGGTCTGCATGCTTGTCCTGAGCAGTCCCGCATTTGCGGGCCACTCCACCCATGCATATTTTATTATTTTATGCACATTTTTATAAGCTGCCACTTTGAAGAAAAAAAAAAAACGAAACTGACCATGTAGCGCGCGCCCGGCAATGCACGTTACACATGAATGAAACTGCAACAAATTCAAGGCTTCTCACTAACTTCCAGACGCGTTGACGCACGCGCGCACCGCGATGCACATTACAAGCAGCCAAGGCGCCAAAGCGCGCCCACGAGGTCAAATCTCCGGCAGGAGAAGCGCGTGTCAGTCTGCTGCCCACATTCCCCCCAGAGTGATAACATAAGTTGTCGAGCCTAGACAGCAAAAGCTTCACTTTTGCTTTCGTCTAGGCTCGACCTAAAAACCACCCAAGCAACAGGAACCCTCCTTCATTTAATAAGTTGACCACTACTAACTATGGGCCATATTATCAAGAAAGGGCGATACATTATCGCCCCTTTTATCGGCAGGAAACTGCAGCTAAAGCAGCGATAATGGGCTTGATAATATGCCCTTGTGAATTCCCATAGAAGAAATCAACAGGGTTTGGAGGGTCTAAGGGAAGTTTAAAGACCTGCCCAGGTTTTTATCCCCTAATCTACAATCTATAAATACACAGAAACCTGGGTGTCTAACGTGAAACCAAATGTGTTTCATGGACCATATACTGTATACAGTCTGCAAAATGTATGACTAAATAACAGAATGATCTTTGTATAAGGTTTAACAATCCAACGCATGTAACCACCAGCAAGCGTAGGTGAGACCCAAGATCCAGAGATGGATTACCATCAAAATCTTGTTGGTGATCTGATTTTTCTCATCTGGTCATCCACAGGGCCAGGCTGGTGTGTCTCTAGATCAGTGAGACTACCTCCAGGACCGCCTGGTAGGACTGGGGTCAAGCCCACAATCGCTTGTTTGACCATGCGTGGGATCACCAAATGGAACAAAAAGTGCAGTGCAAAGGGTGAAAGTGTAAAGGGAAGTGAAGTTAAAAAGGAATAGAGGACTCACAGTAAGAGAACTTTAATGACTGTAAGCCTCTTTCTATTTAAAAATCAGACCAGCGCAAAACTACAGTATAAACAAATGACTGCTTAGGGGCCAACATGTTTCTGCCAAAAGGGGGAAAAATTCCCTTGGCTTTCATCAGGGCCTCTGTTCTTAAGGACTTTTGCTACTGCATGTGCAAACCACACTCATAAACAAAAAGGAAAAAATAACAGTGACAACTTTAAAGGATATATCTTCCTATTGCTCCATGTCAACTGGTGTATAAATCACCTACAAAAATGCAAGGTGGTATAAGTGCATAGGATATAAAACCATGTAATACAGTACAAAAAGGAGCATCATAGTTCCTTACTCACCCTTCTTGACAGGGGAAATTACCTCACCTCACCTGGACCAAACTCAGAGTAAGGGAGGCCACGCTCTAGGGATAAGAAAAGGCAGTCCAAATCAAGATAAAGCAGAAAGAAGAAGGCCTTATCTACTTGTTTAGACTCCCTACCAATATCTTATCCTTAGCTTAAATATTCTGACAGCCAATATCTAGCTGAACTCACCCACAGGTGCTCAAACTGCCTGATCTTGGTAAATAAGTATCTTTTGTGATATGAGCTAGAGCTCTCAGATTGTTTCAGCCACATATCACAGAGGTTAAACTCACCTCTCCGTCGTTGCCCCGAGCTGAAGTCTGAGGTTGGGGGAGGCAACGTGTGGGAGGACTGAGGCTACATTTATTGGCACATCTCTCTTAGTGCGCTCCTATCATCGCGCACTAAACAGGACCCGCCTCTATCAGAAAAACACGCCAAAACTCGACCGTATTCTGGTCTCATTATACTTAATCACTCACTTTTCCAAGAACTGCTTCGTTGTATACTCGCGGTCGCTACACGGAGGTTTGTTTACACTTACGCGGCGCGTCAACGCTCATCATCGTGTATTAGCGCGAGATCTTGTTTGAACTACAAAAGATGGGAATTGTAGTTCGGATCATAAACGCGCGTGTCCATCGGACAGGGAACTACAAAAGATGGGAGTTGTAGTCTATAGTGAAGTATGCGCGAGGACATAAGATTTATAGTCCTGTTTCTGTTTAAATAGAAGATCGAAAATAACATGCCCAGAATTTTGGATTTGTGGAGCCAGAAAAATAGAGTTGCTGCATAGTGCTAGCTCTAAAAATATTGGTATAGTTCAATTTACAATGTTGCAGGAAAACTAACAAGGTTGCAAAACAACTTACTGGAAAAACTGAACAAAGGAAACATAGCCAAATTATCAAGGGAT